>NC_083523.1:4956250-6185937 GCF_032362555.1 Amyelois transitella
AGAAAAGGGTATGTTGAGATGGTTCGGTCATGTGGAGAGGATGAATGAAAACAGGTTGACTAAGCAGATATACAAGGAGAGTGTGGAGGGAAAGGTCGGGGTGGGAAGACCTAGACGAACATATCTTGATCAAATTAAGGACGTCCTGGTGAAGGGTCAGGTCAAAAGTGCCCGAAACCGCCGAGCTTGCATGAAGAGAGTTATGAATGTGGATGAAGCAAAGGAAGTATGCAGGGATCGTGGCAAGTGGAAAGAGGTAGTCTCTGCCTACCCCTCCGGGAAAGAGGCGTGAGTTTATGTATGTTATGTATGATAAATTCATAATAATAGGACACTCACTTCAATTATCTACAGCTTATCTTACTAACATACATACATACCTACATATAATCACGTATATATCCCTTGCAGACTCCCTTGTTGACAGAGCCTATAGACTTGAAAAGACTGATAGGCCACGTTCAGCTGTTTGGCGTAATGATAGAATTGAGATTCAAATAGTGACAGGTTGCTACCCCATCGCTTAAAAGAAGAATCCGTTTATAAGCATATCCCTTAGTCGCGTTTTACGATATATTTATCTTACTAACTTAGTCAAAACGTGTTCGTTCCTTTCTGTGCCTCCGCACGCCATTATTCGCATACGTCCTACCTACACATTCTTATTTCAGTGAAGCCGTAAAATCCTGTCTGAAATATTTTAACAGAAAATAAACAAAAGATGTTTGTCAGCAGGATGAATAACATACATTTTTTGCAAGAACTATAAAGGTGTAATTTTCCTAAGAATAAATTAATTATTTATTAGTAAGCAGTTATTGAGCAAACACTGATATTTATCCTACACACACACACACATAATCACGTCTATATCCCTTGCGGGGTAGACAGAACCAACATTCTTGAAAAGACTGATAGGCCACGTTCAGCTGATTGGCTTTATGATGGAATTGAGATTCAAATAAATAATAATATTTATCCTACTTTTAAATAATCCTCATAAATTGACCAATATTGCTTAAACGTTTACTTTCTCGTTAAACTTTTACCAGATTGCTGGCATACTTCTCGTTACGCAACACAGCGCACCTGTTCGAGCGTACATAAATCAAAAATACTCCGGCAATTACGCAATTAAACCTTATAATTACATCAAAATGCGTGTAATCACAATTTTGACCTTTCACCGCAAATCCTGAGCTCTTCGAAATGCTGGTCATCGTGTGACTTTTCTCCCGCACTCACTTCACCGCTCGAATACTATCGAATCGATGCCAACAAACAGCTTTCCACAGCGTTAAGGGCCAAGCCAGCCGCGATATAAAACCTCAGATTATATTGTATGCCCTTATTGCAACGCTCGTAAAGAGCAGAATCAATACGTCATTCTATTCGATCGTTAAAGTTCATACGACAACTCATCATGTTTAGTATATACCTAAGAAGTTAAGCGCTTTCGTAAACTCATGGAAAGAAGTGAAAGCAAAGATCATGATTAAAATGAAATAAATTTAGGTTGGTTATAGTAAGTTACTAAGTAAAATTTTGACTGAAGATTCAAAAAAGTATTAAAGGGCACCCTACACTTACTTGTGCTTTTTAATAAGGGATCGGGGACTATATAGAAAATAAAATAGGCACGACAAAATTTATTCACCGTTCACATCCGTTGATCTACTCTGTGACTGTGACGCAGCTATCTGACGTTCTTGCCTCTGAACCGAAAGTTATGAATTCAATCTGATGTAAAGTTTTGGGTGTTTATCTATGAAAAATTTTGTTATTAAAGAAAAACAAAACATTACATTTAAGTGAGCCCTCCTCGTCTTTAAGTACCACCTATCAAGTAGCAAGCAGGTGATCTACGCCTCCTTATTATAAATGTACGGTAAAATGTATATGGTACGGTGGTATGGTACCATCGAATCTCAATAATTGCTAATAAATCTGTACTTTGCGACCCATACCTACTGGTAAACAGAAAGTTAAATAACGACGTAGGCTTTGGCAAATGAAGGTGGATTAGGAAGGTGTTTAGAAAATTTTAGAAGGGTGTGAAGTTCGGGCTAAAGCTTGTTCATATACTAATCAAACATTCATACAAGTCACGTCTAAATCCCTTGCGGAGTAGACAGAGCCAACAGTCATGAAGGCTGAGAGGCAAGACTGGAAGGCCACGTTCAGCTGTATGGCTTAATGAAATTATACCAATTATTTTTTCGGAACCGGAAGATCTCTAGAAATACGAGTATTTAAATACCTGTTTGATAAATAATAACCTTAGTCAGTAGTGTCATTAAAATGAAACAATTAAGTACTAATGTTAAACGGAAGCAAAAGCGTCTTTTAGTCTATTATTAAGACAACGCAATCAGGAATATACGTTATTACGACGTAGTACTGTCTAATGAAAGTATAAATGGCATGAAATGACCTTAGTAGGGTACTACACTAAACACATTTTCCAGATGAACTGTAGTGGCGCCGGTAACTAGGTCATCAACGAGGCAATAATTATTATAACACTTACCTCACAAAACGATTTCTCGTTGTTCTAGTGTTTCACTTAGTTTTTTCACTACACTATTCTATAAAGTAATCAGTTTAATTTAATACACATGGGTTGAATTGTTGTTTTTAGATTTTCAAAAGCGTGGTATCGATTGGGCGGCGCGCGGCCGCGCGTCTTGCATTGGAATGAGCACAACCCTACGTCGGTAGTGCGCGCGTTTTCCACGTTTTCCCGCTAACCCGCCATTAGGGGTGGTTCGGTAACTGTTAGGTTAGGCACCGAAATACTCTGCTGCGCATTACGCACTTAGGCATATTAAAATTGGAGTAATTCTTGAGGAAATCAGAGCGTTTTAATATTGAATATATTTCCTGGGAGACAAAAATATTTTCCTGAACTCAGATAGGCTGCCCAAATGAAAGAACCGCTATTTGTTATAATTCAATCATGGGAAATTATGTTTTAGGGTTTTATCGGTTTTAATGAGAAATAAATAAATACATACCTACATACATATATATTATCACGTCTTTATCCGTTACGGGGTAGACAGAGCCAACAGTCACAAAAAGACTGAAAAGCCACATTCAGTGACAAGATGCTAGTTCGTCGTCTAAAAGAATCCCATGGTTTTTGAGTCTACTTACCTATACTAGAGTTGCTATTTAATTAATGAACCTAATGCCCATAATTTCTTGGATAAATTTTTTATCGATTGCTTCAGGTTCTTTTTACCGGAGAGAGATGAGAAACAATGATGAGGGTAAGGTGGTGCACACCAATTCATAGACTTTGTAAGTTGCTTAAAACAATTTATTGAAATTTCTTACAGACATTAAAACTTTCTAAGTACCTACCTATTTAAGCATGTTTGGTAGGTATACGACCCGAATGAGTTAATCATAATCAAAGTCTCATCATAATTTTTACTTAGGTATCTACAATCTACAAATAATATAAATCTCATTTCAGTCGGACAATTCCGAGATCGCGTCAAAGATAAGTTAGGGGGTCGAGCCCCATTACGTTGGGGTTGGTTAGGGAGCGCGACCCCCCTCCCTCGACCCCTCGCGAGAGGCAAGCGAGGGAAAATAGTGTTTTCACTACAAGCCACAAGTACGATGCACTTGCCTCTTGTTTGAAGAGGCTTCAGAAAACACGAGCTTCATAATTACTACTTGAATTTGCCATGCGTTAATTTGTTTATCTAATCGCTACTATGCATGTTTGAAAGGAAATTTTGCTTCTGTAAGTAGAGGTACATAATTAATCCTACGGTATGACCAGTTTCAGCCATTTATACCTAAGCTGTTGCCCAGTTGTTGCTACCCAGGACCTTATCCGATTAAACATAGCGACATTTAGGTTTTTCCCAATTAGTTAATTATTAAATTAGTAGGTATTTCCATTTCATAAAAAAATGGTTGGGTACAGCAGTTTTGCCGTGAATTAAACCGTAACAGATATACTTACTGACAATTCGTTTAAAATTGTATCCCAGTTGTTAACTAACAAACAAGACATAAGAAATATATTCACTATAGATACCTGTAATATAACTTGTTTGTAACAGTTTAATAGGAAAACTCCATATCATCCCTTGAACATATTAAAGTCGTAGGACTCTCTAAAGAACAGTAAATGCATAAAGTCCG
The DNA here is from genome assembly GCF_032362555.1 of Amyelois transitella. Taxonomy (NCBI): domain Eukaryota; kingdom Metazoa; phylum Arthropoda; class Insecta; order Lepidoptera; family Pyralidae; genus Amyelois; species Amyelois transitella. Next base: position 4,960,418 of record NC_083523.1, read on the forward strand.
GTAGCTAAGCTTTATAACCTTGCCAATAATCATTTCAGAGCCCTAGTGGGTCATATAGAATACCTAATATACCATTTCCGTATCGTAGTTGTATTAAAAGTGATATGTATACTTTTCTATATGGTCCGTCCACTGTTACACATGCATGCTACTTTTGTACCTTTCGCAAGCCTCGTAATTCACATTTGAGCCTAAAAAGTATGATGAAGGAAAGAGGTTTGATTTTCATGTATAAAAATAATTATGTGCATCCACATACATTACAGCATTATACGAAGTAGAGCGACATTCAAAAGACAGGTGGTTAACGGCTTTGACAACAAAGCTTTTATCTATCTTTTACCTTCATAAAACACAAATTTTCGCCAACAGTGAGAGAAAAGTTTGAATTTGAATTTGAAAAGACGTGACACACACGGAAATTAAAATTGCGATTACACGAAAAAAATACAAACGTCAACGTCATGGGCACGGCATTGTCACTAGTCTGTCAATGTCAAGTTATTGTAAAACATGTGTCAACTGTCCAACATTTGATTTCGTTTTGTTTGGTTCAATTGAATGAAATCAAAATCCGTAACGGTTTTACCGGAGGTTGACTTAATTTTGTTTTTATTTGTGTTATTGATATTTTATACAATCCACATTAAATTGTATGAATATGACAATGAAGAACGAAGTCTTGGAACTTGAAACTAAAATAATTAATCATGAGGCATATGGACAATCGTTAGTACACTATTACTTTATATTCATGTATCTTTATTATCTCATTAAATTTTGATGAAAGATGAATAATTTTAGAATACTTATAAATAAATTATCCTTGGTTAAACTGGTCCATTCTATATCATAGTACTTCTAATTGTTACCTTAAAATATATTGTCTTTCAGATACAAATGGTCTCCCAGAGATTTTGAGCTGGGTTCGGCTCTAGGACAAGGAAAATTTGGTCATGTTCATGTTGCAAGAGAAAAAAAGACTGGGTTTCTGGTTGCGATCAAGACATTATTTAAGTCTCAGATTGTGAAATCAAGATGTGAACGACAAGTAATGAGAGAGATTGAGATACAGTCCCACTTAAAGTAAGTATTTACTTGTCTTAAGTTTCATATTGTACATATGCTAAATTATAAAAAGTATGTTAAAATAAATACAGAATTTTCATCATCCTTTCATGCCAGTCAGCAATAAATTATAGTTTCAGCCTGCTACTTGTCTTCCCTTGAACTTGGGATTCTCTTTAAGGTGGATTTTGGATTCTCAATTTAGTCATCCAGTTAAAGATGTTGTTAAGGTACTATGACTGTCGACTTTGTATAACCTATATGAGATGTGATATGTGAGCTAGTCCTATATACATACATATAGTCATGTCTATATACCTTGTGAGGCAAACAGAGCCAACAGTCTTCAAAGACTGAAATCCTCATTCAGCTGTATGGCTTTATAATAGAAATGAATTTCAAATAGTGAATGGCTAACCCATTGCCTAAAAGAGGAAAGACTATACCTTAGTCGCCTTTTTCAACATCCATTTCTTTCCTATTTGTATTGTAATTTTGCACAAAAAATATTTCATTTGGCTTCTACATTTTTTTTAATGTGAGGCTCAGTGATTGAGGATAGTGACATAACATCAACAAATTTTTTACCCTGTTCTTAACATGGTTTCAGGCATCCAAACATTCTACGTTTGCTGACGTGGTTCCATGATGAAAGACGCATCTACCTTGTAGTTGAGTTTGCGGCTGGCGGAGAGCTGTACAAACATCTCACCAACTCTCCCAAAGGCAGGTTTCCAGAGGCTAAGGCAGCAAAGTATATTTATCAGGTATAAAGTTTACTAAGTATGAATGTTTTAAAGAAAGCAATGGCACTGATTTACATGTAAAATTAAATCTGGCCAAATGCTCATGTGAATAGTGCAAGTTTCCCATTCAATTCAAATTGTGCTAACGCTTAGCTTATAACTTTAAACACCCATAAAATTATTACATACTCAGTATTGTTTTATAACTAGTGAAAAAATTAGTTAATCACCTGCTATAGACTACTGAAATAGCTGGCTTTACTACCTGAGAGATTATAAAACGGAAATAATAATGTATTGCAGGTAGCAGATGCAGTGGAATACTGCCATCAGCACCACGTAATGCATCGTGACATCAAACCAGAGAACATCCTGGTTGCCTTCAGTGGAGACCTCAAACTCGCAGACTTCGGCTGGTCTGTGCATGCGCCTTCAGAAAGGTACATAGCATAGGATTAATACTTACTTGTTTCTATTTTACAATAGAAGTAACAACCTTGATGTTTTCAACTTGATTGGTCTGGTATAACCAGGATTTAAGTATGCTGATGATCACATTTATAAAATTGTACTTAATAAATGGTTCAAAAAAGTAAAATAAGAAATATTACGCCTAGTGCTTTTTGGATAGGTTTAACTTTATCATTATCCGGCCATACAGCGAGTGTGGTCATTCAGTTTTTCAGGGCTTGTCTGTTTCTACCCTTTTAGGGATATGAAACTGATTATATGTATGTGATCTTAAAAATATTGGAAGTTTCAATTATTTTTAAGTGGAGTAATCCCAATTCAAGGTAATATGAAAAATTTACAAAACTAAAACAAAATTGTAATGTTAATTTACAGGCGTAAAACAATGTGTGGCACACTAGATTATCTCCCGCCAGAAATGATAAAACGCGAGGTGTACGACGTGTCAGTAGACCAGTGGTGCATCGGGGTCCTACTGTATGAGTTTCTGGTAGGAAAGCCCCCCTTTGAGAGTGAAGGCCAAGATAAAACTTACAACAGAATTCTAACATTGGACATGGTCTATCCTGAGTATGTTCCAGAAGGTGCTAAAGACCTCATTTCCAAGGTAAATACAATATTTATTACTCCTGATTTTACACATTACTAGCCAAAGGTCCTGTCAAGAGAAGCCTAAACTGACGAACTTGCATGATAAGAGTTATAAATATGAAGGAGACCGGGTTGCGCCTATGACCATAATACTCTTCAACCTTAAATTTATTTGTACTGGTCCATTGTCTACTTGATATAATCAAATAAGAATTGAATGTTTTTGGTACATTATGTTGTGCCTGTGTTATAAATTTTCCATCCCTGTCTACCTAAAATAAATGTAAAGCATGTGAAATATGGATGATCAATTAGAATTGTTATTCATATTTTATTTTGTTTGTTGCAGCTTTTAAAACCAGCCAGCAAAGAAAGGTTGCCTTTGTCTGAAGTGAAGAAACATTATTGGGTGAAACAGTTTTATAACAATGGATTAGCAAAAGGAGACTCATAGTAAATCTAGTTAGTACAAGTATTATGTTAGTATTGCCTATTATTAATTATACCAATTAAATATAACATTTCAATTTATTTTTGTAAGAAGTTATAATACATTCGATATACGAATAATCTATTTTTTTATTATACTCCATTAGCGTTTGTCTAGGAGACCTGAGAAAAATACATTATTGACCAAGATTGAGACCAAAATAATACCAAATGTTGCCTAACTTCTATCTAAAAACGATCAAGTGCATGTCAGGCCATACGCATTGCAAGGTTCCGTAGTTGCGACTCACTCTCACAAGTGTCTAAATATGAGCCTATATATTTAAAAATAAATTTAGTTTTATGTACTTGTTTTACGTATTAAACTATCAACTAATTTTCGTCCAAATTTGTATGAAATTTCACTTTTCCGAATACATTTTATAAGATGGTCGCCCGGATGGGTTAGTGGGAAATAAATATAACCCCCACTTGTATGGGGAGCTACCCTTAAAAACATACAACAGTTTATTTTTCATTTCTATAAAATTAAGATAAATAAAAAAACAACATGTCCTTTAAAACTCGAAATAAGAGCCAATAAGTATCACAAGCTGTAACCATAATTTTTAATCCATTTTAGACCCTCTTTCAAGTCGCCTTTAGGTATGTACTCGAGTCCCACCCAACCCTTATAGCCGAAGTCCTGCAACAGTTTCAGTACATACTGGTAATTGATTTCGCCAGGAGTATCCGGCTCGTGGCGATTTGGCACTTGTGCTATCTGAAAAAAAAATCGCGTTCTAATAGTTATCATAAAATCTCAAACTTGTGGATATAAGTGTAGCATTTGTTGTAAAATATTTCTATTTTAATGACGTAACAGGTTCTTACTTCTGAAATTACTTGAACTTCAGCTTCAAGGTCATGGTCATAGGCAGACCACGGATTCATTCCCAGAAAGCGACAATCGGAACCATATAAATCGGAAATAAGACAATAGAAATTACATTTGATACTTATGTTATTCGAATGTCTATTTTATCTATGTGCCAAGTTTCGTCAATATCCGTCCAGTAGTTTGTAAGTTTATTCATTGCATTACAATCAAACCCAACCTTTTTATAATGTTAATATGGATACGTGCCGCGATCAAATGCCACCAGATTATTTAATATCTGTGGTTATAATTTACCTGCACATGTCCGACGTAGGGCATAAATAATTTTATGTTATGATAGAGGTCCCCATGAATATGCTGTAGATGGAAAATGTCCAATAGTAACTTCAAGTTCGGACTATTGATCTTCTTTATTATTTCCACAGCTGTAAATGAAAATCATAGTGTGATGACAACCCAATTAGCACAGTGGGAAAGTCAATCAAGAAAATATCCCAGGTTCGATCCCACTCGGGGTCTAGATAGAAAATTATCTTTTTCAGATTGACCAGGCACTTTCATCTTGATCTGCTTATTATGATGTTTATTGTTTTAGTACCTGTCTCATTACACAAGTCCCTTAAAGTAGTTAATTTATCTCTAAAGATAAGAAACTAGCCTCACAAAAATTTATTTGAACTATTTTTTCCAACTAATTGCATAGGCTAAATATAAAGACACCTAATGAAATTATCTTACCTTTAAAGAAGTCATTCAAATAGTATTTTGGCCAGGCATATTGACAAACTGGTTCAATAACTCCCATTAGATTATATTTACCAAGTTCTGCCGCGGCATATCTTAAATTTTTTTCGTAAGTGTTCCAATTTTCTAAACTCTTGCTTACTACTTGTCCTGCCATAATATGCACTATTTGCGCATCTAATGCTGTTGCATACTCTATGGTTTCTCTCAAAATATCCTTAAAAACAGATTCTTTGCCAGGTATTGCTGTTACTCCTAATTCTCCTTTTGAAACGTCCCCTAAAATACAAAACACATATTACGTAGGGAACTGAATAAATTTATTCGATAGATTAGTGGTCAGTGGTAGTTGCACCGGTCAAGATGAAAATCTTTGGGGAAAGTCTGTACACTAAAGAAAGGGCTATAAAATCATCCCAGAGATTTCTGAACTTTACATTTTCCGCCATAATAAAAATCACAAAGACAGCCTGGAGAGTCAAATACGCATTTACAAACGGTGTCTTGTTCATACATACATATATATGTATAAACTTGTAACTGGCCGATAGGTACTTATCTGTGACTTAAAAATATGTACTTGAAAGATATTGTCGAAAAATCGATTCGTGGATCTTTATTTTACCAACAGAAACCAAAAATTTAATTTGCTCCAATGTGTTTGCCTTGGTTGGCCTTGACCAAATGGGCAATAGAGGGGTCAACATTTTTCGACCAGACAAAGTAAGTCGTGGAAATTTGGTACCTGTCTTAAGATTTAGCATAACAAGCTGAAGCCCAGAATTCTCCTTAATCTGTTTGACCTCACTCACAGTATGACCCATCGGGAACCTCGACTCCACAGCTTTGAACCCAACCTCCTTTGCTAGGGCATAACGCTCGGCCATTGTTGACTCTTTAGGGAACATGAAGAAAAGATTCGCACAAAACTTCATGACTGCACTTACTGATACCTTGTTGACTTCTCAATAAACTAGGCTGGTTTTATAGCCCCGTTTTTAAGTGGTCGCTATAATAAGCTCATGTATAATTTTTATGTGACAATAATTGTCACGTATTTCATATAAAAAATTTAACTATTCGTAACCTATATCTGACATAAATAAATGAATTACGAATTTAGTACGAATTACTTCAAATCACAGATGGGTGTAACGTTACTCGATCGAGTTCAAAAAAAATACGTCCGTGCTAGCTTTATAGTGAGACCAATCCCGGACATTCTGGTGGAGAACAGCCTCAGATATGGCCACGTCATACAGCGACCAACTGATCACATGACAAAAAAAGTATAGGAGATGAGAATGTAAAAGACGCCCAATTACCACCTGAGAAGACCCAGGACGGAATATCCTGGCGAAGCCATATTAAGAGAGCTGACCCCGAGACGACGGGATAAAGGCTAGGAAGAAGAAGAGTACGAATTAATTCAAAATTTTAGCACCTGATGACTTGAACATTTTATAAGTCATAATAGGTATAGGTAATTAATTTATTTTTAAGACAACTTAATAGCGCAACAACACTAATAGAAAAATAAACTTAGAAGAGTTAATATAATATATGTACCTACTCATATCATAACCTACATCCGCTCGCGTAAATCTAAAACCAGCTGAAAAACGTTTACATAGTACTTTTAAGTCATACTAATTAAGTTCATAAGTATACATAACAAAAATTTGTCGATTTCCTAAATAGGGATTTTGTTAGAAAGACATCTTAATAGTAAGAAGTTTTACTACATGGGCGATAAGCTAGCTAGGCAGATTGCTCATAAGACCTTTCGCTTTGTTTGATGTTTTGCTACTTAGACTTTCTGATCGGGATTTTTATACACGTTAATGGGATATACCTACCAGGGGAGGTTATTAAAAATCTTCTTATAGGGATTTTTCTCTATAATTGAACGACTTTGAAGTAGGTAGGTATAACATAAAAAGAAAGTTTATGCTGTAATTATTTATTGTATCCGATTAATGTTTATCCTGTATGATATTTTTTTAATATACATAAACTGGTGTATGCATTGAATATGTTAAATCACAATAACAAATAAACAAAAAATAACAAGAAGGACACTGTCGTAAATCCTTTGTCTTTATAATTTGCAAAAATTAATGAAATTATTCTTACACAGCTTAATCTATAATTTAAAAAAAACGTAGAGGCCGAAGTCTGTACATAAAATATCTTAGCTGTCGTATCATGTTTAAAATACATCGGAATGAGCGTTTTTTTTTTAAATAGTTCTATCTCTAAAATACTTCTGCAAACAAAATAAATGTTCTCGAAACTTTATAAACCTTGATTATCTCAAACTCTTACATATCTCGATGATAAAAAAAAGTCGATTGCCACTATGGATCAGCCATGGAATTCGTGAAAATAAAGGACTTATTTATTATGACTCTAGTTAGGACATTGTTGCTGATTCTACCCATGAAAGTTAATATACAGTGCCCGTTAAACTTGGCTGAATTCAGAGGTTCTAAATGATATTGCACTTGACTTCTGAATTTAGTCAAATTGAACATGCACTGGTCTTTGCACTGCTGGGTCCTTTGCCTATTGATAAATTTCAGAGCGTTTATAAACTTAAACGAAAACATATTATAAATGCTGACAAAACAAATGCACGTCCTGGCAAACGCAGTCTTATAAACAAGAGGTATTTGTGGTTTATAACATTATATAAATATGATTTTTGATATTAACACAGCCATATTTATTTTTATAAAACTAGTAAGTATTATACAATGTCTTAATTAATTTGCGGACAATTCTTAAATCTAAAAGAAATGGGGTGTATTTGAGCAGAATGTGGAAATACCCTGTACTGTACCTCGTGTTACTTAATCATACGAACAGACAATGGCATCCAAATTTAAATTTTTTTATCTAGCGCAAATACAAAAAAAAAACTTTTACAATATAAAACTAGATTTAACTTACTAATTTAAAAGTCTCATGCCAATAAGTAAAATGTCTAAAAATCTATCCGTCTTATTTCCATTTGATCAATTCTCAAGCGACGGATCGGAATTTTAAAAAAATAAGACATTCAGAGTCCAGTCTACCATTCGACCAGTCTAAGAGACACGGGAGACTTGGGAGACAGAAGGAAATCAAACTGAATGTCCAGTTCACCGTCGAATTCCACTCGCCATCGCTGCAAGATCTGAAAAAGATTTAAATTGATAATTAACATTCTTTGAACAATGTGGTATCGAGAATCCACTATTTTTCATCACATCTATTTTTCTTTTATTCTATTACCTATATCACATCCTGACGGAGGAAGCACTACGTTTCATCTTATTTTACTTTAGCGATGTCAACCAGAACGGCTGGACCAGACTTAGATGTTGAAAACCGGAAGAAATAGAAAGAAATGTCAAAATGCGGACAACCTACCCCGAACTTTATTGGTTACCACTATTACCACAATAGACGGTAATATCATTTATATGCCGTCAGTATTTTCAGTTTTAAATGCGACCAATTAAAAAAACATCAGAAATCTACTGTATACAGACATACGATTTATTACCTCTGTGTAGACAGAGCCAAACACTCTTGCAAAGACTGAGGCCATGGTCAGACATATACTCGATAGCAAAAAAATTACCTTAGCTAACAATAAATGCAGTTCTAACTCGACGAATCGCTTCCCGGGGCACATACGGCGTCCGCGACCGAAAGGAGCGACTAAAGAAGCCGCGTGCGGCTCTCGGCATTCCAGCCATCTCTCCGGGAGGTACTCCTGCGCACGCCAAAAGTTCTCCTCGCGTCGACACGCTGCACCTGTGTGGGCTAACACGAAGGTCTGGAAACAAATAGTAAATCTTTAAATAATACTTGGGGTGTGTACAATGCTTTGAAAGTTTGAAATTGTTTTTGTGAGATAAGATGGTTTCATACCGAAGCAAAGCCTCAGAAAAACACTAAATATGTACTAACAAAGGTTTTAAAGATTTGTTCAAATTACCCCGGCTGGCAATTTATGTCCAGATATAGTCATCGGCGCCTCCAAAAGTCTGGCAAGAAACGGTGCGGTGGGAAGCAGCCGGAAGGCTTCATTGGTTGCTGCCTTCACGGCTGGAGCAGCTGCCATCTCCTCAGCCTTCAAGACTCCACAAACTGGCAATTCCGACCGGATTTTCTGCTGCCAGTCTGGTCGCCCGCTCAACAGGTAGAGAAGAAAGACTAAGCTGTTCGCCAACTGTGAAAGGATACGATCGTCGAATGCCTATTAAAAAAAACTACACTAGTCAAATGATTCGTCTAGTCGCTAATTTTGGCTACTAATGTTCGAAACCAGTTATTGAACAAAACTACTGAAGTTCTAAGCTTCTGTCGTAGAATTAATATGAACGCAAGTAAGTGGACCAGAAAGCTAAATTATCGAAATTCAAAATCGTAAAGAAAAGTCAAAAATTTGCCACATAATTGGTGAAAAATTCGGAAAAAGTTCTTGTAGTTTTTAGCAAAAATTTATCGTTCGAGGTCATAACTTCCGCAGACAATATTTACTTAGGAGACGTAATTTTACTTCAGTATGTGTAAGTAACTTACAGTTTCAATACCAGCTGTTATGAAGTCTATAACTGCGGCTTTCTTGTCTCGCATGTCGAGAGCGGGATTCTCCAAAATTTTCAAGAAAATCTCCTGCATGCCGTCATCCTGCGATGAGCCACAAGTACGGGACTTCGCTTCTTCCATTAAATCCGATACTATCCTGTCGACAATTATTGTTGATGTAGCATTTCGATCGGATATAGGTACATATCTGCAAAACATTATTTCGATACGACATAAGATATTCTCAAGTATTTTTTTATAAATATAGCATATTTTCACACATATAACCCACAAGCATACTATAAGTTATTTACTCTAACGAAAGTCATAGTTTGGGCCAAAGTGTGAGCTAAAATCATATTAATTTTCCTTTATTTGAGAGGGTTTTGCCATCGACTATCCTTTTATAATACCATAATCGCCAAGAAATGTATAAAGTAAAACTAATCTTATTTCAAAATCATTACTTAACCGCTGCGTACCCTACACGACTCACGTGTGTATGGTCTCCTCGCTCCAAACGAAGGTACGGTAGAGGCGAGTGGGCGCGAACTTCCACAGCGGGGCTCCATAGTAGGAGTCTCTCTGGGCTCGGAAGTGGGCCTTCACCGCCGTCGCCAGGGTGGCTGCGCGGCCAGACATGCTGCGATCGAGGAACCCCAGCCGAGTTCCCAGCATTAGGCCGCAGACCGCTAAAAAGACATTATTAAATTAATGTTAAAACAATGTTAAATCATGTGGAGAGGATGAATGAAAACAGGTTGACTAAGCAGATATACAAGGAGAGTGTGGAGGGAAAGGTCGGAGTGGGAAGACCTAGACGAACGTATCTTGATCAAATTAAGGACGTCCTGGTAAAGGGTCAGGTCAAAAGTACCCGAAACCGCCGAGCTTGCATGAAGAGAGTTATGAATGTGGATGAAGCGAAGGAAATATGCAGAGATCGTGGCAAGTGGAAAGAGGTAGTCTCTGCCTACCCCTCCGGGAAAAAGGCGTGATTTTATGTATGTTAAAACAATTAATGGTGCGGTGAGGCTAATGGGTGCGAACTTCTATTAGAGAGGGTAGCGTAATAAGAATCTCTTTGGGCTCTGAAGTGGGCATTGACCGGCGAGGCCAGGATGCTAGAAAATTACTTACTCGTACATTATATACATTAGATAAATAGATATTCTCTTACTACCCCGCACCAAATTCTCTCTCAGACAATGTTTTTTGTGGTTGCCTGAAAGAGCGATTGCATAAGCTATTAGGCCGCCTTGTGTACATTATCTTAGCTTAGCAGGATAAGTATTTATGTAATATTTTTTGTACATTAAAGGGTTCTATTCTATTCACTCACTACATTAATCGCATCTTTACCCTTGGAGAGGCAGTAGCCACAAAACTCGAATGCCACGTTTGGCTGGATGGAATTGCGAAAGAACCAGCAGGCTATAGAAAATTCACTATCTTTGCGATTAATTATGAAAAACAAGAAATGTATTTTTTTTTAATTTATGCAATCACATAAATTATTCATAACAGTTGCACTTAAGCGCTAAGTACTAAGTAGAGGTATTTTTGATGTCAGGTACCTAATCAGGTAGGTAATTAATAAACTAAAGATAAACAACGGGTAGCTAAACCCAAATATTTAATTATAATAATGTTGATTACTCTGTATCTAATCTCCAGGGGATCACTAATGTCAATGTTCAACCACGTTAGGTACTAACCAAAATGTATGCGCAAGACGCATCTCCTGACCCAGTGACATCGTTCTATTTTCTCACTTAACAATCCACTAGAGTCCCTACTAAATTAGGTATGTATTACCCAATGAACATTACTTAATGAAGATTCAACTGCGTCATCCTATTTAATATTGCAGCAGCTATTGAGGCATGCAGTTTATTACGATTATTTTACGTGACGTGTGTGATATGGGAATGTGGGTCAGCTATCTTAGCAATAGCTGCTACAGCGTTGTAACTCGGAATGCACTTACATATCTCATGTACATTAGAAATGCATTATGTATGTTATCTTGATGGACGGAAGTCATGACTTCTAAAATAGGTTACAGATGGTACCAGGAAGACATCACATATTATCAGTTTTTACGACGGCGACGCAGACAAGTTCAAAATATGGTTTTGAATGATAATGTTGTTGTTGATAGCAACGACATTATCATTCAAAACCTATAACCTAATAATACCTACAGCAGAATACGCTGGGACATTGGCAACACTAAAAAAAATTACGTTATATAATTTTACGTCACATACAAAAAGTATAACCCTAATTTAAAAAATTGAAACCTTTTGAATACTCTCCAAATAAAACGAAACTTGCGGATATTCTTAATTTTTTTTATTGAGCATCAGCTATAGCTATATCGCATAGCAGAGCATTTATTTCAATCGTGCATGGCTAAAGTTATTTAATTTAATAATCATTTTGGTTTATAATTCTGCCGCTTGTTCTGTCACTCATATCATAATCACAAAAACACTAGAACATGAGTCTATCACGCAAAGTTTTAGCGATCTTTTGGACCGCATAAAGATTACTCGTGCGTGACATAAGCGTTAATAATATATGATTCAAACGCAACTAATTCGTCATGATCCAAGGACAATCTAAGTTTTTAATTGTTATAGAAATTATCTTTAAAAAGCTAATCTGACCCATAACTTAGGTACCTGCGAATATTTTTAATTTAAAAAGGCTTAAGAGTAGATTGATATGGTAATGTTAAAATAAAGATGAAAACTTGCTCCTTTTGTAGGGTTCCATACTCGAAAGTTAAAAACGGGACCCTATTACTAAGCCTCCGCTGTCTGTCTGACACCAAGCTTTATCTCATAAACCGTGATAGCTAGAACGCTGAAATTTTCTCAAATTATGTATTTCCGTTTTTCCGAAGAAAATATTAAGGGCGTACATCGCCCTTAATATTTTCTTTATATTCATAAACGTTATTTTTTCATATTTTTTTCTCAATATTAATTACGGTAACAGAAAATCGCTTAAAATTTTGATAGAATATTTACTTGTGTATAATCTTTCAAAATCCTTTACTATTCACCGAGCAATATTTGTATGGATTAAACAGGTGGTTCTAAATAATTAAAAACAATTAAGTAATTATTAAATGGTGCTCCCATACATCAAACATTATATTTAACAATTTTAAGAAACGGGTAGAAACGTTAATTAAAAAAATTAATAGATACTTATTTAAGTAGTTTTAGTAGATAATAAACGAGATGATAGTACGGAACTCTTCGTGCACGATGCCGACTAACACTTGCCCGGTATTACGAATTTCAATTTTAAATCGACGAAAAATTATGCAATTCTGGGCGTGTTGTGTTTAATTTATTTTGCGTTCATCCGAACTACAGGCCCTTGGGCACATAATTGTAGCAGTTGTTTTTTAAAATATCCAATAAGGTAGAATCTATCGATGCCTTTGGTTTTTTAGTGATTTATGTGTTTACTTAAATCGAACCGCTGCAGACTTTATATCCCTTTTAACATTAGCATGTAGATAGATAAATCTTCAAGCAAATAAAAATGAAGCATAGTACTTACATTAGCATGAAAACCTATTTATCTATACTAATATTATAAAGCTGAAGAGTTTGTTGTTTGTTTGTTTGAACGCGCTAATCTCAGGAACTACTGGTTCGAAATGAAAAATTATTTTTGCGTTGAAAAGACCATTTATCGAGGAAGGCTTTAGCGGCTATATAACATCACGCTGCAACTATATGGAGCAAAGAAATAATATTGACGTCACATCACTTAAATCTAATTATAACTAATCCCGCTTCTAAAGCGCATGTGTAGAAGAAGCGGCGGAACAAACTACTCTGCAGCAATAGATTGAGATAAAAGAAATTTTAAACATTGTGCTATATTAAATGGAGTTTGTGAATGACGGCGCCATTCACGAACTTTGATCTTTATAACTCATACGAAAGAACGTAATGACTGGCTAACATTACGAAACAACATCTATGACTGAAAAAATCAAATACTTCCGTGAATAATCAATATCTATGTATATTAGTTTGGCTGCTAACCTATGCTGTTACGGAGTGGAAAAACATTGTAAGAAAACTTGCACATCAAGCAACTGGATGTGTAACCATGATCCAATATGGGAAAGGTTCCCCTGTGAAGGTTGAAGTTCAGACGCTCCGTGAAAAAAACCCTGGCTTACGTAATTTGTGATCTCGATCTTAGACGAACCACTTCAGATAGGTGAGAACGCAACCGAAACTAACATGATATTGATGTTTATGACGGTCAAATAAAACTCACATTCCAATCCCATCCGGTTGGTGAGTTGGTCGAAACCGAGGACGGTGCCGTCCGGCTTGCGACTGGACTGCAGAAGGTTGAGGAAGTCGTCACAGATGTTGTTCAGCTCAGGCAAGAAGTTCTGCATCGTCTGAGGACTCGTCAACTCCGCAGTTAGGTGGCGACGGAGATGGTGCCATTTCTCGCCTTGCCTAAAAAACATTCAGGGAAAAAATTAAAAAAAAAAACCTTTGTTTTGTCTTATATATAATACTAGCTGTGCCCGCTACTTCGTCCGCGTGGAATAGATATTTGGGCATCATCGAAGCCCTCAAGAATGAATAATTTTCCCCGTTTTTTCTCACATTTTCCATTTTTTCTTCGCTCCTAAAAGTTGCAGCGTGATCTTATATAACCTAAAGCCTTCCTCGATAAATGGTCTATTCATCACAATAAGAATTTTTCAATTCAAACCAGTAGTTCCTGCGATTAGCGCTTTCAAACAAACTTTTCAGCTTTATAATATTAGTATGGATAGATATAAAGCGATTGAAATTTTAAATGTTAAAATGTAAAGTAATTTTTAGTTCAGTTAATTTGATTTAAATATTTGCTTTGAAACAGTCAATCGACTTGGAACTCTATAAAAGCTTGAAGTGTAGGTATATTTATTGAATAGATTTATCCATATACCTACGAGTAGGTACATTAAATGAATTTATGCACGCAAGTACTAGTATTATCCAAAACATCGTATTATTGAAATCATTTCTCAAAATCTATTCATATAAATGCTTATTTATTTTAATAACTACTCGTGAATCATTAAGAAATTCTTCCGCATTACTATAAAATTAGAATGGCCACTTGTCAATAAAAAATTATATTGATAATTAGTTCTCAGTTGTTGCGCCCAGGAAATGCCTCGTCAAGTAGTGCATATTATACAAACAAGGCTACTGCGCAGCTTTGCCAAAAAATACGTGACCGGCAAATATAGATCCTTGTCAAAATGTCTGCATGACGGCATGTCTTATTGCGTCTGGCTTTAGTTTAGGGTTCGCTTGATATCCTAATGTTATCGAGGCTGGAAATTATAAATACTAACTCGTTTTTGATATTCGTTTTTTTTGTTTAAATAATTTTAAATACCTACCAATTAAGTAAATACGCTTTACTTAACTTTTCAATAGTAGGTAGGTATGTATAAAAAGCAGATTAAGCTCCATTAGACGAGTAATTATAGAAATTCCTAAGTATTATGTATTTTACCTTACTGAATTTAATTTATTTTTAAAATATTTTTTTTATAAATAGCCGAGCTATGTATATAGCTACTTCGTGAACCTTTCAATTTATGTCCTTTTGATATTTTTTATAGAACGAGGTCAAGCCACCTGTAGCGCTGTCTAATCATAATTAACTGTCTACATATTGAATAAAGTTAGTAAGTACCTAGTGATAATATTTTAATAAAATTAACACACCTCTAGAAAAAAACTTCATTATTATTTTTGTAAATTTTTACTTATTTTTTCATCATTGCGTTTCTCGCGTCCGCTTTCTAACAAGATCTATTCTGTAACTTCTCTATATTTTTTTTTACATTGGCGATGGCACGCATAAAAGAATTATATACCCTACTAATATTGTAAATGCGAAAATTTGTACGGATATACTGTATGTAGGTATATTTGTTACTCTTTCATGTGAAATTGCTTGAAGGATTTTGATAAAATTTGGTATACGGGTAGAATATAACCTGGAATAATATGATAATTACTTTTATGACGAAATTCCCGCGGAAGCAAAGTCATGGGGCGCAGCTAGTAATACCTAATCCTACCTAAACAATTTAAAGTATGCTAATGACTTGATGTGTCTAACCATGTAATTGACCACTTATGTAGATAGACGTCTCGCATAGGCGCCAGCATATTGCCACCTGAGATTATTACCTGCATACCTACATGTGATTTGACACCAGGATAAAGACTATACATAGGTATATACAATTCTTAATACCCATACAAGCGCCTAGACTTATCGTCATTTGACGCATTTTATAAATAAAGTAAAAATTACATAAGGCGTAGTCATTAATTTCGGAAACGTAAATAAGAGCAACCCAACGGTAGAATAAGAACATTTTGATCGCCCTAATATACCTACTCCATACCCATTCTCATACTCTACTGTATTTTGGCATCTGAATTTGGTTCAAGAATCAAATAACAAATAGGCACGCATCCAGTTCAGGCTTCTACGCTGGTCTGCTAGGAAAGATAACACATACTTAGAGTGAGCCAGCTGCTTTTTTTACCGTACAAATTGTGAAAGCCAACCAAGGAGACCGTTGGCTCTATCTACTCCGTATGTAATAAAGACGCAGGAAATATATTTATCAATAACAGTACTTACTCATTCACAAGTCCGGTCGAAGCATATCTATCAGGCCTGCTTCGCCTGTAGACCTGTACGATTTCTGTGGGCGGTCGATAGGGCCTCTTGGCCGGGGTCCGAAGAACTGTCTCCAGCGCCTCCCGCTGAGCTATGGAGACGACCGCGGCGCCCCCTGGCGTGGTCTCCACGAACACTGGCCCGTAACGCCTGAACATGTCTGCGTGTAAGGTTACCAGGTGTCAGGAACTTTGAGTGCCTGACGTCAGTAATTGTTATGTCAAAAGATATAGTGTCACATTTTTACTATTTGGAAGCATAGCAGTATCATCGTAACAAGCGTTTCGTGCGCCGGGTGCGAGATTCTACAACTGCGTCACTAGATTTTTTTGTAAAAATAATTATTTATAAGGAATTCCCTGGCCATTTCTTTACCACCTCAGTGCAAAAGCACAGTTAGCAGACCCCTATTTACAGCACTGGTATGGCTGTGTGTTATATTTATGATGCTTCCAAAGTCTAATACTTAGGGCGGGCAGGGTCGTTGACATTGCAAATAGCTCGATAAGCGTAATCGCTACTACCGTGATTTCCGGGGTTATGATTACGAAGCATATTGTTAACTTATTTCTATTCATCATTTTTCTATGTACCTATGCTAATATGCTTATTTCAACATTTAGCTACAGATGTTCCAAAACATGTAATAAGCTCAATTTAACAAAAATGTTAAATTGATGAATTGTGAAAATCTATAATCATAACAAGCTTCGATTTCATAGATCAGTCAATTTAGTTAAACCACCTTTTTGCAACAGAGAGATTTCGTAATTATGATTTTTAAGAAAGCATTTTTATAAGTACTTATAGTAATTATATAAGAAAATTCTCACCTTCGTAAGCCTCGTGCAGTTTGTTCATCCTATATCGACTCCAGAACAGCCACCGAGTACCCAAGAACGGCAAGGCAGGCGGACCAGGCAGCCTCGTCGCCTGCCTGCCATCCGCTGCTCGTGCCATCAGCGCCGTGGCAGCCACCACCAGCGCAACCACGAGAAGCACCAATGTTGGGATCCCAACGGACCAGTCCACTAAAGGAGGTGGTGTGCCCTGAAAAGTTTAAACTTTATATTGAATTTTGAGACATTCACTGGCTAACTTTACCGGCAGAAAAAGATCAGATTTCCATCGTGGCCTGACCAGGGATCAAACCCGAGACCTCAGATATAAGCTACCGTTGAGCCGTTAAGATTTAATTTCAAACAAATGTCTACCTGTACGTCTTGAGGTCTTGATTGACCATCTTGACATTGTGACTTATACGTAACTAGATCAATTTAAAATAATAATAAAAAACACGTTCTTCATAGATAGAAACATGTGATCCTCAAAAATATCTAACGAAGTTCAACTTTACCCTTTCTATCAAAAAACATTAATGAATATTATCTGCCGTATGTATCGGTAACTGTTTGATAGCAGCTCTTACATTCCAAAAGTTCTATTAATAGCCATAACTTTTAAGTGATAAACTTCTTCGATAATATTTTTACTCGGGCGATGAAAAATGTTTTTAAGTCGTATTTTTTCATTGTAAATACAACGGTATCAGCCGTTTACATCGGCATATGTTGGGTTTGGATTCGTTTGCTATCGCGGTCGTTGACCCTCGGGCCTGGCTCAGCAATGGACGTAGTGAGTGATCTTGACATTGGTTTGCGTAACTGCCGGTAAGTCTTACGGGTCTTACGTAACATGCGGAATGCGACTCGAGCACGGAATCGACAAATATGAATGAATACGCTTGGTGTTATAAGAATCTAGAAATCTCAATATGCCTTTCAGTTTCTTCAAGACCCTTGGCTCTGCTTTCCCCGATAGAGATAAAAACGTGGTAGAAAGAAATTATACGTGGAAATCTCTCAGGTGTTTTCACGCAGAACCGATATGGCAAACCATCTCTTACCTTTATGTGGAAGACTACTAACCTATATATCAACAGAAAGTACTAGAAACACACTAATTTGCCTATCGGTATGAACGTGGTAGAAGTGTACCTAAGAAGTATACAGGGATTATGGCAAGTGGAAAGATACCTACCCCTCCAGTAAAGAAGCCTGGCAAATAAAACTGATAAAATAAGGGAAAGCGGAAAATGTAAAATAAACCTTAAATCGGGAAATGAAAAACGAGCATTTCGTACGGACTTTACCTAACTTTATTTTATTGATCAGTTTCAAGTTCTTAATTGACTTCAAGTAAATAAACACTTAGATTTATTCACCTATTCTCGGTATTACTTAATTAATTAATTCAATAACAATGAGGTAATGAGTTTATACTATACACCGAAAAGTGATAAATACGCTATTGTTTTTATAAACCGACCGTGATAAGAATATTTTTACAGATAAAATGGATATAATATACTAGTGAACCGCCTCTGCTTCGGGTTGCATTTACACATATAAACCTTCGTCTTGAATCACTTTTATCTATTAAAAAACTACATCAAAATCCGTTATGTAGCTTTAAAGATCTAAGCATACATTCATACCGACATAGGACGCAGGACTTTGCTTTATACTAAGTATGTAGTGATGTTGTGATAGTGATTTCCATACCTCTCTACTTCTTTTTGTGTATACCCATGACTTGTACAGATAAACCACCGAAACTTGTATCAAAAATAATACATATAAGTTTAGACATTGGAAAGGCTACTTTTTGTATCTCTTACAGGTACGGGGAAAAGGAATTGTAGTTCTACGCAGACAGAGCTGCGAGCGAAATCTAGTGCGTGAACAAGAGTCGTTGCCTTGTGTTATGCAATAAGTCGGTAAGTATATAAAAACGTCCACTGGTATAAAAAATAAATATTTTTATCAGTCCACAGCCATTATTTACGGCAGGGGAACGAACTAAACAAGTATGTCTACTTTGTCTTTATCTGGTGCCTAATGATAAAAAATGAATCCTAATTTAAATATATTTTCTAGTATAGCTAGCATCCATCTGAACGTGGCCTTTTAGTCTTTTCAAGACTGTTGACACTGTCTAGTCCGCAAGGGATTTAGACGTGTTATATGTATGTATGTTAGGAATAGTAGCATGACGAACAAGACATGCGCTGAGCAAGGATTATGGAAATTCCTAAGTTGACGAAGGCATGAATAAAAACTAGTTCTATATCAAGCTGCCTTTACAAAGAATTTTAACAACCAGCTTTTGCCCGCGACTTCATCCGATTTTTCGAAATATAAAAGTATCCTATGTTATTCCTTAGAGTCAACTCTATCTTTGTACCAAATTCTGTGGTTTAGGCGTGAAACCGTAACAGACACAGTTACTTTCGCACTAATTATTAGTAGGGATAGTAGAGAGGAAGTAGCGATTTTATGTTGCCCTAAATTGGAAATATCATAAAAACTTATAATGTTTTTGCAGGATAGTTTCCAAAGCAATTAATAAATAAGTCGATAAAAGTATAATGTTCCTAGCAGAGGTTATTTTCATATTAAAAAGTGATCATAACTCTTTTTTAAAATGCAATCATTTTGACGAACACTGTATTCAAATCGGTTCTAAAATCTATATTGTTACGGCCATAGTAGCATACAAATTACTATTCTCGTAAATATATATATAAAGCTCGTTTATGATTTTATTATATGTATTTATGTAGATAATTTTTAGCACTTACCTGAAAGACCTACAATGACCTACATGAACATACATTTATGTTGTTTATTTTATACCTTTTTGACATGAGAATGTGGGACAATGCGGGTTCACTAGTATTATATATTTGGAATATTAGGGGATCCCACTCCATTAGTGTTCATAACTATAGCAATACTTATTCATATTCATAGGGGCTTAATCAAGAGTTTTACTCTATTTTGTGTAATATAATTTCACTACTTTATTTTGTAAACTCATATAACTAGCCAGTTTAAAAAATATATATACAAGTCACTTTGAAATCCTTTCTCCCATATGATTTCATCGCGTGTGTAACAAAACTAACAAGTCAATATGGATCCTTGATTCAAGATATAAATAGACAGGGCTTAGCATTTATTAATATTCTACAGCAATGGAAAGGAATTTCGCGCCTGCTTAAAAATGTAAACAATCGGTTTTATAGAGAAATTCCTTCAGTACAGCATGTGAGAAAGACTCCAAAAGCAATTACGGGTGATAATTAAAATTTCATTTACTTAATTAGAATAATTGCTAAGCTTGCGCGCAGACGTGGCCGCAGGAATCGATTTAATTTCTTATAATTGACTCACGGATTTTTAATTGATCCGCTGGAGCATTCGTATCGAATACCAGGCCTACTCTATAGGTTGAGCACTGTTTAAACAATTTTTTTGTTGCAACGCCGGTCGCTCCAGTACACTCTAGCATTAGATTTTATTATTCTGATTTATCATTTTACTAATAAAATACGTTAGCACCTAGTTTATTTTTTACTATACAAACTTTAAGATTACTTGTGTATTTTATTATTTTTTGATTAGCAAATAAGCCAATAATTAACTACAAACAACTGCCAAGACTTCATAACCTTAGATCACATATCAGTAGGTAGCAACTGAATGAAAGATTCAGCAAAAGATTAAATAACGTTGAAGGTCTAACTCAAAGTTCAGATAAATATCATAATAGTACTACAGCAATTTTGATAAGATAAGCAAAGCATTCAGACCGCCTCTGTGCTCTACATTCGGTAAACGATCCTTCAAGGACGGACGGTTCATCGCTAAGAATATCTGCGCATGCGACCCTGCAGCGCATTAATTGTATGCATCAATCGCGCTGATAAAAGAGCCAGTTTATTTCAATGACCAGACTTTTTACCCTATACGATCTATTGAAAGACTGAATCGAAATAATAGTTTTGTAAATCGAAAGAATGATTTTATATTTAGGGTCGCAATTTGATATCTATAGAAACGAGATCTTAAAAATTGTACGGAGTTTAATTCGTAACAACTTTACCTACATATCAAATGTTCCTACAATAATAAAGGTAGGTCTATATATATATATATTTATATATCGATATATTTTGATTCCCTTGTTGACTCCGTCATATCAATGCATGGTGCATTGATTTATCAGACCTATATTTATCTATATAACATTCATGTTTTCCAGAAATATCTGGAAATCATTCGCGATAATCACCGAGTACATAAGCATACTTTTATATTGAAAATTAAAGCGTTGAAAAATACATATACATATACTTACTTTTTTATTTTGCAAATACAGTCACTTAACTTTTGCCGCAGGATGGGACCATTGAATTATTCACAAAAATAAGAGTATAATGAAAATAACGGGGCAATTATTCAGATTTTCAAAGCACTACTACAACTACATTTCTTCCTATGGATACATTTTAAATACGTCCAAGTATTATCAGGTAAAGAATAATACAAATATTTCAAACTTAGTTACATAAAAATTAATCTTTATAATACTTTAGAGTACCTATAGCTCAATTTATTCCTTGTTAATATGATCATGTGTCGTGTGGTTCCCGGCACCAAAATAAAAAAAATAATAGGACCAATCCATCTCGTTTCCATGGATGTCGGAATAGGCGACTAAGGGATAGGCTTATAAACTTGGGATTCTTCTTTCAGGCGATGGGCTAGCAACCTGTCACTATTTGAATCTCAATTCAATCATCAAGCCAAAAAGCTGAACGTGGCCTATCAGTCTTTTCAAGACTGTTGGCTATGTCTACCCCGCAAGGGATATAGACGTGACTATATGTATGTATATATGATAATATGATCATAACTTAACATAACTTCCAAAACCTAATAATCAAGAAAAATCGAGAATAATTTTGTCACTAGAAGATTATTGGGGTTATCTCACTAATAATAACGGACATTTTATGATGTTATTTATTTCTTTAGAAACCAAGATACCTAGGTCAAAAAACTCGTAAAATTCGACTGTATCTCTGTGACGGTATCAGTTTTTTTTTATTTGAATACTATCACGTTTTTTGAGCTTACTTTTCCTTATTTAAGAATAAAAAAATATACTTTGTTAATTTATTTTCGTCTTATCGCTTTCTGTGACAAGCTGTCACAGCTACCTTTAATTTTATTCATATTTTGTTTAAATACCTTTTTTTATTTAAATATAAAAATTAAAAAAAAATTGTATTAAATACTTTACTTTTTGCTTAGAGGTAGTTGTATGTATATTCTATAAGGAATCTCCTGCAACATCGTTTCGATCTTCATTCATAATACCTTATTTATGGAAAATATCAAAATGGTCGTGTTCCATCTGCCATCCTTAACTTGGTATGACTAATATCAATATTTCGTCATTATTATCTTGCTCTATTTTATTCAATGTTAGATTATGACGCACTTAGACTTTACAAAAGTATTTACACTTTCGTAAAATCTTTGCGCAGACACACAAACTTGACATTGGATAAGAATCATTTACAGTTGATGCCCTCGCTCTTTATTTTATCACTAAAAGGCAATAAAAATAAATAATTATATTTATAGAAGGGCAGTCAGGTAAGATATAAAATGGTTACATTTTCTAACATTAACGCAATTCCTTAGATACATGATGATTTTTAATACATTTCTGCAATAAGGCTTTTGTATCGATAAAATAAATATTAACCGTGGTTTTAATCTCTCACCAACTAAGATAATTTTAAGTTTGTTTACTGGCGTAAATGATACATGATTTAAACACAAACAATATAAACTCATCCCCAGTGAGAAGGACCCGGGGTCCACCTAATACCTCGTGGTCTACGTTTCGTCGCAGAGTACGTTTATAGTGGTATGTTGTTTCCCTCGCCGTTACGATATTCGATATGATATGCGATTGATTTGATTTCAATCGGCCTTGATTGGTCCGAATCTAACATTATACCTTTTACTCAGGTCTGACGACCAACTTTCATCAAATATGGTGCTTTGTTTCAACTAAGATTACTAAGGCTAATGCACTTTTTATAAACAAATACTTTTTTCTAGACATTACATTGATATCAAACATTTTATCTCCATATTTTAACAAGACAAATATTTTCCTACTTCAATTGTATCTTAATCGATAAGAGCGTGATAACGTTATGAATTTAGAATGGGAAGTCTTGGAAATAAAAAATAATTGCCTTTTCTAAAACCCAGTGTAAACCAACGTCACTATACTAATACTCAACCTACTTAGGGGGAAGCATTTTTGCACAAAGGAAGTACCTACTCCCGCTCGCGGCTCTGCTCGCGTAAAACGAAAAATCCCGTTAATTGCCGTTCTCGCTCGATATTCGGGAACCCTAGACCACATAAGAAACATACTCGTACATGCTTAATTTAGAATTTCTAGACCTAGCGGTTTGGGATGTGCGTTGTCTGTAGGTACATCAGACACTCAGTTACAAAAGAGTTTTCATGTATACCTATAGATAGATCATATCTCCTTCTCTTAGTTAAAATATATACGAGAACATTTTTTAGTGAAACTTTATACGTAATTAAAATACTAAAAAAAACATACGGAATTAAATAAATCACCAGACCGACAAAAGTATCAAACGTCGATAACAATGAAAAGAATTAAACGCGTTCGGAGTTAACGTTCGCGTATAATTGGGAGTTGAACGAAACCTTGCTAGCATGGACAAGGTTAATATCAGCTCAGATTGGACAAATTAGCTAACGATTAAACTGGCATGCTAAAACTGTCTGTCTCGAGATCTGTCAGTCAGTTATACCTAATAATGAGGGTATGCCGATCAAAGAAATTTTACATTCATTCATGGTTTTTAATGTAGACAATGTGCATTAGTCCATGATTTTGATTTAAAAGATCTTGTAAATTGACGTCCGGTGAAAATGCTGCAGTGTAGTTGGTTCCGCTGTTTCTTCTACATATGCGCTTTTGAAGCGGTAGTAGTTATAATTAGATTTAAGTGATGTGATGTCAATAAGTGATACCTTGTATCGAATTTTGAAAATAATTGTATTCTTTTCTAAAATAGACATCATAAAAATAATACCTATATATATATCTTGCGTTAGAAGCTCTTAATCTTGCCACAACAATACAACTACTTGATGGCGGACTCTGTTAGTATCTGTGTAGCAGAATTTTATTAAAGACTTAATAAAAAATTTAATCCTTATATTAAGCCAAACGTTTGAGGGTGGCCTTTCAGTCTTTCCAAGACTGTTGGTACTATCTACCCCGCAAGGGATATAGACGTTATTATATGTATGTATGTAACACAGTTGCACGTTGAATGTTAATGCACTTTCCGAAAGCGAGCTAGATTTTAAGAGTGTATCTCTAGTCTCACGATCTTCTCCAAGAAGGTCGATATGTTTAGCAACAATAAAAAGACAATGTCAACTTCTCAACACACGTTCAAATGGAGAAAGTGAGTTCGGGGTTCCTGTTCCTGTTCACAGACGTTTTTTAATACTGGCGATTTCGGTTTTTTCTGGAAGTCGATAAGCTTAGCAAGAAATAACAAGAACAGTGTAAACTCTTCAGTAGACGATGTAGACATAAGATGCAGACATTGTTTCGGTTTTTGACGACTCCAGACCACGGGCTCCTCTCCAGAGACATGACGATGCAACTGAGACTGACGCGAGGAGGATAATGGACTGTAACATTCAGCAGACGGAGCCACTATCGCTCTTGAACAAGCAATTAGTTTTGCAACAAGAGAATTGGAACAATGTGAACTCTGCAACTGACGTGCAGATGCAGACACTGTCTCGTGTTCGCAGACGGCCGCGGTCGCCGCCGGCAGGGCGATTCGTTTTGCTCTCCGAAGGCCGCCCGGTCCTCCCCCCGTGTCGTATCCGATATGTGTCACTATAACACTACACATAGCTTGAGATTCACCGCCATATAAGGCGTAACATTCGCGGAAGTGGCGATTCTGTCTTGTAACAATGAAATGAGTACTGTTTTCTCTAGTCAATAAAAATATTATTTTCTAAACACTTTAGTTCTTGCAGTAACTTTCTTCTTTGAAGTATATGCTTGCTTAATAAAACGGTGGTGATGAAATATGTAGAATAAAAAACTTCTTCACTATCACTAGATACTGTCTTTTCTTTATTCTGTATGTATGCGCTAATCTGGGAAAGTTGTGAACGGATTTTGTTCCTGTTTAAAAGAGCAAATTGTTGGTATTGTTTAAAAGAGGGGTTTCTGAGGAAGGTTTATTTATATAAATGCTACCCGTGCCAAGCGAGGCGGGTCACTAGTTCATCATAGTCATTTATAAATAATTGGCTTTGCCTAAACAAAATCAGGAAATATTTATTTCCATAAAGAAAACTTAAATACTATTGTATCTTTATTTCGATCATACAGCACTTGTATCAATTTACATATAACTTAATATTTTTAAACCCATTATATTAAACACCGGTAAGATTACTTACATGCATACATCAATGAAGTTGGATATTAAATTAATTGGAATACATCAATAGAGTCGCTAACCTCGGTCTGCTAATTCCATAAAAAGTAGGTAAGTACATTAATAAACAAGGTGCTATAATACCTAATCGCCTGTCTACTTCATAAATAGGTACTACACCTTCCATACTAATGTTATGACAAAATATTTGTAGTTTTGTTTGTTTCCAATAAACTTTACAGCGTAAGTAGACAGGAGTTAGTAACAAAATTCATTTTCTTTAACTCGGGAGCAAAGCCACAGGTAAAAATGTTCAATGCTTACCTACTTAAATAATTTGTAGGTACAATTAGACTTATGTAAGTTCATATTTGGTAAGTACTTAATCCCATGTAAATTTATGTCACATTATTTCCCTATCAACCCTGATTAAATAATAAATAATTTATAGCAATAAAATTATCTGCCCGTGAGTAAGTTTCAAGGCAACTCGTTGTTTGCCATGATAACCTACTAGCAAACGGATTATTCAATATTAAAATATATATAAATACCTAATAATTTTATTTTTAACAAAATAAATTCAAAAATACTTCTTAATGATATTTGGCACAGAGACAGATAAACCTTAGGTGCATTGCTTTAGAGCCCGTTGGCTCCTAGGCAGGTAGATACCTAGTTCTTAAACTATACTAGGTAGGTACCTACAAGTTCTTATAATTTTTAAACAAAACACGTGTTGCTGCCACAATTTAGTACAAACGACGACAACTAGTCATAAAATGCGTAATGTATTATCATACTAATGGGGTAGTTTTAGTCAACTAACCAGTTAGGTGCTGAGGAAAACTCCAATGTTGAACACGACATTAAATGTGTGTGATTGACATGTGAATATTAAGTTATTATCGTTCGTTTCGTCGATGATAATATTGTGGAAAAAAAATTATTATACGTACGATCGTAGATATCCGTATATTTAGGAAGATTATTCTTGCAGATATTTTGTTTTATTTATAAAGTTTCAATAAAGAGGCATGTGTATAGAAAGTATAGATTAAAGATAGACCATAATACTTTAAATACGTTGCATTTTCTTTATCTACAAAGTGAAGAGACAAAGTCGCAGATATATGTATATAAATCATTATGACAATCTTTTGAAAACAGCGATTAATTATATATATGTGCAATTCACAAAAAGGATGATAAGCTTGTTATAGAAACACATAGTGGGTTGATAATTTTAATACACTGGTTGATTAACTTGATTTATCGAAAATACTGCATGCTTGCGAATTGAAAATCATCGTGACTTTCAATTCGCAATCGTAGATTATGATTTGTTATATGAATACTTAAATCACAGATATTCCTGAAAGAAGTGCCGTGTGGTTCCCGGCACCAATACAAAAAGAATAGGACCACTCCATTTCTTTCTCATGGATGTCGTAAAAGACGACTAAGGGATAGGCTTACAAACTTGGGATTCTTAGTTAGGCGATGAGCTAGCAACCTGTCACTATTTGAATTTCAATTCCATCATTAAGCCAAATAGCTGAACGTGGCCATTCAGTCTTTTCAAGCCTGTTGGCTCTGTCTACCCCGCAAGGGATATAGACGTGACCATATGTATGTATGTATGTATGTAAGTGCGGATCATTTGAAAAAGTAGATATAAAGTACTCGGTCTGTTAAAGTGTAAAAGTATTTCACACGTGACTTCGCGACTAAATATATCAACTTTTGACACTTCGGAATAAATAAGTAGGTACGTTGGCACTACTGACCGTACTACGTACCGTACCGATGTTTGGTGGTACCGACCGAGGGTCGTAACATTGCAAAATTAAATCGGCTAAACGTCGATTGCGATTATTCTTAATTATAATAACTGCGACAAAAAATCAACCTTGAATCAGAGGCGGGAGTTAGCGACCGTTTGAATATTAAACATTGCGATGAGTGAACAAATACTGAATATGTAACGTCGCGGTCAAGTAAGCTCACGCACTTGGCGCGGTCGCCGGTAGCTGCTGCCTGCATGAGCTTGTCGCTGATATATTTGGAAATTCCGAATCAGATAAAGAAAAAGGGAAAAGTACCTACTTACCTAAGAAAAAACAATTTATTGCACCAAAAAAAAGCATAGAACAAAACGGAATAATATAACCTGGACAAAAAGGGGACTTATCGCAAATGCAATATCTTCCTAGCTACCCCGTGGTCTTGGAAAAAAAACAATATAACTGAAGATGGTGCAAGATTACAACTTTTGAGACAAGAGGAAATAAGAAACTATATTTCGCACACATAAAGAAGAAATTAAAATCAAGATGAAGTCATATATTTCAGAATCAACAGGTATTGTATTTCTAGGACACCAAGGGTAAAATTGACTGATTGATATGTAATTTAATATTTTTATTATTTATAATGCCTTATCGTATCTGATATTTGAGTATGTTCGAGAAATAGCGCACTACTTATGTCTTCTGCAAGCTTTCTAAACGTATTCAGATGATTACCTAAAGTTTTTATCAGTCTTAACTTTTATGGCCGGAGCGGATAGATTACAACAATAACTCTATATGTCAGATACATCCTAGATGATATTTAGGTAAGTAAGTATACTTATATCTACTTATTCGTAATCTGTCTCAGGCATGCTTGAGGTCTACCTAAAAGGGCTAGTTAATCAAATTCTAAGATCAAATATTACGCAACACCACAAATCAGAATAAATTACCGCACACGCACGTGCTGTTTTAATTCAATGAATTTAATTATTAGATTCAAATTTATTTATTAAACTGTAATTGTATGTTTTTTTTACAATTTACACACTCAACATAAAGGAAATGAGCGAACAGCAATTGTCAGCAAATTTTATGTTGACAAATTATGTGCGTAAATTGAACGAAAACTACAACAAGGTGTCAAATATCGCATTGAAAAATGAAAATAAGTAAATTCAGAATTCAAAATTTAGCTATTTAGTGTTATGAAATGTAATGGAAATGTAGGCTAATCTTCAGTTTCTTTAATCGTTACATTCGCAAAGGTCAAGATCTAAAACAATTAACCACGTACGAAGGAAGTTGTGAACTTTAAAGGAACAGTTCATGCGTGACTCTAGTTACGGACGAATAACCAAGTTTACTTAATTGTTGATTGAAATTAACTCGCCTATTAATGGCGGGATGTTGGCACATGTAGGTAATAAGGACACTGAATCCTCTTCTTTGAGAGTCAAGTTAATTATTTGGTACTTATCTTTTAATAGTACTTATTCGTTTTATAAGAACGTTATTATTAAAAGTAAATTATTTATTCGTTAACCACACGACGTGTGGTAATTAAGTGAACAGGCATATGATATCCCTTAAAAAAATTCTTCCTCTTCTCATCATCTGGCTGGGGCACCCTTACAGGCAACACAGTACAATCAGACCCCTAGACACTTTTGCTATATTATTGCATCCTATTTATAAACGTATTCCATTATGGCTTTGGACAGCGTATAAATACCACCAATGTTGAATTATTGATTCAAAGACTTTGCAATATACCTTTACGAATATAAAAAATATAGCAGAAAGATGACCGCTAGAACATCTTTTTAAAACATTTTTTTATGTTTGACAATAACAAGACAAGAACAGACTCGTGTTCCTTACTCGAAACATGTCTGGCGTTTTAGTAGAAAGGTATACCTATTTTACTCATACTTCGTGTAAAGTAAAATTTTATGTGTTGTTTGATCAAACATGCATTTGCAGGGTCAACAAAACCAATATAATATAGTACTCAAAACAATGTGCGGAGAACAATCGCTTCGGTTGGTTGCTCGTTTCACCAAATAACCAAAATAATCGTAACTTTTAACTATTCCACTCCATTGAACTCTATTTGTTATAAATTAAGGGAGGCTAGTCATAAAACGAAGGTGTTATGTAGGCTCTTGAAAGAAGCGAGGAGGTTCAAGATTTCGAAGACGAAATCAGGCTTGTCTCGGAAAAACATTCCTACTCTATTTTCACAAAATTTATCAGCAAATCAACAAAATGACCGATTATACGGGCTCAGAGCACCAATTTTCTTTCACATTCTCCGCTTTTCAAGTTTTTTATAGTAGTAGGTAATTCATTTTTAATTTTTTATCAAACCTCTTTTTTATGCCATATTACTTTGAAGCTGAAGAGATTCATTTTTAAGTGCAAAAAATTATAAAACAACGTGTATTAATTTATTTTCCCATAAATCGTCACATTTGGTTTAATTTTTTTGCAAACAACAAAAAGCCACTAGCAACAGCTTCAAAACACGCAAGCTGCACGTAGCGCTTCATAATTCACAAGAAAATTTTCTGAATTATGTATTTTCCGCGCCTTGCAGACTCAATTTTGTAGACTTTGAGTTGCCTAGAGTTTGTATGTTGTATACAGAATTACAGATGCAACATTTTAAGCAATCGAAAAAAAAATAAACGATTGCGTGCGATTATTTTTACTATTAAATAGAACAGTTTTAAAATAAAAAAATAATATCTAATTGGTTCCTTGTTTATCTAACCTACCTATCCCGATGAGACTAAACCTGTACCTGATCACTCGACTTTTGTGTCTAATGTAGTCTTAAAAAATGTTGTTATTATATTTATTCATTTATTTTAATTTTAATAAGTTATATAACTTAGAACAAACTAGATACTTTGTTACCCAATAAGAATTCTCTTGCTATTAAAGTAAAAATTACAAGTTCATAATCGTTTATATTTCTAAAATTGTTTTTCCTTTCATAACTTAAAAGTAAATTAAAGTCTATCAAGTAATGTACCAAAAAAATAATTTAGTTAACACATACCCAAAAGTTTTCCATATATTGCGAAAAAAGTAAAACTCCCGGAAGAGCCATGATGTACAGACTGAGTTCACTTCTGGACTGGCGAGAGGAACACGTCACGCTTTTTATTTATACACTTTTTGTTTAATAACATCACACATTAATCCCTTTATCTATCTCGATAGATGTCTGAGAACGTCAAAGAAAGAGGGCCCGCGCGACGCGTGCGCCTTGTCACTGCAGACTGAGAAATCTTCATTGCCGGACGCCCCTTCTTATATAGTGGTTACTTCTTAGCTTTGCCTGAACGCTTCACGCTCTACATCCAAGAATTTATTAACTATGGGTCTTGAATATCGAGCACCAAGTGCTTATTGCGTGTGCCTATATTACTTTGCCCGACTTTTTCCACGCGAGTTCTCGGTCGCGCTATGATTGACCCAATAACTATGATAAGGGACTTAGTGTGAAAATGTACTAAATTAGATCAAGGTTGGATCGCAGACCCGCTGTCTTGACTGATCATTAACTGGTGAGATACGCAAGCCACATGGTGAGGTACTAACGCGTACTTTTATAGATAAATTTATATATGTTGGTCATTGATGTGTTTGTAATGATGATGCATTCGCGAGGCAGATCCATAAATTCCAGACAAAATCTCAAAAATGGAAATATGGGTTTGATAAAATCGTAGAAGGTTATTTACACACCTATATTACATACCTATATTTTCTCATTTTAAAATCATAATTTATTTATTTATTTAAACTTCATTGCACAAAATCAAATATATAGATAGCACAATTGGCGGACTTAATGCTAGAAACTTAATCCATCAGTCAACCATTGGGTCTGACAGAAAACTTTGTGGGGTCAAACTAAATAAATATATTTATACATACACAAAATAAAAAAAGTAAAATAATTATAATAAACATACATAAAAACTACAATAAATAAACAATATACATAATTAAATAAGTGCAGCGATTACCGAAATGAGTAAAAAGTGAAAAGGAAATATATAAACATTAGGTACCTATATAGGACAAAAGCGAGGTAACACCTGGGTACGGTCAGGATTTACGCAAGTCAGGCGCGAAAGATGCTATTCGAGCCAAGTGACTTAAAAGTGTGCCGAAAGCCAGACAAAGTGCAACAAAGAATCATGTCGAAAAGCGGAAACTGAATCCCAAAGCATAGCAACGATGATATGAACACGTACGAGTAGGCGTAAATAGTAACCCATATATTGTTAGCAATTTAAAAAGTAACTCAAATTAGTGTTTGTAAAGGTGGGAGATGGAGAATATCAAAAGATGAAATGTGTGTCTTCGTGGTCTTGATCTACCCCCTGACTTGTTAAGCTCTCTATATTTATCTGGTTTAGGCAAAGGGACTGAAAAAAATATACCGGCCTTGGCGTTGTTAGACAATAATAAGAATAAGCTAATGTGACTATTACTCGCAAGCTCGTAAGTTACGATATTCTGGTCCTCAAGTACCAAACTAAACAGATTATCGTTGTTCATCAAACATTATTAAAAATAAGATAAGTTTTAATATAACTAGCGTAATTATAATGTTTAACAATAAATTCATAAGTTATAAAGTTGCTGGCATGTGAAAATATTTAAAAGTCGTAAAGGTGTTTGAATGAATATGCTGTGCATAATGACGCCTTTTTCCCGGATGGGTAGGCTTAGGTACTTGGGCTACAGCCACATTCACAACTCTATTTTTTTATAGAATACAAGAACTGCGCTTTCGTGCACGTCCTTTATTTGCTGAAGGTACGTTCGTCTAAACTTTCCCATTCCTACCCTTCCTTTCACACTCTCCTTGTACCTATATTTGCTTAGTTGACTTTTTTAAGCTTCTTCTTACTCCTGGCTTTTAGTCCCAGTTGCATCCTCACCACTCTCGAGAGGAACATGGGGTATGCCTTTGACCATGGATCCTGGATTGGGTGAGTCAGGTTTCGAAGCGACTCCTCCTCCCTGACTATTTTTAAAGTTTTGTGCATTAACAAAACTTAAAAATAGTCATTAATATATGGGCGAGGTGGGATTCGGACCTATGCCTTTTTGTGCCACACGCATTTTAACCAGGCACCTTACTGATTCGACTACCGACGCTCTCAGTTGACTATTTTCACAAAATTATTACGTCTATATCCATTGTGGGGTAGATAGAGTCAGTCTTGAAACCCTGATAGGCCACTTTCAGCTGTTACGGTGAATAATAGAGATTTAAATAGATCCCGTCACTATTTGAATCCCAGCCAATCCCAAGTTTAGAAGCTTAGTCTACCCTTAGTCGCCTTTTACGACATCCACGTGAAAGAGATGGGGGTGGAGTAATAGAATAGTCTACTGATATTAAGCTTTCAATCAAATCTATAATAAAAATCTACCAACTAGACCCATGACCTATCTAAATAGCAAACAGATGCGCGACCAATTAAAAAAAAGTTATCTGCCAATGTCATCAAAGTCTAAGTAATCAAATATCAATGTCACAAATTCTCACGTAAAATCTGGCTTTTTTACCATGTTATTGCAGTTCATCGAGCGAATTTAAATTTACCGAAATCGTTTATAAACCGTGGTACAATTAAGTTTAATGCTGAAATCATGAGTTTCAAACAAGTAACTCATGTATTATTCGATTTAGACGGCTTGCTTTTAGGTAAGGTTTTGGAATTGCAAGATTTATTTTATCCATTACTATTGTAGTTGCGTAATGATTAAGTTTAATTTTGAAATTTATCACATACAGATTCAGAAGGGATGTATACAGAAACATTTTCTACTGTCTGCTCCAAATATGAAAAGGAGTTCACATGGGAATTGAAGTCAAGTATTCTTGGATTTCAAGGACAGGAATGTGCAGATAAAATAATCGCTGCTCTAGATTTACCAATAACCAGAGAGGAATTCATGGCTGAATGTCACAAAATTAACGAGGTACTGTTTCCTAAAGTGCAGCTTATGCCAGGTAAAAAGAATTTAAAAATTTAATGGTTACATTCTGGTGTTAATCTGTAGCTTCCTTCTTTTTCTGTTCTGGTATTTCCTAATTATTATTTTTGTTAGCAATGGCATAAGAATAATCGCTAGAGATCCATATAATCACAACCATTCCTGGAGGGTTACGCAGACTACATCTTTCCACTTGCTATAATAAAGAATATGTAATTGTTGCAAAATTATATTATTTTAATTGATACATATTGCACTTCAAACAACAAGGTATCATTAGTCATTATTATTACATTTAATTTAACAACAGGATGATATATCCTATGGTAGTATAGACTGAACCAAGCCATAAAAAAATCTGATCCTACTTATTTTTTTTACATAGGGTGATTGCGCTGGTTTTCGTCCAATTAGCGGAGTTGCTAGCTTTCAGACGTAAAAATAATATGATAAAGTATCCTAATTAAAATAGCTCATATTTGTTTAAATACCTCATATAGTCTATTTTTGATAAAAATAAAGAAACTTTTAATTATAACTACATTGTTTTTTATATAAATAATTAAATGTTAAATGGCAGATTTCACTAGTTTTCGTCCAAAAAATTTGGTTTTCGCCCTGGTGTGATCTAGTTTCCGTCCAGTATGTAAAAAAGAGTAAAAATGCAATGTTAAATAAAAACTGTCTTTATAATCTTTTATTTAATCAACAAAAATATTTATTCTTCAGCAGTAGATTTCCTGCTTTTTTTATTTCCCCGAATCCATCTATAACAATTAATTTCATAGTTTAGTACCTACTAGAAAAACCTGTACGAATTAACAAGAAAATGTGTTACAAGTAGATTCCACACTATTATGGACGAAAACTAATACAAAAAAAATTGCTGTTTAGTTTTCGTCCATGCCATTTAAACATTTTTTTAAACAAGCAATACTGAGAAATTATTGGACGTTAACTAAATATCTTGTCAAATAGCCAATAAAGTTCATATCTAAAGAAAACACATATTTTTTTATAGGTCTGAAAAAGTAAAATGAACATTCCAAATATTTAGCTTGCTGTTTTAGTTTCCGTCCACGTGGACGGATACCAAATAATTGGTAAAATATGCATGTCAGTATTCGTCCGCAAACTTTTACTAAGATTACTACAAAAACTTTGTAAAATAACCTGAACATAATGTTAGTTATACTCTTAAATATCCTTACATGCCAAAATATTACCCAATCTATGTGAAATAGTCATAAAACCCACCACGGAGTGTTCCTGCACCAGCTATTTTTTTTGTATCGGCAATGACGTCTACGCAACACGAACACATGCCGGCCACTGAGTTTAATTTTTTCGAAGTTTTCACTTGACAAATTGGATTTTGTGGTTGTTAGAACTGTTGCTTAAGTATGAAGGATCGTGACAAGTTGCAACATGCGTGCATAGGTGTGTTTATATTCTTTTTATATGCGTTTAAAAGTGAAATGGACGAAAAGTAGAACTGGACGCCAAACCAGCGCAATTACCCTATTTTATATGTGACAAATTAAACATTTTCTCAAAACCATGGCTTGCTTTTAGGTGCCCATAAACTAGTAGAACATCTATACAAGAAAGGAGTACCAATAGCAATGGCTACCAGCTCCAGTGAAGATAGTGTAAAAATGAAGACACAGAATCACAAAGATTTTCTAAAATTCTTCCACCACATCACAATGGGAACATCGGACCCAGAAGTCACTAAAGGAAAACCTGACCCTGCAATCTTCTTGGTTTGTGCTTCTAGGTTTCCTGACAAACCTAAACCAGAAAATGTAAATGATATTTACTTGAACAATTTATTTAGACTAAGACTAAATAACAGCAGAACTTGTACACTGTATGTAACTTGCTATATAACATCTTACCAGCCTTTTGGAACCACAGTCCATTCAAACAGTAAAAATAAAAACATTTTTATTGCCCCTTAACTTCTAAGGTTACACCACTAGGTATATTTTTCAAGAAAATCTAGTCTGTCACCAAGCTAAATTCATCAAAAAGGTGCACTAGTTATTTACATCAAACAAAAATACAAACCTCTTTATAATATTATGTATTCCTATCACTATGAAAAGTGCATGAAATTCTTAATTTTTTTTTTCTTTTCCAAAAATCATCAGTACTACTTTTGCTTGACTCAGTTTCATACTAAAATTTTACTTTTTCAGTGCCTTGTCTTTGAAGATGCTGTAAACGGAGTAAAGGCTGCCTGTGCTGCTAACATGCAAGTAGTGGTTATTCCGGATCCCCGCATCCCTCCCGAAGACCTCAAAGAGGCGACATTAGTCCTCAAATCTTTGGAAGAATTCCAGCCAGAACTTTTTGGATTGCCACCATATGATAAGTAATTTTCTTAAGGCATTCAAAAACAATGTAAAACTGAAATTGTACTTAATGGCTTGGCATAAAGTGGGGGTAAAGGTTCAAGTTATAAACCCATATTTATTGGAATAGATATAAGTAGATATTTATATACAATTTTGTAAAGGCTGTACTTAATTTTTTATTTGTATGTATACAGTTTGTGTAGTGTTATTTATTATGCTTGTTTGTCGTTGTTTATTTTCGGTTATTATTAATCTCACCTCTATCAGTTATCAGTCCCAGAACATTTCAACTGTATGTAGGTATAATCTAGTCAAGTAGGCATTGTAAAAACAAATAAACACATGAACAATGTTCTACATAACTTTGATTTCATTTATTTATATACTAAATATGTTGCTGATGTGAGAAATTCACTTTCTAATACCAAAAAAATGTTAACATTACCGAAATTTATAAAGGCCTGAGCACACCAAAAGCAGATCGGAAGCAAATTAGTTTGAAAGCGCGCCCGCATCAAGTTGTAACACAAGAAAATATTCGACCCTGTCACATCCAACTAAAACGCGGGCCCGCCGCACAAGGACCGCTCTGCCGTGCCAGTGTGACGATTTTAAAGAGGTTCTTGTATTACAATTTGGTACTTGACTGCTTTGAAACTGCGCTGCTTCTGACCTGCTTTTAGTGTGCTCGGATCTTTAATGGCATCAAAAACATACACTCGAAACACAAAAAGAAATCTATTGTAAATTAAATTAGGCTAATACATCCGATTATCACATCTCTGCTTATAAGTTAACCAAAGTCACCACAGATGCATGTGTGGTGATATGTCAACTTCTATAATTATACAATAATATCTCGTATCTTTCTATAAATTTGTTTAGTGTCTTATATTACTAACCTATGCCCGCAGCGTTGCGACGCGATATATATTATTTAGACATTATTAATTCATACAATTCTCAATCGTCATACGGCGGTAACCCAAATTGTTCAGGTACGAAATCATCCATAGAATCCAACACAAGCGTCGCTTCCTTGGCCAGCGCGCGGTCGAGCTGTGGGTCCGGTATCATGACGACTTGCATGCCGGCCGCACGCGCTGCTCTCACGCCGTTCAGAGAATCTTCGAAGACTAGACACTAAAACATTAAAAAATTTTGCTTTTCAAATTTGAAACCTTTTTTTGATGTCGGTTACAAATGCATAAGTTGGTATTGTCGTCTCTGTACTCCTCTTGGATTTATATGAACGGGGATAATTAAGCTGTGGCTTCTGACTTTTATGTGGATGTCGCATCGGATATAGGTATGTAAATTTATAACCGTTGCCACGCTAAAGAAGAAGCAAAGAGATACATTTTATATGAAATGAGCCAACCAAAAAGACGCCAAGGTGGGTTAACTTTGATGAAATATTGATAATGTTTGTAAAATAACTATGTCACATAATTCAAGAAGAAACAGTGCCTATTTGTTTTCGTTATCTCGCAAATACTTAAGAACAAACAGTTCTGTCAACAGTTACAAAAGTAGGTACCCATATTTATTAGGTAGGTATCTCTATATGGTTTATGGGTCTATCAATAAAGTACCTTGTATAAAAATACGGCACCACATACTAGTAAATTATATTTACAAAATAGAGCTTACCTTTTCTGAGGGAGGGTTATCCGGGAACTTAGCTGCTGCAACCAGGAATATATCAGGGCTTGGCTTCCCGTTTTTCACGTTCGGGTCAGACGAGCCCCAGGTCTTAGTAGATAAAAGGTCGAACAGTTCTTGATGTTTGGCCGTCTTTAGCTTGTAAGACTCGATGGAACTGCTTGTTGCTAAGCCGATTGGTACACTGTGCTTGTGTAAGTGACGTATCAGTTTTTCTACACCTGTAAATTACATTTTATTTTATCTTTGATTTATAGAAACCAGTATAAAGGGCAGAATATTATGAAAGTTAGAAGGTAAGCTAGTGCGTATTTCATAATAAGGAATTATCCAATAACATAGCTACAAAGAGTATTTGATAAAACCTTACAATTGGCCCTGTTAATCCCGGTTGCATTCTTCCCTGTTTGGGAAGAAGCCCGTGATGTGCCTTTGTGACTATGGTCCTGGATTTAATATGTAAGTCTCGTACACATTTTTCTGCTTAAATGTAAAAACATACGGTTATGACATTATCTCTGCTTAGGGAAGCAGTATATTTTGTACCTTTTATTTGAAATAGTAAATAATACCCAATATATAAGCTTACCAGGTCTGACTTTGCAGAGTGGAAATAAATCTCTAAAAATCTTTTGCGATTCCGCTACAAACTCGTCAACAGTAAGCGGCAGACCGAGTTCGTTTATGATGGTGGCTGCGAAAGCCCTGGTCTGCATGCCCATTATTTTGTTCTTCAGCTCGAAAGTAAACTGCTTGCCATATCGAGAGGCGATCTCCTGAAACCCTAGTGTGTACAAATCTTCTGTATCTAAAAGAAAATGAAAATTGTATTTAAAAAATCAGCGACTCTTTTTCAGAAAGAAATGGGATGTTTTGATGCAAAATCTTAACGATCAACTAGAGTTATAAGTAGGTAAGAGAATTTAATTCGTTGATTAAAATCGTATTAGCGATTTTATAATGTGAAATTTGGCGTGAATAACCGCAAATATTAAGTATATTTTGCAACTAGTTTCACCCGCGTGAAAAATACCCTATGTCCTTCGTCAGCCCTCACAATATAATAAACACAATTTCACATGTATTAGTATAGAATAAATAGTAAAGATACGATACGAGTAAATTAAAATCAGTTCAGCCATTTCTAACAGTTTTTGTCTGCTAAATCAATATGTATCAATTTCATAAAACATTCGCAAAACACAGAAAAACATCTATGATTTTAAAATTACTGTTATTTTGAACTGAGCATGCAGAAGTTTATAAATAAAAGTTATGTTATTTTAAACCCATTTATTCAACAAAACAAAATCCCTCACTTTTTAGCTAGATTATCATTCGCTTATTTTACTTAGGTATCATTTTTAGTTTACAATATGAACAATTTTACAAATATAAAGCATTTTAATATCGTACCTATATGAAGATAATAATTTTGTTTAAAATACCGACCGGAAGTCACAAGATGAGATAAGATCCTCCGCATCAAATTTTTCCAATAGGCTTTACAAACACGCCTGTGGCGAAAATTTTGCTACTGCCGAAATTCTAAACCAATTCAATAATAAAACTTACTTAGAATCAATCCATCCATGTCAAATAATACATGAGTAATTGGTTTAAAAGACATTTTTGTAAAAAAACTAGTACTCTATTCACATAAAATGTTTCCAATAACATTCACAAATCACACGACGTCTTGTTCGGACGATCTACTTTGTTTTACATCAGTTTACATCTTGTGATTACATCATGTAATATTTTATCATGTTCGACCTTCATCCATTATTGCCAACATCAAAAACGATGCTTCTTCAATCGATAGAAACTGTTCATATTTATATTCCATTCATCCATTCATATAATGGCGTCTTGCGGGGTAGACAGAACCAGCAATTTTGAAAGACATTATATCATAACCCAAATAAAACAAAAAATTATATATTGTTTTCATGCAAATGGAACTGTTACAATGCGCTTGACTTACTTACTTACAGTGAACTTACAATTCTTATAGGTATAAGGTAAAAAACCTGTTTAAGGCCACAAGTCTTCTTATAAAAAGGTCATTAAATATCTAAGTGACGGCCTCTGTGGCGTAGCGGTAGTGCGTTTATCTGTGACACCGGAGGTCCCGAGTTCGAATCCCGGCTAAGCATGATGAGAAACAGACTTTCTCTGATTGGCCTAGATCTTGGATGATTTTCTATATAAGTATTTGATAAAAAATAATTTCGTTGGGTTTACTAACCCTTACCACTAATTAGATACTTCTCGTAAAAATCTGATTTTTATACAACAAATGGATAAAATAAACATTATTTCACACTGCACATAATAATAATTTATATACATACATCACTAAGCTTTGACTAGTTTCAGTTTTGAAATAATTATATTTTTATCGAAATTTTATATATATTATTTATTTTGTTATATAATAATAGTAAACATATTAGGCACAAATAATCGAGTTTTATTTATATATTGTTTTAATTATATTTACAGTTTTGATACAGGTATTCTGAGAAATTTGTTCATAAACAAGAACATTTCACTGCACTGCACATTCACAAAATAATTAATGAAGACATACTGATTGCCTTTTGTACTTCTATTTGGTTACTGTTTTTGTGGTGGTGTTTTTTTCATACTTATATATTATTTATTACATTTGTTAGTATGATTTTCTGTCTGCATGACTTTAGAAATTCCTAAACTTCTCTTAAAAAATACTTATTATCAAGCTTTTTTTTGTCACTCAAATGTACTGAAGAGATATCAGCGATAGATTCCTGCTATTGGATACAGGTACCCAATTAAGCTGTTACAGTTGTATTGTAGTTGGAAATACATTGTCACGTAATTTTTACTCTTTTGCTCTTGACAATGTTACTAATCATCATAAGGAGGTAAACCAAAAAGCTCAGGTTTGAAATCCTCCAAACTTTTAAGCACCAGTGTAGCCTCTGTTCTTAGACTTTCGTCTACTCGTGGATCTGGTACCATCACCACCTGCATGCCAGCTGCTCTTGCAGCTTTCACTCCGTTTACAGCATCTTCAAACACTAAACACTGCAAAAATTAAGCAACTTTTAGGATTGCATACCTTAAAGCTAAAAACGGGAACCTATTAATAAGCCTCTGCTATCTGTCTGTCTGTCACCAGGCTGTATCTCATAAACAGTAATATCTAGAAAGCTGTTATTTTTTAATTATTCCATATAAAATAATTTTCAATATTTCCATTGCCGCTGTAACAAAAAATAGGTACTAAAAATATAATATCTATTAATCCCCATACAATAAACTGTTCTTTTCATATTTTTTTGATCAATATTATTAACAGTAACAGGTAGACGCTTAAAATGTTCACAGAATATTAAGTTATATATTACCTTTCAAACTTAATAATTAAATAGCAATAAGGTAATTATTGAGTAAAGGGGGTCCATACAACAAATTTATTTTAACTATCCACAGCACCATCTAAATAATTTCTCTGAACTTATTAGGAGTGGGTATGCAACATGCTATGTATTGATGGCATTGTAGTTACACCAATTTGCGCTAGATGGCGTTGTTATAAAAAACTTAAGAGATTGAAAAGCTTTTTTTCATTTTTTTGGTCGATTTCAATAAACAGGTAGAAACGCGAATACAAAAAATAAATATTTAAGTAACAAACATAATGATGGTAGGAACCCTCACTAAGAGAGTCCGACTCGCACTTGGCTGGTTTTTTAATCTATGTATACTAATATTATAAATACAAAATCTATTAAGCTTCATAGCTTAACAGCAGACCCAAATTTAATGAGATGTTCTATAAATATGCTAGGTCAAACATAGGCTACTTTTCCCTAGAAATTCCCATGAGAACAGGATAAACGGAAATTTAGTTCAAAGAGGAGAGAACTTTGGGCAAAAGCTAGTATTTTATAAAATTATGACTTAAAATTAAATTCTTAAACTTTTGAAATTCTAATAAGTTTCAATATTAAATTTATCTCAAAAGAAAAAGTAAAATTAATCTATTGTTATATACCTGTTCTGGTTTTGGTTTATCTGGGAATCTAGATGCAGCAACTAAAAATATGTCAGGATAAGGTTTACCCCTCTTCACTTCAGAGTCAGAGGAGCCCATTGTTTTGTATGGAAATAAAGAAAATAATTCCTTATGCCGCTTGTTCACTTTCAATTCATAGCTCTCCCTGCTTGAACTAGTTGCAAGTCCGATAGGAACATTATGTTTGCTTAAATGTTCTATGAGGCATCTGGCTCCTGAAATAAAATTTTTAATCATCAACATTCTGATAAGAAACTATTTAACCATAAAACAAAAATATCATTAAATGTTTCAAATAATTAGTAAAAAGATCGACCTTTTTTATGATTTTACTTACGTTTTTAACTAGATTTTATATCTTACCTGGTAAAACCTCAGTATCTGGGAATATCTTTTCAAACTCTTTACTAGTTTGTGCTATGAACTCTTCAGGTGTTACAGGTAAATCCAAATGGGACACCACAATCTTTGCTGTTTCATGTGCTTGCGAGCCCATTAGTTTTAACTTCAGTTCAAATGTATAGTCTTTGCCATATTGTGAAACAATATTTTGGAATGCAACTGTGTATAAATCTTCAGTATCTTAAAATATATATTGAAAACTAATGAAGAACATAATAACTATTGTATAAAAAATAATAAATAATAAAAACATAAAACTGAGTAATAAAAAACTGAAAAAGTTGAAACAAGATAAACATTCATTATGGTGATCATTCTTAATTGTACACAAAATTAAAAATGACCCCCAGCACAAAGCGAAAATGACGACTTTTAAATTTATGCATTCAAATGCATGATGTATGATTTTGTATAAAAGACACATGCATACATATAATCAAGTCTACAACCCCTGCGGGGTAGACAGAGCCAACAGTCTTGAAAAGACAAAATGGGTAAAAAGTTTGGTTATCTATCCCCTTAAACGAAAAGTAATAACTGGCTTTAAAGAAATTCAAAGGTCTCGATTAAAAATGACATTTGTAATATTTTAAACTTACTTAGAATCAAACCATCCATATCAAATAACACATGGGTTACTGGTTTAAACTCCATCTTATGTTTAAATAATACCTATGATATTTTGGCCTTTTTGAACTTGCAAAAGTTGCCAAGAAGTTAGCAACACTAAAGGTTTTATTCGTTTCGTATTCGTGTTAGTGTTGGCAATCGCTTGTCAACTATCGATAGGCTATCGAGAAATGAATAAGAGCATTAGCATCGATAGACTTATCAATAGTATCGATCTTTTTTATAGCGCAGTTTTACTATCGATACTACTCATATGAATTATTATTGTCATACTATTAACACCCAAGAATACTAAAGAATGGGTAGAATTTAATCTCTTTATCGAAATCACTATCGATATTATCGGTGATTTAGCTGAAGACTATTGCAATAACTATCGATACTATCATTTTATTGTTCTTGCCTATAGATAGTGAACTGGGGGGGTTCTTTCGTAGGCAGAGTAAAATATGTGTTCTCTATCTACGGGTTCTGCCCTTCCTCCCCTTCCTTCCAGTCCTAAAGTTCCTTTCTCTTAGTTGGGGATTCCGGTACCAACCATTTTTAAAAGATGTAAATAAAAACGATTGCCATTAAATACATATTTTATTTCCACCCTATGAAGGCATTTATGTTGTCACTTGCACATAGTACCTATCTCTATTTAGTTTTAGTCTTGCACAACAGGCACTCCGACTAATGTTGTCATAGTCAATGTCAATCAAAGCGACATTTCAGCAACGCAAGCACGAACAAATCGACGAGGACCATATCAAACGAAAGCAAACAAAACAAAACGTTGGCGATTGTATTGTGTCTGTTTTGTTTGGATATACTTTTTCATTTATAAAGTAATCTCTTCAAAAAAAATTAAGTTATTTTAGTGGAGATAACATGGAAGGCCCTGGCATGAGTTTGTTTCAAGGTGCTCCAAGCATCCATATAAACAACAGTGCTCAAGACAGACTCGAAGAACAAGAAGAATTAGAAGACCAGAAACGACGAAATGCAGAGGTGCTTAATGTTTACGTAAACACAGTGAATTCTGTTGTATATTATGTACCATTCATGACCTAATATTTATGTATAAGGAAATATACTAAGCAAATATACAAGAGTGTGAATGGGAACCTGCAAGTGGGAAGGGCTCAACTCTTAAAACGGGCCACCGCCAGAGAGGTTGGGGAGGGGGTGGGGAGGGTGGGGGAGGGTTTGTATGACCCCCCCCAAGTATTTCTTTTTGCCGGAATTTTTGAAAATCTTAAAAATTGCACTAAACAACGCAATATTTTCGGTTTGTCATTGTAAACTGTGTTAATTTACACAACACATTAATTAATATATTTTAGCACTAAAAATATAGTCAAAAACTTTGCTTAAAAGTAAAAACAAAAAAGACACTAACTATGAACAGAACGCAATCCGCC
Source organism: Amyelois transitella (assembly GCF_032362555.1). Lineage (NCBI taxonomy): Eukaryota > Metazoa > Arthropoda > Insecta > Lepidoptera > Pyralidae > Amyelois > Amyelois transitella. The sequence continues at coordinate 5,004,472 of NC_083523.1, forward strand.
GTTTTGGTTATGTGCTACTGTCATCTTATCTACTGACTTCGAAAGTAGCTGTCGGTAAACGGACAGCAGGGGGTGCAGGGGGGCGCAGCCCCCCCGTACGGGGGGCTTGAAAAGAAACAAATTAGTCACAAATCAAACTCGGTTTGGTTAGGTTAGGTTAGGTTGGTGTAAACCACGAAAGTTCAAACTGAGTAAAAAAGTATAATAGACAGTACGTATAGGTTAGGTTAGGTTTAACTCACCTTCACCCCTTTCATCCCTTCTGACTTTCCCCCCCCTTGCCCATCTGGCGGTTAATGACCTTTAGCACACTTTTTATATGAAAACTTTAAAAATTCGTAAAAAAAAAATATAGGCTTCCGGCAAGGGGGGGTCACGGGAGGGGGGGTGTTAACCCCTCCCCCATCCCCCTGTCCCCTCCCCACCCCTCTCCGGCGGTGGCCCGTTTCAAGAGTTTAACCGTGGGAAGCCCTAGACGAACTTATCATGTTCAAATCAGGGATGTCTTGGCGAAATTCAGGCTAAGAGGATCCATTAACCGACGAACTTGCATTAAGATAGTTATGAATGTGGAGGAAGCGAATGAAGTTTGCAAGGTGGAAGTGGAAAGTTGTAGTCTCTTCATAATTTTATGTATGTATGTTTGACCTAATAACCTTTTGTTGCAGTTAAAAGATAAACTTGCTAATGCATTTGATGATCTTATGGATGATGATGAGGCTAGTTCAGTGAATAGCAGTGGAAACTTCACCTTAGATGGGGGACAAACTAATGGAGGTGAAATCTTTTTTTAATATCAGTTTTATATCAGATTTTATTCATACAGCATCACTCTCATTGCAAAATATTTTCTTTTCTATTAGATTATTTCTTTATATGGTGCACAAGTTTACGATAATTTTGATCAATAACTTTACAGCAACACCACACACAAGGTCGGGTCAGCCACCTACTTATGTAGAGTCTCTGAATCATCTGAAGGAGCAACATGCCTTAGAATCCCCCAAGCCTTACTGTGAAACTCCTAAGAACCACATTTCCCATATGAGACAAGCAGAGGAACATCTAAAACATCAGTTTAGCCCCTTTGGTGCTGGCGATTACTTTCAGCAAGATTTCAGAGGTAGTCATTTTGAGTTCATTATTTTTTATGCTATTGACACAGATATATCAACTATTTCATTTGGTTGAATCCACATTGCATACATACATACATATGGTCACATCTATATCCCTTGCGGGGTAGACAGAGCCAATAGTCTTGAAAAGACTGAATGGCCACATTCAGCTATTTGGCTTAAGGCTTAATTTATGACAAAGATTTTAAATGAGGTTTTTATTTTGCTTGGTTACAGGTCATCTTAATGGCATCAATAATTTTGATGCCAGGCAAGAATATATGGACAATGAGAAACTGAAAGTAATGTATGAGGTATGTGTGACTATAAATTATGAAATTGAATATCTTCATGTATGAGCAAAAATGAACATTTTCAGAAAGATTTTATAATTCAGATGCGGGTAAAGGAATGTCAACAACTAGCCGCTCAGATGGAGAAGCAAGATAGTGAAGTGGATGCACTGCGGGCGCGCCTCGCAGCCTCTGTCACTGACCGTGAGAAAGCAGAACTGTCCGTGCAAGAAGCTCATCACTTGCTTGGTAACCACTTTTAATAATCAGATACCTTTCAGTATTTAACCATTGTGATGCAACATTCAGGCTTCTGAATTTGCAAATTCAATATAGAACCATGATTCAAGATGAGTTAGGTACCCCTGCAAAGATTGCCGAGGTGAGACTGGAGATGCTTTGTGTAGAAACCTGACTATGTTAAAAGGTGCTTTCCAGGGTCCCTCCCAGAGAGATAAGAATGTAACCGCTATATACACAAGGAAGAAGACTGTTTCTTGATGGCATAATATTTCCCTTTTTAAAACTATCCACAATCATAATTATTTATTTCAGCTTCTAGCAAGCACAAGATAATTGAGCTGGAGCAGCAAGTTACAGCTCTCACGGAGAAACTTATGGAGAGTGATCAGGAGAAGGAACATTTGAGAATGGAGCTACGGTCAGCTAACATCAGTCATCAGGATGTACAGCAAAGACTGCATACATTTCAGGTATATAAAGGCCAAACTCAGCTGCTCAGGATAATGATAGAATTGATAGTCAAATAGTGACAGGTTGCTAGCCCATCTCCATTAATTTCTTTAGCAGTGGGAATTTCAGGAAATCCTCTCTTAGTGCATCCCTAGACCACATGCCTTTCCAGTTATATCAAGTATGTGCTATTATGTGCTCTGCATCGTGGGTATTTTGATTCTCATTGAAGTACCTATTAAATTTTTGATCACAACGAGTTGACATTTTTTTCGTTGACATTGAATTTAGAAACTGAATATGCTCTTTTGATGTTTTGCGAATAGCATATACTGCTACTAAGTGAACAAATTAAAAATTTTGATGAACTTAAGTTTTATTATTTTTGATTTTTTTTCAGGTAGCTCACACACATGATACTGACGCACTGTTCAGGGAACAGAAAGAAAGGTATATATGTTTCTAAAAAACTGTTTTATTTTATTTTCTAGAAGCACCACAACTAATCGCTTATTTTTTCAGGCATAGACTTGAAATGGACCGATTGCAAAATGATTTATTGAAAGCAAAAAATAGATTGGAAGATAAAGTAAGCATAATGAACATACATTTTGAATTTCAATATACAACTTGATTTACATTATAATATTTAAGTTGGTTATCAGGTATTGCTTGAGTTAGAGTTCAAGTGAGTTTAAGTTTTCTCCTGAGTCTCCTTAAGATCTCGCAAGAATGCTACCTAATGTTTTCTTAATTCATATTTAATTTTATAGTACTAGCATATTGGTTGTTATATACTTAGCTGTTTTAAATCTCTCATGAGCAACATAATCCCCAACGAAACAAATTGTTATTTTGTCATAGGAAAAGGAAATAAAAACGCTAGAACGTCGTTGCATGGACCGAGACAGAGAGAAAGAAGAGTTACTCATAGAGAAGGGTGCCACAATAAACCGTTTAGCTGCCGAATTGGAGGCCGCTCAAACAAGGCTTGTTAGTGGGGAGTCCGCGCGGTTGAAGGAGAAAGTGTCCCAACTGACAACTGAGAGGAACGCCGCTAGGGAACAGGTTAAGGAGCTGGGGGTAAGTGGAGTTTGCGTTTTCTTGCATAAAACTAATGATCGAAATCTAGGGAAATTATTATTTTAATGATGTGGTCTCAATTACGTTGGGTGCGTCTATAACCATGGTCCAAGCGGGTAACGGCAAAAAAAGTCAGACTCGAACCGATTTCAACTTCAGACAAGTGGACGGTTTACATGACCTTCTTACAATTGAATCTATCTCTCATCTTCGCACATTCCCAGTTGCGTCCTCCACTATAGGTATCGCTTCAGGGCCTGGGATCCGCTTTTTCACTCCTGAATCGTGGTCATATTATAAATTTGGTCTAGGCCAAACGCCGGAAGGATAGGGGAAAGTGGGGTAAAAACGGGACGTTAAGGGAAATATTAAATAAAAAATATATTATTTAAAATATAAATCAACTTTATTAATCTTTGTTTAGTTTACTTTATCAATCACAGATTTTTTCAATGAGATCACTTTTTTATTATTCTAAGTACACAAAAATACAAAAAAATCAAGGCTTTAGTATTTACGATTTTGCCCCATGCCTAGTCCAAAACCGGGTATACCCGACTTTGCCCCATTAGCAACGGAAGCAATAGAACTCATCAAGGTCTTCTGGCTCCCAACCGGTACAGCCTTCATGAGCCCATTTTTTACATTTAAGGCATTGCACCCAATCATCGCTTTTTCGTGTGTTTCCATAAATTTCAGTGCAATAAATACACATATCATCTGAAATCTTTTTCTTTTTAGATTTTACCAAATCATTATTTAACTGCGGAATTTTTGTTGGGTTCTTTATTTTAGCATTATTTTTTTCAAGTTCCGATTTGTAAGGCGATGAAGTTATTATGGCACTTTTTCCTCGACGAGCATTTGAAGTAGTCTTTCTTAAAAATATCAGTCGGAGAAAAAGCCAGAAAAGAATCTGGTTGCCGAGAAGTGCTCGGTTGTGGACTAACTGCCGACCTCTCATATGTATTCGTTTGTAAATTTACTATTGATCTTTTTGTTATTTGTTTTTGCAGTGAAACCGCGGGGTTTTGTTTTGTAACGTCTGAACTAATACCAATGTTTTCATCATGATCTACAACCGAATCGTGACCAGAAATGTTAGTCATGAGATCAGAAGATGCGAGGTCATTATCTGTTGTATTAGCTGATATAAAGTCATGATCTGAAAAAATATTAGGATTTAATGGATAAATTCCTGTTTTAGAAAAGCCACTCATAGCATTTTGTAGAGTTGCGGCTTTGGCATATGCAATTCCAAAAAGCTTTCCAACTTGAAATTGGGTTACGATCCGACCTGGATTATTACGCAACCACGTCATTACTTCTTGGCTGTAATAAGTGCTTAGTGGTCCCATGATGCTAACGTCCAAAGGTTGTAAGCGGTGTGTGCAATGGGGAGGAAAACTGACTATGACGACTCCGTTCTCTCGTGCTTTATCAATCAAAGGAAGATTTTTCGTATGCGTTGCGTGACCATCTAGTAAAAGTAAGATAGGATCATCTTTGGTAGGTTTAACATTAGCTATAAAATGGCTTAGCCAGTGAACAAATATGTCACTTTGAATCCACCCACTGGGATGGCACATTGCAATCGTGCCAGGTGGCGTACCATCTAATAATTCAGCCTTCATTCGGACTCTTGGGAAAATCAAAAGTGGTGGAACATAAGCACCAGCTGCCGATACACACATAACCGCTGTAGTCAACTGACCCCTTTCAGCAGATGAGATAAGACCTACTTGTTTCTTGCCTTTTAAAGACAAAATTTTGGATTTCTTCTTAGGCACAGTCGTGATCCCGGTTTCGTCCACATTATAAATCTTGGTTGGTCCAAATTTGTACTTGTCTTGCAACTCAATCAGCAGAGAAAAAAATTTGGCGACATTTACTCGATTAAATCCCATTGCACGTGCGACGGACGTAGGCTCCGGAAGGCGTAACGATAACTCTGGATGGCGACGTAAAAATCCGTAAAGCCAATCCATTCCAGCTAACTCAGTGTCTCTGTTGAAAGTATGATTTATACCATTTTTCTCTGCCATTTGAAAGGCAAAATGTCGAAAATCCCTGTATGTCAGTCCAAATAGCTGAGCTTCAAGATCTTTTATATGCTGACACATTAAATCTTCCTGTTCCTTCGTAAATACAGTCTTAAAACGACCCAAACCTTTTTTTGACGCATCTTCAACATTTCTATTTAATCGATACTTTTTTACTCTATCTTCCAATGTCGATTGCGGAACCGAGAATTTTCGAGAAGCGAGACGATATCCACACCTTCCTTCTGTTACTTCTAAAATAGCATTTCTCATAGAAACCTCACTCCATGATTGTCGATTTGTAGTTCTTTTATAATTACGTGGCATTTTCTTGAAAACTACAACAAATATACATATAAAATGAAAATAAATGGAAAAATAAATATGACGGCGAAATTGTACAAAACCGGGTACCACCCGATATTACCCCGTACGGTTTTGCCCCAAACACAACGACAATAAATAATTTAATAAACTAACCTAAAAACGAGAAGCAATAAAAATCTAAGCAATATTGTTAAATCTTAATAAAATTGTTGATGTCATATAAAAAAACAAATCCCACATACCTGAACGTTACAATAGATTGTTAGACTTATGAAATCTAAGGTATATTACATCCAGATACCGTAAAAACTTTTTTCTTGATTATTTTCTACAAACACGCGTGAACGTCTTTCAACTTTTGTTGGCAAACTAATCAAGATGGCCAACTGTAGTACTCAAAGCGCGCGTAAATTTGAAACTCAATATGTAGATATAGTAGCATGTCCCGATTTTACCCCCATACCCGGTTTTGGACTAATCTCCCCTTTTTAATTTTTATGGTATCATATCAAATATAAAAGCTTCAGAGATATTAGACCTTCCTATGGTTTTGGTTTGTTTGAACAGGGGATCATGTTTCTTTGCAAGCGACTGTATGTTACGTGATTTACAATAAATTTCCTTTGTTTTCAGTCAAAATTGGAAGTGACTGCGCATGAGTTAGTACTGTGTCGCAATAAACTGTCAACCAGTCAGAAGGAGTACGACAATTGGCGATCGACTCTCAATCAAATTTTGACCGAATCTTTACCAGATAACACATATTTAGGTGAGTCTATCACAATGGAAAGCGAAGAATTATCTTTCTAACTGTAACAGTATTCTCTACATAAATATATACCTCTTTTATAAATTACACTGATGTAAGTACCAGGTATATCGGTGCAGTACACATAAGTAAATTTTGTATAGCGCGAAATATTTCAGTGGAGCCTATCAGAGCGCGCCATTTGAACCCGCGAACAAAACTGCTCGCTACTATACGACTGTTGTGAGCTAGATGCAGGAGACATTTTGTCGCTTGCATATAAAGTTTTACGAACTTTAAAAGAGGTCGTTTTTTTATTGAGTTTTCATTAGGATCTCATTACGTTTGATTGGGCGGTAGTCTGCGCCATTGAATATGCCGAGGAACTTATAAACATTATAGCACTGTACTCGTATTGTCATTTTTTACATATGTGATCAAAAGTCTTTTCAAGATTGTTGGCTCTGTCTAACCCACGAGGGATATAGACGTGACTATATGTGTGTATGTGATCACATCCCACTTAGCTCGATTAAACTTAGTTTAGCCAAAATAAATAAACGAATAATTAATATAAAATCATTTTTGTTATAGGTGAACCACCTTCGCCCGGTAAATTGACGACGTTAAAAGAAATCCTCAGTAGATATAAACTTCAACTACAAAAACTGCCGACATTACAAGAAGAGATTGTCAAAAGGTAAAAATTGTAATACCTATAGTCAACTTAAAACAAAAATTCCCTTTTATTTCTGCTCCTAGGAGACATTTTATGGCACATGGAACACGGGTGACAACGATTACTATTTTTCTTTATTTTTCCAAATTGTTTTTTGTCAATAAAATTGCTTTTTGCACTAAGAGCTCAAATTATATCTATTTCTTTTTGTATCAAACTGTTCATTATAACGACTAAGTTCTCAAAAATATCGTTCGAACTTCATTAGTAAAACAATGCTAACACTTTCAGGGACAAAAAATTAGAACAGCATCGCAAACAAGAATCAGAACTTCGGTCAAAAATAGAGGAGCACAAAGGTATAGAGATGCAACTGAACTCTCGAATAGCGGTGCTTCAGAATAAGTTGGAATTGTTAGGGAGCAACTCTGATAGCGATTTACTCGAAAGTTACAAAGCACAGAATGAACGGCTGCAAGCGGAGATTGAGGAAGCAAGAGCGGAACTTAAAAAGGTAAATTTAGCTCGTCATTAATTTAGCAAATTTAAAAATAAGTATTTCCAACTTACCGTTCTGAGCCCCTCTGACTGAATGCTATGCTACTACTACATCTACAAACTCTGAAAACCACTAAATAGTCTTATGTTCATAAAAGTCACATTACACCTTGATAAGGTTACATTAGCTCTATTATTTGCGCGAGGTTCCGCGCTTGTGGGATGTCCCAGAGGAAAGTCTATTTTACTCCTACCCTATTCTATCCCTGTTTTAAAATTTTGCCAAAATCGGACCAGTATTATGAGATTTAATAAAAAAGTATAAACCTAACATTACGCTGAATCATGATAGAATATGACGACAGTCAACTTTGAAGAATGAATTTAGTTATGTAAGTGCAAATTACTCTAACCAACCTGACCTGTCCAGTCTATACACATCAGAGAATTTAATTTATTTTCACTTTCAGCTGGATCTCAAGTACACAGAGCTAGAATTGGAATACGACAAGTTGAAGTCGGAGAAAGGCAGTCGCGCGTCTATCGTACAAGAAGCCAACGCGGACCTACTTAGAGAATTGGAGCGGTACAGCGCGCAACTCAAAGATACGCTCAAAGAGAACGGAGAACTTAAGAATTTATATCTGCAAGTAAGTATTAAGTTGTCGAAACTATTTATGAAAAAAAAAACAACAATTTTAAACAAGTTATGTTTGTGTTCGCAATTTTATTACGTTGGGTAAAAATATCCATCAGCTTGGTGTTTTTCTATCGTGTCTTCCTTGCGAAGGACCAAGGTCCGCCTATAAACGTTCTAATAGTGGAGAGTGAGGTAACTTTGTAAGTGTAGTCACGCGTTGTCGTACAAGAAGAAAAAGCAAAAGCACTTACTTGGTACAGCGCCCAGTTAAAAGATATCTTTACTGGTAAACAAACGGTTTCAACAAAAAAGGGGTATTCCTGTCTTTTTTTTTGGATCCGTAAAACAAAGACTAACTCCATCATCATCTTGGTTTTTATTTTGCGTCATCACCATTGCCGTCTCCTTGGAAATGACATGAACTCAGCTTTTAACCACGGTTTAAGAATGGATGACCACGTAATTACAACACGTTAATTCAGTCCCCTGTCTGTTGTTTCTAATAGGCATTTACTCACAACATTTTTGCACTAAATTCACACGCACTTGGCCGTAGTGGGATTCATACCATATTTCGAATTATTTTCAGGCGTGTAGTACTCGTGACGCAGCGTCAAGAGAACTCAAAGATATACAAAGCAAGATTCAAAAAGAGCGGGATTTATACAAATCTCAAGAGAAGGATTATGTGGCGCGGATAGAAAAAGAAAAACAACAAGTTGAGAAGGTGACGTCGGAGTTGACGAGCGCTAAGGAGGAGTTAGAAAAGGCCAATAAGAGAATATCGGAGTTGCATAAAGAGTTTACCGATAAACAGAAAGAGTTTACGGACAGACTGAACAAATATCTTGATGGTAAGTTGGATTTTTCTATTCATCTAAAAAAGTAGCGCAAATCTGACGGGACACATTGTTTTTACCCGGATGTTAAGTACCCTATGTCCTTCTCCAGACTCTTAAATATACCTATATATGCAAAATTTCAAGAAGATTGGTTTAGGAGATAACGCGTGTTGTGAAAACAAACAAATAAATAATTTTATAATATTTTATTAATGTATTTGTTTCTGTATGTCTATAAATAGTTGTGTATGTGGAGTACACGCCTGCCACCCTTTCCATCATGTCTCCTATCTCGGGTCTGCTGGAAGAGATTTTTTTTAAAAAAAGCGGAATCTCTCAAAGTTTTCTGTGTACATAAATAAATAAATAAACTCATTTGCGCATTTATAATATTAGTTATGATTTACGAATTAATAACCAAATTTTGTTTGTAATATATTAATTGCATAGAAATTAACACAGTAACAAGTAATAGTACATAGCTATAAAAGAAATAAATCAGTTACAATGGCGGACGTATCTCATTATATGAAGTATTAAATACATAACAATATTTCAGATGAGAAAAGCGCAATGAGGAAAGAAATGGAGTCATGTGCACAGTGCGAGAAAAACTTGAAGCAGATACGACACCTAGAGGACCAACTTAGCAAATGTAACATCAAATTAGGTATAAAACTTTATGGCAAAAACCTATATCTTCTTTTTATGTTGTTATCATTCTAAATTAGACAATTGTACTTAGTAACTTTTATTTAGCGGCTTTTGTCGCTTACCTAATTATAATTGAGACTTATCGATGTTGTTCAGTCTTTTTGAGGCAATCGGCTCTGTCTACCCCTTAACTGATAAACATCTATAAAATCCTAACAGCGTCACAAGAAAGCAACGAGGAACTGATGCGGGAATTGAGAGGCAAAGCAGAGTTCTTTCAGCAGTATATAATGGAGCGGTTCAGGAAACTCGGAGATCAGAGATCGGTGGGCACCAACACGGACGGCGACCGCGAGCCCTGCGCCCGCCGCGAGCCCGGCGCCGATGGGGAGCAGGACCCTGATGATGGACTGGCTGCTAAGGTCAGGAACTTTATATTTCACTGTATCTTGATAGATAGTGAGAACGAGTGTGGTTCCCGGCACCAATATAAAAAAAGACTATGACCACTCCATCTCTTTCCATGGATGGTGTTAAAGGCGACTAAGGGTCTATCTCTTATATACTTGGGATCCTTCTTGTAGGCGATGGGCAAGCAACCTGTCAATGTTTGAATCTCAGTTCTATTGTTAAGCTTAACAGCTGAATATGGCCTTTCAGTCTTTCAAGACTGCCAGCTGTCTGCCGCAGTCAAACAGTTTTGCCGAATATTGTTTAAGTTCATAATGAATATTGTGTAATAAATAAATAAATAAATAATAAATACCCCACATGAGCTATAGACGTGATTATATGAATGAATAAAAAATATATCAGAGACATCAAGATGCTGAGGTTCGTGACTTTAGGCCACTTTTTGACAACAAGTTCTATCTACTCCGTAGGAGATAAAAATGGGTAGTGTGTAATTATGGTACATACAAAAAGTACATTTATATGCCTGTTGGACAAACTTATTTCTTCCAAGGGTGAACGTCCGCAGCACTTATGTATGGCCTTTCTACATGGAGAGTCAATAACTATGGGTAGGTTAATAGCGAAGAGGCTTCGATTCGAAGGGGAGTGTTCAAGCCTTCATGGTAGCTTTTTGTTTCAAGATCATCGGTTCGATTCTCTTCCGAATGTTTCAAAGAGTTTTACCAAAATAACACGTAACTAACATATTTTTTTATTGCCTTACATCGTTATGTAATCACTTTTTGTAATCTCACAGACCGCACTAATGATGAAAGAAAAGGCGATAAGAGACCAGATAGCCGAAAAGTTCACTCTAGAGATGAAAACAATGGAAATGAACTGCGCGAGACGCATAAAGGAACTTGAAAACGAGCATCTAGGCTCAATAACGAAATTGAAAGAATTGCTGGAAAGGAAAGCGCAGGAAGTGGAGACTTTGAAGGAATTCATACTCGGGGAAAGAGCAAAGGTGACACATATACTAGAAGCTAAAGAGAACGAGATATCTGTACTTATAAAGGAACACAATGAATTGCAATCTGAATGTCAAAAAGCGAAGGACAGTTTAGGGGAATGGAGGGTCAAAGCGGAGAAATACAAAGATAAAATAACGAAAGTTTGTACGTTAGAAGAAACTTTGAAGAAGGAAAGAGAGTCTATGAAGAACAAAGTGGCTGAGTTGCATTCGAAACATACGCAATTGGAACAAAAGTTTGAACGCCTGCAGGCAGAACATGCGACGCTGCAGGATAAATATAAGAATGCAAAGATAACTATCTTTACATATAAGGTATGGGAATTTTATTCATAGTATACTTTAAAGTATTTAGTATCTAATCAAGTCATGAAATTGAACTGGAAGTCTAGTCATTGTCAAATGGAATTACCATATGTAATTCTGATTCAATAACTCGTTTTGACTAATATTATAAAAATGTTATTGTGAGTACTTATTTGGTATAATGATGGCAAAAGTTAACTAGTATTTTTTTAATGTTTAATTCGTTTTTAACTTTGAATAAAAGTTTTATCAATATTTCAGGAGTATATAGTGAAGAAGGACGACCACGTGAACAATGAAATGAACCGAATACAGGATGAGTACAGGAAGATATTCATGAAGCTGCAGACACAGATCAATTACCACATGAACTGCCGGGTACAAGAGGAGCGAAGCAAGGAGAAAAGACAGGCGCAACAGTTTGATGTGAGTTAATACTTTGACGATATTAAGACTTGTTATTACATTACATTGTAGTTATATTACAAGTATATAATGGATATACTTATGTATCGAGCGTTGGTGGTCGAACGGTTAAGAAATTCGTCTTTAGTAGCATGAAGCACAGATTCACTTCACCACCACGGCCATATAATAATGACTCCTTTCAGAATAATGTGCATTGGTTTTGTTAATATTCTGCACCTGGGCAAGTGGGTTACCAATGTAAGATAGATTTTTTTTTATTTGCAGCTACAAAACATACACACTTTATAGTATTCAGGGTTTGATTTCCCTACAAAATTAAATCAAAATATGAACGTTAAACATTCATTTTCTTATTGTGAAGAAAAACAGCGTGAGGAAACCTGCACATTCAGGCAACTGTATGTGTAATCATGGATACAATACGGTTTAGGTTTACTTGCTAAGGTTGCGGATGTCAGATGGGAGTAGCTTCGTATATAAACCTGACTCACCCAATCCAGTATCCATGGTCAAAGGCATACCCCGGGCTCCTCTCCAAAAAGGTGAGGATGCAACTGCGACTAACGCCACGAGGATGATGATGTATATCATCTAAGATTGATAATCTTCCTGTGAGAGAAAACATCGTGAGGAAACCTATAAATTCAAAGTGTTAAAAAATAAATAAAACTCCTTAATTTCTAGTACTCAGAGAAGATGGAAAAATTAAGCGAGGACTTCGCCCGGCTCGCGCAGTCTCGCTTCAAAGAAAATGGCGACTTCAACAAGCAGTGACGTCACGCATAGCGCACGCGCACCCCATCACCGTCCCACGGCCTAGTGCTGGGATAAAGGTTTCTATTTACCTGCCTTATTAGAATCAGAGGGATTTCGCACGGAATCGTGCACGTAAACGCAAATTTGTTTGAAATGGCATAGTGCCATCGCGTTTTCACTAAATGGCGCTGGTTAAATTTTATAGAAATTTTTGTTGACCCTAGAGGTTTCCTGTACTTTGTACGATGTTTTAAAACAAGTCTTAGTGAATCTTTATATAATATTTTGGGTTCGACGGGATGTAAGTCCTTAAGCGATAGTGCCTTTTGCATAGGATATAGCGTTATGTGTCTAATGACAGCCTAAAACTAATACTTGGTTTTATTTTATGTTTGTCGTGGCTCTCGTTGCCGCCTTGAAAGTATGTGGATTTACTTAGATTCAGTGATGTTTCAACTTTTCATGTCGATTTCTTTGCTAAAACCTGTTAAAACGGTTTATAGCTCTATACAAAGGTTAAAACATAGTTGTTAATTATACATCAATTCAATAACAATAAATTGGATAATAATATTTGTTTTTTAAAGGTGGGTGAATTTAGTATTTTATTATGTAAATATATTGCCGTAATTGGCGAATTTGTACAAGTTAATAATTAGTATTTTAATTAGAAGAATTGCATTTGTTAGGAGTAAGCAAGGATACAATTCGAATATCTACAATTTAAACAAAGACTGCAAATAATTAACAAAGTCGCAAATGTCCCAGTTTTAGCCTTATTATATTGTATATCATACAGTTATGTATATGTATGTTGACTGAACAATCGAATTGATAAAATCATTCCATGATATAAAACTATTTTACCTGTGATAGTCTGGTATTGATTTAAGTATACAATAATGACCAGTATTATAAAAAAGTTCAAAATAAACCTCAACATTCCTTTTGATTCCATTCATTGTCTTGATGTGTTGGGTATTTTCGAATTTATCGTTTGTATCTGCTCAAACTACCTAGTATTATTATTATGAGTAATGTTGATTTTCGTTTAATGTTAAATATTATATATTTAAATTAATTATAATTAAATCGATTGGTGTCTACCCGATCGTTAAATATAATTATGAAGTTATAAATAAAATTGAATTATAATTACTATATAAGATCCGTCCTATTCCCAAGAAGGTAAAAATATCTAAGTACTTATAACAAGACTCATTCTGTTTCTTTTCTTTTTTATGTAAATATTCTCTAATCACTTTTATCTATAGCTTCATAACTAAAACGGAGCCATTTTAGGTTTCTTTCCTGTTCTTAAAGCAATTAAAAATAAAACTATTATTTTAGACTTAACAACTTTTATTTCTTAATATAATAATGTGATGGCACGAAAGGCATTTTACCAACTACACACGGCACATCTTTTCCTCGGATATTGACCAGTAGCTCGGTGCCTGCCTTCTTGAGTGCTTCCGACACGTACCCCATTGCTACATTACCACCGAGAGAAGGACTGGGGCAACCACTAGTCACTTTTCCCACAACTTCAGAGGTTTTCTTATCTTTCAACACAGCATCCTTCCTCGCAGGAGCACCGGTTTCCATTCTTATTCCTACTCGCCTTTTAGTTACTCCTTGTTTTATTTGTCTCAATATTATTTCTGCCCCTGGAAAATTTGCATCGACTCTTCTAGGTTTTGATATCAACCATGTGAGGTTAGCTTCCACTGGAGTAACGCTCTCGTCGATGTCGTTGCCATAAAGACACAATCCCGCTTCCAAACGCAACGAGTCCCTAGCTCCTAAGCCGGCGAGTTTGACATCATTACACTGTAGCAGAGCTTCGGTGACTGTATCAGTCTTGTCCGCTGGAATCGATATCTCAACGCCGTCTTCCCCTGTATAACCACAGCGAGTTACGCGACAAGGTACTCCTGCTACTGATCCCACGCGTGAATTCATAAAATACAAGTCATTGAGTTTTATATCGGTTAAAGACTGCACAGCTGTAGCAGCCTTCGGGCCTTGGACCGCTATCAAACCTCTTTGGTTCACGTCCCAAAACTCTATATTCACATCTTTACCTTTCTTTCTAAATAATTCCGATGTTTCCTTCATATGTTCTTTATCAACCTCTAAACGGCCCGCATTAGAAACAATATAAAGAGTTTCATTATTTACTTTAGTTACAATCAAATCGTCAATGATTCCTCCCTTAGCGTTCAGGAACACAGTCAATGAGCTGGAGCCATCCGGCATACCTTTCAAATCGACGGGGCAAATTGATTCAAACCAAGCTATACAGTCTTTACCCTTAACATTAGTCTGTAACATGTGTGAAACGTCGAAAATCGATGCACTTTTTCTGGTAAATAAATGAGAAGCGGACACACTCTGATCTGAATACTGCACAGGCAACAGAAAGCCTGCAAAGTCGACTACTTTACCACCGTATTTGATATGTAAGTCATATAAAGGTGTTTTGGAGGGCTGTTTCCCGCTTTCGCTATAAGGGCGTAAACTGCATAATGCGACACTGCTTTGTTTCACATTAAGTACGTTTTTCGCGAGACGCGCAATATTTACACTCTGTAGAGAACACATTTCCACGGCTCACGACATACGCGTTCAAGGCACTTTACAAAACTGTAACCATACTTATCATCTCAGAAGAGGGTCAAAAGTTCGAACAAAAACAGTTGGTTTAAGATAAGCTAATGTCTTATTACAGAAAAACATAGAGATTACATCATTTGGAAAAGTCATATTTATCTCTTCGGTTATTTAATTAGTATGATAATTTTTGCTCAAGACTTGGCTCTGTTTACCTAAGGTATTTTGTTATTTAATAAGGTAGGTATATGTTTGATTTAAGTAAGGATTACGGAGTGGACAGAGCTATCAGTCTTGAAGGTCACGTTCAGATGGCTGGCTTAAAGCCATGTATGATATAGATTATATATCATAAAATCATCTATATAATTGCGCCAGAAAGAAAAGAATATTAACGAAAATTAAAAAAAAATAACTTATAACAAAATGAGGCTTCGCTGCCGTGTGAATTTCGCGATTATAGTAGGTACCCAAATGTGTCAGTAGTAACTCGCCACTCATACGCATTTCGTCATTACATTTTTTTATGTCACATCTGTATTTTTGGTGACACCTAAGAACATCACACACTATAAATTGTGATGACAAGATTAGGAAATGATTAGATACCTACCTAGTGAACAGAATTAAATGAAGAAAATTATACATTGTCCTCTTTCACTTTCTCCACACTCATTACACTTTTCATACATATTCGATGATTATGGGTACTCCTAATATTACTTTTTTATATAACTTTTATTAGACATTCGGAATTTAATCTCTCAAAATTTCGACGAGGTCAGGCCTGTCCCACTTACAATCAGCTCTATAAATTCCTTTGACTTTGTGTGGGTTATTGGACTTATGATAATAATCCCACAAGTATCAAACCTGTATGTAATGTAATTAACGATTGTATCTTGTGTTAAATTTAAGATCTGTTACAATGGGACTGACATGTCTTTATGACAAAAGTCCTTTATTTAAATAAAGATTAAAAAAAAAATCCTTTGACAAGTTACTACTAATTATTAATCAGGCGTAACTGATGCTTCTAGAAGCATCAGTTACGCCTACTGCTAGCAGTAACATCCCTGGGAAGGTGTGGTTAAATCAGATCACTTTCATGACCCAGTTAATAGGGTTATCAACTCGGCTTGTTAAACAATGTTAGTTTACTGTAACTGTTAGTCAACTCTTACAATATGCACTGGAAAATCTGACAGGTTTCTATCTTCTTTACGTAATTAATGGATAATTAATTTATAATGATAAACCAACAGGTCAGGTTCTTAAATAAAAATTAAGTTCTAATCAAAAGTCTATTTATACTATAACATAAGCTATGTACTTTCAAAAAGTTTAATATATTCTTCATGACTCAACAACTTGTTCTTTGCCGCCTCTGAATTAGCAATACTGGAAAGAATTATTGCAATATAGCCATTAGCATCTGGCATTTCTTTTAGCAGTTCTGGATGTTTAACCAGCTGTTCATTGACCTCAATCAGAGTTCCCTTCAAGCCACAAGGAACATCAAAACTACTGCCATCACTGTACTCTATTTTACAAATAATAGAGTTTGGTGTCAATATCTGACCACCTTTCTTGCCTTTACCCTTCACAGTATTGTTGAGACGATCCACATTACCAATTGAAAAATTAATGGTGTATTTCATATCTTTCTTGAAAAAGAAATGGCTCGGAGCCAAGCTCAAAAGTGTAATTCGGTTTGAGTGAAACATGAGCATTATGTCATTGTTCTCTACACCATCAACATTTAGAATATATCTTTTACTGAAGTATCTGTCTGTGAACGACTTAACATTGGCTATGTCTGGTATCGAGTCTAAAATCTTGTACTCCATATTATAATAAATGTTTATGAACTGTTTGTTGCTGAAGCAGCTGCCTTCGCTCTCTCTGATGCTAAAATTCGGGCATGAATTTCGGCGTGGCGTTTTCTAGAATCTTCTAAGTTAGCTCTTTGCCGACGTAGTCTCTCTTGCTTAAGACACCGTCTCATAGCCGAATCATAGTCATTACAATATCCCATAAACTTTCGAAATGGATGCTGTAATCACAATGGTTTTATTAAAGCACACAAAAATTAAACAAAACGAAGAGTATTAAAAAAATTTGATTGCTTCATGATTCTAACCTGTTCATTTCTTTATATTTATCTATATAATTAGTATTAATAGTTTTTGTACTTTAAATGCTTAAGTATCAAGCTGAAACATATAAAAAATTTTAGGTTAAGTCTTGAATTGGTTATTTTAGTATTATTTTTGTACCTCTGTATGACAGTCCATTAATTTCCTAATCAAAACATTACATTCCTCCGTATGCAAATGTGGCGACAAATCAGTGTGCATCCCTTATGTTTTAATTATTACCAAATATCGAAGATTTTGTAGTCAACTTTCAGAATCTTGATTTATTTTTATTTGAATTGAGGCAACTTGAGCAAACTATAGTCCATTTCAACTAAGATGATCCCCGTGACAGTTCGATTTTGACAATTTGTAGAGATGTTCTACAATGAAATAATTTCGATTGTTTCTGGTAATCGATAATACTTTATATGGAAATGAAATCGATTTGATTACTACCAAAGCTTTAAAATATATGATTTGTGTTTTTGTATTTAATTGAAAGTTTATAGTTCATAAATGCATTTTATTAAATGTATGTTTTACACAGTGGTTATTAGGTAAAATGAAACAAAATTTGAATAGTATTTTTTTTATTCACTATCTGAGAAATAGAAACACAACTCAACAATAACCAACAGTAACAATAACCGAAAACCACGCAAAGATCAATGAAAACACAACTCGCATACAAGGCTGATGCACTCGTACTGACGCGATTGATAAGCGATGACAAGATGGCCGGCGATTATGTATTGTCCCAGCTCTACGTTATTTCCACGTTCCGTTCTACGTACACGAGTTGCGCAGGTATTTTAAAAAATATATATTTTTATTTTCTATTTTGTTAATTTAAAGTAAGCGATACTGTTTTTGTTTTATAAGTTTAAGATGTTTAATTTTAATAAGTTTCGTAATGACGCCGCGATAAAATGAAAAAATTATACAATTAAATTATTTTTGTTTGTTAAAAATAAAATGCGTAATTCAGAACACGGTGAAATGTCACGGGGATCATCTTAGTTGAAATGGACTATAGATCTTTTTTTCTTTTTCCATATAAAAATGACAATTTTGACATGTGTCAATACAAATGTCACAATGTCATGCAGACATTGATAGGATAGGTTTTTTTATTGATGTAGATGATTGATACAGATGTAGACGTGGGTAGGGATTGAACTGATAGAAATTATGCCAAAACTTGTATATGTCGCAGAGAAATGAGGATATCAGAGATTTCACGAAATCTCTAGGTATACCACGAAATCACGGAAGATGGTGAATATTCCTATTTAATACATCTTCTAACTAAAAAAATATTAGTGATATGACAAAATACTATTTTAATCTGATATATCATTTCACTCATATAAATCTAGTGAAATAAAGAATGAAAAAGGTTCGTGCTAAGTCCTTTTAAAAGTACTTACATAATCATTAACCTAACCTAACCATTTTTTTTTTCGGACAATATATATATAAATTTAAGAAATAATAAATTAATTGTCAATTTTATCATTATGTTCTTATCATTCAATTGTCAATATTATCTTATCAATATTATCATTATGTACTTACTTATCATTAAATTAATTGTCAATATTATCATTACTATTATAAATTTACCCTGTCATTAAGGAATTCATTAAGACTATAATAACATTTATTGTTTAAAAAATTTTTGAGCCCTTTTTTAAATCTATGTATCGGCAATTCTTTTAATGCTAAAGACAATTTGTTATATATTTTCGGCGCTACACCAAAAATATTATTATGCATTAGTTTCGTTTTGCATTGCCGAATACATAATCTGCTATTATATCTTCTTCTGCGGTTGTTTATGTCTGATAGCTTAGGGAACAGGTATGGATTCATTTTTACAAATACTGCCATCGCCTACCGCTTCGTTGCCAGGAGCATGAGCCGCCCTCGCTCATATTCAAGACGCGGCGGCCGCTTCCACGGCGGCTTCCTTCCGCTCCCACTTGTGTCCGTTTGGGTAGAGAGATACATTGGACGATTTTTACTCGGAGGTATTCACTAAATTAAATCTAGTGAAATGTCAGAAAAACGGTCTGACATTTCACTAGATTTAATTTAGTGAAACGACATTTCACTGACTATTTTATTAAGAAGGCGTCGTAAATAAGAATATTCAACATATGCCGTGATTTCGTGATATCCCTAGGGATTTCGCGAAATCTCTGGTTACTTCATTTTCCTGCGACTTATATATGTAACTTGTGTATATACGTGTATCAAAGCAAGACATCATGTTTAATCATTTAAACGTTTATATGTATACTTTCCTTCTGTATAAAAACGGGTTATGTAATTAGCTTATATTTCTTCCACCGATCCGATCCGGTAGACAAAGCACTTCTACTTTCTACTTTTGTTTATATTATGACTAGCTGACCCGCGCAACTTCGTTTGCAAAAGAAAGATACCTATTCTATTAAGTTCTTTTTCTGAACTTATCTTACCTTAAATTACGATTTTTTTTTTAATTTAATTATTTCCCTAATATTAAATTGACCTAACTTTAAATTTTAACCAAAATCTTAATAGAAAATATCAATCCATAAATTACGGTTTTATATTTTAAAAAACTAATCTTACTAATAAGTGCGATTTAATACTAACCTTAGAATACAATACCTACTATTATCATACAATTATTGTTGTCGCGCTGAAAAGCACGTTTTATTTTTCTCAAAGAGCTGCGATAAATAAACGCGTCCGATCGCTTCCAATTTCAAAGTGCTAATGGGGAGCCGCTGTTTTTTTTTTTTTTTGACTATGAGAACATAGTTTGCCTGAGGGGCATTTACTATTACAGCGGGACGTTTTTAGGCGAGGGCTTGACGCTCCTCCTAACAGCCTTATCGGGGAGCCGCTGCCGCCGACGCGCTATTTATAGGGACGCTGCCCCCGCCGCCGCGGCCGGCCCGTACCGTGCCGCAATACTAATATCGTGATATCTCCTAAACTATATGTCTAAATAACACACTGTAAACTGCAAAAATAATCTAAATTAAATGCTCGTGATGATGAACTTACTTATTTTGATAAGGATATATGTATTATTGGTTATATCACCAGTTAAACATCACCCAACGAATTAAATGTTTTTTAATACAGAAAAGTAGTTTTTGTGACTTAAATAAAAAAGCTGGATATATGTCATCGCGGACTTTTTTGTAGAACTAATAAAGACCAATGTTTTTGCTATACATTGTTCTTACTTGTATCCAACGGTATAAGCGGCGCACGCACAAATGCAATCTTCAATTAGATTTTTTTTCTGACTTCTTGGACATAAATCGCTATAACTCAGCTAATATAGTTTCAATGTATTTCAATTATATATAAAAACCTGTCGGAGAAAATACTCTTTCTATTAGTGAAAACCGCATCAAAATCCGTTGCGTAGTTTTAAAGTTTTATGCATACGAAGGGACTACAGACAAAATGGGCGACTTTGTTTTATACTACCTATGTAGTGATGAACTTGATGATCGCGAAAATATCTTCTTCCGCAGTAAACCACAGTAAACTGTAAATTCAGAAATCGATATCATTCACAAACCCTTCATTATTTAGGTTTCTCATTATTATTACCCGGGAACAGGGTATCAGGGTTAGGGTAATAATCCTGGAATTTCCTGGAATTTTCTACAGAATTCGCACGGTATCTTTATACTTAAGTTGTTTGGGAAAATGAAAAACAAATCTTTTTTTATCTTTTATTTTTACTTAAATAGTCACATTGTCTCTCGTATTTAACCAAACAAGAAGTAAGGCAGAGACCGCGTATGATAGATAATAAATTATTAGTCCTAATGTAGAAGGAACTCACTTCAATAAATAAAATAACAATGTTCACTAACAAACTTTAACATAATGACTAGATTAATTTATCGTATTTTTGAGACTTGTTTTAAACAATGTTAATTAGGAAGTTGGAAATTGTCTTGCATTTTATCTTCTCTAACCACTAATAAACGCGCGAAGAAAATCATTTATTCCATCATTCGTACAACATCTATTACAAAAACAGGAACAAGCGAGTATTCAAGCAAAATAATACAAAAGTATAAATAAATAAATACAGAAATGCGATTGTAACAAAAAATTAAATAAAACATTGACGCCCGATTAGATAAGAAATGCAAAATGTGCCCAAAATAAGTCCAATTAATTGACTAAAATTAAAAAAGCGGGTGTTAAGTGTGGCGCGTGGGGTTCGTTCGTTCGCGTGAACATCAACTCTTAGGCATGCCCTGGGGCGTAGCGGTCTCAACCATCTTCTTGTACTTGCCCACGAGCTCGGGCAAGTCGTAGGCGATGGCTACATCGAGCCGCGTGATAGGGCAGCCGCGGAAGTACGTGCAGGTTGCCGACAGTTGCTGGAACTCGTATAGCGAGTTCAACCTGAAGAAGTCCCGGTAAGTTTCGGGATCCGGCAAGTCATACCTAAAAATAAAATAGAGGAATTAATATTTTGACAATCCGTATGCCTTATACGAAAAGACAAAATCAGACGTAAATTTAATTAAGTACAATTTTATAACTTCAAGAAGACGCACCTGGAAATGTTAGTGAGAGTGCTGAGACCCTCGTAGATGTGATAGTTTTGAGGATTTTCAATGATGGCATCGGCTATGAGCTTCCTGTTGCCGAAGATAGTCTTGTGGTTGTAATATGTTGTCAGGTAGCAGTCAACCATCTTCGCGTGATTTCTGACACGCACCTGCAGTACGGAATCATTTAGAAAAGTGAAGGTATATAATCATGTCATTGTTAGCATGCGATTACCTGCTGGACTTGATCATAAGTCTTGTGTGAAAATACATTATTTTTATTAACTACCAACGCCACTTTACCTTTCTAACCTACTAACGATAGTGAGCCTTGTGATAAAACTATAGTCATTCTAGTGAAAAATGAAGACGCTGTCTTTAAGACAGAATGTGCAAATCGATTGATTAAATCCCGCGATATCCGAGTAACACAGTTGAACTTGTGAATACATACCGCGAACCTCCTAGCGCTAGCGATCTTATTCTCTATGCGCTTGTCAACGGCCTGCCGCAAGTCTCTCAGCAGCTCTCGCTCCTGGGCTTGCAGCAGACGCACCGGCGCGCTGGGCTCGTACGGCATGGACCACAACGACACTGTGTACATTACAGGTGGCTGCGCAGAACTCATCAACGGCGAGATATTCCAAATCAATGCACTTTGTACCCGCATCAGCTCTTCTGGCTTTACGGTGTCCGCCTTGTTCAGGACGATGCGTGTCTGGAGAAAGGTGGTGAAACATAAAGTTGTTTATCATTTTATTTGTGAGTTTCACTACTCGGAGTCAAAAGAGTCCAAACTATAAGAAGAACTAGAAAACTCAAACTCAAAATATTTATTGCATAACTATGTAGACATGTAGATGGAATTACATTTAACAGTTTCAATAGTTTGCCCCTTCAGGGATGGGATATTTTACTAATAATCCTACAGTTGACCACAGAGAGCCATAGGATATTAAATCCATATCCGTACTAAGTTCTGTTTGTTACATCTCCATAATTAAACCACTGAACCAATCTTCATGACATTTTGCATTTACATATAATAAGTAGTTAGTGTAGAGTACCCAAAAAGACATAGGGCGCTTTTTACGTGGGCGGAGCAACGGGCGTTGAATATAAAAAGTTAGTTGAATATGAATGTGTATAATAATTATTCCTTACCTGTGATTCTCTGCCTTTCAATTGATCAAGGATAGCTTCAGTTTCGGGTCCAACATCCAACTTGGAGGGATCATAAACGAGAAAGATTATATCGGCTCTGTCGATAAACCATTGGCAAGCATCGTTAAAGGGGAAAACACGAGACACCTGCTTTCGTACTTCAAGAATTCCAGGGATTTCTACAATGTTCACCTAAAAGTTTAAGAATAATTGCTTTCATATAAAGTTTGAAAAAATATGATAACGTTACTTAACAGAATCTGACGTGAAAAACTGATTACCTTTTCTAAAATCTTGCTGGGATGTCTCAAACCCCTCAGCCGTTCTTCTAGACCCTGCCCGAATTTTTGTAAGCCCGAAAACGTCCAATCTGCTGCTAGTTGAGTTCCATCTAAAACTTCCGGATTTTTCCCGTGCATAAGGATATTGAAATAAGCAGGCG
Organism: Amyelois transitella; assembly: GCF_032362555.1. NCBI lineage: Eukaryota > Metazoa > Arthropoda > Insecta > Lepidoptera > Pyralidae > Amyelois > Amyelois transitella. Next base: position 5,027,961 of record NC_083523.1, read on the forward strand.
ATGGCTCCGCACCTGAAAAGAAAAATAGGTTTTATCACGAATATTATAATATCGTTTGAATTTCCCCCATAAGAATGAATTAACTTACCAGTCCTCAAAGACCATTCTGTAAATTCTAAGCCGGTCAAATAATTTACAATACTAGATTTGCCTCCACTCCACGGTCCCATAAAGAGCACTAATGGCTTGGAAAATATTTCAGGATCACCGAAATGTCTATTACTTAAATCTCTGTATTTGTACAAAGTTTCTAGCGGTTTAATGGAGTTTTCATAAAGTTTCTTTAAGTCTCTGAGTATTATTTCAGCCGATTTTTCTATTAGCAATTCACTTTCACTGGCTTCTTCATCTAGCCTTAGAATTTGATTAATGTGCTCACGAGATCTCAGGTTTTCAGGAATGTCTCCCGTCTGAAAAGAATATTCATTGCAAATTTAAGCTGATCGAGTAGTTAAGGTACGCTTTATACTGCGAGAGCGAGTAAATTATAAAAACTTTTACAACTATTGCACCATGTATTCGAAGAATATACGTAAGCGTACAGGAACATGGAGAGTTCATATACTATACATGTCAAGAAAGGTGTCACGCACATGCTGTGTTAACCAGACGTGAAGACTATGAATCCAACAGAAAATACAATTAGAATTAAGCTATGATAACTGAGAGAAAGAACTGAGTATTTTTAAGGATGTATTATAAAGTTTCAAAATTAAACAACTTACAATTAAGAGATCTTCCTCGGGAGTTCCTTCTTCTTCTGAAGGTTCTCCTACATCAGACTGTTCCTCAGTACTTTCGGTGTCTTCGGATACTTGGGCTTCAGTATCTTGTGATTCAGATTCTTCTTCTACTTCAGCTTCTTCATCTTTTGTAGTTTCAGCGTCTCTGTTTTTATCCTGCAAGGCGTCTTCACCTGATTCATCTTCTTCAGGTTTATTATCTTCCTCACTTTCTTCAGTCTCATTCTGTTCATCCTCTGATTTTTCTTCGACCCCTCCGTCAGCTGGTGATTCTTCGGCAGACTCTTTTTCATCTTCCCCTGACTCTTCTTTGTCTGTTTCTTCGGAGTTTTCTTTATCTTGTTCTCCAGAGTCTAAATCCTCTTTAGTATCATCGCCTTCTTTAGAATCATCATCATCTTTTATTTCTTTGGAATCACCGTCTTCATTATCTTCTTTATCTTCACCAGACTCAGCCTTTTCTTGAGATCCATTGTCTTCATGTGTTTGATCATCATCTTCTTCCTTCGATTCAGCTGTTTCATTATCATTTTCTCGACTATCGGCGTCCTGTTCATCATCGTTATTAGCTTGACTTTCTTTATTTTCGCTGTCTCCGTCTTTTTCTTCTTCTCCACTTTCTGAAAATGAATAATATTTTTATTAACTACTACTACTTTTAAAAATAATGTATCGATATTTTATGAAACTTTTTACATAGATAAAGATAAAAAAAATATGTACATTTTATTTCTGAGGTGGGCGTTGACATCTATGTCACAGTTTAATAACTTCTGTGGTGACTGTATTTTAAATGTAATTGTTTGTTAAGTATTCCTTATTAAAAGTTATCTTTTCCATAGAGTTTCTTTTATTGCACTTACGCTATCTTTCTTTACTTTCACATAGTTCTACATTTCGTTAGTAAAATTCTTTGGGAATTTTTATTGGTCTAACTCTTTAATTTTAAAAAAGGGATGCTTTTTTAGAAATAGCTAGGTATTACAAAAATTTAATCTACAAAAGTACCTACAGGCTGATTTGCTTATGATTGTTTCGAACGCTATATTTTGTATTAAAACAATGGAAACCTGTACTGGCGATTACTAGTTATAAGCTAGCTTACGTAAAAAAAAAATTAAAAGCTTAATTTATTTGTATATTCAAGAAGAAATGAATTACCCTGTTCGGCTGTTTGATCTTCAGCGGATGCTTTTTCTTTGCTGTCTCCGTCGGCTTCATTCTTGCTATTCTCCCCACTTTCCCCGTCCTTATCTTCTCCTGAATCATCTTCTTTCGTGTTATTTTCATCAACATTTTCAACGGTATCGTCTAAGGAATTCTCAGCCACATAAGGCTCATCTGCTACTTCAACAGATGGCACATCGTCTTCTTTGCTATCCACCTCAGCTCCACCTTCTGCTGATTGTGTCTCAGTCGTATCGTCATTTAAACTTACTTCACTACTGTCGTTTTTTTCAGAAGAATCTGAAAATATTTAAGAATCAATTATACAAAAGTATTCTAAGGTCGTGATTCTTTTCCTATCAATAACTTTAATTGATGTTCTAAATACGCTATCATTCATATACATACATTATTGTAAACTTATGTCAACGCGTTATGTAAATATAAGACTTATTAAAATTAGATGACCCTGCTCAATATATTTTAGAGGACAATAACATTAAACACGTCATTAAATGTGTGTGAATAGCTCTTATTACACTGCCGTTCTCACGAATTATTTGTAATTTTTTTTTTTTTTTTTTTTTTTTTTTTTTTTTTTTTCTTGGACAAATTACACAGATTGAGTTAGCCTCGAAGTAAGTTCGAGACTTGTGTGTGTAATTGGGTAATTTTAATTTGTTTTTTCCGAAAGTTTATACGTAGGTACCATAAATACCATGTTGTATTCATTGTGCAGGTACTAACTATTAACCCGCCAGTACTCGCGCTTCATTTTGGGACACCAACAGTCGCGTCCGGGTCGATAAGACCCATATATTATTTAGATGATTTAAATCACAAGACATATATTTTTTAATGAAGTAATGTATTTGTTACAAATTTAACAATAAAACAAGTAATATAATTTGACATTTTAATTTCTTTTACTGGAACAATCAACTTTATCTATAATAATAAAAATGTGCTAGAAAAAAGTTACTATTAACATTTCACTTCAAAAAACTTAGATAATTATTTATTTTTATTAATAATCAACAACTATAATTATGTTTTTATTATAGTATCTGAGTATCTTCGTTTAAAAAAATACTTATAAACAATTAGACAATCTTAGTTTTATAACAATCAGCCTCAATATCTATCACAAAAAAAGTCCTATAAAATTACCAATCTTAGAATTAAAAAAAATTTTTGGTATGTTTTTTAGACTCTAATTAATCTTTTTTTTGCAATTTTCACACACAAACATCGTATGATCTCGGCAAATAAATGCCTGACAGTAATGGCACTGAGTCTCGGTCTTCCTATCCTTTTTAGGGGGACAGAGCGAACATTGACCACGAACATTACTACCCCTGATGGTAGAGATCTTTTTTGAATTTGTGGCATCACCAAACTCAAAGCTAAATCTTTGAAAAATGTTTTTGGGCTTTTTTAGCCTCATTGTTCGGACCAGGACGCTCTCTGATAATGTTGTGGCTTCGCGTCCGTACCAATCTGAGAGGTTCTTCAATATTCCATTTAATAACTCCATTTTTAGAGACGTAGTGTCCTTGACGAATGTAGTTCAATGGTACATCAGTTAGATCAGTTCTTTTTTGAAATAAATTATCTGATGAAGGTACTGGATTTGAAGATACAAACTCAGTAGATTCCTCTTCCGAACTTTGACAAGAATTACAATCATGTTCGTCCATTTCTAGGTAATCTTCGATTTCCGAACATTCTTCCCCTTCGATTTCATTTTCATACAATATTTTTTCAATAGTCGCGGCATCTAATCGCATACGAGACATTCTGTAAACAATAATAATAATGATTTATATTTTTAATAGTAATAAAAAACACTTACATGAACCGTCGCGTAAGGGTCTAAAAGACCCATACTCACTTGACACGCCCGTCCTGTTCAAACGCCGCAGGCGAAATGGCCGAGGTGGGGGGTACGAGTTCACTATGAAGTCACTTGAAGGTACCTAGCGCGGCAAACTAAAACTAATAATATTAGAGAAATTACTAGTGTCCGACCGAAGCTTCGGCTTCGGCTTCGGCTTCGGCCACCTTCGGCCAAAAAATCCACCTTCGGCGAAACATTCGGCTTCGGCCCAAAATCCGGCCGAAGCCGAAGGTTTCGCCGAAGGTCCGAGCGACCGTCGAGATTGAACGAACTGTTACGAAAGTCATGAGGCGGCGGGGAGTCACTGTCAAAATATCACATTGCTGATTGCATGCATCAAAACAAGTCCGTACGTGTATTTAAACGAGTGTTTTTGTAAGAAATCAAATCATTATTTTTACCAGTAGGTAAATCACAAACTTTTATCTATACATATAATAAAACAGTAAAAATATTTAGTCTGTACATTTAGTATTTTCAACTGAAATGGATAGAGGGACACTTAGAATAAATAATAGAAAGCAAAAATATTTTTTTTTAATTTCTTGTCTGTCTGTCTGTATGTATGATCACGATTATCTCCGAAAGTACTAAACCGATTTACTTCAAACTTTCACCAATTGCTTTGTTTTAACTCAGAATAACATTTAAAGTTTGTTTCATCAAAATCGGTTCAAAAAAAAAAGTTATCGACATTTGAATGAACTCAAGGCATCAGTATGCCGGCAAATAAGTTACGAAATTAAAAATTCAAAGTCATTTATCATTATACGACGGCATTATACCTATAACATATAAATATAAGTGAAAGGCGACTAAGGGATGGGCTTACAAACTTGGGATTCTTTTTTAGGCGATGGGCGAGCAACCTATCACTTTTTGAATCTCAGTTCTATCATTAAGTCAAATAGCTGAACGTGGCCATTCAGTCTTTTCAAGTCTGTTGGCTCTGTCTACCCCGCAAGGGATAAAGACGTGACCATATGTATGTAGTCTACTTTAATTTCGACACCAACGCAACGGCTTCGATGGTCCAGTGGTTAGCCCGTGAGACTGTGAAGTTGGCGGTCCAAGTTCGAATCCCAACAATTACAAGATATTTTTTATTATTAAAAATATATTTCTTTTGTATTGTTTGAGTATTTTATATAAAAAAACTGAAAATCAAAATACTACATATAATAAAACGGTAAAAATATTTTTTCTGTACATTTAATATTTTGACTGAAACGGATAGAGAATTTTTTTTTACATTTTTTGTCTGTCTGTATCTGACTGTATGATTAAAATTCAACTCGAAATTTACGCGGACGAAGTCGCGGGCAACAGCTAGTTTATCTCTAAACCAACCACCTCTATGATATATCATCAACTTCTATATGAGACAGTCAATATATAAACCTTCAATATTGAGGTTTTAAAATGATTTTAATATTAATTGTAGCTTGTAGACAATATTGAACAAAATTAATTACTGAGTGCTGAGAGAATATAAACCTTCGGCTTCGGCTTCGGCTTCGGCCGAAGGTTGTGGCGATAGCCGATTAATCGGCTTCGGCTTCGGCTTCGGCCAAAAATAGACCTTCGGTCGGACACTAGAAATTACGGATCAAATTCTGTAGCTCTGGGTCTTTTCGACCCATGCGCGACTACTGGCGGGTTAATAAGACTAACGACACCGCATGTCCAATCGTCTTGTCTATCTTGTGGAATCTTATGCCGTAGCGTGGCACGCAAGATGACACGCAGTGACTATCGCTGTCACGTTTGATTAAAAGCAAAATAAAGATAGCTTTTCTCGCGATAAAAACGGCGTCGCGCGTGCCATGCTACGATCGGCTATCGTAACACATTTCACATCGTTACATTTTCGAAACATTATGCTGGTAAAAAAGGACAACTTAGTTCAACATAATTCTTAGCTAACGTTTGAGCTAAATTACTCCCCGAGTCATAGCGATATGGAAATAAGATAAATAAGATGATAATAAGCTGTAAAAAGTCAGTGTATTTTAGATTCTTATCTAATCTTACTGGTTTATTAGATTACTCATCAACTATCCTCAAACAAAACTAGATAAATAGGACAATTTCATCTCTCGTTGCGTAATAAACATTATAAATTGTGTAGTTAATGATTCATTTGCGTCCAAAGAGTTGAAAAAAATCTATTCTTATGCTATGCGTAATATCAGTGACGCTATGCCGTCGTAGTTAAAATAGAATCAAAATCCTAACTAGAAGCGTGGAACTTCAATCAGAGTTTCAGTCATCCGGTGTTATTCTGGTTTCGGTGAGGTCAAATTTTATGGCGACTTTTACTTCCCGCGGAATCGTAAATTTCAAGGGAAATTAATTTCTGAATGTGCGGAGAAGCTATAGGAATCATTCGAATAATAACCAATTGTCGTTATATGACAGCGGTATTTTTGATATCCATTTAAATTGTAGATAAAGGTACAAAATTATTTATCTAACTGCGAATAATTTTCGAGACGCCTTCATATATCTATTAACAGAAAAATGTACTTGGTTAGATAAGTGTGCCTACCTGATTCAGCTCCTGACTCCAACTCCTTCAGAGCCTTTTCTATGTATGGACGGCATTGTGATTCTGAAGGTACTTCGTCTTCCGCTGAAACCAATAACATCACGAAAATGAATATGGTAGTCACACTTTTCTTAAAATATATATAATAATCTTATTTGGGTAATAATTTAGGTATATTTTACCTAATTAGTAGGAAATTAGACCATAAACCTAGAGGCATAGTAGCAGAGGTTTTAACTAGGACTACGCCAAGATGAGAGTGATTTGGCTAAAACAAAACATCAACAATGTACTTCAGTTAATGTGGTAAAGAAGAAATTTTAAAGACCTTTCCTCGTCATTCTAGTAACTTTGACAAATGTCCTTGATTAACATACTAATTTAACAATAAAACCAAGACCTTAGTTATAACAGAGGAATGGAGGATTCCTCTATTATTTATTTTATAAATGGAAGCAGTCCATCGCATGCTTTAGCAGAACGTAATGCCAGCGCCGAATGCCTACGAAATTTTCATTGGCATAAGAATGAACACCAGAATTTACGCTAAGAAGAATACTTACTAGCGTAAATTCTACTTCTTCACACGGTGTGGATTAGATACCTACTAACTACCTACTACTTTAATTTCGTCACTCGGTTTGGATTGGATACCTACTTACTAACTATTGTCAGGTTGTTAAACCAAGCCACTCCCATCTGACCTAGATTGGATAAGTTAGTTTTTTACAATAAGCGACTCCTGTCTAACCTTCTCCAACTCTTCAGGGGAACCTACCTCATAATGGAACATGGTTATACCTACACTAGATAAATGTGTTTACCTATTTTCTTAGTTGCCTTTTACCACACGCATTTTATGAAAAAGAAATTGAGTAACCTTTTCTACATACATACATAAAATTACGCCTCTTTCCCGGAGGGGTAGGCAGAGACTACCTCTTTCCTCTTTAACCTTTTCTATAGTATAAGAAAAGGCTTCTTTGATAATGTACACCAGTTAGGTCTATGTACAACAATCAGACGTACGAGTATAAGTAAAATATAAACATGAAATAGGAAGCGATCACATAAAAATCTTCGTACTAAATTAAAAAACGATATAATCCCTAAATATTCATTATTCCAATTATTTTCATCGTGATGATTATGAAAATGATCCTTTTTTGACTCTTGTATACCTTAGTTTCAACACACGTTTACACGTACAATATGGGGTCCTTGTTTATACTATGTGTAAATTTCGAGTTTTAGTTATGAGTATGGTTAGTTTAATAGATGAAGTTAAGGTAATTGCAAACCTGCGCCGTGTATTCATTTAGTAGAAAGTTCAAATTTTCACAAACTATGTATTGCCGTTGTCGCTGTATCAACAATGCTATAAATTCAAATATTATTTTTTGGGTAATATTTTTCTCAATATTAATAACGGTATCTAATGCTTAAAATTTTTAACAGAAAATTCACTTGTATATTGTATTGTTCAAAATTAATAATAAAATAACAATAAAGTAATTATTAACTAATTTTTTGGTTGACTTTAATAAAGAGGTAAAAGCGTGATTATAAAAAAAATGTAACGTGATGATTGTACGGAATCCATAGATCGCGAGTCCAACTCTCACTTTAACAATTAAGTACTTAGGTACAATGGCGCCCAAAAGTAACACTGAGCATGTATTTGTGAGAGATACCACTATGGTATCAGTCTTGTAGATATCAAATAAAAAAGCATCATCATCGTCCTGGCGTAAGTCCCGGGGTTGCATCCTCACTTCTCTGGAGAGGAGCCCGATGTTTGTCTATGATCACTATCATGTATTGGACAATTAAAGTATTTACACGAAGCTGCTTCCGTCTCCAACCTTTGCAAGAAAACCTATTACATTTGCATTATGGTATACATATTATTATAAATTGTCTGAATGTCCTGAACATTCAGGCAGTTTTTCACGATACAGTCTCTGACAATTTTTTTCCTTACCGTAAGAGTACCTATCAGTTAGCAAGCGACCTAATCTATAAGATAGGATTTAAACCTGTGTACCCTAACCATTCAACAACTGAGACCACAGAACCGCTCTTTTTAAAATAAAAAATACACAGGACAAATATGTGTCTAATGTCCAGAAATCTAAACTACAGGAAGCCTTCCTAAGCAACTGAAGATGAGGGAAAAAGGATCAATGGTACATAGGTGTATAGACACCAACGCACTGTAGAAGATAGCTCGAGGTCGTGAGAAATGCCTAGAGAACGAAATGTGATCCTAGCTTTTTTTGTTTTGTTTTCTTTATTTACCCGTTTATGACTTCTCCGTTCCCTGCAATGCAATCATTCACAGGTGTTATGCTTTCAGAAGCATAACACCTGTGACTACGATTAGCTGAAGAAATTATCACTTTGTGGTTACTCTACTCGAAAAGAGTTTAGGTCTAGTTGACCTTGATAGGTGGGCAGTAAGTAATATTGAATAAGGATCTGCCTTCAGTGTTTATATGTAAACAAATAGGAAGGATAGGTTTGTTGCTCGTTTACATCATTAAAGCCAAACTAGGTATATAGATAGGTAGGTATCTTTATAATTATGCATACATATAACACTTATGCGAAATAAAATATGCGAAAGTCTATCTGTAGCGCTATCAGGCTAAACGGCTGAACCTATTTTGATGTAGGTAGCTAGTTAGGTACTTTTTTTGCAAATCCCACGTCGGGGGAATTCCGAGCGAAGTTCCGGGCAAAAGTAATAATTTGCCAAATTTTTAACATACCTACATACACATAATCAGGTCTTTATCCGTTACGGGGTCAGCAAACAGTCTCACAGACTGAAAGGCCACGTTCAGCTGTACGTCTTTATGATATCTAGAGTTGAGATTCAAATTTGATAGGTTGCAATAGGACCCATCGCCTTAAACAAAATGAATATTTTGAATTTCAGATATTATTTGTACCTACCTACATAACTAAAGATACGAGTATACTAGATACAGAAAACAACGCGGGTGGCCTAATTTTTCAGTGAAAAGAAATTGTTTTTGAATTGACCTATTTTCTTCCCATTTTTATAATGCCTTCGTCACGATCCTATCGTTTTTCACAAGATGGCGACTCACAACGACAAATCCCTGTATTTCTATTTACGTAACCAGCAAAGAGAGATGCCGCCTGGCAACGTCGCTCTCGATTCGCAGAAGAAAAAATTGCCTAGGTAAATATGACGTCCTAACGAAATGTGGGTTTCTGGGGCGTTTTATCACAGAGATCATCCACCAAAGGTTATTGCCAAAAATAGAGCACATACTCGAGCTTTTTACATAATTTCAGCGCAAGTTACGACGAAAATAGCAACTGAAGTGACGCAGGGTTGCGTGTGAGCGAGCGCCGCCTGTGCGCGCGCAACAACTCACCTCCCGCTGCGGCCGTCAATGTCGCCACCGCCAGCAACGTGCACAACATAAACCTCCATAGCCATCTATTGGTCCACATTTTGTTAAGTTCAGCCCGTTGTCGGGCTATAAGTCATTTGCACTCACACTCGCGCACCCGGTCGACAGATCTACGAAAACACATCACCACGAACCACTTAGATTCGAATAGCATTCCCATAGGAACGCTACTCGAGCCAAAGATCCATTAAACCGCGATTAAACAACCAGCGTGGGTGGCAACAATATGAATAAAATGATAATCAGTTATTTAATAGCGTCGGGTTAACCACGGTTTAATGGCGAAGTGATATTGGTTGCGACGACGGTAATACGCGACACTGAATGTAAGTCGGGGATCGTACTCTATTTCCGGAGACAGCACAGCATCGCTGGTCGGAGGGGTACTGGCGCGGCGGCGAGGCGCTCCCCACGCGGACTCTCACGAGTTTCAGGCCGGTACGAGTGCCAAGTGCGGCCCACGAGCACGACACGCCGCGCCGCCCGCGACCCTCGCCGACGGCCACCACCAGCTGAAGCGAGACAACTTCTTACACACATAGCACTTCAGCCCATTCATCTCCTACCAAGTAGGACCATCAGAGGGGTAGAAAAGTACTCATAAAATTAAGTTTTCATGATTCATGAGACAAGCATAACATCGTCACATCTAGATCGTGCCACAAACTCATGTGTGCTGTTTATCCGACCGCTGACCGCCACTTTTTTCGGCTTTTTGTCATAACGAGGGAGAACCAAAACAAATGGGTTAACATTAGTGAATATAGGGTTGGAACAATTAATATGGGTGCCGCAGATCTTCCGTCAATCCCACAGCATTCAGTAAATTTAATATTGCTGTATAGAGACGTTTGAAGCAATACTTAGATGTACTATTCCGGGAATTGGATTCCTTACGATTACCACCGCACACTGGAAAAAGTTATTGACGAAAGGAATTGTTTCACGACGTTCAACTTAGAATGATAATTGTCACCAGAAAATTGCGGTGAAATTACGCCAGTCAATTAAAAAAGTAATCCAAGGTTTAGGATGATAGGTAATGGTATGCAATGCCTACCTTGGGTTCCCGGCTTCAGTCAGTGGCAAATAATAGTCCAACTGCAGTTCACTTTGTTTATTCTTGAATACACATTTATACGGTAGCACAAGCATAAATAGTTGAAGCATAGGGTTGAAGGAGAATAGAGAAAATTTACAACACACAAGGAAAAGCGAAAGAAAAGAAACAGTTATAAAGCAAACGTAAAAAAATGTGGCGCGTAAACCGAGAAAAATTCTAGGTGAACAGCGGTGAAGCGCATGCGTGCGTACTTTTTTATTTCGTATGAATTTCGACTGGCGAGCGCGCGACAGCATGTGTATGGTTCCACTGCATTATTTTAATGACGATACGGTAAGAGTGATATCGTATTAAGTAATAAATATATAAATATGTATTTATTTGTGTAACTGTTTTTAATATATTATAAGTGATATCTAGGTCTTGTTTATGAGTTGTATGTGTTAGGTATAATTTATTTAGTTTGTGTATATGTGCCTACATCACCCCCCTCCAGAGACCGTCAAGGGCGATAGAAATCTGGAAAATTCACACGTCGCCCCGAACGGGTGATATAATCTTTTTGGGTATTAGGTGGGAATATATCGGAATGAGGGATAGGGTCTGCTAAGATGAAAGCAGGTTTAAGTCTGTCTATCGAAACTGTCACCTCTTTGTTATTGTAAAAAATTTTAAAATATTTATCTCTTTTACTTATTACTTTGTGTGGCCCTGAGTAGGCAGGTTGAAGCGAACCTCGTACGGTGTCGTCTCTAAGGAAGACATGGGTACTGGTTGCCAATTCCTTATACACAAAGGGTTTTTGTGGCGCCATGTGATGCGAGGTTGGTAAAGGTCGTAGATGTTTAGCGATTTTTCTTATGCGGGCTGTGAACTCTGTAACATCAGTAGTAGTGGGAACGTCAGGTTCGAAGAACTCACCAGGCAGGCGTAACGACTCGCCATAAACCAGTTCAGCTGCCGAGGCCTGCAAATCTTCTTTAAAGGCCGTTCTTACGCCAAGCAGAACCCATGGCAGTGATTCCGTCCAGCTGCCATCAGCATGACAAACTATTGCTGCCTTGAGCTGTCTGTGAAACCGTTCAATCAGACCGTTGCACGCCGGATGGTAGGCTGTCGTTCTTTTATGTTCGAAGCCCGTCATTTTGGATAGGTATCCGAATAAGGCGGATTCAAATTGACGGCCACGGTCAGTAACGATAACCGTCGGGCAGCCAAAACGAGCTATCCAGTTTGATAGAAAAGCTTTGGCAACGGTTTCGGCAGTGATGTCAACTAATGGTATTGCTTCTGGCCATCTTGTAAACCGGTCAATCGCCGTCAGGCAGTACCTATAACCCTGGGATACCGGGAGAGGACCTACCAAATCTATATGGATTTGGGTAAATCTTGCTCGTGGTAGTTTGTACGTACCGAGTGGAGAATTCACATGCCGCGTAACTTTAGCACGTTGGCACGCGATACAGGCTCGTGCCCATTCCCTGCAATCTTTCTTTACGCCTGGCCAGACGAACCTTTCGGAGACTAACTTAGCCGACGCGTTGGGACCAGGGTGGCTCAAAGAATGTAAAGAGTCAAATACTTGCCTGCGTAAGACACCTGTCACGAACGGTCTGGGAGTTGTGGTACTTACGTCGCAGGACAAAGGTAAATCACATCCAGGTACTTTTAACTGTTCAAGACGTAGTGAAGATCCTTCCTCAATAAGTTTAATTAGTTCTGGATCAGAGGCTTGGCATTTGGCTAAATGCTCGAGATTAATCGGTTCGCTCAATTCTTCAACGCGCGAAAGTGTATCTGCAACTACATTATCTTTTCCAGATATGTGGCGAATGTCGGTAGTGAATTGAGCGATGTAATCTAAATGTCTGTACTGCCTAGGGGAACAGTTAGTTTTCCTCTCGTGAAAAGCAAAACTGATCGGCTTATGGTCAGTGTAAATGGTAAAATGCCTAGCCTCAAGCATGTGTTTAAAATATTTAATGGCCTCATAAATGGCTAACAATTCTCTATCATAGGGTGAATACTTTACCTGCGACGGGCTAAGCTTTCTTGAGAAGAAGGCCAATGGCTCCCAAACACCGTCCTTTAACTGCTGGAGAACAGCTCCAAGAGCTTTGTCAGAAGCGTCTGTTACCAAAGCTAGCTTGGCAGAGCAATCTGGATGGGCCAGCAATGCAGCATTGGCAAGTGCTTCCTTGCAGGACTCAAAAGCTGTAAGGGAATCACCTGTTAGGCTTATTGGGTGAGAACCTTTTACAGCTCCCGTCAATAAAGCATTCAAGGGTGCTTGAGTTGATGCAGCCCGAGGCAGGAATCTCCTGTAAAAATTTAGCATACCTAAAAATCTCCTAAGCTGACGGATGTTGGTAGGAATAGGAAAGTCTTTTATTGCCTGAACTTTAGCATCCGTTGGTTTTGTGCCGTGTTCCGAGATATGGTAACCAAGAAAGGTTACCTCAGATGCACCAAGAACACATTTGGATGTATTAATGAGCATACCGTAGTCTTTAAGCTTCTTAAAGATTATACGGAGATGCTCTTCATGCTCGTCATCCGACCTAGAAAAAACGATATAGTCATCCAAATAACAGTACACAAAATCGAGTCCCCGTGTCATTTCGTCAACAAATCTTTGGAAAGTTTGGCCTGCGTTTCGTAGTCCAAATGTCATGAAAGGAAATTCATATAGTCCGAAGGGTGTTGTGATGGCGGTCTTCTGCACATCGTCCGGATTGACAGGTATCTGATTATAGGCTTTTAAAAGATCCAAAGTACTGAAAATTTTGCAGCCTGAAATGCTGTGAGCAAAATCATGGATGTGCCTAATCGGATACCTATCAGGTATGGTACGAGCATTAAGAAGTCGATAGTCTCCGCAAGGGCGCCAACCATTATCTTTTTTGGGGGCCAAGTGTAATGGCGAAGACCACGGACTCTCAGAGGGACGCGCCGTACCATTAGCTAACATAGCTCGAAATTCGTCGCGGGCTATTTTTAATTTGTCAGGGGCCAGACGACGGGGGGAAGAAGAAACTGGAGGACCTGGGGTTGTGCGAATATAGTGAACAGTGTTGTGTGGCGTAGTGTTTTGTATACCGGCTGGTCTGGTAATTTCCGGAAATTCGTTAAGAATTTTATGATAACGAGAATCACCAGTCAAGATTTTGACAGAATAAATATCATTACAATTAGGTACAGTGGCTATAGAAGATATTGAGGTTGTATTATCAATTAATCTCTTATTTCTACAGTCTACAATCAAATTGTAAAAGTTTAAAAAATCTACTCCAATTATTGGCCTTGTAACATCGGCAACAACAAAACGCCAGCTATAATTCCTACGTAAGCCAAAATCTAAATTAAAGTAAATATAACCGTACGTAGAAATGTTAGAACCATTTGCTGCACTTAAATTAAAGTCTGTTTTCGCACGACGATCACGCAGGGCCGATCGAGGAAAGACGCAGAGATCGCTTCCGGTGTCGATCAAAAACTGCAGCCTTGATGTTCGATCGGTGATAAACAGGCGACCAGTGGAAGAAGGAGGGCAATCGTCGGCCACCATTATCGACTGCCCTTGGAGTTTCCCGCTGAGTAATCACAGGGCAAGATGCAACGATTGGCCTTTTCTCCAAATTTTGCGTGATACCAGCATAGCGGGAACTTCTGGTAGTTGGAATGGGACCGCTGCCTTGATCGGGACTTGCTATGGGTGGGACGTCGTGAACTTCGCTCTCTAGACCGTCCGCTCCTTGTTGTCAAGTCCTGAAGTCTTCTTCGGAGATGCGCAACTTCCTTCTTTAATTCTTCAACCTCGGAAATCTGGTTTTGCTGACTCATTGATGCGACCTTTGGCATTGTTGAAGTCAGGTCGTTTACTCGATCCGCCAGGTCTGCAAGATCGTCGGGATGAGCAGTAGCAGGTTGGCTTGCAAGTATGGTTTGGATACTATGTGGAAGACGGCTAATCCATATAGTTTTTAAGAAATCATCTGGCACATCCAGGCCGGCCAATCCCTTCAGATGCCGTAGAAATTGTGAAGGTTTCCGATCGCCGAGCTCTTCATGCATTAAAAGTTGTTTCAGTTTATTTTCGTTTGATGCTGTAAGGCGCTTTATTAATTCTGCTTTTAGTTTCTCGTATCTACCGACTGCTGGTGGGCTAATAATAATGTCTTTCACTTCTCGGGAATACTTGTTATCGAGTTGGCTGATTACATAATTGAATTTCGTAGCGTCACTTGTAATTCCCGAAATCGCAAATTGTCCCTCCACTTGCGCGAACCAAATTTCTGGTTCTTCAGGCCAGAATGGTGGGACTCGCACGGACACCTTATAAATACCACCAGTACGGGACGAATCTTGTCCGTCATTTTTCTCGTCCGACTCGCGTTCCGTGGAAACGCGCTCCTCGCGTGCATCATGAAATCTCTTTTCCATTGTTCCAGACGGGGTCACCAATTTAGGATGATAGGTAATGGTATGCAATGCCTACCTTGGGTTCCCGGCTTCAGTCAGTGGCAAATAATAGTCCAACTGCAGTTCACTTTGTTTATTCTTGAATACACATTTATACGGTAGCACAAGCATAAATAGTTGAAGCATAGGGTTGAAGGAGAATAGAGAAAATTTACAACACACAAGGAAAAGCGAAAGAAAAGAAACAGTTATAAAGCAAACGTAAAAAAATGTGGCGCGTAAACCGAGAAAAATTCTAGGTGAACAGCGGTGAAGCGCATGCGTGCGTACTTTTTTATTTCGTATGAATTTCGACTGGCGAGCGCGCGACAGCATGTGTATGGTTCCACTGCATTATTTTAATGACGATACGGTAAGAGTGATATCGTATTAAGTAATAAATATATAAATATGTATTTATTTGTGTAACTGTTTTTAATATATTATAAGTGATATCTAGGTCTTGTTTATGAGTTGTATGTGTTAGGTATAATTTATTTAGTTTGTGTATATGTGCCTACAAAGGCAATGAAGACTAAGCTGCTATGTCGTTCAACGCTTAATAACTGTCGCCGACGCCAGCACTTGGCCGGAGCCATGCGCCTGTCTATCGCTCCTATAATTCAACCTGTCGTACATACCAGTATTACTACACTGCACTTCAGTTTGCAACCAGGGTGACCATCTCACGGCCATACTGTTGAGAACTAAGATACTGCTATAAATAAGAACAGCAGAAAGAAGTTTCATCAGGTAGACTAACTAAGTATTGAAAGTAAAGTAACCATTAAGTCATGTAACAAAACTGTAACTGGACTATTAATTCCTCCTATTTTTTTTGGCTTTATTTGACTTACAAAAAGAAAGATAACATGGTACTTACTAACGCTTAGGCCTACTTACTAAGAATTTTTCATCTTGAAATTTTCACAGATACGAAGTTCAGAAAAGAGCTAGATGTAAGAACCATCATCGTCTTACTAGTTTTAGTCCCGGTGGCGTCCTCACTCGCGGCTGAAGTGGGGCCCGGGGTCCGCCTAGCCCACCATCTACGACTCTAATCTAACATCCACAGAGCTGTAATACCATTGTGTATTAATATTTTAATTTTCGATTAATATGTTACATGGAGAGAACACCAAGGTCCATTATTTCTAGAAGAGACTCTTCTTCATGTGATAAAACTGCCGATAGAATTCTAGTTATGAAAAAAGACACAAGTGCCCGTGCAATCCTTGTGAATATGGACTCCTATTCTCTGCACTGACATGTTCTAACGTAGCAATGTTACGTAAATAGTTCGCATTCGTGGCAATGTGGCTATTTGTGGCCGATCCTTGTTATCGTAGGAGTTAATTTGCCAGAAGTAGGTATGACATCAAGTTCATCAAAACAAGATGCATGTGGCTTGGTGTACGAAGGTGCGAGATCTTGGCTGCACATCGAATCACGCACTTATCGATAGCGAGTCCTTAAAGAGCAATCTCTCGAATAGACTCCCCAAGGTCAGGAGTCTATTCGGATCGTGATTCCAATGCAACAAAACTTAAGAAAACTTTTATCAGTTAACCTCTTGTCCCTGCTACAGTAAATAGTTTCCGACCTTGACACAGAAAATCAACAAGTTTAGTGGTTTCATCGCCGCTTGCTAAAAATATCTTGACGCGGGACTGTCTAAGACCAACGGCAGAGTTATTTACAAATTGAATAATTTGAGTTACGAATACCTTTGTGAACAGAACTAACTGTGGCCAAACCAAATAGGTATACTTATAGTTAGATACTAGTTAAAAAAAAAGACAAATTCACCACATCCCATCGTAATAGCTTTGACCGCTTAGACAAATAGGCTTTCACTCCTTCTTATTCTTTCTCTTGGTTCTGGGTCTAACTACGGTTACATAGGTAATTATGACTCTGGAGAGTCCCGGGTGCGCCTTTAACAATGATCTTGGATGTGTTACGTGTAACTCTGAGTAGAGATATATACAGTAAAATTATTACGAGTAATAATCTATATGTTACAGTTAAAACTAGTTTTTAGATAGAACGCGTTTTCCCTAGTTAGAACTAGTTTTTACTAAATGCCTTTGTTAAAACTAGAATTAACTTATGCTCAAAATTAAATATCAGTTCAAACAAGTTCTAACTAGACAACACGCGTTTTTCCGAAGAGAGCCAGTTAAAACTGTTCCGACCAAGGTCAAAAAGGTGTCTCTGCAAGAAAAATGGTTGCCTTTGTAACTCAAAGTGCCATGATAGTTTGTCTTGTAATAACAAGTTTTTTAATTTTTATATTGTACTAGAGGCCGCCCGCGACTTCGTCCGCATGGAAACCCTATCAATCCCGCGGGAACTCTGGGATAAAAAGTAGCTTATGTGTTATTCTGGGTCTTCAGCTACCTACATACCAAATTTCATGGTAATCGGTTCAGTAGTTTTTGCGTGAAAGAGTAACTAACATCCATACAAACTTTCGCCTTTATAATAGTAGTAGGATGACAGAGTTGAGAGGAATGAGTGTCTTAAACCACTTTAAGATTGAGAAATGTTTATCCTGACACAAAAAGGATTTCACTGCTCGTATTAAGAGACTGCTCACCCCATGCATAGAAAGTGCTGACCACAATTCATTCCTTCACACCTTTTTGACCTTGGTCGGAACAGTTTTAACTGGCTCTCTTCGGAAAAACGCGTGTTGTCTAGTAAGAACTTGTTTTAACTGATATATTCTATCTATCTAAAAACTAGTCTGAACTGTAACATACCTATACACTTATTAAAAAAGTAATTGACGGATTCTGTATGTCTTGTATGTTTGTACTCCCATCACGCCAAAAATATTTTTTTTTCTCAGATATATTAAGCTTGGTCTAATTCAAACACTGGTATACCGACATAAATTTCTTCCCTCACCCCTCTAAGGGGCAATACAGGGGGCAAGTTCAAATATTGAGATTTACGGCGAACGACGCCACGGGCAACCACAAGTTGTTACAAAGTAAAAATTGTAAAACTGTGGTTATGTAGGTACATTGGTTTAAGTTATTAAGAGTCACTGATACTGGTACTTAGTGCCCCCAACATCATCCTCCTTTAATGGTTGCCCACTGATAAGTACATTTGATCTCATATTGCTGAATCTTTGAGGAAAAAATATAATTAACAAAACATATTTTTAGATAAAATATTTTTATTGTCTTAATGTGGAAATACATCTAGAAACCTTTTCATTAATGTTTGAAATGTTTAAACTCAAATCATTAATACTTGGTAGGTGACCCCAAATGCTTATTGTATAAACAGCAAAATATCTAATTACTCAAATTACCAATTAAATAATTTATTAGTCTAAAAGTAAAAATAGAAAGACTTTAAAAGTGTTAAGTCCTGGTGTATGTGACATCACTAGTTTTGGCTTTGACACTATCACATCATGCTTTCATCTCAATTCTGAGATTTATTTGACAGCTTTATGACAGCATAGAACATTGTCGGCGATTTAATATGTCTATAGTTCCAAGTCCAAAAAAGTTATAATAATATGTTGCTGTTTGTACAAACAGACACATGTAATTTGATATAAATTTAACCTTAAAAACTAATGGTCTATTATAATGAGTTCATCAATGCTCCAGTCTTCATATGAGTGGTCAGGTAGGTACCTCCGGATAATGATTGGGATCTTGCGTTGCTTCAATTCTTTCATGGCTATCTGAAGAGGATCTGTCTCTCCTTCTAACTCCACCATTACAGGAGCACACATAGCAATTTGCAATGCTCTTGTACCTGAAACAATAAATATACATAAAATAAATAATAACAAAAATTAAACTAAAAAAATACTTATATGTTAAAAAAATTAATTGTTTAATTAACATTTCTTCCCCAGGCAAAGGCCTAGAAAAGAAATTGTACCCACTAAAGAGTGGGTTTGTACCTTACCTACCTACTTCAATTTGAGGAGCCAGTACCAACCTACTTATTGTGTACATAAAATTTTAATAATATTCAGCATTCAGAGTTTTTGAAGTTATTTTAAATTTTATTTTAATTTATTGAATTACATCCTTTTTAGTGTGTACTGTACATTTACATAAAAAGAACTTTCATATGCTCATCTTTTAAACTTAATATGCTGCTGACTGTTCTAGTTTCTACTAGTCGCTGAGATAGACAAATGCATCATCCCTGCTCCTCGTTAGAAGAAGCCTTTGCCATAAACATCATTATTTATATATTAACTGCACAGCTCATTCTGTTCGTTGATGACTAGATTTAACCAAATTTATATAGAACCAAGCGGACACTTACTACTTTTGAAAGAAAAAAAGAATTTTTCAAATCACATTTTAGATACTGGAGATATGCAGTAACATATTTTAAAACTTACAGCAGAATTGAGAACTTCCACCTTTTTTGAATTTGGTTAAAAATCATTATAAATCCCCATAATTCTTTAAATATTGAATGTGTACAAGTACCTATTGAATTAATTGTCTTATATACATTGCTGTCTGGTTCCCGCCACTTTAGACAAGGACCACTCCATCTCTTTTCCATGGATGTCGTAAAAGACGACTAAGGGATAGGCTTATAAACTTAGTATTCGTCTTTTAGGCGAGCAACCTGTCACAAATTGAATCCCAAGTCCATCATTAATACTTTCATTTATTGCCCACAATACTTGGCATAACAATTAAAATTTTGACATTTTCTATAACTGACTTCAACAGATGTAACATATATAACTTGAAACTAATGAATGTATGTTTCGAATCCCCCAGAATATCATCAAATTACCTGTGCTTCATACAAACAAAACATAACCTCACCTAAAACTCTGGCGCGCTCATATTTAGTCATATAACGAGTAGTGATTCTTTTGTGTTTCTCTACTCCACCACCGCCTTGCCCTGGTGCTAAAAACTGGGTGTTGTACCCGTCTTCTTCCTGCTCTTCCGTTTCTTCAATATTATCATCCTCCTCTGCAATATCGTCGTAGTCTGCACCCGCATCTTCTGCCTCGTATTCCTCATCGGCCATGGTGTTTACCTAAATATAACTTAATAAGAGATTGTGACTATTTCTCTAGGACAAGACTCTAGAAATTTAGAAAACAACTATTTGCCTGTTGAATCTCAGCCAGCAGAGTAGAAACAAAGCAAGCATTGATTGAACAAATGAAATTAAATCTTTGACATTGACACTGTGTATACAGACAGTGACGCAGGTGATAATTTTTTACCTAAAGTCAATATACTTAAAATAAACAGGTTTCTTTATGTCAGTAGCTTGAGTCCAATTCCGAAATAACAGTACTTTCACTGGATAGGCCGTCTCAATTTTGTTCATGAAAAATTCCTGGTGATTAACTCATACAATAACACATTTTCATACTTGATAGTGATAATAAAAAGTGATTCTGTCACTGTCATAGTTTCTCCAAATCAGAATGTTAGATCATGGACCTAATAATAATAACAGGACAGAGCACTTAGCAAAAATCAAAATATTTTGCTTTTGTAAAATAAACTTTAATTCAAGTATATAAGACATAGTTTAATCTAGCACCGTTTACAGAGGCAAAACGGTCCGAGCAGGATGTAGATAACGGAGGCCGTGTGTCCCTTTCTAACACTTGCCAGACTAAAAAAGACATGGTAGTTAGTAGAAAACATGGGTAAAAAATTATAATTATCATTTCGTAAATTAATGAATTATTAATCAGAGGCAATGTGTAAGTTACTAAATACATTAAAACTCGTTAATGACTAAATATTCCGTAACAATAAATCGTAACTATTATTTAAAATTAGATCATTTAATATTATATTATTGGAAGTATATTTTTTGATTAGGCTGTTAACACTTCGAATGTGTCATGGCGATTCGGCAAGTACCTAATGTTGATTTCCGTGTTCACATTATTTTCAAATTATCATCAGTTTATGCCTATTTACTTCAAAATGGTGAAAAAATGTTGTATAAAATTTTGTAAAAGTGAATCTTATGCAGGTTGTGGGATATCGTTTCACAGGTAAGCCAATCGAAAACAATTTTAAATATTGACAAGTAGGGTGTCCCGGCGATTTATATTTTGTTTGTATTGTACCACGAAAGGCAAACAAGCTTACGAACAATAGACTGTAAATGATAATTGAGTAATTGGGACTATATCATTTAAATATTTTTAAGAACATTTCAGTAGGTACACGTTTAACTACTGACCATTGCAAACTATAAAGTAAATGTTATAATTATTGCAATGAAATACCATGTTACCATGTTGAGTACTATTTCAAAACACATTATTACATATTATTTGTGGTCACAAGCCAGAGAAATATTTTGATTGTGTGATTATATTCCTTTCAGTTTTCCTAAAGATGGAGAAATGAAACAAAAGTGGATAGATGTTATTCCAACGTCGCAAAAAATAACGAAAAACTCCGTTGTCTGTAGCCGTCACTTCAAAAAAGAAGACTTTTATGAAGCTAACTCGCGACAGCTATTAAAAGTAGATATAATACCATCTGTATTTCCATCGGTATGTATGCGAAGCTAATACATATTTAAGCAAGGAACGTCTACTGCTTTAACCCCCGACACAAAAAGAGGGATGTTATAAGTTTGACCGCTAAATGTGTCTGTGGACGTGGCATCATAGCTCTTAAATGAGGAAACTGATTTAGATGCATTTTTTTTATTTGCTAGCTAATTGTTATGCAATGGTTATTAGCTATGTTTTATCAAAATCAGTTTAAATTTAAAAAATGCGTGGAAAATATTTCATAGCCTAAATTATCTACGGTAATTGATAGATTTAAAGTAATTATTAGCTAAATTGTAGTTTATCGTGAGGCGCTTAAAAATTATACAAAAAAAGTCACAGTCGTTCCAAAGTTAAAGGGAAAAAACTGGGATTTTTAAACGTCTGCGGACGTGACACCATAGCTCTTAAACGGGTAAACTGATTTAGATGTGTTTTTTTTTATTTACTAACAAAATTTTATGCGATGGTTCTCAAACATGTTTTATCAAAATCCTTTTAGTGTTTAAAAGTAATAGACGAAAACTGCGATTTTTAAACGTAAGCTAATCTTTGTGTTGGGGGTTTTTTTTAATTTTCAATTTATAAATTATATGCTTGTTTTATTACCTGGAACGATTTCTAAAATTATTTCTCTGTTAGAAACCTACATTATCCCTGAATGCTATACGCATATAAATAGTACTAGCGTGAGCGAAGCCTCAGGCGGAAAGCTTGTACTTTGTAAAATTATTGTTAGCATAAAAACTACTTAGTTTATTTGTTACTTACAATTAACAATTATTACAAGTAAATAATAACAATAACATTGAATAGAAAGTCATATAGTTTGAGATTTGCACTTATTTGATACTTCTTTTGCAGGTGGAAAATAAAAATATAAATGTTCTGAGTAACATTATTATACATCCAACATTTCAACCTATTGGAGAAAGTTCTTCAGGTACTCCAGGAACCTCAAGAGAATCTTGCAATTCTGATGTCGACACACCACCTGCTAAAAAATTCTGTGGGGACGTAAAAGAAATAGCAGTCCAGACTAACATCAACTGGAGTCCATCAAAAGATATGCTCAAGCGTAAACTAAAAGTTTTAAATCAAAAGTTGAAAAGGCGCGATATTCGTTTGGACAGTTTAAAGTCACTTCTAACAATTTTAAAAAAAAGAAGCAGCAATTTTGATGAGGTTGAACATATGTTAAAAAATAATTTTATGGAAATTCATAAGCAAATGAATAAAGATAAAAGTAACAAAGGCGTACGATATTCAAAGGAACTCAAACAGTTTGCTTTATCTTTGTACTTTTATTCTCCAAAAGCATATCTGTTTCTTAGAAATCACACCATGTTACCTCACCCTGCAACCTTACGCAAAATGTTAGCGACTCACGAGTGTAATGTAGGATTTATGGTTGAAGTTTTCGAATACTTAAAATTGTCAGTATCCGAAAATGATCTCGAAAATGTTGCTTTAATATTTGATGCCATGTCTATTAAATCAGAGGAAGTTTATGATAAACATAAAGATAAAATATGGGGTTATGTAGACTATGCTGGAATTGTACCATATGATTCTGAATGTTTAGCCACAGAGGTCCTTGTTCTTCAGATTGTGTCATTTAAACGCAAATTCAAATGTCCTATCGCTTACTTTTTTATTGACAAAATTTCAGCCTCAATACAGGCACAGTTATTAATCACAGCAATTAACATGTTATATGATATCGGTATAACTGTTCGAAGTCTTACATGTGATGGGACTGCTAGTAACATGGCCACATATGAAAATTTGGGATGCAGTTTCAATTTTCCAGAAATTATTACAAACTTTAAACATCCAAGGAAAGAAACTAAAATTCATTGTATATTCGATCCTGTTCACATGCTCAAATTATGTCGTAATGTATTTGCGGAAAAAAACTTAAGTTCTGGAAATGGGCAAATTGAATTCAATTTTGTCAAAAAATTACATGATTTGCAAGATAAAGAGGGTTTAAAACTTGCAAATAAAATAAACGCTGCCCATATTAACTTTATGGGTAAGAAAATGAATGTGAAACTGGCCGCTCAGACTTTGAGTGCGTCGGTTGCAAATGCTATAGACTTCTTACGTGTTAGCAATAATGATGAATTCAAGAACAGCGAAGCTACTACTGAATTTATCAGAACTATTGATAGAGTTTTCGATGTCTTAAATGCCAAATCTCCTTTAGGAAAGGGCTTTAAGTCCCCATTGCGGCTTAATAATAAAGAATATTGGATGAGAATCTTCACTGAAACCCGAGAATACTTATCAAAGCTAAATGTAGAAAACAAATCGATTCTTTTACATCGGCGAAAAATGGGAGTTTTAGGATTCATAGTGGATACATACAGTGTTACTAACATAGCCATGGATCTTTTAGTTGAAAACAGTTTAAATTATTTCTTGCCTTATAAAATATCTCAAGATCAGTTGGAAATGTTCTTTTCTTGTGTCCGAATTCAAGGCGGTGGTAACAATAACCCTAATGCCTTACAATTTAGGTTCGCTCTGAGGAAATTACTCTATCGTAATAGTATTAAGCCGAGTATGAATGCTAACTGTACTGACGATGAGTTTGAATTATCCCCAATTTTGGAATTCCGTAGTGAGAAGCGATCTGTGATTGAAGCTCAATCGTCTGATCCTCATGAAGAAGAACAATTAGATGCTTTAATGTATTACGTTGAGTCAACTACCATTTCCGATTACAAGATGAATGTCTTGTATTATATAGCAGGTCATTTTGTAAACAAGATGTTAGATAAAATTTCATGCCAGTACTGTCACGATGCTTTAGTGATTGCTAAGGAACATTTTGATCACACATATTTCGTAGATATTACGAATTTCTCATCTTTTACAGCCTTTGTAGATAAAGGCAGCTTAAAATATGTATCTCGCTTTGCATTTGAAGTGGTAAAGAATGCTGAAAAATTGTTCCTTTCAGAAATAGCAAATGGTTCTATAAAAGATATAAGAAAAAATAAAATTTTGATGTCTTTAAAGCAAATGTTTCTCACAAAATTTAATAATTTGTTCTTACACCCTATTGAAAATTATGAAGAACCACATGAGTTACAGCTGGTAAAAACAATAGCTAATTATTATTTAAATTTAAGAATATTTAATCATCTGAAATCGAACTCATTGAAGAATTTAGGCAGTAAGATAGGCCTGCGTCAAAAACTCCACAAAACAATTTTATTTAGTCATGTGTGATTTTTATAAAAATCTATGTACAATCATAGTTTTCTTTTATTCAACTTTTTTGTTCACTATCCCTATCCTATTTTACTCATACATACATACATACCATATGTATCACGTCTATATCCCTAGCGGGGTAGACAGAGCCACCAGTCTTGAAAAGACTGATAGGCCACGCTCAGCTGTTTGGCTTAGTGATAGAATTGAGATTCAAATAGTGACAGGTTGCTAGCCCATCGCCTAAAAGACGAATCCCAAGTTTATTAGCCTATCCCTTAGTCGCCTTTTACGACATCCGTGGGAAAGAGATGGAGTGGTCCTATTCTTTTTTGTAATGGTGCCGGGAACCACACGGCACTCTTCAATCTTTAATAAGTACATTTTTGATACCTAAATGAGTAGTCTACCTATTAAAATATAATATTATACAAATATACTTTGTTCCACGAAAAATCAATATCATGGACACTTTAATAGAAAGAAACAAATAGCCTCTGTACTACCCATCCTACTTGGACCGTCTTTTAGTCAACAGTGCTCAGTCCTGTTATTATTATTACGTCCATGTGTTAGATAATAATGAATATAATGAATAGGACAATAAAGACCATGTTATGTTTCTAATAAAGTAGAATTTAGTGATATCTCTACGTAGATGTTTCGATATGCTCCTTTTGATCGTAATTTTTTGTCACATTAATATTTATGTTTTGTATTCAATTATTTGCTTATAGCTACTTCTTGATGTGATGACTTCGCATTATTGTACAATATATTATGTAGGAACATTTTTTCGGGATTATATTGAGAGTGTGAATGAAAAGGTAGGAGTGAGAAAGTCTAGACGAATGTACCTTGATCAGAGATTCAGGTCAAGAGTACTCGAAACCGCTGAGCTTGCATTAAGGGAGATATGAATAAGTGAAAACAGGAACTTTCCACTCCGGGAAAGAGGTGTGATTTTAATCAACTTTTGCGTTGTATGCTGTGGTTGTATGATATTAATATTCGCGATTATTCCCGTTTGCGTGCAAACCTACATTATGTTTTAAATAATTCTCCAATACCTATTTTGCAGAATTCATAATTTAAGAACGCATTCCAATCAGTTTGCCTATGGTCTACAATTCTAGTCTATGGCACATTGAGTATCTTCCTTTTCCGGTTCTGCACTAAAGCTGTAACCATGCCGGTGTGTATTTTTTGTAAAATAATAAAATAATCGCGTTGTGTTACATTTCCAAATAAAATATGTGTAATCATTGCGATCCTTCGGAATTTTACGTGTTTAATTATCATGCCATTTGTCGATCACACGATTTCATTTCTCAAAACATTAGTGTGATACACATGGCAAACTGACATGTCAGATCTAAATCTCTTTAGACTTGCTAGAATTGCATGTGTATTCGTTACATTTTTAAACACATTATTTTGGTTGTTTTTGATCATAATATTCGGTAAAATAGAAGTGTAGTGATTATGATAAAATGATAACCTAAACATCAACATTCCAGCTCGCAATTGATTTGCTTCACCCTTCACCCGCGTCGGAGAGGAGGAAACACAAGCTGAAGAGACTGGTGCCACATCCTAATTCATATTTTATGGATGTGAAATGCCCAGGCTGTTACAAGATCACAACGGTTTTCAGTCACGCACAGAGGGTGGTCGTATGCGCAGGTTGTTCCACAATCCTTTGCCAGCCCACCGGAGGACGTGCTAGATTAACCGAAGGTTAGTGTTCTTATTCCTTATAAAAATTATTGAAAAAAATTACTACGACATTTATCACAATATAATCTGGCCAGAAATTGATTGATACATACATAGATATATTCACCTCTAGTATATCAATTGCGAGTTAAACAAAGCCTACAATCTTAAAAAGACTGAAAGGCAATTTTCAGCTGTGACGTAAATGGATAATTTTAGTATGACATTTAAATAGTTGTTACTAAACATAAGAAACATTGTTTATATTAGGTGCATCATTTAGTGAACCTTAATGGGTATACGGTTTTATACATTTTGAATGATGGCAAAATAATATATATACATTATGAAGGCAATATCATGATATTTGTACGTAGGTATTGTATAATATATTTGAAACTCAACTCAATTGTTGCAATTTAATAAAGGTGAACCACAAGGTATCTCTGCACTTGTGTCTAATCATGGAATTAAAAATAATGTTAAAAATTTTGCAGTATAGTTGTGCAATATGTAAATGGTGCAATATTTTTATTTACCAGGAAAATGTATCTTTGTGTCCATAATATAAAACATAGAGAAGATCAAAGAAGAGAAAAAGACTCTTAATGTAACTGAATTATTTTGATGTAATTTGGCACAGAGCTATAGTTGACTTTCAAGATTAACATTTGTGGCCTGCTCTAGACCACAGGGTGCACCTTTTTCCCATGTTACTGCATTGGCCAAGTCTGAGTTATACACAAAGCAACTCTTGTCTGATGTCCACAGGCTTCCTACCTAACCCATGTTGGATTATGGTATAAGCTGTACAGGATTAATTTACCAATTACATAAATGTTAAATTTTTCATGAAATTTTACATACATACATTTAATCACGTCTATATCCCTTGCAGGATAGACAGAGCCAACAGCCTTGAAAAGATGAATACGCCACATTAAAAAAAAAATTAATCCCAATATTCTAAAATTATTGTAAAAAAATATAAGCTGCCACACATCTCATAACTTGTATACTAATTAATAAAAGTGGATATTAATGGTGCCTTTTGCTTTTTCAGGATGTTCGTTTAGGAGAAAACAACACTGAAAAGTCCTGGAGAGAGAGCCCGTAATTTAAGTTTTTATTTCCAAGAGTATGAAGGAGTGATATTTTACAAATTCATTATATGGATCCATTAAAGCGTTAATAAAGGCTTTTTCAAAGGGATCATGTGTTTTATTAAAGCTGGTAAGCCTACGTGTTAAAGGTAGTTCATTCATAGTCCCTTTGTAATACTCACCCATAATCGATTTAGTGGGGCACAGTTTTTACTAGTGTTGTAATGTATGCTCTGGATGCAGCTATAGAGCCACCTCTGTTGAATTATGTGCTTTGGTGGGTTATAATTTTCTTGTTGGTACAGTATTACAGTCAGTTTATCAACCTAGCCAAATTCAATGCAAATATATTTAATCGCGTTATAAGAGTTCCATGCAGAGAAACGTTTATATGCGGTTGATTGTACAGTGACTACTACTTAGTGGCTGAACTTGTTTTGCGGCGTGTGTACACACACCGGCCCAAGTTATTAAATTGTAAACATTTCTCGAGATTTCTATTCTTCGATAGATGGCTACAGAGTACCTAATTGACATTTTGGATACCTAAATAATTATAGTTCCCTATCCTACATAAAAATAAAATGAATAAAAAAGTGAGACACAGGTTCACCTTATTATTTACTCGAATGTCATTTGGCCAAGTAGGTATCAATGATACTGAGTAACTGATAGACAACTCACAGCCCAAACTGCTGGATCTAGTCTAGAAATTTAAGATGTACATAGGTTTTCTATATTTGACAAAGGATTTACTGAAATTCCCATGGCTCTGTATATCTCCCGTAAAGGATAAGACGTGATAGTATGTTTGTAATTCAGGAAGTCACGACTCAAGAGGCAGATTAAAAATCTCGTCAAAATGCCATTTAAAATTGAACCTTACTACTGCTAAATTTAATGGCTGTTTTGTCTCCTACATAGATATAGTACGTCGTCTTACTAGGTAGGCATATTTAAGATATTTCCTATATTGATGGTCGTCTATTTTCATACATTCAGTTTCATCATTTTCTCCGTTTTAAAAATTGAAAATAACTGTATTTGAAAAATATATTTATTATAACATTATAATATATGTATCACAAAAGTTGAGGAATTTGCATTCACAATTTATTTTCTAAGTACGTAATATGGGCTGTCAACTCAATATGGCTACATAGTACATTCATTATTTTGGCAAACATTTGAGTTACAAGCTTAATTACCTTCCATAATCTGTTATTTAGTCATGTGAAATAAATTAATGGTAGGTTTATACTGATCGTGGGCTAGCTAGCTAGATAACAAAGATAAAAAAAAAAAACAATCGTATCATCATCGTAATAATCATAATACACATTTGAGTAAATATTCCTATTTAAAGTTTATCTAGAATTGAATTAGTGATGTGATGGCTTAGTACACCGACCGCATAATTTCCTCATTTGAGTTTTAACTTATTTTCTTAACGTCGGGGTCACACCAGAGTAGTGAGTTTACGAATTGAGCAAGTAAATTTGTATGAAATTTAATCGCGATGGTAACGTGCAATTCCACGCAAATTCGGATTTCACTTGTTTATGACGTGAAACTCGCCAATGAAGACAATGGCGTTTGCCAAACCATTCAAACAATACCAACGACGGTTAAAAAACTCCATTCGTTGACTATGTAAGTACGTAGGCAGGCTTCAATTTGCTGGTGAATAGCATTCATTATTATTACAAATGTTGTGTAACAATATCATTATAGAAAAAGATATAAATTATAATCAAACAATAATATTTGTTTTTGGCAGTTGGTCATAGATTAAAATATAATGTCAAAAACATTGAAACATAACATTGATACATAAAAATTGTAAACAAATAAATTAAATAACGTTAATGCTGGACAAGGAAATCTGTATTGCTGAGTAGTTCAAAATATCACCACAAGTATAAAAACAGTTCGCTATGTAAGTATTTGAATATGTGCTCATATTCTCAGACAATATTTTGGTAATTTAAAATACAGCAGCAACATCAAATTTCATGTACAACCGTAAATATAACATTTTACTAAAAGTCCTTAATAAATAACAGTTATAAAAATAATAAATTCATTTAAGCATCAATATTGGAACTGGTCAACTTAATGTTCCCCTAGTTGAGAGGGGAAAAAGAACTTATGGTTGACCAACTTTTGTGCGTCGGGGTAGTCTAAAAACTTTATAGCATTCGCTATGTCCTGATTGATCGTTTCTATCAGCTTCTCAACAGAATCAAAGTTCATTTCAGCTCTCAAATATCCCACAAGAGCAATTTTTAAGTAATCTCCGTAAAAGTCTGGGCCGGTGTAATGTATGACGTGGGTTTCCTGAAATAATAATATGATTTACTTTTGAAGAGAGATTGTCAATATAGGTAGGTTCTTTAAGTCAGCTCATGATAAAATGCTAAAATCAGTTTAAGGAATATATATCCAGGGTCTAACGGATTTATTTATTTAACCTTTATCCAGGCTACTAATAAAGAGAACGGATTTGTATGTTTGTAATACATGAATAAACTCACAATAAATTAATAAACTCGAAAACTTCTGAAACGATTTCAAAATTTCTTTCACTTTTCAAAGCTAAATTATCCGAATGTGCTATAATGCATATATTTGTTTTGAAATATATATGATTTTTAAAGTAACCCGAAACCTACCTAGTGCTACCGCTAGCGCTAAATCTTTTATGGCGTGCGACGGCCACAGGGTTGATGATAGGTGCATACAATATTATAAAAATTTATTGGTCTTTAATTGATCTTTAAAAAGTCCGCGACACAATATATCTAACTTCTATAAAATTAAGTAACTGTAAGGCATTTTTTATATTAAAAATAAGGTAAAATAAAAAGGTGCAGGTACAAGGGCGTTATTACTACACAAGGATATATTAGTAATTTAATCATTTAGATAATTTTACGAAGATAATTTTTGCCATTTACAGCACATTAATCAGATTAAAAGGTTCTGATTCGTTTCTTCCGCGAAGAAATTTCGGTCCATACATACATACATAAAATCACGCCTCTTGCCCGGAGGGGTAGGCAGAGACTACCTCTTTCCATTTCGTCCACACTCATAACTCTCATAATTTCGGTCCGTCACCGACAATATACCGAGCAAAACCGCGGGACATGCTATTTTATTATAATTATCTTTAATTGTTGTTTCAATGTTTGTTTCTTAGAGAGAATGAATAAAAGCAGATTGATTAAGGAAGGGGGGTGTAAATGGGACTGTTGGAGTGTATGATATACTATATATGTATGTTAAACTATAGATTTCCACTTGCTACGATCCTTACAGACATCCTTTGGCGGTCAGGTCTAGAGTCTAGTTTGAAATTTAGTTAGCATAGAGAATACTTACAATAGACATCTCTTTATTTTGGTAGAAGGGACACCAGCCAATATTTGCCACCATTTTGTAGACTGGTCCCTCGCCAATTTTCGCGAATCCATAATAAACGCCAGTTTCTATTTGCTCTGGCAGGGATTTCACAACGGACAGAGGATAGTTTGCTGAAAAAAAAAAATCTACTCAACTCATTTCTTTGTCAATTTTTTGATTTGAGAAAACTGTGATGAACGACACCGGCACTAGGGCACAAAACGCTTACAAGTATCTTTTGTTGAGTCAATTTTCGCTTGGGACAGGATTTGGCTGAGTGGCTAGGGTCCAGCTATTGCGATGAGCATTTCCGGTTATCGTAGAGAATCCACTTTTCATCATAGGTAATGATTTGATTCCTTAATTAATGTAACGTAGCAGTCGACAAGCGTTTGCCGGTTTGCTTCACTTAATTCCTAAGGAACCCACCTTTCAAGTTTCTTAATCTTTCCAATTTGCTTCAAGTAGATTAAAATAGTAGCCGTAAATTTGGTAGCCGTGTGTTGTTGTCAATGATCGCAAAGAAATTGACGCGCTCAGCGAATAGCAGCGAAGAATCTAAATCGCGATTACAAAGATTCATAGATTGGAGCATACCTTAATACAACGTCAGACTCAACATCGTCGGAACCGCGGCCCTAGGCATAACACCTAGCCTGGCGGGAGATCTTCCCTTTCGAGCATAATCATCGCTCCCGCTACAGTTGATTAAAATAGTTTTATCACTAAAACTTAAAACCGAAGCCTGATGCTAACTTTCACGATAGCCTTCAATTCTTTATTATCAACTAAGTCTTCGGCCGTCCAAGAGGCTTGTTCTGCAGGTCGAAATTTCCAGAACGAAAACGTTGGAACCAAAAAGCACTGTCATTAACCCTTCGAGCTGTTTCCGCAGCACTGGTGCTACCGTGGAACTCATACTCGTAAATAATACGATATTTAAAGTTTTCCATTTTGTAAACTGGGTGACGAAAACAGAAAAATCAGAAGAAAAAAAACAATTGAATGACGGTTAAACACAAATACATGTGTAAATAGCTGTATAAATTTTAATTTAAAATTCAAGATATTTAGGATTAAAAGACCTAATAATGACACCTCCTATCCTATAGATTCTCACCAGCTAGTACTAAAGTGAATTGGAGTCTGTGTTATTGAATACTAAAGTTGATGATATATAGATGAACATCCTACACCCAGGCTTATCAGAAAAAATAATCATTATATTGACCTGATCAGCATTTATTTACCATTTTTTTTAATAAACAATATTCTTGCCTTTAATTGCTAAACATTGTAAAAGGAACCTACTTAGCCTTTGTACTCAAAATAAATTTTTGGTTACTATTCAACAATTGGAATAATGTTATGTAGATAATTGTTGTTTCAAATCGAGGTTATCATCATTCAAGCTAAGTAAATAGGAAAGTTTCAAGGACTGTGATTACACAATAGACTGATTGTAAACTAGATATACATATGTACTTCTCTATGCTAGGTTTCACTAAAAATCAGCTCATTGTGTGACCTCATCAAAAAAGGTTTGTAAAATTAATTACTATTTGTGACATAAAAACATATTTCATTACATTTTTTGTGGCAATAATAAAATCTATGTGTTTTAAGAGTATAGCAACAAATAGATTAATACACCTATAGAAAGATGTAGCTATTATTTTTTTTTAACTAAAGCTGTATAAAACAAAAATAAAATACAGTATATTTAAAGTATAATCAGTTATCAGTATATACTACAAACTGGCCTCACAAAGACATACTTTTTATCAAGCAGGTGGAAGCCAAATGCCACTTCCAATCAGTAAAGGTGTGAAGAATTTTTAAGAGGCTATTCACCTAAATATTAAACTACTAACTAAATAAATAATCAGTAGGTTTTATTCAAACTTATCATGTTTGCAAAATATTTTGTAAAATGAAAGGTGAGGATGTAACCAGGACTTACACCAAGAAGAAAAAGACGATGATTGTAAAAATATTGTGTGTAACAGTGTACATTATTTACTTCCCATTTTTTCTAGATTACTTTTTACATATTTTTTAATAGATAAATATGCAATAACCACATCTAATTGAAAAGAAATAATATTTATCCCATTTTGACTTATCACGAATGGACCAAGAGACCTGCAGCAAAAATAGATGATGGGAACGGGAGATTCTGCATAATATTACTACTGTTTTAAAGTTACCTGTAGGGCATCCCAGTTCCTTGGATCCTCTTCCAAACCCTTTTATAACGACGCCTTCTAGAAATAGAGGCAGAAAAGGGCGTGACATTTTGGGAAGTTTAACTTTAATTGCGCTACTTATTAGTCTATTTATCAGCATGAATTTCTTGTTTGTACCAGTTTTTAGGTACCACTTTAGAAAAAAAAATAAGAGCTGTTTTGTCGGTCCAACTTATGAATTTAGCCTTAAGTTTATAAGTTATTTCAATACTCAAGTATCATGCACCGCAATTCTTTCTTTTTGCTTTGATGAAATACGTTCGACTTGAAGTTGAATCGACTGCTAAACTAAATGAATTTCGGACTCCCAAAATTCGGAGCAGATTTCAGCAGTCGTCGTTCAAACTGTCATTGCAGCTGACAACGCCTGCCTGACACGGACATGACAAGTAGGGATGTGCGTATTTACGACGCTACCAGGTTTGGAGCCCTGGTTTTTCTTTATGTTTGTTTTTATTTCTACAAAATAAATCAACAGAAAAATTGCATTCATAAAAGTAGTTTGCTTCGATTATTAAACTCGTGATATCTCGATAACTGCTTCTCTTGATTTAACTTATCTTCGACCTTAAAGATTGTATTTATATAACGAGCATAAAAAAATTCGTGATGCTTCGATCAAAGCTAGGTACTCAAGTTATATTTTGTTTTAGTTCTTTCTGTTTTTTTAGTCGGCATGTTTGTTTACACAAAATAGTTTTTAATCATTTCGATCAACTGTTCCATTTTGTCTACCATTTGCACTTGCGACTGTCGCTGTTAGATGTGAATTTTCACAACTGAACCCTACTGCATCCGCGTTGTGTCTACGGACTTCAACAGTACACACACGACATGTTATGACACTGTGGCGACATTACTGAAGTACTAACTTAACGATACTACGGTTTTTAATAAATACATTAATAGATATCTGATTTAGTAGTGACCTCTATTATGACACAAAAAGTATGAATTGGACAGCTGTCGTTTTAAACATGTTATTAAACATAAATAAATATGTATAGGATTCAATGTCTTTGTAAATAAATTATATTATTATGTGAACAGGACAAATTACACAAATTTAGTTAGCCTAAAAGTAGATTCGAAACTTGTTTTATGTTACTAATCCAACCACGCTATGTTTACTAAAAAATAAACATGTAAGACCAATAAAAAAAGTTCTTTTTCATCATGACCTGACTGCGGATCAAACCCGGGATCTTTTGATTCAGAGTCGAAAATCTGACAACTGCGCCAGAGGAACCGTATACTTATCAAGGTTTCATGAAATCTATAGGTATCTTCGGGTTATCCAGTTACCATGTTTGGGTTACCATCTGGATACTATATTTTTCAATCCCTAATACTGTCAAAACTTGGTCAAAACAATTCATTCGTCTCGTTCCTCCCCTCCCTACACCTCTACTCGTTTATTCATTCTTTGAAATTCATCATTCACCACAGTGCAATGCAAATTTTAACTGGGATATATTTTTGTTTCCTGAGTCGTAATAGTTAATTGAAATAAGTGTTTTGATTTCTTTTCCAAAAGTAAATATTGTTTTATTAAATCGTATTATTGAGTGTAAACAAAATATCATGATTTGATTTCCGTAAAACACTGGTGCCTACTCCATGTTGGCTGTGGAAAGTAAGCAAGCAAACCCCGCCTGTCGTCAGTGTCAAGCAAGCCAAATAATTGAGAAACAATGACTATATTGTTTATACTATAAAATGACGGAAAAGGGATTTGAGGGTGATCAGTCGTCATCGTCATGGGACATCCCTGGTCCGTCGTCATTAGCAGCTATCCTAGACACAGTATTTACGTCTGCAACATCTGACAACCCTCCTAGAAGTGGTAAATATTGTATGGTTTAAGATATTTTAACTACCTCACCCTCAGAAGTTTTGCACTAATTGCTTTGTCTTTGAAATTAATTGGAATTATTTAATGTATAATACCTACCTAATATTTGTTGAAAGAAAAGTACATTTTTAATTGCAGAAGAAATGGAGTGTGACGCTTTATTTGCCGAAAGTGATGATGATGTTGAAGTAATGCCAACATCTTCTGAGGCCGCCCCAATGGCTAGAAATGTGACTCCGAAGCCAGTTTCTTCAAATTATGTGAATTCCACTACTCCCACTCAACCTTATGAAGTCAACTTGGCACCTCTGTCTCATCCTATGCCATCCCATACTCCTGTACCTGAAGAATATCAGCCCCTACCTGACAGTTCCAGCTCCCTAGGGTATGTGTTAGGTGACAACTCTGAAGGTGTAACAGTAAATGGTCTAAGGAGATACCCAGATATAAATATTAGATACCAACCAAAACCTATGTCAATTGAGCAAAGAGGATATTATTACCCTAACTTTTATCACAATCCTGCAGGTGTCAGACCACCTCAAGAATATTCATTTGCCCCATATCATCCAAATAATGTAATTGTGCTCAGTGATGATTCAAGCAGTGTGCCACATCCTGTACCATACATATTACCACCTAATCGGCCTCACCTGGAAGGTGGTAATCCACTAAGCACTGGATATGGTAGGCCATATCCTAATCCATACCCATTACGTGCAGGGGAGACCAATCACATGCCTAATAACTTGGAAAGGCCTAGTAGAAAACTAAATATTTCTCCCAGGAGGAGGCAATCAAAAGAGAATGAGAGTCACCCTAATTTAATAGAAGTAAGTTCAGAGGAAGAAGATAATGCTGCTGCACCAAGAAAAAGACAATGTGATAATGGGGTCAGTCACCAACCACCTGCGGGTGCTGGTAATAGCAAAGGAAACAGTAGCAGTGCCAATGACTTGCCTCTAAGGGTTGATATCAAAAGAGAGCCAGGTGAACAAGCTGATGTTGGTACTCAAGCTGGAGGCGACGCTAATACCGGTAACATACAGCAAGTGGAGCACAACTGTAACAGTCAGCGGCCTAGTGGGAGTTACCCTCATGCACAGTCCGCACATTACAACTGTTCACAAAATCCACCAGTAATTCATATCAAACAAGAAAACTCTGGTTGTGGAATCCATGACCGTGGTTGTGGTTGTAGGTCAAATCATTTACCAAATTCATGTTCACATATCCATTTAAGCCAAAATGAGTTACATAGGCGTAATTCTAGTCACTGTCACCACGCCAATGGTCCTCACCATCATCATCATCGTCATCAAATACCAGCCTCTTGCTCACATAATTCAACAGCGCCACAAACAAATCCTTCTACCTCCCAGATAAAAGGGGAACCTGGTACACAAAATATTAAACAGGAGACTGATTCTGTACAAGCACAAACACAAAGGCTGGGAGATAATCCAGTTCCTTCTGTGATATGCCCTGTCAAATTAGAAAGAAGCAGTCTGGCTCGTGTTAAAGTAGAACCAGGGCCCCCAAGTCCTCCGATGCCCATGGAGGTAGAACAAAATGTCTCTGTTAAGCGTGAAGGCCAAAATGAAGATAATGCGAGATGGTGTTGTGATGGAGATGCAGCAGAAGACAGAGGAGGTGATGGTTCACCTCAGCCGGGCACTAGTGCAGGGAGAGCATGTCAGACTCAACAACAAACTGGTGAAAGCAGACCTGCAAATACTCAAGTTAGTGGTTATTGCTATGTTATGTAATTGTACTAATAAGTAGCCATCAGCCCAGTAAATTTTTTATTATAATGTAAATATAATGTAAAACAAGAAAAAATTAATATAAAGTTGCTGTGTTGGTTCTGGTGCGTTAGTGAAATAGAACCATTCCACTGTGATTTAGTGCTGTGTGGTTCCTGGCACCAATAGAAAAAAGAATAGGACCACTTAAACACTTTTCCATAAATGTCGTGAAGGGCGACTAAGGGATAGGGAAAATAACCTTGGGATTTCTCTTATAGGCGATGGGCATGGTCATTATTTGAATCTCAATTCCATCATAAAGCCATACAGTAGAAGTATCCTTTAATTCTTTTCAAGAGAGATAGCTCTAGCCTGGCCTTTGAAAATTATCCATGCATGTAAATGACTTATTAAATAAGTCTTTTCAAGACTGCTGTTTCTGCCTACCCCACAAAGGATATAGACGTGACTAATTTATGTATGTATGTACTAAAATGACTATTTATAATGTAATATATATTCTTGTTCTTTATTTTTTTCAGCAAGATCAAGCTTCAGGACAAAATGCAGTATTATCAGCGCCTGACCTGCAGCTAGATTGGGTGTCAGATTCAAGTTCTGATGATGATGTGCAACTATTGGAGGAGGATTCTAATCCAGTAATAACTATTATACATTAATATTTGATAAATTGACCCTTATAATTAATGTTTTTTTGTTAATATTAGCCTTAGCACCTATTAAGAAGGTTATCACACCAGATTATATTATTTATTCTTTGATAAAGTTGTTCCTAAAATAGTTCATATATCCATTGCGCTCCAATGCGATGAATGTACCCTCAAGATATAACATGCCATTTGTATGTTTCAGCGTGTAGTGATAGACCTGACGAGTTCCCCGGCGTCGCCGAGCGCCGCGCCGCGCCCCGCCGCGGACGCGCCGCGCGTGTACCCGCCAATACTGCACCACAACACACAACCGCCGCATGCGCATCTTTTACGGAGCAGGTAATTTAAATTAAAAAATCCAAATAAGTTAGGTACGTTAACGAGACGATCCTGGGGAAACAGGAACCCTTAGATTAGAAAAGCCTTGTAATACCAGTGGCAGCTTTGAAATTTTTTCAAAGTGAAAATACTCTGTAGGATTTTTGGAGGGTTCACACACCACTTCAACCACACGGTGCCATGGTAGAAACCCTCGCCTTTAGTCCTGACGCGGCTTTATCCTACCGAGTATCTTTTAAAACATTTCAATGCTTCCTGTAGCCGGATGGGCAGACGAAGGTCTTTCCACACCTCAAAAAAAGTTTAAAAATATGGGAAGAGCCGAGAATGGCAGGATTTAAGGTATTAGTTTTTACAAGAATCCAAGAATGCGTTTTTATCAAATGTTTAATCAGTGGTTTGATTTTCCATACATAATCAATTTATAACAATTTTGTAACGCATTTCAGTCGATTTTATAAACATTTTCTCACAAGTTCTCAATCTTTTGTTTTTTATCATTTCCTTTCCTGTTTAAGCATAATTGTAAATTTAAAAATATAACAACATTTTTAACCGTATTGTGGCTGGAGATCAGACAGGAGAACAAAACTCATATTATTATATTTTCCAGTCAGCACCGGTTATCAATAAATCAATTTATAGTACAACTGCAGAGAAATTCACTCAAACTGTTCTTAAACGGAGGAACAAATTTATATTTATATGAATCTCAATTCCATCATAACACCATACGGCTAAACGTGGCCTATCATTATTTTCGAGACCGATTTTACCCCGTAAAGGATAAAGACGTGATAAAAGCGGCACCATGTTTATAGTGTGTATCCGTCGCGCAGACTCCGCTGCATGCTGCCGTGCCGCGGCTGCAGCTGCGCGCCGCCGCTGGCGCACCGCGCGGCGCACCCGCCGCAGCCGCCGCCCGCCACGCACACCGTGCTGCCGCACTCGCACCACACGCCGCTGCACGCGCACAGTGAGATACAGTTTATCTATATTCTATGTGACTGTTGCCCGCGACTTCGTTCGCCGTAAAACTTCACTGACAATTTCAATATATGTTAAAAAGTTGATCCTCTGTATTGCTCCTTAGTGGCGTGGGGATGTTATATACCAGTTTTTGAGTTGGACCAAGCCTGAGATAACCTCATTAAAGCGGAGCAATAGTTTACGCGAGAGTACAAACATATGTTCATTCAAAAAATCACATTTTTGTTTTTTTTTGATCATGCAGATACATCCTATCGATTTTTTTTCCAATATCCTTCAAGTACAGACATCGATCAGTTACTATTTTTGTTATATATTTATATATATAATACATATAGAATATACATGTATGTATATAAAACTCTTCCGTTACTGAGTGACTGACTGATAAACAATGCACAATCCAAACTTGCGTTTAGACTTGACATTTGCTAAATATGTAGCTACCTTCCCCAATCCTCTTAATCCCCAAGAGAACGGGGATTAACAGGATCTTTAACTAAACGTAAGTATGCTCCGGTATTTTGAAAATCTTCAGCATAACTTACTAACTATAAGGAGCTCAATAATATATCAGATGGACGTTTTTAAATAGGCCTCCTATAGCCTTGACTATTGGATTGATAATTTAAGGGGTTTTTTCTGTATTTTTTATTGTTAATTGTTTATTTCGTTCAGTGGGTGACCGACGCCGCGACGTGACGATAGCGCCGCCGTACCTGCTTCACGAACGACTGTGGCACCGACAACAACACATGCTGGTAACTATTTATATTTTACTCTCAAGTTTTAAAATATTACTTTGATAACTTTTTATAATTATTTTTCCCTTTGGTAAATCACCAGTTTTTTTGCAGGTATTCCCATGTGTTACTTTTTGCAATAACAGGATGAAAATCTACTACCTAACATAAGATTCTGAATCTCTATTAAACCGAAACTGTCTCTCCAAATATCCAAACATACGAGTATTCGTACTATTATTTATACATACATTAAATCACGTCTTTATCCTTTATTGGGTAGGCAGATCTAACGAGTTAAGGAATTGGGATTCAAAGAAAAAAAGAATCTGCAAGAGAAGCAGCTGGCACAAGCAATGTCTTTTCTTCGCTACCGAATCGTGCGCCTATTCCCATAGACGCCTTTAACGACATCCATAGTAAAGATATCCTATTCTGAACCACATGGCATATTGGAAATGTCTCTTCAAAATCCAAACGTACCATTATATATTTATTGTTTATCATATGGATTAAAAATAAATTTTGATATTTTAGGAAGTGCAGCGTCGCAGCATGATGGGAGACATGAGCGGGGGCCTCGGCCTCAACCCGTACGCGGTGTCTCCGCCCACCGCCACCTTACTAGCAGTAAGTCTATATACTCGACTGCCGAGAACAAAATAAAAAAAGCCGTAATATACGATTATACGTCATTTTACATACCGTATATATATATATCCTTTAGAAATAGGTCTTGATGTATTGTAAAATTTTAGTATTGTGAGCTTTATTGTAATATTTTTGTTTGTTTATATTTCTTCTGGGAAATGTTCCTATGGAGTTTACTTGGTTGGTTAAATATCAGCTTTCTAGCTATCACTGTTTATGAGATACAGCCTGGTGACAGAGCGGATGGTTAGAAATAGGGTTCCGTTTTCATCCAGTAGGTAGGTATAGATCCCTAAAAAGAAGGCTGTCTGGCTGGGAATAGCGCTTCCTACCGCCCAATCAAACCGAATAAAAATCCAATAAAATAACGACCTTTTTACAAGTACTTACATTAAACCTAAAATTCAAATACACAACTTGACTCTTTCTATCTCACTCATAATAGCTTACAGTTCAGTTCGCGGGTTCAAATGGCGAGCTCTGTTCAAATATTTCCGCGCCATACATATAATAGAATAGAATAGATATTAGATTTTTGCCTAAGTGTAACTTATAAAAGTGTATTTGTTTCGTCAGTTCCCAGATGAGCTCGAGCCTCACGACTTGAGTTCCAATCGTGCGCCTCAAGGGCTCGCGTCCGGAGTCTCCGCGCCTATGATGCTGTGAGTATTATTCTATGTGCCAAACATAACTTTTTAACAAATACGACTTCATAACAATCGATGACTTCATATAACGAAATAACATTTGAACAAAATCGTAGACGATCAACGAAAGTAGTTTGTAAGGTACTAGCTTTTACCCGCAGCTCTGCCCGCGTGAAAAGCGCCATATGTCCGTCTCTGTAGGTGGTACTCCATACTACATGCATGCACAATAAGTAAAGATCGGTTAGTGGTTTTAATTGTGAAGAGTATATATTAGTATGGATGAAACCTTTCGTACATGAGTCTTTGGTTTTTTCTATTGTTGACCCCATAATATAATAATTTTAATATGTTGATTTCAGTGAGGGGCCACATATTCACCACCACATGCACCACTACCTACAGATGCATCCGCCTCATCTACATATCTCAATCCAGCCCTCAGTAATGGTATATAATTTATTGCATCTGTCTAATTAACATTTATTCTCTCATTGGGTTGCCACTATCATTTAGTTGGAGAAAAGAAGTTATTTAGCTGAAAAATTACAATATATTTTTTGAAAAATTAACGATTAAGAAGGTACCTAAGTACGTTTTGGTTTCCATTTAGAATTCTAAACAGAAAGTATACCAAATTTGCGAACTCCAGGCCCCGAAGCATAGCGGAGCGTGCAGTTGGGAACACGTCGAGATGGCAGAACATGAAATTTTTAATAAATATTGTTGTTTTTTAGGGAAACTATAATTAATATTAATTTTCAATCCGAAAAATACCAAATAGAGAATACTGTAAAGTAATCAACACCTATTCTGTTAAGTTCCTTGCAGTGCTGAAATAATCGCGCCCGAATGCCTCTTTCTTTTTCAAATTTTAAAATAATTCTTAATTTGTTTTTATACGTTACCTATTTGTTCAGCAAAGTTCGAACGCGGCGTTCGCAGCACAAATGGTAGCCGTGGTGCGCGCCGCGTCGGCGGCCGAGGCTCGGCGAGCGGCGCACCGCGGCGCCAGCTCCGCCGTCATCGAGAGGAACACCTACAGGTACTACACAGGCCTAACAGTCGTCAGCTGTATAGCTTGATGATGGAATTGAGATTCAATAAATGATGACAACTAGCTCCATCGTCTACAAAAAGAATGCCTAATTTCTAATTAAGTATCTAGCTCAAATTCTGCAGATTATTTATTTAAACAAATCTTATGACATTTACAGACACGCTTACGCCGCCCCCGCGCCGCACCACCAAGACGAAAAGTGTACCATCTGCCTGTCCATCTTCGAGGTTGACTCAGACTGCAGGTAATACAAAACAATACTTATGTCACGTTTCATTCTTTATTTAATATTCTTGAAGACAAGACTTGATACAAGACAGTTTACACACAAATTTGTTTTTGTGTTCATCAGAATAACCACTGGAGTTCGTGAACTTACCATGACCATTTTTATTTTTACCTATTAAAATTTGCAGGCTTATTTTTTGTTATATTCCCGCAAATCACAATTCATTCCTACTTCCTTTTTAAAAAATATGTTGATTTGTTTTGCCGTGCAAAAAAATGTCTTTTCAATTCATTAATTACCACTAGCTTTTACCCTGGGGCTCCCGTGAGCATTTCCAGAAAAAGTAGCCTTTATTATCCTCTGATTATAACATCCATATTAAATTTTATTTACTTATTAAAAACTTTATAGCATAAAACAAAATGTTCAAAAGTCAGACCTTATGCCCTAAGGCTTTTGTAAATTTCATCAAAATCAGTCTAACGGTTTATCCTTGAAAGCGTAACAGGTAACTTTTGCATTTTAAATATTTATAAGTATGGATACAAATTAAAGACTCGAAAGAAAAAAGTATTCGTCTTTTTTTTCTACCATAGCCAATTGCTGATAATTTAGAAGGACATATTGAATAAAGTTCACCTTTTCA
This sequence comes from Amyelois transitella, assembly GCF_032362555.1. Classification (NCBI taxonomy): domain Eukaryota; kingdom Metazoa; phylum Arthropoda; class Insecta; order Lepidoptera; family Pyralidae; genus Amyelois; species Amyelois transitella. The sequence continues at coordinate 5,071,137 of NC_083523.1, forward strand.
GACGCCTTCCATGCATGCACCTGTTCCACATGGAGTGTGTTGACCAGTGGCTAAGCACCAACAAGCACTGCCCCATATGCCGTGTCGACATCGAGACTCATCTCAACAAGGACGCCACGTTTTGAACAGAGGAACAAGTATGTCATCTGCACCTTTTGTTAGTTCTTTCAAAATCCATGGAGAAATTTGTCAAGTAACTTTATGATTGTTTATTTCAATAGTCTTGTCAAGAATTTTAAAATACTTCCTTAGCTTGGTGCCTTTAATATCCTCACTTCTCTGAAGTTATTAAATGACAATATTTTTCCTACCTTCAAGTAATCCTGTCAATATAAGATGTAAATTTAAAGTGAAACAGATGATATAAAGTAAAAGTAATAACTTCAGCCAGTCATATTCTAAGTTTATTATAAACTATGAAAAATAGAAATTTTAAAATTACTCCTAGATATTGTAATTGTTATTGAATAGACTAATGAGACGTATTGTAGAATAACATCAAGTTTTTCGTTTGTTTCTGTTGTCATCACTGAACCCTTGTTTCAGTTTCTCCTCGAGCTGTGGGGAGCTCATGATGGCTTGCTGCTGGAGTTCCAAGCTCTCTTGTTGAAGCTCGTGCGTCAACTGCTTCTGGGCATTACAAGTCCTGACACAAAAATACTGCCAATAATGTATATAATTATATTAAACCATTATATGATAACACTAATTAATATTTTGTTTACATATATGTAAAATTTTTGTTACATAAATATTACAATGTTAGCAGTCAAAAGAAGTGACTATTGTTGATTTTAAAATAAGGTTAAATAATATGGAATATCAATGAAATACGCCTAGTTTATTATAGTTTTGTTAATTTTATCTTTGACAAAAATTATAATTTAAGAAAAATTGGAAAATCCTTTTTTTTAATTACAATATATAAAGTAATGCTTTATTAAATGTTTTCTCATTTGTATTTAGTTTTTATTAATTGACTTACCTGCATGCATGGTCTATTCTCTCACAAATAGCATCTGATGCTGTAGTGTTTCCAGAAAGATAAGATATTTCAGCAGCCACTGTGGCTAACTTTTCAGCATAATCCATATAACCTTAAACAAGACTTGTACACTGTATTTAGTTTCTAAACATATAAGCATTTATCATGCCTAAAACAATAGTACTGACATGAATTCACACCAATAAGACATGTCTACTTTTGTATTCACAACATATTACTCTAAACTAGAAAGCATGATAAAAGACAAAAAATTATAAAATGGAAGTAAATAATTTCTTTACATCTCAATCTTCATACATCAGCTGTCTATTTGGCTAAATGATGGAATGGAGTTACATCTATACTCTCAATCTATGCTTACCAAATAATGTGCGTAGATTATGCTTGAGGTCTCGGAGTGAACCCCTTACTGCCACCAGCTCGTCCCAGTGCTGTGGGGGTGTCGCATTCTCTCCCCACTCTAATGCTTGTTTCACCAGACATATTTCTTTTGTAAGAGCCTCCCTTAGTCTAGAAAAATGAAGACAGCTCTTTCAAAAATTCATAAATGTAGTCAGGTTACTCTTATTCAAAGGATATGTATGTAATGGTTGAACTGCATAAGGTCAGAAATGCAGTAGCTACTTGCAACAACTTTAAATCCATAGTTTTTTTAAATACAAGGAGACACCTGAATACAAAAAGAGGGCTGGTTAGAAATATACCTTTCACTGGTATCATGTATAGCCACTAAAGTTACTGTGAGCAATTGCGTAGCGGCGTTCACATTTACTGTTGTTGCTTGGCGTATCAAGAATTCGTGCTCCAAATTGTCATCACTCCATGACATATTCAACTCATTGTATTCGTTTTGGTTCTCTTCGCAATATACAGTAGCTAGTAATCCTACGGATAATGGGGTAACCTTTCGTAGTCTTGGTATCAATGTTCTTTGCACCTTGGCAGCAGATCGGACGATATTCACAAGTTTCGTTCTAAACATGCTGGATATACTGGGATGCTGATGAAGAAGTTCTGATAGAAACGGCTATTGAAATACTTTTTTAGTTTACATCATAGTGGTGCTCTAATAATTTAAAATATCGAAAACTATTTTGGAGGTTAGGTTCATGTACCCATTCGTTTTGTTGTTGTTTGTCATTGTGTCAGTGTCAGCCATTCGTCAGCTGAGCTTTGGCTGACAGCTGCCTTTTTTCTTTTAACCGATTAAAAAAAATTGATAGAGAGAGAACTACTTATGCATGATTACGGTTCTTTAGACATTATAATTATGTATATTAAGTTAATATTTAAAAATGGTAAGATATAACAACAAGAACCCGTACCAAGGTTCGAATCGCACCATGGCTTGGCTATGTGGTTTTGAAGCTAGCATAGTGCCACGTGCTGGTAAGGATATATACGACGCGTTTGCAACATTTGCAGAAGATCCTTAACCATATTGGATCATGGTTACACATCTTGTCATAATGTGCAGGTTTCCTCGCGGTGCTTTCTCGATATCAGATAAGAGCATCGGTTAGAAAGCGCTAATTAAATGTGTATACCTAATAAAGGATATATGTACCTACTTACCTATATCAAATTAAGGACGTCCTGGGAAAAGGTCAGGTCAAGAGTATCCGAAACCGCCGAGCTTGCATGAAGAGAGATGAATGTGGAAGAAGCGAAGGAAGTATGCAGAAAGATGTAGTCTCTGCCTACCCCTCCGGGAAAATGGCGTGATTTTTAACCGACTTCAAAAAAAGGAGGTTTCTCAATACGACCGAATTTTTTTTATGTATGTCCGCGGATACGATACGAACCATTTTATTTTTTTTTGTTGGAAAGGGAGTAGGTATCCCATGGGTGGTCCCATAGTAAGGAAACAGGATCTGATAGTGGAATCCTGAAGAAATTGAGGGAAACTCTAGAAAAAATTGTGATTCCGACTTGTTTCTTAAGGAACATATAAAGAATTTAAAAGCCCTATAATTCATGAGGACTTGGTGTTGATCTGATAATGCAGGGAAAGGCAGTCGAGGGAACTCCTCAACGGTTTAAAGCAAGTACTTTGTGTTTGGGCTTCATTAACTTATATTATTATTATTGATATATAAATTATATTACTTAATATATTATATTACTGAGACCATTCATCTAAATGGGTTTGGACTGATATTTTTCCAAAAAAAAACAAACTTCAAAACGGAAACTTAAAAGAAAAAATTAACTTCTACAAATAATCTCGACCTTATAAGTGATAAATTAAAAGAAACATAAACAATTAAATTATTAAGCATTTAATAATTTTGAAGATGGTGCCAAGTAAATACTACAAAAAACTAAATGCAGTAACAAATAAATTTTTACCTTTACTAATAAAAATTGTTTAATTTTCATATAGAACTTTTTTTCCTAACTTAATTATTGAAATAAGGCACCATCTTCATAATTATTAGTATCTACTTAACAATTTAATTGTTTATGTTTCTTTTAATTTATCGCATAAAGTCAAAATTATTTGTAGTACATAGTTAATTTATTTTTTACTTTTTAGTTTCCGTCCTGAAGATGGATTTTTTTGGTAAAAAAATGTTATATGTATAACTAATACAGAAAAGAGTCAGTGGTAGGTAATGCTCCCGTCATCATTTGAACCTGGTTCAACACCGGCACACTACATCAATGACACACTTTTCTTCTATTGCTATAACCCGCCTTTATTGAAAGCAGATGCTGCTGTCATTACTAAAACTCCTACTCCCGTCCTGATCCTCATACTTGAAATAATTGTACTAAATGTCAGGATCTAATTATTCTTAAATATTCAAATAAAAGAGGTCAATCATTTATAATCTCTCATATATTTCATTAAATTATATACATTTTTTACAAGCGCAACTTACCTACTTATAACCTGTCGGAAATGTCTGCGAACCCCGCCCCTCCGCACGTTATCGTCTATCCAGTACCGTTGCCAACGCACGTGTATCTCACTTTGGTAATCGCATTATTGTTTGTGTATTGTTTCTCTGTGGTGGTACTATGGTGCCGAGTAGAATTTAGTGCTCAAAGTAATTAAATTCTTTGACAATAAAAAACAGCACGGTTGAACAAGTAACAAAAAAGGCATGTGCAGCAACTGGATTATCTAAAACGACCATAATGAAAATAAAGAACGAAGCAAAAAAATTACAAATTCTGTCAGAAACAACTAGAGAGGCAAATGTTCAGGAAGAGATGACGTCCTTCGAAGAAGATCCATAACCTAGTACGTCAGCTTCTATTACCACGGAGACTATTATGCTCCCGACTCGACACCAGGGGAGAAGCTTAAAAAATACAAAAAGAAAATTGATCTAGATAGTTTTGATTTATGCGCTATACGTTCTTTAGTCTTCTTCCTAGTCGAGCACTCTTGTCAGTAGTCGTGGTTATACAGACGAGGTACACGGAGAGGTGTTCGGCGGGTCGATATTTTTAATGACCAATAAAATTTTTATACCAATAAAAAAGATTTTGAAAATAGCCAAACAGGAGCTGAACTTTCCCGGCCAAAAAGACGCCGTAAGAAATAACTAATAAAGTCTTTAGGGTACCGAAATTTATTTTAAGGCGTTGTATAAAAGTATAAAAATATACAGTGTGACATTTAAAACAACTGCATCCTTTTAAACATAGACTATACCCATGCTTCTGAGCCGTTTAAGCCTATTTTTATTTAAATTAAACGTCATTAAACGTCATCATTTTCACATTTTAAAAACCCTGAAAAACTACGTCACACGCTTTATTAAAGACCAATACTACAAAAAGAAATTAAAACTAAACATGTAATAAATGTCTGAAAAATTAATTGACGTTGACCTATGAATCTTACGCGTCGCTTTTCCGCCGGCCGGGGTGATATGACGTATTTAGGATAGTGGATTTTGATACTATTATTTTTTATCGTACTTTCTGAAATATAAACCGATATTTTTCTTTTAACGTTTTTAAATAACCTTTAGATAAGTACACTTAACAGTTAAATTTATGCAGTTGAATAAAAACTCACCCTGTACAGGCACACAAAAAAATATATTTCTTTTTTTTTGCATCTCGATTTTTTTGCTCTCTCCAGTTTGCATGACGTTATCAAGGCAGGTTCACAGATATTTCCAACGGGTTGTATATCCATATAAATTGAGGTTATACTTTATGTTTATTTCAATTTCGTAGCATAAGTTCAAAAAAAGTACTCTTAGCTGAACCTTATGGAATACATAATATCTTAAAATACAATACAGGAATAGGAGAAAATCATGATTCGATTAATTGGTCACGTGGAGAGGATGAATGGAAGCAGTTTGAATTTGCAGCTATACCAGGAAAGTGAATGGGAAAGCCTGGACAAACAATACGTGACAAAATCGGGGATTCTTTCCTAAATAAAATGGTGAGTTTCCTATCAAATCTGTTAGCTTTTCAACCTCAATTTATATGGACACATCTTCACATTATAAATCGTTTGAATAATGAATTAATTGAAATTGTTGTGAATAGTCTTTCCTTTCTCCATAATGTATATCATCAAAATTCAAAACTGCAACATTCCGATCCACCGCCGCGATAAGTTTTGTTGAATCAAAATCTAAACTATAGACGGGAGATTGCCTTTTCTGAGTATAAAAAAGCTAAAAGAGACAAAATAAATAAACATTAATTTCAAACATGTAAGTACAATGTAAACATTTGAGTAAGTATAGGTGTCGACGGAATAAAATTATATATGAAGATCGTGTTGTCTTAGGCAAAGAAAACACTTTCGCGAGCACAAAAACACTGCCAAACATAGTCTGTCGCTTAAAATAGTTGTCATATAAATCGGCTATTATTATTCTGATTTCTATAATGTAAAAATCTATGATGAGACAGACATATGTACGTAACGAAACTAGTAAGGTTTCAATTCAACCATTTTGCTAAACAACCTTAAAAATTGCATTATGATTAAAGTTAAAATGAATTATCATTAATCTTTTCTGAATACCTATAAGGTAAGTAAAAAATATTAGTTTCTTAAAATCAGTGGTTAATGCATAATATAAATGTAAATGTCGAGCGAATGGATGAGAACAGACTAACGAAAGGAATTTATAAGACAGAGCTGACTGTCTGATCTTGAAAAGGGAGATGTTTAGTGTACCTGTAATCGTCGAATATGCATGAAAATACTTAATGAGTGTGGAGGAAGCTGAAGAGGTCTGTAAGGATCGTAGCAAGTAGTAATTCACAGTCTACCCCAATGGGAGACAGGCGTGATGGTATGTATGTATGTTTGTAATATTAATATAGTATGTACTTATTAACTTTATTGGACTAGCTTTTGCCCGCCGCTTCGCCCGCACGAATTTAGCGCACCTTTATACAAAATAATACAGGCTTTTCGCTTATCCAACGGGAACTATAGTTTTTACCCAGATGAAAGCGGCTTCTCCAGGCTCTTTAATTATATATACGCAAAATTTTAAGAAGATATTGTTTGGATAACAGTGCTCCGTTTATACGAATTTTTAAGAAAAACTTATTTAGAGTATCATAATAAATAAACTTACTTGAAGATGACCTTTTGAATATCGTATATCAAATAAAGAACATCGACAATACTCTGAGGCACCAACCACCAACGATCGGAACCCATCAGTTTTCACGCAGTATAGAGACGATTGGAACGGGTCAAATGTGTCAAAAACCTGCAAATATTCATACTTTATATTAGCTTATATAAATATTATAAAATATACGTAACAAATGGAACAAATTTTAATGAAATTCGGCATACATTAATCTTGCTGAATTGACCTATTTTATTAATATACTTAACATAGTTTATTTTATGGATATTTCCAAACGGCAAATAGCTTAAATAGCTCCTTAAAAAATCAAATCAAAGTCCCAAGATATCAACTAGTTATTTTACTTTATAAATTCACGGCAAAACCACACACATACATTTAATTACGTCTTTATCCGGGTAGACAGAGCCGTCTTGCAAAGACTGGAAGGCCACCTGTTATTTCCGTCTCTTAGTTATACTGCTAAACGTAACTTTGGATTCTTATGACTATATGATGCTGATATGTGCTCTGTAGGATTTGGCCGTGATGTGTGTGAGTCAGCACTTTGGTCAATGTGTAAGGTAAGTATATTACATCTTTGCCTATCCCATTTCACTTGGGGTCAGCTCTCCTCTTCATTGTTCGTCAAATACTTGGGTTCCACAGATCTGTGTGGAGTTGTTGTCAAAAATGTAAGATTAATATGGTTTAACCGCCTTCAAAAAAAGAGGCGGTTCTCGGTTAGAGCTGTATGTAGTTTTTCCGCGATTATCTCGCGTTTTGCTGAACCTATTTTGATGCGGATTTCAGGAAAGTGTTTGTAACACTTAGGAGAAGGATTTAGAATACAAAAGTTTTTATTCCTACTTACCACTTGATGCGTCCGAGTGTCAATGCATTGCAACATTCCAAAATAAGTGACGTAAACGACAACATTATTATCGTGCCACTGAACATCTCTCACGACATTTCTGGATCCATTTTGAGTCATCATTACTGTTCCCCTGAAACAGATAATATTACTTAAATTAGAAAAAGTCTAACGTGTATTTTTGATGAAGAAACTAATGATATGACCAAATATTATATAAGCATGCAATTTCTCTACTTTGCCAAAGTTCACAGTGATTAAACATATTAGGTATTTGGAGAAAAAAGTAAAAGTAAGGCTTTTAGTGAAAAATGAAAGAGTTTGCCCTTTTTAGTTGAACATTTCCACAATAGACAGAGATGCTGACACTATATGGTTCCTTCTCTACTATGGAATGGTTAAAATTTACTAAAATTTGTATAATTTGCATATTATTACGATAAAAAATACACCTACGTGTTGACATCAATCAAAATAGGCTTACTATTTTCATAGAGTCCAACTATTAGTCTGTCATTCATTGAATTTAAATGCATGCAGCTAAATCCTCTCCCATTTTTTACTTCTATATTTGTAATATCTTTGTTGTCATAGGAGAACATAGGTACATCTACAATATGAAACAAATTTAAGTTTTTGGTGTGAGGCAAAAATTAAAGATATTGTTTCACTGTAAGGTGAAAGTTTCCCATTTTCATTTCTCCCTCACAATACTATACCTTAATTTTTCCATTAAAAGGAATTTTTAACTTTACTACACAAATATTTCATAAAATTAGCGAAGGAAATATGCAGAGATTGTGGCAAGTGGAAAGAGGTAGTCTCTGCCTACCCCTCCGGGAAAGAGGCGTGATTTTATGTATGTATGTATGTATATTTCATAAACCTTATAGAAGATAAAAATTTGTCAATTTGTTCATTTTTTTTTTGCAAATTTTAACCCAAATTGGTCCATCCACCCTGGGCAAATATGTGAAGATATAACTGAGAATGTCAGGAGGAATATCAATAAACTTGGCGAGTAGATTTTAAGCAATTGTCTATCTTGTGTCACAGCTGCCAACTCAACAGGTAACCGTTTTTCTTGGGACTTGAAAAACAAATGAAATACAAGGCATTTTAAACACACATACCATTAAATGTTTTAGGATTTTTATCTGATTTTATGCTAAACATTTTTAAAGTTGAACAGTTGTTGGAACCGCTCACTACAGTAGGGTTCAGTGTCTTTCTGTTAATCATTTCTACTGCAGTCACCTCATAATACCCGTTGTTATGACAATCAACCACATGACACATTAATTGTGGGCTTTTGGTTATGTCCTCTGCCTTATACACTGCAAAGCAGCCATCTCTGAAAGTCAAAGGGCCTGGTTCACGGATGTTTCGTTCATATTGAGAGGATAAATGAAAGCTGTCTTAGAGCTACTACTATTGATTAATGAAGACAGGATCAAGAGATGTTTATCTACACCTTCCTATTTTAAAAATCAATCAGAAGACATAGATGAACAACTCAATCTAATCAAACTATTCTGGAAATACAGGTCAAATATTATTAATATATAAAAAGTAAATGCAATATTTTCAGTGCTGCCCCATGGTCTTGGGAAAATAAAATAATTAACAGTGGAACAAGTTTAAATTTTGAGATTTGAATAATATTTACTACAATCAATTAAATTCTTACCTGTTTCCACATACAAGAAATCCGTCTTTGAAAACAAATCTTGATATATCATTAGTACGTACATCATGCCTTTCTACAGTGGGCATTATTACCTCCCATGCAGCCTTTTTACAATCAGGTGTCCCAGTTCTATCTGATTTATACCCATGAAGTTTTGAACCAAAAGCCATTAACAAGATCTCAGAATTGTGAAATTTTAACCACGGCATAAAGTTTTCATTATGCCGGAGAAGTATCTAAAAACATAATACATATATAATATCATGCAAAATTTTGTTTGTTACTCTTAAGATTATATATATATTATATATTAAGATTTTACTCTGATATATAATCTATCAGAAAAATATATTCAATCAAATTATAAAGTTTGTAACTTTGGTTATGTGTTTGTAAGGGCAAATCTTTGGAAATACTATACAGAAGAATTTTCATGGTTGAGAATTTCACCTATAGAAAGGTTCTTTCTTTGCAGATTTTAAAGGCTTTGGAAATATTTGATATGATTATTTTAAATTTTATCTTTACGGCTGAATGTGGCCTTTCAGTCCTTTCAAGACTGCTATACATGTGTCTATATGTATGTATGTATTTTTTAAATTTACATTATGAGAACCTTGTTTCTGTATATTCCTTTGCGCCAATTAAATGATATTCTGCAACGATCAAACACAGTGAAGTAGTCCCGCTTGCTGTAACAAATGTTTTAAAGTTATTTATAGCCTTTGTACTTAAGCAACATTATTATTATTAGTTTGATTCCTATAATAATTAATTTAAAAACTTATGGAAAATACCTACAATTTCATAAACGATGTTCGTTAAAAGATAATGTCTATCTACCTGCTTCCTAAGCTGTTGAATATTAACATCTGTTCATGCGGTTGAGATCTCCAAACTGTATTGTTGTTCTTAATAAATTCTTTTAGGAATTTGCACGTTAACATGAGATTCCGCAAATCATGTTTATCTAATTTTATTAAAATATATGTTAACACTTCGGTAGGTAACGTAAGAAGTGTAAATTTAGATGAACGAAGATTGTATGCCATTGTATTTTAAAGCTGACAATATTACTCGCGGGAGGTAATAATGTAACTAAAAAACTAGAAAAACATTTAAGAAGTAAAGTACATAATATAATTAAACACTATCAGAAACCTATAAAAATAAAAAATATTTTGCCACAGATAATATTTTAAAATGCACAGCACAGATCACAGCATAGACATAGATATTAATTTACTTCACAGATATTAATTTACTTTAATTTAGTTTGTGGTAGTGTTGCTCATCGATCGATAGTCCACTATTGATAGTCTCTCGATAATTAAGTAAAAGCAATAGTATCGATAGCGGAATTGCCGTTGATGCTATTGAAACCCAGCTATACTATCGATAGTAATGAAGCTCAACTGTTGACTAGCTGACTATTGCAATAACTATCCATAGTTTATGGCAATTTTTTGAATTTTCTTGGAAAATGGTAATTTTTTTCAAAATGTTATCGACTTTTTACCTAAAGAACGTTCCTTGTTTTTTCGTTTCAGTTTCGTTCTAGCTGAACATAAAAAAAATAGTTTTTTGGCATGTAGCATAATGCCAATCACTTTCGTTTTTTTTTACATTTAAAAACGTATTTTCCTTTTCTTGAAATCGGCTAAACCTACGAAAAACAATTGTGGAATATAGCTGTTTGTGCATGAGAGTCATCAGTGCAGGTTACTCTATTGAAGATGAGGCAATTGAAACTGAAAAATAATTTTCTTTGAGTTGCATTTTTGTTCTTATTGTTGTAATTACAAATATGTCAATGTATGTGAGTTCTTGTAACTAAGTAAATTGTTTATTAATTATAATTATATGACCAAAATTTAGAAATCCGCCTTTTTTACTGTATTCTACTGCTTTTTTGAGGCGAGTTGTTGTTTTTTAGCTTTTTGGGGTTGGCAACACTGATCGAAAGTGTCAAGTGTCAGTTCGATCAACAGACAGAAGACAACAAAACCAGGACAGGAATGAGCGAGAAGGCCACCCAAGCAATTACAAATCAATTATCAACAAAGCGTTTTAATAATCCGTTGTTTGGTTGGTTTGGTGGACTCATTTCTTCTTATATTATTATGATTTTATAATTCACTCACATATTTGTAAATTAATTCAAAGGAAGGCCATTATCCTATAAAAGCCAATGAAATCTGCGATATAAATAAAAATAATTGGGTAGCAAAAGTGTTACAGATAGAGTCAATCAAATGGATTTATTCAAAAACGGTAAGTAAATTTTTAAAAAGTGAGGTATGTAGATAATATTGCTGAAAATAGAATCTGATCGAGTGTAACGTAATGTGCAAAATTATTCGTAGGTTGATAATTCGTTTATAAAATGATTAGTGCGAAGTTTATCAAGGCCGTGTTCCCCCGTGCCTGGCACGACAGTGATATGTTAGTCGCGGCGCTCAGTTTCGCTTGGTGGGTGGATGTCGATACCATAATAATGTTATCGTATCGACATCTATCGTATTTTGTTTTCTTTTCTTCTGATTCATGTGTCCGCCGATGTGATTACGTAGTTACATGATACATGGTCAGTTTAAAACAGTGCGTTGTTGAAAAAAGACAATACATTATACCTGCCTTCACATAATCGCCGCTTAATTGCAAAAAGAAAAGCTACAGTGTTAAATGAAAATTTCCTAAAAAAATTAATCAAGGCGGAGTTTAGTTTTATGTTGTATTTTTAAACATCTGTGAGGTAGAAGTGATTACTATTTTATTTATTTTTAAAGGTGTCAACAATAATTAATACTAACAATTATTTGGTGCAGGTATGAAGTGCCCCTCAAGACCAGCTCCAGCGGCTCCAGGGCTTAGCATAAATTGTTATTCTTCTGTTACAAACTGGAGTGATGATCCATTTGGTGCTGATTTGTTTGAACCTGTCCCTTTAACACAAAAGAAAAAGCCTCCACCTCGTCCCCCACCACCAAAAGTTAAAAAACAACCAGATATTCCAGCAAAACCTTCTCATTTCATCAGGAGACCAACAGTGCTCTCTTCTTTAATGTCTCGAAAAAAAGCAACAGGGCATAACCCTGTAGTTGAGGTGCCGCAGACAGGCATCTTGAACAATTACAGCAGTGAGCTTGACACTCACAGGATGTTTCCTAAATGTGAACCAAAGAGTGTGCAGACTGCAGCTTTGATAGACTTGTCATCTCCTCCCAGCTCTCCCACATTCACAACTAGGTCCAGTAGTGATGGACTTAGTGTTGATAGTTTTGGTTCTGATGCCACCACATCCACAAATCACCACAATGCTAACAATGGAAATGCATCCCAAGCTGAAAGTGGATTTGAAGATGATTTTGATCTATTTATGAATACTAGAAAGCCTGTGAAAGAAAATACCTTTGACGATTTTAGTGCAATAGATCCATTTTCGCCAGTACCAACTGTGAATAGACCTCCCATTTCAAAAAAGCCTGTGTTTAGTAAAGATGCATTCGATTCTTCAAGTAATGGTAATTTTGGAGTACGTTCAAATGGTCCTACAATAATCCGTGCAAAGCCAGCGCGACCCAAGGCTCCGGATAACTCTGCATTGCTTAAGAACACTTTCAAATCCAGTTTTCCAGTGACATCAATGAGTGTGAATACTACCACTCCTATACAAAAAATCAGCAATGGATTTGGAGATAGTTTTGTGAGTATGGTTTATTTTTAGTCCTTGAAATAATAGCCATTGAATGTGATAAACTAATTGCAGCCAAATTAGTATGACTAATTGGGACAATTTCTAGAATTATCTTTGTGATAATTGTTGGTTTTGTTTCATAATGTGCTTAATTGTTTAAATCCTGGGTAAAAAAAATTATTTTGCCCAGGTTTTTAACAATTTTGTTGCATAAATTGGGAAATAGAATACATTAACTCTATGAGGAGAAATAACTATTTTCATGATTGCATTCAATTCATATAGGGGCCAAATAATCAAAAAATTTTAAAATTTTTGGTATAGTAACATAATTCATTACTTGAACTAATGGCTTCAACTGTAATTTTATATAATCCATTAGAAGCTTTCGCGCGTAAAAAATAGTAGCCATTTTTACTGCTTATATGTATGTGTCAAATTTCGTTTCAATCAGTTCAGTAGTTTTTGTTCACATAAAGATACATAAACAAATCTATTCTCTTTAGAATATATGTTATGGATGAAAATAATAGTGTCTCTTATGAAATGCAAGCCCAGGTGTTTATTAATAAAAAATCCTAATTGTGTGGGTGTATGTACATGATAACTTGTTTTAGTGCTTTAGCTACCTATCACATAATCGCAGATTTTATATAATCACCACGCGTCTAGGTTTGCGTGAAATTAACTTACAAATAGAGATATAACTTCTTGGGTATAACTATCATAAACTGCATTAGTTAATTTAATATTTAACGCGACGACGTAATCTCTTAAACACGAGTAAATAATTTAGGCTCGTTATCTAATGTATCTCCTTTGTTCACCTGACATGGCCAGATAACTCGTCTGCGGGTCTGCTATGAATATTAAATTTTATTTATTAATGCAAGCAATATTACGCTGTGTCTGTTACATGAGTCTAATGTTGTTATGAAGCATGCTAGCTGCCTATAATATCTTTCGGCACGCAATAGTGTGCAGTTTAGGTCGGAGGATTATAATTAAGGGGAATTCTTTCGTTGTCCTACAAGTTATCATAGATGTCTTCTTGGCAGATATCATCTGATCATGTAGAGAGCATGAATAAAAGGCAGATTCACTGGCGATCCGCTTCGGCTTTGCACGGGTAGCATTCCCGTAGAAAACCCTTTTTCCAACATTTCAAAGGAAAAAATCCGTCTAAATCTTACCGATATTAGATACAGACAGAGAAAATTTTGGGACTTTATAATACATATGTAGTGATATTTTAAAATTGTATCAAATCCGTACTAATAAACTAGTATGTAACTATTTAAAAATAAACACCCTTGCAACGTTTTTCCGTTCAACAAAAAATATTGCTGAGTAGGTACTGATAATCCTAAGAATTATTTACTTAAAAAAACTTTATTATTATCAAAATAGTGTAATACAATGTAATAAAGTTTTAATAATTTCTATGCTATGAGTATGATGAGATAAATATTTTCTTGTTTATTTCCATTGAGTTACAACTTATAATTGTTGTATCACCTTATTTATTATTGCCTGATCATCATCAGATTACGAGAATGTATTAGCTCATCGGAAAATATAACTGCAATTGTTTTGCTTACGGATGACGCCCCCTCTGTCGTAATTTTTCTATATTGCGACGAATACTTTTTTTGCCCTAAAGTAGGTATCTTTCCTTATTTCCTGTTTGCAACCCAGCGGACAGTTAGCTTTGAATATGAGCTGAGAATTAATTTGGCAATGATTTAACGGCCGACAGACAGCCTTTACCCCAAACATCTAAAAAAAAGTAAAAATACATCTAGGTAACGTTTTTGATAGACTTTGTTATTTACATACATACATACATACATACATAAAATCACGCCTCTTTCCCGGAGGGGTAGGCAGAGACTTTGTTATTTTTCGAACTGCATTACTGTTTTTCCGGTACTTACTTGCTTATTGGTTACGCTTTCCCCCCAAAATTTGTAGGAGGTTTCTGGCACTTACAGGTCCTAATGGACGTTTCGAAATAGATGGCAATTACATGGTACCGTTAGAATATGTATAGGAAACATAAGTAACTCGTATTGATATTCTTTTGCTTTAGATCTCCAATCGAATACAGCGAATACACACATAAGCTCTTATACTAATCAAAGTCATTGGATTGCCATTGCAGAATTTAAAGCCTATCGGTTGGGATGTAGAAATTACTCGAGATCGAGAGTCATCTCCGCCGATGCCTAGTATACCTCCGCCACCACCGCCGCCGGTTGTCGACGAAGACTTGCCCGTGGCTTGGCCCGACGACTTGCCCGAGGAATTAGCCGACCAGTTGCCCGACCTAGCCGATCTGGATCCCCAATCACACCTAAATGGACACGAGGAACCTTATGCGATAGCTCTATATGATTATTTCACGGATCATCCCGACGATTTATGTTTTTCGGTAAGATTATTTTTCTGTATATTATTCTATTCGGCAAATATTTTACGCACTTCACCGTGCAACAAGCGGGTATTTAAATTTGAAAATGGAAAAAAAGAAACAGTAAAATAAATGAGGACAGCCTGCGATAGTTTCAAGTGTATTGAACTTTCAGGTTGACGCCCCAGTGAGTCATTGAACACTTATTAAATTACATTATGATTTAATCAGAATACTTAGGTTCAATTATATTTTTATGTGGCTATACCTTGATTTCGTATGGGTATACGAAAAAAAACCTTGATTTTCGCAAACATTGTAGGTAGGAACTCGGCTTAAAAGAATCACTATCATAAGTGGTCACTGACTTCGTCTATCTGCCATAGTAGCCTTAAAAGTTATCGACGACACAATTACTTAAAAACCGGCCAAGTGCGACTCGGACTCGTGTACGAAGGGTTCCGTATCATTATCACATTTGTTACTTCAATATTTATAATTTATATTCACGTTTCTACCTGTTTATATAAATCGACCAAAAAAATTTATGAAAAATTACGTTTATTGTATAGAAGCCACCCTTTAATACTAACTTTATTGTTATTTTATTATTTATTTTGAAAGATAATATACAAGTGAAAATTCTGTGAAAATTTGTAACGTCTACCCATGACCGTTATTAATATTGAGCAAACATATACGAAAAAAAGTTTATTTGAAGTCAATAAATTCTACAAATAAACTTTTTTTGTTAATTATAGTGGCAACGGGAATACATAATTTGTGAAAAATTCAGCTTTTTTGGTACAACGGTTTATGTAATACAGCTTGCTGACAGACAGACAGACAGACAGCGGAGGCTTAGAATTAGGGTCCCGTTTTTACAATTTATGTACGGAATCCTAAAAAATGAGAAAAGAAGCATGCTGTGTTGTTGTTAATGTTTTTGTTTGTGCTAAAGAGATACAAAAAACGACTGAAAAGACAGATCATTGTACGAAAATATGACTGAAGGCGCGCCAACAATGTTCGAAGGTATTTTGAGAATAATTTCAAGATCCAATTTTCAACACACTGTTCTAGAAAATATACAGTATTTTCTTTAGATCTTTGTGAATTATTAAAATATTTAGTGACATTTCAAATAAGGTTTTCAATTCGACTGCCATTTATTATCTCCTTAAATTTGTATTTCAAGTTATATATTCATTCTAATCTGGGTTGCTACAGAACAGAGCTCGGGGTCCAAATTATTATACAGAGCAACTGTCGCTTGTCAAGTATATGATATCAGATATTGATCTTTCGTTTGATACGTAGTGGACTGTAGCCAAGTAGTCGTCTATTTTTAGAGGCATTATGTATCTAGGTGTAAGTTTTCTTTGTAGCGCATCAACTAGCTTCTAATCAAGTTCAAGGACTATATTGTGAAGTCATTCATTCATGTTCGTTTTATCATCTCTAGGAGAGGCTCATAATATGAGCCTCTCCTTTACCGTTCATTTGCCACATCATTGATTCAATCAATTTGTTGATTGCGCAGGTTTAAAAAGATAATAGCAACCGCCCCGGCTTTGCACGAGTATCATCATAGATATAAACCTCCCTCAAATCCTCTTGCCAAAATTTCAAACAGGAACAAAATCCGTCCAAAACTATTCGAGTTTTAGCGCATACATACAGACAGAGAAAAAAGGGGGTCTTTATAATATGTAGTGACGATTTAAAATTTGTATTCATGTTATTATTCAATTAGTAACAGACAAGTTTTGTAAATGTTTGTTCATATATTAACTTCTGTTACCTACTTCTCTCTCCATTGACAGCGTGGTTTTAAGTATCAGTCAACGATTATACTCGTGTAAACAATTAAAAAGGTCTCTATCATTGAATAGTAACTCCTAATATGATTTCATGGAGGGTGTTGAAACACCGACAATTTCTTCACAAAACGTGACCACTGCGGTGCGGCGCATTGCACACACAGGTAATCTCGTTAATTCTGCAGCCTCTAGTACTGTTTATTATGACATGAATATCTTGTGTAGAGTATCCAAAGCGCTTGTTGACGCGAATGCCAGAAGGTTGTAAAATAATTGGAGCGTGGTAAAGCGCGTAACTTTATTGCAATTGAAGGTAGACGTTATGAGGACGATGTTGAGCAAATTTTGGCATAGGTACTGCCTTGTTAAGTTCAGTGCTGACATTCTGATTCTTCTTCTGATGTTGATAAAAATATTAAGATTTTCCTCCTTGGGTTTGCTATCAAAAAATTTCAATGCTTTTAATTTTTTTACTGTACTTTTATTTTCTCGATTTTCCGATAGACCTACATGTAATGATTTTGATCTTCTTTCTAATTGAAAATTGAATGCAAACAAAGCTACCTTGACTCTGGTTTGCGACTTTGTGTAGTGTGTAGGGTGAACTGAAATCCTATTAGTTGCAGTCTTGTGAAGTATTTGTTTTGAAATATCTATGTAGGAAAATTCTCTTTGTATATCTTCACACAATCAATATGCTAAGTTTGTAACGTCTTTGCTTACTTCAAAAACAGATGTTTTATTCTTGTACGAAATGGTATATTAACATTTTTAATTATGTATGTATAATTGAACTTGTGGTGCTCAGAATGACTGAGCGTGAGATGAAATGATCCGAGCGTCGGTGGTCGAATCGGTAAGGTGGCACCGGTTCGAAACCCACCACGGACATGACTATTTTCGAGGTTATGTATGTACATTAGTTTGATAACTAACCGATGCTCTTACGGTGAGGGAAAACATCGTGTAGAAACCTGCACGATCAGGCAACTGGATGTGTAACCATATGATCCAATACAGGTTAGGTTCGTAAACGTCGTATTATTTGCGACATGATAAAGGAAGTGCAAGATTAGGATGAGCGATAAGATGGCGAATTAATGTTATCAGTATCATCATGCATTATAACACGTAGTGTGTCTACGATGACGCGGCGACGTATTTTCACTTTGTTTTTCTTTCAAACTTCGACCACCTGTCGTGACGTCATAGGAATTTTAAATAGGCGTAACGATTATGGATAAATTCATGGTTGTTTGATAGTTACAGGCAAATCGCTGAATTTCCCGTGTCTGTTATTGTAAATGAGCTGTCATCGAGTAGTTATCGGGCAACACAGGAACTCGATATCATTATCAACAAAATGATTCCATTAACGACCGTAATGGACAGTTTTTATACGAAAAATACCGTTATAAATAACATTATAATTAGCGTTTTAGATTTTAATTCTAGGTTGAAAATATTTGTGGGGTCGCATTTACTCACTAGAGACATTGATCATCAAGCTGTTAAAAATTTTAAACACACTTAAAATCCCCGTAGATGAAATCCCCGGAAAATGTTTCTTGAGAATTATTATGTCAAGCGAAGGCCAATATAATTTGCAAGATTATTGTTCATCATAGTGTTGAGATCATTGACTAGTAGATAATTTTAAATATTAATATCACCAAACGGGTACATCAAAACAACCTAGACACATTTTTCGTAATTTCTCTTTGTGCATAATCTACTAAAGAGCCAGCTATACAGGAACAAACATTACTTTTTTCTCTTCATTATAAAAAATGTGATTTATCGGTTGTTCTATTGAATGCACCAGGCATAATAACTTGTATTTAGTTTGTATCCTGTATGTGTATCTTAATAAAATAATATTTGTTTATAATTTTCCTGAAAGTGTATTGTATCAGTAGAGTTTTCAGTCTTAATTAAGAAATATTTTATTATAACTTTCAGGCGAACTCGAAAATAAATTTAATACGAAGGGTGGATCACGAGTGGCTATATGGCAGTCTCCACGGGGAAGAGGGCCTTTTCCCGTCTAACTACGTAGAGGTGAAAGTGCCATTACCCAACGAATCTGTGCTACCTACCGATCGTCTCGGTGTTGCCACCGCCATCTACGACTTCTGCCCAGACCAGCCTGGAGACTTGGCCTTCCGAGCCGGCGACTCCATCACTGTCTTACACAAACTCAGTGACGAGTGGTACTTTGGAGAGTGCAAAGGCGTGAAAGGACAATTTCCCGTCAATTACGTGGAAATGAACTGAATCGTAATCATAACGTCACTAAATATACCTATGTGCCGTGCACGAAGACTGATGTCTACCATATCACAAGCCACGCTGTATCTACCTTTATTAAATTCTTCCAAGATATGGCAGACTTGAAACACTGTCCCACGTTTTGATACGTTTACATTTAAAATCGACATAATTAAACATTACGAGTTAACAATGAAATCGTGACTTTGAATGACTACTTAATTTAGAATATTATTGATGATTACCAATCAAGATAAAATCTGTAAAGCCATTAATTTTGTACAATTACTAATTTGCGTTTTCGCACTGATGTTGCCATAATAAGTAGGTATTCACTAAGCTTTATTAGCATTGTCGTGTGGCTCCCTATTGAAGTCATTTTGTATTTAACGTAATATATTGCAGGACTTGCGATTGAATGACTGCATTAATTAATATATATCTTCATGAGAGCTTGTGAAATATAGTCCCTGTAATAGAGTATTAATATATTTTAGTTTTAATGGTTGTGTAATATAGAATTCGATCTGAAATTAGTTTATATTCGTAAGTAATGTAATTATTTTGCATATATAATTTGTACATTATGTTGTCGACCAGATATTGGTAACAGTATCCATTTACTTTGATTCTCAAAGTGTGGTTTACTGTGTTATATTTTCAAAGGTTGGGCAGTCTGTATTAAGTTGCGTAGTAAGAGTACTGTAGATAGTTTGGCTGCTTCAGGAATTTGTGGCCCACTGTGATATAGAAAAAGGCGCTGTCCGTATTCCATTTTATTCATGAATCCGCAAGCCACTGTTAAATAATATATTTTTGTTGTAGTATAATTATTTTTATTATATTGTTTCATAAATGTGTCATTTGTTACAACTAAGTTTTTTTTTGGTGGGACCATAACGTTATGTAAGTGCCTTATGTGTGTGTGTAAATGGCGAATACTTATATAAAAAAATAAAATTATTGCAATATGGAAACTATTTTTTTTTATTAGTTAAGTAGTTTATGCCTTGGGCGTGGGTCTCGCTGGTAAATACAATAAAAAAATATTATTTTCTTCACATTAGTGAGATTTAATATTTGAACAAAAATAATCTATAGGTACATAAAATATTTACAATTCCTTAGTTTACCACTTAATGTCAACATACCCTGTTCGCTTTTCAACCGTTGCTTTGAACAAAACAGTTCATAACTTGTTGATGGCAAGACCAATATACAGAATTACCAGAATATGACAAATATCAAACATAAATTAAATATTTCATAATATGCAATGGCGAAGATTTAGCTTTTTATTACGCTTACGTGACTCATTCACAACATGTTGAAAAGGGAAAAGAGGGTTTGGATTCTAATGTAGAATACATACCATAATATATATGCTCTATGAAATAACTAATCATCTAATAACACAGTCCCGAACGTTTCCTTAACATAATCTTGAAAAGATTATTTCCTCATAACAATGACTGTTGTCTAATGGCATCGCACTACTCCAACTCTAAAAAGATTGTTGATATTCAGATACAAGTTGTACAATGTACATCACTTTTGACATTCAATCTGTTAACAACATGAAGTGAACTATATCATCAGAACGACGCAAACAATAAAAGCGATTAGTATGAATTGAGAGTAATTTACAAGAGCAATGTCTGCCTCAGTAAAAATAGATTTGACATGTAGGTGTTTTCACGTTCATGGACATCACCCATTCTTGTTTTATATTTTATGAATTGTAACACAATAAGAAACGTATTTAGTAAAACTAATATCTTTGTTCTAGACATATTATATTTTGTACAATTTCATTTGTACAAATAGATCTATAAACACAGTATACACAATACAAAAAATATTTAGGAACCGTGGTTAAGTATGATCAAGAAAACAATGTAACATAAACTATCAGATAAAAAGACCATCTGAAGCAATGTCTACAAGTTGAGATCTAGATCGTAAGAAAACATTGCAATACAAACATAAATTCGATTGTTATAATCGTCAGTCGAGAATTAGACCGACTAAATGATAATTCGGTGAATATCAAAGCCCTCCAAGCCAGCACCAAACAGGCGTGATTCCATTCCAACTGCCACCCGAACAATCTTTAGATCATCATGAGAAACCTTATATAATTTTACACATTAAGTTAACATTCGCATTTTCAAACATAATCGTAAGCTTCACTTTTTTAATGCGACATCTATACATAAAAAGCGAATAACACCACTTATTTGTCCATATTAATACGTTTTAGATTTTTATTTACAATGCCTTTTTACTATATACTTGATAAGAATTCTTTGTTTTACCATCCGTTTTAGTTTTGCTTTGGCCATGCAAATTCATAAACTATTCAGAAAATAACAGAATTGATTGTAATCACATAGCACTCAGTTGAAGCTATTAATAATGCCTAAACTTCTTTATATTTGCAATAAAATTATTTCTGTTCTTTGCATAAATATATTTTATCTCAATAAAGATGAATTCATAGTGCAAAATATACATAGCGTTGTAATTATTTTATTAATTGTTATAAAATAATGTTTACAATAAGTATGTAACCGGGTAACATGAATATAGGCGTACAAAGAATCATCAATGTGATGCTGATGAGATGATTTTTTTTATATTTACAAACAGTAAGTCTAGATGCGAAAAAAAGGGGGGAGTCTAGTCCGGCCTGTATATTGGTATTTTGGGGATGAACTCTATGAGAAGTACATACTCCATCATGGAAGACGAGTCGCAATGCTGCTTCGTGAGACGCCAGCGAAGTCCCAGCTTATTGTAAAGTCGACTGTTTTCCCATTCTAGCAATTTGTTCAATGAATGTTGAGTCTGAAAATAAGATGTTATTGTAAGTTAAAAAAAGGCAATCTTTTAAATAA
The DNA here is from genome assembly GCF_032362555.1 of Amyelois transitella. Classification (NCBI taxonomy): domain Eukaryota; kingdom Metazoa; phylum Arthropoda; class Insecta; order Lepidoptera; family Pyralidae; genus Amyelois; species Amyelois transitella. The sequence continues at coordinate 5,093,390 of NC_083523.1, forward strand.
AGCTACTTTAAGTATTATGTAAAACAAAACTTGTGATACACTAACTTATATATCTTTATCTCTTACGGTTAAGACAGAGCTAATATTCACAAGACTCAAAAGCCACTTTCTTAATTTATAAATATAAAAATGAATGGTCTTATCTTATGTTATGGTTAATTTTTCGGAAATATTTAACCCAGTATGAAAATTCTTTCAGCATTAAAAAGGTACATTATAGCCATGGCGTGCAGTTTGTAACTTATAAAGTTTGGATAAACATTTACCCTTTTACTAAGACATATGACTGGCCATAGAGAGCATCCCAAAGTGCAGCAGCAGCAGACGCACCCGCAGAACAGCCACTTGACATTGACCGGTAGTGTTTTCTTCAATACACTGTTGATGCGCGCCACTGTCGCTTGGTACTCCTCGGGCGCCACGCGGGACTGCAGCCCCGAGGGAAATTCCGTGTTGAACCGGTTGCTTAGACCAAAACTGAAATAGGTAAAAATAAAAATTTTATATGTATCTTTTACTTTGGCCTGGTATGACCACCAGGCTGAAGTATACCTTTAAAAATGTTTCAATCCCTTCTAATATTATAAATGTCAAAGTAACTCTGTCTGTCATGCTTTCACATCTAAACCACTGGACTGATTTTGATAAAGTTTGGTTTAGAGTTTGATTCTGAGGAAAAACATAAGCTACTTTTTGTTGTGAAAAAAGAAAGTCTGTGGTTGAAACTAGTTATTCATAAATTTTACATTTACATTAATGTAAATTCAACAAATTGAAGGAAGGGGACATTTATAATATGAATGAGCATAAATTCACAGTAATAGAAAAGAGAATGCCTAGATGTTTTAAGGATGTTTAGGTTAATGGTCAGAAGCAGTTGTGTTTAGGCATTAAAGTATAATCATATCTAAAGATGAAAATAATGTTACTATGTACAGTGGGCCTCGAAGAAAAGTAGGCAACCATCAATACAACTACTGTATGCAGGTTTAATACTTTCCTGTTCCCCAATATACTAGAAACAAAATCATCATAATCCTCCTAGATCTTATTCTTGTTGCATCCTATCGGACATTAACTGGTGTACTTAACCATTATTCAAAAGATATTTATAAAAAAAAAATATGCTGCAATATATTATAGTACATAAACATCAAAATAAATAACCATATGAGATAACATATAATAATAATTTGTTTACATTTCAAAGTACAGCTGATTGTAGCAACAATCAGTTCATGTTGATTCATGTAAAATGCATGTTAATGATAAACACAAAACCTAAAACAAATGCAGAAAAATAATAGAATACATACATACATATGGTCACGTCTATATCCCTTGCGGGGTAGACAGAGCCAACAGTCTTGAAAAGACTGAATGGCCACGTTCAGCTATTTGGCTTAATGATAGAATTGAGATTCAAATAGTGACAGGTAAAAATAATAGAACTTACAGAATATTAAATAAAAACAAATAGTACAGAGTCCTGTCATGCCAATATGAGATTTTTTTCACACTACCTAAATACATATGTATTTATGTACAGTTGGAGATAGGTAATCATAACAGTCTTGCTTCCTCGCCTCACTGGGAAAAACCCTAGGTCTGCCTATGCCAACCAACCTGGATTAGAACAGGTGAAGCAAGGTTTTAGATGAAGCAACTCCTTTTTGACCTATTGGGTTATGGTTACACGAACTACATCCAAATTTTTGGTTCCCTCATGATTTTTTCCTTCATAGTACAAGCATCGGCTTGCTAACTGACTGTGTGTTATCTTATACAAAGATATTGTTTAATGTGGGATTTTTTTTATTTTTGTAGCAAGGCATATATTTCACATATATCTATATGTGAAATATATGATTTATGTTTATTAGTTATTTATTTATTGTCTCTGATGAGATATGACCTCAGGTCAAATTCTGAACACATAGTCAAATTTCGAAATCTCATTAAGGTGATGTCTAAAACTGGTTTAGTTAATTATTTCCTTATCAGTTGATTTCTGTGGCAAAGTAAAAATATAAATGGTGCGTATTTTTGTAACAAGGCAAAGATAAACATCATCAAATTTATTGTAGTCATTGTCCTGTAACAATAGGATGCACAAGTGCTAGAAAAATAAAACAGTGGTGTGTTGAATCTTAACATTATGAAGAGGTTTTTCAAATAAGTGATAAAATTAACACATGACGAAAACAACTACATCTTGTTATTTGATGTTGGCGCCAGGGCAACAGCCCGACAAGAAATTACGTTCAATGCCACAAAGCCAGACGACAAAGAACTTACAATAGCCTTGTGTTCGTAATGTTTCATGTAAACATGCCCCAAAAGTCAAACCACTCAACGATATTTTACCAAAAGCTAACCATATTGCATTATCCATAAATTGCAAGGAAACCTTACACTGTCATATTACCAGCTCCTCGAACTACGATGGGATCAGGCACTAACGTCACATGTGTTTCTTCTATATTCTCTTCACTCTCAGTCTCATCTGGATAAATTGCATCGAAATCTGCCATTTTACTTTAACACTAACTAAATTACAGCTGTAAGATATTATAAACACATAACAAACCAGGACTGTTTGTAAAATAATTTTTATTCATGGAAGAGAAAAGTGACGTTCCATTTCGTAAACACTTTACTTTTTAAATCTGTTTGCTGTCTGTCATTACACGGTATCGTGAAGGCAGGATTTTGACAATATAAGTGTTGCCGCATGAAAAAAAAAGTTAGATATAATAAACGTTTGTACACAATAAGCGGGCCGGGCCTATGAATGGGTTTCGATTAACGTCCGTTGTTTCGCTTGCAGTTTCAATGGCTCTCTAATGGCGAACACTAACGCCATTTGAGAGTCAATCCAAGCATTCCTTGTCAAAATTCGGTGGTCCGGTTTTTACCTGGCAAAAGCCGCGTGACGCGAAGGTGGTACGCGTACAGGATCATGGTTACAGGTGGCCCTCGGTCACTTCTAGACCACGCCATCGAGATAAACTCTAGGAGGATGATAATCTGCAGGAATCCAGAGCAAAAGTTCAAAAGATATTAAGAGCATTAAAGCCATTTAATGAGCGTTTCTTATTTTTGACGTTTAAATCAATGAGCTCTTTCTGATCTCTCTGATTTTTGTATGTTCCGAAAAACCATTGAGCAGATTGAGGTCAAACGCACTTAAATTACCAGTAAAATATTATCCACATCTATACATGTAGTACAACAGTAAAAATATTTTGTCTGTACATTTAGTATTTTTGACTAAAATGGATAGAAGGACACTTAAATGAATAATAGAAAGCAATTTTTTTTTAAATTTCTTCTCTGTCTATCTTTATGTATAATCACGCTTATCTCCGAAAGTACTGAACCGATTTACTTAAATCTTTCGCCAATTGCTTTGTTTTAATTCAGAAAAACATTTAAAGATTGTTTGTTCAAAATCGGTTCACTAAAAATAAAGTTATCGACATTTGAATTAACTCAAGGCATGAGTTTGCCTTGAGTTCATTCAAATTTAAAATTAGTTACAAATAGATTACAAAATTTCAAATTCAAAATCATTTATACGACAGCATAATACCTATATCATATAAATATAAGTGAAAATCAGTTTGATAATATTCTGGTTTTGCCACACATAACATGCGTAATTCTCACGTAAAAAGATTTTTGGTTTGTTAGTCTACTTTAGTGGTTCCCGACACCAATACAAAAAAGAATAGGACCACTCCATCTCTTTCCCATGGATGTCGTAAAAGACGACTAAGGGATAGGCTTACTACAAATTTGATTCTTTTTTTGGCGATGGGCCAGCAACCTATCACTTTTTGAAACTCAATTCTATTATTAAGCCAAATAGCTGAACGTGGCAATACATTCTTTTCAAGCCTATTGGCTCTGTCTACCCCGCAAGAGATATAGGCGTAACCATATGTATGTTTGTAGTTCGATGGTCAAGTGGTTGGCGCGTGAGACTGTGAAGTTGGCGGTGCAAGTTCGAGTCCCAACAAAAACAAGATTTTTTTATTAAAGATATTTGTGTTGTTTGAGGTTTATTAAAAAAAAATTGAAAATCAAAAAACTACATATAATAAAACGGTAAAAATATTTTGTCTATACATATAATATTTTGACTGAAACGGATAGAGAATTTATTTTACATTTTTTGTCTGTTTGTCTGTATCTGACTGTATGATCAAGATTCAACTCGAAATTTACCCGGACGAAGTCGCGGGCAACAGCTAGTTATTAAATAAAATTGAAATTCCACGCGAACGATGTTTGGCTAAAAACAAATCAAACTTTATTTATTACTTTAAATAAGTATTATATTATCTTCCTCCCCATCCCCTCTGGCGAGGAACACGGACTATGTTATGACCACACAAGATTAATGGTATCTATTAATAAAGTAATTTACATGCCAAATTTCAAATTTCTGATTCCAGTGTTTAGGACTTAGGACTGTGCTCAGAGTCAGCATCTTTATAAAAATAGATAAATACTAGCTGTCCCGGCAAACGTTGTTTTGCCACAAAAATTATTTTTAAGTAATTTCTAGAAAAAAAAAAGTTCACTAAGGGATATGAAAAATAGATGTTAGCCAATTCTCAGACCTACTGAATATGCATGCAAAATTTGGTTAAAATCGGTATAGCCGTTTCGGAGGAGTACGGAGACAAACATTGTGACACGAGAATTTTATATATAAGATTAGTAATACACATGGGAAATTCTTGTACACGTTGTCCAGTCCAAGTTAGGTTCGAGATTTAGTTGCTAGACTGGTGAACTGATGCAAAGTTCGATTAAAACGTATAAGGACAGAGTATAGGTAGTTATTAATAACGGCCTATGTGTGGAACCACTATCACACTCACACATACTTACTTGTCTTGTATAGTGATAACGCGCAGCTGTGACCCAAAAAGTCTCGTGTCGTACAGCTTACACGAAGACATAATTAATGTCCTATTAGATAAAATAATCCTGATATTAACCAACTTAAAAAAGGACGAGGTTCTCAATTCGACGTTAAATGTGTTTGTCAATTCCTCCTCCTCAGTCGTTCACTCTTGTCAGAGTGGTCGTGGTTTTATGATGATGCGTCTTCTTTGGATAATGCAGCCCCAGCGATGCGCCTCCATGCGTTACGGGAACATTGGACTATAGATGCTTGTCAATTAGTTGAATACTTTCCGGGTGGATCGTGGATGAGGATGAGTCTATGAATTTATATAGATTATATATTATATATATTCTCATCGATCTAAGTTCTGGCATGAAATGGTACTGCTAATAGTCTCGGTTTAATGAGACATATGCATTGAGGAATGAGTTAAGGAATATTTCTATGAAAATATCATGGTATGGAACCCTCATGGAATCTTTATTTCGCTTGCAGTGGCACTCATCTTTCTACTATATATGTAGTTATACATATATAGGTACCTATCTTTTATTATTGTTGTACTTGTTTAGCTCAGAAAATATTTACTGATTTCGTGGTTAAATGTTGTTTGTAAAGATCCAATCCAATGCTTGGTTCCAATGTATTTTACTCGTTTTTGCTATGTAGATTAAAATGCTGTTAAAAATTGAGAATTCCTAGTAAGTTATTGCAAAAGTTGCACCTTTATCCTCTTAATTCTTAAAATATGGTTAATATTTGATATTTGTATAGAATGAATAAGTCATAGGCAATATTATCAAGGATGTAGGGCCGACCATGACAAATCGGACCATTTCTAAGCGGGCGTTGCCTGCATTGCTCGGATCACGCATGCGTATAAAAGCGACGTGTGCGCACCCTTCAGTGTTCACAGCAGGTCAGACCCCGACGTACCTACACAAAATGAAGGTAAGTGGACAGTTTATATACCTAAATACTTAAGTTAAAGTACTTTTAATAAGTCTGTAAATTAGTTACTTAAAAATATTTTTTTATCCTGTAATTTCAGTTTGTATCTTACTAATCTCTGGCTAACCTTAACTTTTTTATTAAGGCTGTAGTTATCTAGAGGAATAACCGTCGTTGGTGGTAAAGAGGTTAAAGTTTCCTAGTCGAAAGCGTACTCATCTTAAGCTGCCCGGATTCGAATTCCACTGAAGTCATTTTCTTTTCTCAGTTAATACCATTGCCTTTTCTAATGGCGAGCGATGTCTTATTGCGAGTAAAATCTTCTACTATTTAATAGGGAATAAAGGTATATCAAAAACCTAACAAATTTAATCCAGGATCGTGGTTATAGGCGGACCTCGGGCTTCTCTCTAGAAAAAAAAGGTCATACATATCTGGGACCAAAGCTATTGTCAAGAGGATTTTGCAACTATGACTCTTTTCACCATTCATACATATTTAACAAGGCGGTGATTTGTATTGATTAAACCCAACCCATGTTTTTTTCACAGGTGTTGATTTTGGCTGCTATCCTGGCGGTGTGCAGAGGAGCGGCCGGCATCGTGCCCGTGGCCGCCCCTCTAGCGTACGCCCGGCCCTATGGACTCGGTCTACATGCGCCCTTAGCGGCACCCCTGGTAGCACGGCCGGCTTTTGCCTCGCCGTATGCTGTGGCCCCAGCTATCGCCAAAGTAGCCGCTCCGGTAGAGGATTACGATCCAAACCCTCAGTATTCTTACGCGTATGACATTCAGGATGCATTAACAGGTTAGTTTTAGAATATTTGTCACAAAGTTGGTTAGGTGGTAGCTTCGGTCAATATATGCCATCAATGTTAAAACGACAGTCACATCACATTCAACTTACTTAACTGCGTAAGCTCTACTAAGGTTTTCCATTGCAAAAAGATGGAAGATGGAAATAATATTATTATCTATATAATTGGAGAAAAAATTAAATAATATTACTTTCTTTAATCAGGTGATTCAAAGAGCCAGCAAGAATCTCGTTCCGGCGACGTCGTTCAAGGCTCGTACTCGCTGGTGGAGCCTGACGGTACCCGTCGCGTGGTGGAATACACCGCCGACCCTCAGAACGGCTTCAACGCTGTAGTTCACAAGGAGCCCCTCGGAGGGGTGGTCAAAGCGGTGGCGCCTGTGGCCGCAGCCCCTGCCTACATTCACTAGTCCAACAGTATCAAATGTTTAGGCGGATTTGGAGAATGCAAGTCACTGGCTTAGAGGACTGTTCCATTTTTAAATTATTTTATTTATTGTTCATAGTTGATTTATTTTATCGGACGGTAGAGATGTAATGATTTGCAAATAGGCAGAAGTGAAGGCATATTTTCTGAACTTTTTTATTCTAAAAGTTATTAGTTTGTACAGTAAGAAAGGTTTATTAAAGTAGGTATAGTTATTTTAGGATCCGACTTAGTTCATCTAAGGGTAATTATGTAAAGGGGAATCTCATACGATTTTAGGGAGTGTTTCGCCAGTTTAATTTCAGCAGACGACCGAATTATGTCTAAATCCGTCTAAACTACGTTTTTCCGTTTATTTGAAATGAGCTGAGTATTTATGGTTATTTATATTAAATAAGGTTAATGCTAAGGTAATAAATAAGAGGAATCGATTTGATTTGTTTTTTTTCAATTTTATATCTCATCTTTGCGTGTTCCCATTAGTGCTTTCGCCACTGTGTTTTGAGGCCCGGGGTTCGCTTATATTTAAAAATTGTCATTAAATAATACCTTAATCTAAAACCATTGAAGTTTCATACAAGTATGAAGTGGAGCAATATGACGCTGTGTCCTAACCTAACGTGTAAAAGTAATATCGCGTACTGAATTACTAAATGTGTGTCAGCCGCGCCTTACTTATTCCTAGTATATAATAATAAAAAATATAACCGTGCTTGTGTACACTAAAATTATTCACATATTTCGCAGGTAGATAAATACATACTATGAATAATAGTTAAAGTAACAGTTGTATATATACATACATACGTAAAATCACGTCTTAACCCTAACGGGGAACACAGAGCCAATAATCTTAAAATACTAAAATGCCACGTTCAAGCTGTTTATTATGTAGTAAAATTTATACAAAAATATTAAATTTAAGATTTGCTCCTGTAAAGACTATGCTAATGACCAAGCTAAGTAAAGACGAGCGTCGGTGGTACCCGAACAAAAAAGTGCCAAACACAGGGTGGCACAATTTCAAATTCCATTGCGATCAGAAAAGCCATACATAAAACCATGATTATTTTCTTAGTGTTTGTACATTAGTTTGGTTGTACGAGGAGCGAGAAGGCCGCGCGGCAGTGATATCGATCCTCCAGAGAGTTGAGTACACGATTGAGATTACCGCTAGGCTGAATAAACCTTTTATCATTTGATACTTTCCATCGATATGATGCAATAAAGAGTAAACCAAATTGACATTATACATACGTACATATAATCACGTCCTTATCCCTTGCGGGGTAGACAGAGCTAACAGTCTCGATAAGACTGATAAGCCACATTCAGCTGTTTGGCTTAGATAGAATTGAAATTCGAATAGTGACAGGTTGCTAGCTCAACGCCTAAAAGAAGAATCCTAAGATTGTACGACATCTAAGGCAAAGAGATGGGTTGGTCCTATTTTTTTTTCTATTGGTGCCGGGAATCACAGGACACAAATTCTTCAATCGATACTTTTAAATTTTCCGGTGGCGGCGGTGGCTCCCCAATTAATTAGTTACTAGGTACTTGTTCTAGTCATACAATACGAACATAGTTTATAACAGATAAATTTATTTCAAGTATTTACGTCGTCAACGTCTTTAGATACGAATACGAGTAGGCCCATGCTTAATTCCCGTGTAGATTTCTAGGAAGTATGTTACTCATACTTGTTTTTAATCGATACAAACCGTCTCTTTATAGTATTGCACATCTATAAGTATATATTATCTCTATATTATATCTACCTATATATATCACATGTTCTAAAAACTTTATCCGAGAAACACATGCTTTAAATTTTAAAGCTTTCTATACCCAATCTTTATCCAATAATTAAAAAAATAAAACATAAGTAGCTCATGTTTGAATAATCAAAATAGATGTTAACAGAGTACTTACGACTGCAATAAAAATAAGATCATTGCTAGATTTTATACTTAAGTTAACAATTATTTATGAGCTGCAAATTTCGATTCTAGGATTATAATATTTTTAAAACAGGCTATGTAATAAATGTGAGACTTAACATATTTTAATACTTATTATTTGGTGGCGTCATACTGGTTTTGCCAAAAGTGATCCAAAATATACTTAGGTACGTCTTGCTAAGTATATATTATAATAACGTTAAAAACATAATAACGTAAATTTAAAAAAAATAATATTATAATGCGTTCGCAATGCTTTTTATGAGCGCTGCCTTTTTGATTATGGATTTTCCTTTATATTTTGGGTGACTGAAAGAAATCCCAATTGGGATTAGTCCGCCATTGTACATATTCTTTTAAATCCAATGGCTGTTTTGTAATTTGTTATATTTCTTTTTATGTGCCATAAGGAGTTTATAAATAAACAAAAAAAAAATTATCAAATGTAAGCAACGAAAGTTAAGGAAATAAAAGTTTCTGCTTCAATATTTGCCCAAAGCCAGTCTTATTCGTAAAAATGAGACAATAAACAGGATTGAAATAATGAGATCAATTTATAAATCGATGCATATAAATACTTCTTCCCTTAACTAATTTAAAATACCTACACACATTTAAATACTGAGATGTCTAATACAACTACTTTATCAATAAGCCTTGCACACAAAGTAGCTCGTTGATATCTTTTGTATGAAAATGTTAGTGGAACATTGTCTTTTGATGTAGGAGTTATTATCCACTTGAAATTAAACTTTTTTACTCCTAATAACCAACCATAATCATTTCGTATAAGGGTAAAATTAGTTAAAACATATTTTTTGTAATATCCTAAAATAGTAGGTAACAGCTTTTCAGCAATCTCATAATTGTGTGCCACAATTATGTTGCTGAAAAGCTACAAAATAATTTGATGCACTATTAAAGATACATCTTTTTATCCATCATTGAAATTACATCAACTGAGGCGTCTAGTTTCAAAGTCCGCTAAAAGACTTTTTCATAAAAATTGAGGTAATAGATAAAAATGGCGCCAGGACGTATTCTTTTTATGATGTCATTATCATCTCTCATCAAAAACTGGCAAAACTTATAGAAATTTGCACTCAAAACTTTACATTCATTGCAAATCCCGCTAAAATACGTGTTGTTTACTTCAAAATCCGCTAAAAAGAAATTAGCCAATGACAGCGCGGTATTGTGATCACGTGTCATTCAAAACAGTATGGCAGTTTTTTTATCTCAGGTGAAAGGTTGCTCCGGTTTTTTATTGTTTTTAATAAGAAAACATGGAGAATTTAGTTCAATTTGTGCAAAAATGTGATCCTAAGGAAGCGCGGAAGAAACTACGCGACATTCCTTCATGGAAACGCACTTAGGAAACTCGAAAACTGTAGGTAAAAAGTTACTGTAAAACTACTTTCAAAGTGTTTTGATGGTGTTATGCAAAATGAGTAATTAGTATAGTTATATATTGTAGGTACATTAATTTTTCAGTCAACACGTACTTACAAAGTACCTTCATTATATTTAGTTTTAATATTCACATTTAATTTTAATATCAACCTGATATTTAACGTTTAAGGATTGTTAAATTAACTACCGACTTCGTACTTAGTATTGAATACTGTTTAGCAAAAAAATAAATGATATAATGATGCGTATGACGGTCCACGCTTCTTGAAAATTAATCTGATAATAAACAATGGAATAAAATCGAATAATGCGTGGTATGTACTACCTGACATAATCCATTCACATTAATGCTTTTACCTGCTTTTTCCAATGATAGTATTAAAACTGCTAATATTTTATTAATTATTTTGTTTTATTTTTAAAACCAAAATTTATTCACTTACTGTCTTGTCCGTATTGCATAACGCTTTTTATTGCTAGTCCCTGTTTGCAACAAATCCCTCTAAAACTCTTGACGTTTGTTTCAAACTCCCTTTAAATTGATTGTTCGTAGCAAAATACGCCATAATGAAAATATTTTACGTTATATTTAAAATTATAACATGCATTTCCAAATAAATAGGTTAGTTCCGGTATTACCAGAGTAGAATCCACAAAACCTGCTAGTATTTTTTGTCTTAGTGGTAAATTTAATATAAAAAAAACGTTTTTTATATATTCCTTAAATTTTTGAAACAGCATTTTAGCGGACTTTGATACTAGATGACTCAACTAGGGATTGATAAAGATAAGCGATTGCTTCAATAATGGTACATAATAACCAAGTCCGATATTTTTTATGTATTTATTTATTAGTCGATATTATACTACTATGGTTTTTTCTTCTCTTTGTTTCGTATCTATCACTCGCTCTGTTCCCTTTCACGTCATCCACAAAGACGGCCACTAAATTTATTAAAATAACTATATGTATAGTTTAATTACATTATAACTTAAATTGTTAACATGTGAGAGTTGAACTTTAAATTGCCTTGATTTTATCTCTCAAAACTCAAGAAATAGCAGTGTCTACAATATTTTTGTATTATGTAGACAGGGTGCACAAATAATTGTGCAAAATAAAACAACATAGTAACCTCAAGCACTAAATATTAAAAGTAATAATAAAAAAGATAAGGGATAGGCTTATAAACTTGGGATTCTTCTTTTATGCGATGGGCTAGCAACCTGTCACTATTTAAATTTAATTTCTATTATTAAGCCAAACAGCTGAACGTCGCTTATCAGTCTTTCAAGACGGTTGGCTCTGTTTACCCCGCAAGGGATATCCGTTGATGTGATTATATGTATATATGTATGTAATAATAAAAAAAATACCCAAAAGTAATAAAATCGTGTATTTCAGTCCATTAACGTTTTATTAAATTCTGTTTCCGGTAGCCCATTATAAAAGTAATTCTTATTTTAATTTTCATGAATTACCCACACTTTAGTTAACGACTTCCGTACACATTTACTCAAAAACGACTGCTAACTTTAAGCCCAGTAAAGAGTATAATTTTTGATTTAGTGTAAATTTTTTTTTCAAATCAGTTGTTTTGATTATGTTTCAAATATTTTTAATGCTAATTACATAGGTTTTATTATCAAATAAAATAAAGCTTGCTTAGCGTTAAACAATACTTACAGAATTGTTATTAGTGAAATAAAATGAAAACTAATTTATTTAGCTGTAACATATACCTACACAACATATAGCTATTAATAGGTTACTAGATTCTTAATTTTACTATAGCGAAATTACATTTCGAAATTTTTTGCAATACATACCTAAAGAAAAAGTTTAAATATGCGATATATAAATATGTGTGAGATATTTCCATTGTGATGATGGCAAGTAAATGAAATTTGATCTATGGAGACATAATACCGAAGCCTATATAGAGACGGAGATGCAGGCAAAAACTAGTGTCGGTATATTGACGCTTGCGCCATGAAGCCAGAACACAATGGATGATGAATCGATGGCACGTCACCAACATTTGTTATTTCAATCATTTTATGTAGAATCTTTTCGAAATGTCCTTGGCCCACAAAAATATCAATTTATACGTATTGATCTCACTAGCCTAAAATTACGGCAAGTTTTCGTAATACTTGCGTTAAAAGCAAAAGTGAGTTCATCATTTAATCTGTCTGTGATTTGTCTGATTTTATTCTTCTACTTTCGAAAGGACAGAAATACAGAAATATCTGGTCTTCGTGGTTTTTGGTACCATGAAGATCGATATACCTATAGGTAAACAATGTATGTATGTACTCTAGTTGGTTAATAAAGTCCTGTTTTACGCTCAAAAAATTAGTAAATAAATAGATACATCATTATTTTCCTCTAAAATATATGTTTGGCTTTCTTAAGCCTGTATTTACCGTAATAGTAGAAGTAGTATTTGGTTGTAAAGTAGGGTATTTCCTAAGTCAGCTTTTATATAAAATAACTTCATAAAATATGAAGTGGTGCTCTCATCTACCCATAGAAATCGGAATACCTTAGTTATGTTTATTACGAATTTGAGACACAACACAAGTGCTTTAGCGTAAAGGGCTCGTAGGGCAAGCAACTACATCACGGCAATAGTACCTTCCTCATTTATTATTGAACTGCTTTGATCAAAAGAACTTAGCTCGTTATTTAGTGACAATCGATGTAAATGTTCTGCGGCAACTGAGCTTTGTAACGCGGAACATTCGAGTGAATGCACGCCTTCTATAAATACGATCACCGACTTATTTGGCCAAGTGTTTACCGTGAGACCTATTGTTGAGCGTTGGTTCAACATGTTAAGGGTAAATTACATTAGTTTATGTTTTAGATGTTGTTATTTGTTTGTGATTGTGTGAAATTTTTAAAGTGTAGATTTTTTTTCTTAATATCGAGTACGAGTAAGTTGCTGAAAGAAGTTTGATGGTTATCGACTTCAACCGGTCAATGTGTAAATATATATGAAGACACAGCATATTCACTAGCAAATGTATTTATTATGAACAAAAAAATTATGTATGCTTTCTAAAATGTTCCTAATTGCGTTTCTTCTTCCTCTTGGTTTGAATCGCGGTTACATCCTTACCACTCTGCAGAGGAGCACAGGATGTGCCTTTGACCATAGCATGAAATGTATCTTCTACAATTAAATCGAGGGTCATAACATAAGGTCGTGGATTTATTCTTTTGGGTATCCAATATGAATAAAAATAATAACTAAAAAAATATATATACTTTTGAATTACTGAGTGGCAGGAGCAAAATCTAGTAAAATATGTTCACATAGTAACTTAATTTGAAGCTAGTTTGATTTTTCTGATTATCTACTAACATACTTACACATTACATTTCAGATAATAATGCTAATAACTTCAGTGCCGGCCATCCAAAGCATCATAGTGACGGATCCTCCCCCAGTAGCCGACTATAAATATTCCTACAACGTGGAGGATCCCTCCACTGGGGATTCGAAGAGTCAGCATGAAATCAGATATGGCGATACTGTTAGTGGCGCTTACTCTGTGGTCGACCCCGACGGCACTAAACGGACTGTGGAGTACTCCGCCGACCCCAAACATGGCTTCAAAGCTACCATCAGACAAGAACCCGTCAAAAATAGCATACCAGAACTTTCGCCATCTCAGTACGTGACAAATGACAGATATATAAATTACAGGTATGAATCTTTACTGGCAAAACAAGAACACATTAGTGATAAGCCAGTAATGGAATCTATAATTAACCATATATCATACTCGAACGCAAAAGAAGGATATGGTCAGCAAGTGTACTTCACTCCGGAAAATGAGGCACCACAGGAATCGTTCAGTCGTGGATACTATTTTATTCCGGCTCATAATAAGTGATTTTGATAGAGTTCTACTGTTTTTATAAAATGTGATATTATCTGGTTATTAGGTAGGTATATGAAGGGGGTGTTGTGATTGTTATGAATAATGCGTCTGCTTTGATCATCTTTCAAGAAAACGACTAGTGCGTGTGACTTAGGTAACATTCTTGAACTCTTAATATTGCAGAACTTTATTTTTAATATATGTTACTTTTATTTTAATAAATAATTGTTGTTGTCTAGATTGTTTTATTGGATAGGTACTAGTCGACACCAATATAATTAATCTGTTGAGATCTGCTTATTTATAATTATTTGGATAATTGACACAAAAATCTGAATTGTAAGTCCAACTTAAAGTAGTAAAGCCAACTCCGTTGAAATTAAAAGTAACAACTAGAAGAATTGAGTAAATACTTATTACTTTGTTAAATACAGATGTACTTAATTAAATATTAGCTACACGACGCTAGTAGTAAGTTAAAACAAAAGTAAATTCAAGGATGTTACAAATAAACGGATTATATAACAATGTAGACGAAATCAGTTCCGGAGCCGGTATTTCTTTGAGCTGAGTTCACGGTCATCGAAAACTAGGCCGGCGGCGAATGGCGAGCGGCCCACACCGCCATGTGCAGACAGGCCTCCTACATATCAAATATTTATTATATATTTATTTATCGTTCTTCCAATATATATTATATCACAATAGATATATTTACAAACCAATATATCCCATCTTCTTCCTCATCAAAGGAGAAAAGGCATGATGACTAATTTTTTTAGTGTTTATCAACTCAGTTTCACAACAACTAAAACATTGATGAAATAATCGCATTAATGAATAAAAAACGGCCTGAGATATAATGAAGTATGTTAAACATTATTTAGGCGAGTCTATACTTCTAAAAATTGTTACTGTAATGTATCTTGTTACTATAACTAATTTATATTTATTTACGACCATGTCATCATCCCTATTGAAACGATCGATAGATTTGCAGAAAGACGTCTTAGTAATATCAAATCTTTGCTATACATTTCTCCTTATCAAGATGGGAGATAATTTTTCGGCACCGCCGGGCGCAGAACTGTTGATACAGTGGTAAGATTGAGCGATTGGATTCCACATCAAAGTTTCTAGGTTCGATACCCAGCAACATATAGTTTAATTTCTTGTTTTAACTATATTTTGTGGTTTTTCCGACGTTCAACAAGCACCGCTCCGACACACTTATCGCCCAAGTCCCAAGCCAATCGGAGAATGTTTATTATTATGCCCAGACCGGGGTTCAGACACGGAACCTGTTGTTCTAAGGCAGGACGCGGCCTTAGCGCCAAACGTGCCTTGAACTGATTGGAGTGGAAAACAACCGATATTGCCCTCTCTGATATCAGTTTTTTTTATTTTATCCGCCTTAATATGGTTTCATGGTTCTTTGATCTTGAATTCGCTGATGGAACAAATGAGGACTACTCACCGTAAACTATTACACGCCATATGCTCGTAGATATAAATTGGTGTTAAGTTACGATTATTCCATAAGAGTTAAACATGTAACTAGGTATTTATATATTTCATAATTTATTGTTCATTTAAAACATGATAATTTAAGGGTCAATTTACAATGGCGCGACGGGGCACAATTCAAACCAGTAGCCGCAGCCGCACCTCTTGGGCACACCCTGGTGCAGCCATATGTATTCCACGTGCATTATGTCCGGGTGGCAGATACAACCCATCAAACGACTCGGGTTCGAACTAGGAATTAAATTTGGCCTCTCAGCGGTACCTGGGCCTGAAAAGAAATGGTATTCATAAAACTTCCCTTTTGAATTGACTATAGGCTAATTTACTTGCTCACGCGTAACATTGGTCAATCGCATCATAACATTTTTAAGGGTTAATTAAAATATTTTCAGTGATCAAATCTCAAATTATACCTCTCTCCAAAGACGATGAGGTCATAGAACAGAAGCGACAGTAATAACAAAACCCAGAACAGAATTAATAATGACATCATTTATTATGCGTGCATAACGCTGGGTACTTATTTTCAATTGTACCTCTTTTAATAGCCAAGATTCGAAACGGGTCACAGTCTCCCGCCAAATGTGCCAGATATTCCCTCTTTTCGATCCCCGTGATGTGGTCCAAGTTGTCGTGAAACATCCCATACACGCGGGCACCCACACGTTTCAATGAAGGAAGTTTGCGCCACCACATAGCATGCAAATAAGTTCTATATCTCGCTGAAAGTGAATTGTGAAAATATTTGTGGTTGCAGCCTTCAGTTAAAACAAAAGCGACAATGTTGTTCATTCATGACTGACACTAAATGTCATAAACAATTTTCTTCCTATTTTAGTTAAAAAGTTTAATTATTCGACATTTTATTTGGTTAATAGTTCACAGCTATAGGATTATTTTATTTTATTTTTTTGGTATATCACTGTGGTATAATAGAAGAGTCAGTTCTCATCAAGTATTTATGTATAACTGCTATCCTCTCTATCTATTACTATGCTAACTTTTATTCTTTACGCTTATACAGATTTTTGTGCTCAGTTACGAATATCGAAAATATCTGAGTACCAAAATTAATGTATTTTTGTATATTTTGCTCCCAATTTAAAGCAAAGAGAATGTGACCGAAATAACATTCTTATATGCTTTAGAGTTTATTATATAGAAAAGACTCCATATATATTTTAGTTTTTTTAAATATAATTATAATGTAAAAAAGTATTGATTTACAGATATTTTGGATATTGATACTGAGCACAGAAATCTGAATAAGTGTAAAGAATAAAAGTTGGTATAGTTAGAATGAAATCAGTCAAATCATGACAAAAATAACATATACAATACCGATCACACTCATACAATATCTTTATGCATCTCGCAGCAAGGACGTGCGCCTAAAGAAAGCGGCTCGCATTGTATACAAGTGATCTTTGTGCCGAAGATCAATCACAACCTACTCGTTCTTATCTTCATATAACACAAACAAATTCGGTAGACCCTCTACTCCTTGATACATTTATTAAATCAAGTAACATTTTAAAGCAACCGGTCTAAGATATCATGCATCAATGGCAATGTGAGCCTGAGGCTGTCTGGAGCATATAAAAACTCAGTCGGTTATATTTATGGCACATTCAACTAGAGGTCTTCTCGAAGTGAAGTCACAACATCCCAATTAAAATGGCTTTCAAGGTAGGTTTCCAAAAAGCTGTTATTCAAATCAAAAAAAAAAGAGTAGTCTTAAACTCTTAGCAGTCAGAATGCGTGTACCTATTTATTCTGATATTTTTGTATTATAATTTTTCACTTCGATGATGAGATCATGTTTTTCCCAAAGGCATCATGTTGTTGTTCATTTACGATTTCATATTCAGCCCCTGCAAATTTAAAGCTCCCGAGCTTTTGAAGACATCGATTTATTTATTAACAACGCATCTTTAATTTTTAGCTGGTAGTGTTGGTGTGCGCATTCGCAGCGGCCCAGGCGGGCGTGATCGCTCCCGCCGCGTACGCTGCGCACCCCGCGCCGGTCGCATATGCGGCAGCACCCGTAGTGCACGCCGCTCCGGCCGCCCATCTCGTCCACGCACCAGTAGCTTACGCCGCCGCCCCTGTCACCAAGGTCGTCGCGCCCCTCGCCAAAGTCGCCGTAGAAGAATACGACTCTCATCCCCAATACAGTTTCGTCTACGACGTACAAGACGGTCTCACAGGCGACTCTAAGACCCAGCACGAAACTCGCGACGGCGATGTCGTCCACGGATCCTACTCTGTCGTCGACCCTGATGGCACCAAGCGCACCGTTGAGTATACAGCTGACGACCACAACGGTTTCAACGCTGTCGTGCACAAGGAGCCCGCCGCCGTGAAAGTCGCCGCGCCTCTGGTTGCCAAGGTTGCCGCTCCCGTGGCATACCACGCCGCGCCAGTCGTCCATGCCGCCCCTGTGGTCCACGCCGCCCCGGTCGCCAAGCTCGCTGCACCTGTTGCCTACGCTGCCCCCGTCTACCACCACTAAATTTCAAGACTAGTCATTTGGAACGTGTACATAATAATTTATTTTAGCTCATGCCATAGATAAATACACTTTTTTATATTTATAATTTTTTTTTCTTGAATACCATTCCAACCATTAAGTAGGTACTTAGGTACTACAAGATTTTCAAGGTTTAAATGAATAAGACATTATTATTACACACAAAAATATTAATTCGATTATCTTACTGGTGACTTGTTAATATTAGTCCTACAACCTTTATTAATATTATTACCACTAATATAAATCAATCTTTCAACATACTTATAGAATTTTACAGATGTGGCTAGTTACCGAACTAAATGGAATGTAGGTTACGACATGAATCATAAAGGATAATAGCTGAATTTGAATTGGAATCTACTTTGAGTGTAGGTACATTTCATGAGTGATGTAAAAAGTTCTGCAAGGTGATAAGACACAATGTATTTTTATACGATTCTGATACATACTTGTTAGAAATAAAATAATAGTCAAAATTGTTAAGTTTATCTAGAATTAATAAAGTGCAAGGATATGAAAAGTAGAATTTTAAGAAGTGAAGATGCAGTATCTTTTTACTTTCGTGGCAATAAAGCATGATGATACTCTCTCATGAGACGGATAAAAATGTCATGATTATTTTGAACAGGTTGTGTGAAAAAAGCATCGATTTAGTAAAAAGAAGACTTTTAGAACTAGCAACACCGTCCAATTTCAGATTCAGATACCTACTGTTTTAAGAAAAGATTTATTTTCAAAATTGGATACAAGGTTTCACTTATTGAAGTCACATAACTTAAATCTATTATATCTACTACCACTTCTAAAGCGTATGTGTAGAGGAAGCGGCGGAACAAACTACACTGCAGCATTTTCACCGGATATCAATTTACAAATAGATTAAATCTAAATCGTGGACGAATGCACAATGTCAAATAGACATAGGAAAAATAATATACATATACTGTACAAATTATGTCAATATCGTGACAAAAATGCACATGCATTTAAGATGCTATTATGTCAAGCTCGGGCCACAGATAATAATTATCATAAATATCATCCACAGTGCCTATTACAGGGCTTTCCTGTATTATCTATCAATCATTTTCTTTTAGCTTTCTTAAAGTGGTTCTGAAGTTTGTCTCTATCGTCGTCGTGAGTTTTAATATCAAGAAACATTAGAAGGTAAATATCATAAAATAAGAATTATGTAGGACTGAAGTATCATTCCGATTTGAAAAGTGGTGCCCAGTTTTTTTCATCATGAATCGATCTGCATACAAGCAATCATTCATTAGTTAAGAAGGATCTATACCGAGTTACTTAGCCGAGTAGTCCTTCTGGTGATAAGACCTAGAACAGTTTCTCAACTACAACCTGAAGCGTTCACAAACATAAGGTGGGAGAGAGGAAAGGCAGGCAAATTCTATATCCATTGCTTAGCCGCTTTTGGACGCTTTATCCATTAAATACTTCATCGAATAAGCATTTATTTATATAAAAAAAACCTTTATTTAAATGATAATGCGACTTACGAAGGACCTAGGAAACGCCTGCGTGGCTTTTGTAGCAAATATCTTGGCATATGAAAAATGAGCTTTAAACTCGTAGGAATCTGAACAACTTTCATTTTAAGAACAATTTGCTTTTAATTAACAAATTTTATGACATTATTATTATTTTATGTACATATTAGGTAGGTAAATATCATTCTAACACCGTCGGGCATAGTCTGTAATTGACATAAGCTCAGTATTTTGGACATTTTCTTTTTGGCACCTTTAACTGGATGGTGTGTAGCAACGCGCTAAAATTTCGGCTGGGCATGTAGGGTTAGAAAGTTGGCTCTACAAGAGATCTTATTACTTTTTGATAGGGCCAGCTACATATAGTCTCAGGCTTAGTAACATTTAGCAAGAAATGCTTTAATATTTTACCAGATGTCATTAGATATGGTTGAAACAAACCAGTGGTGTGTGAATTTTACAAAAAATACTTTTATGTAAACGTCACAAGTTATATTTCAGTTAGGTGAAATAATGAGTTCCGTTCTGTTCCTTGAAAAGGACGCTAGCCAGAAGGGGAAGGCCCGGGGGGCCCGCTTAAAAGCTAAGGTAGCTTGTAGCTTTTTGACGAACACTAATATATTAGATATAACTTGAATTTAATTTATTGAAATGTAAAATGACGTGAAAAAATGCCTGCGAAGGGCTATTTTCAAATAAAATATTGATTTTGATTTTGAAATTCGATCACTTATTCGATATTATACTAAAACTTTAACGTACCTAACTGAAAAAGAAATCAATACACAACAAACATCTTGTAGGGTAGACAGAGCCAACAGTCTTGAAACGACTGATCGGCCACTTTCAGCTATTTGGCTTATTGATAGTATTGAGATCCAAATAGTGACAGGTTGCTAACCCATCGCCTAAAAAAAAGAATCCGATCCGAAATCTTTTACGACATCCATGGAAAAGAGATGGAGATCGCATGAGTCGCATGAATATGAAAGTAATGATGATGCTTAGAACAAATTAGTTATTGCTCTGAGAGGTCCCTACTTGATCGCTATCGGTGGGTTGCTTTGCCTTGTACTTATCATATGGTTAAGTTTTCGATTTTGTGCTAAAAAGTCGGTAAGATTGGAGTGGGTGTATTATAAAATGGATTATAAATAGACTACATAATGTTGATGTTGTTTAGTCTGGAGTCTCTCAGGATTAAAAATTTTAAAACAATTTATATCTTAAAGAAGTTTGAATAAAAATTTCATAACATTTGGCTTCAAAACAATTATGCGTTCAAATTTTCCGCCATTGACAAATTGTAGCTCATTTCCAATTGCTTGCACATCTACTTATAGTGATGCGCAGACGCAGACATAATACTAAACGCGAACTTGGCCAGTGTCACAACTAGTGGCCGGTATATATACCTCGTCAGGCTTTACAGGACCATAGTCACACTTTATTTCTCTCGACGACCCATCTATTGGAACTAAAATGGCGTCTAAGGTAATTAAGTAAAACAGTAGAAATAAATATGTACATCTTAGAGACTCAACTATTTGCTTGAAAATATGTAATAAGTTAATTACTTAATCTTTGTACATTTATATGTTATTTTTTTGCTAATAATTTGATTAAAGATTAAAAACTTCATTTGAGAAACATTTTAAAATGAAGTTTTCAATGGATTGTAGATATGCTACTAAGATGGAAAAGACGTAGAAATTTTAATATATTCTTAACGGATTAAGAAAATTTTTATGTACCATTTACATTCTGTTATTACTAGATATTTAGGTAGTATAATTTCAATTAGTAAATCGCTATAAAGCTTTTGTGATTTTTTTAGTTAAACTTAGACTAATTAGGTAATTAATATACGCGAACGACCTTCACGCCGCCAAAGTTCATCAGGATGCGGAGCACGCGCCTCTTCGTCCTTGACTACGCTATCCTCAGCTTGTTAGTAATTTCTCCGCGCATGTTCTTGCGCAATCGCTCTAGTCTCGCCCTCGCTAAACCGTGTCACTGTTACAAGTACAGCTGTTTGTGACGTAGCTACACTACTACGAGAAACGTTGCTGTTTGTTATGGTCATATCAAAAGCTATAAAATTGGTTTTGTTTGTCCATTTCAGTTGGTAATTATCTCCTGTCTGGTGGCCGTCGCGCGTGCCAGTGTGACGCCAGTAGCTGCTCCCTTGGCTGCGGCGCCAGTCGTAGCAGCGGCACCGTTGGCAGCTAGGCTTGAAGAATTTGATCCCCTTCCACAATATCGATTCGGATATAACGTAGCTGATGCCCTCACAGGCGATTATAAGAGTCAACAAGAGTCACGTGACGGTGATTTAGTCCAGGGTTCATACTCCCTAGTCGACCCTGATGGCACGCGACGCACGGTGGATTATGCGGCTGATTCTGTGAATGGTTTCAATGCTGTTGTGCGTAAAGAGCCACTGGTAGCGGCTGCCCCTGCTGTGGTGGCCGAGCCAGCAGTCGTGCCGGCAAGGTTGGCGGCCGCACCAGTAGCAGCCGTAGCCCCGGCGAGGTACACCGCTGCGGTGGCTGCGCCCTACGCTGCTTACGCCGCAGCCCCAGTCGCCGCCGCTTACACCGCTCCAGTGGCAAGGTTCTCCGCCCCCATTGTGTCCCCGTACGCCAGGTTTACTGCAGCGCCATTAGCGTATAACTACGCTGCAGCAGCTGCGCCGGTTGTAGCTGTATAAAATCTCATCTTTACATCCAGGACTGATTTTTACTTATGGCAGATACATTTTTTACTCGGATTTTTTTATTTTTATTTCAATGATACCTTTTGGTAAGATATAAGTAATTACTTATATTAATTACTTTTCCTAATATTCATTCTTTTAGAAAACATTAGAAATGATTAACACAAGAAACAATAGTATAAAGTTTCTGCTTACGTCTGAAGAAATCTTTCCAGCAGTCCTGAGACAGGAGACATGATGGAAAGGGTGATAGGGCTTATACTCTACACAATTATTGAAAGATATAATTAACCAAATACATAAATTATATAAAAAAAGTCATATTTAACTACAAAATGACAACTTCAGAAACATAAAGTTACTGATATTTTTCAGCTAATGGATACACAAGTTTAAGTAATACAAAAGTTACGGCCTCTTTGGACTATACTCCATGGATTTTTATTCTTCTTTGAAATGATGTGATGTCAACTTCGGTAAATAAAGTGAAGACTAGAATGAAGCATCAGAAACGTCACCTTGTTTTTTAACAGTTTAAATATCTAACTTTAAATATAAAAATACTGACTTTTAACTATAAATACCTATATTCTTACAAAATTAAACAAAAATGGCAAACCTTCAAATGGAAGAAAAACAACTTTACGGTGCACTGACAGTGTATCGTGAACGTGGAGCATATCTCAGGAGGCTTGAACAATTTGAGAAGGCGAAGGATTCTTATGATGAGGCCTTCAAGAGCACTCCAGACGATGTCCGTACACTCACTGGACGCAGTCAAGTGTGTGCCGATGCTGTGCAGCCGATGCAAGCGTATGCAGATGCGGACATGGCGCTCAAACTGCAGCCCGGCAATATGAACGCTCGCAACATGCAGGCCCGAGCTATGTATACTATGTCCGACTTCGAAAGATCGGTCGTCATGAACTTTCGCGGTGTTAGGGCTCGCCGACAACCACCTTACTTCATCGAAGGCATCAATCAAGGCGTAGAAACAATTCAAGACTGCATTGGAGAAAACGCTGGAAATGTGATGTTAGATTTTTTACCATTAATCAAACAAGTTGAAGCTGCACGAACCGATGAAAACGAACCTCAGAAGATTTTGCATGTGTCTCGAATACCGCAGCCGTTACGTAAAAAGAAATTGACGCAAATGGAAGCCCGGAAACATTTGACTTTAGCTAGAGTTCTAGCAATGAAGTATCTCGGACCTATGGCTTACGATAAGTTTTTTCTTCAAGAATTAACTGAAGATAAGCGTATACATTCAGCTAATGCAGGAGGTAGTTTAGAATTGAAAGCATTAGTAAAAGAAGCTCTTCGTTCTCTTACTGAGCGACAAGAAATGTTGCGTTCTCAGAGACCTTATTACACTGTTAAATTAGCAGAAAAAGCAGAATCCAAGTACCAAAATAAATATAAAGAAGCTATTCTTATTAAAGAACGTGAGATTGGCGCACGTACCTCTGAACGTCTATTGAAGCAGATTGAGAAATGTCTGCGCGAAAACCGTATTATGGACTTAATTGCTCAAGCAGAACGCATGCAAATATTCCTAGACGGCAAAACACCCCGAACATTGCCTGATAAGGAAGTGTACACAGATCGATTATATCGAGCTGTCGGAGAAGGATACTTGGCACAACATCGTTTGTCCTACACTCTCAGTGAGCGTGGAAATCGTCGTCGTATTGCATTCCTCATGGGACTCCCTGTCGGTCGTCCTACTTCCTTCGATTCAGTTATGGCAAATTATCCATATAAATTTATTGATATCAAGCAGGCTACTGAAAAGGTTATGCTTACACTTGAAATGTGCGAGAATTCTACTATGAAATGTTGGTTGCAGTATGAACTCGCGCGTCTTTTATGTACACAAAAGAATTACGCGCTGGCTAAATTCTATGCCAAAAGATGTCAACGTGAAGCTCAGGAGTTGGGTAATACGACATGGTGGCTAAACGGGTGTTTCGTTTTAATGAGCGGTGATATGCAGCAAGGTAATGCAAACGAAGTGCGCATTCAGGTTGAAGAGGCTTACGAATGGTCAAAGAAGATGCAAGATCCAGAACGTGTACAGGCGTTCCTCGCCAAATGTGCGGAAATGGCAGCAGAGACGGTGGCGTCAGACGAACGCAAGGCTATAGTGCAGCGGGAAAAGCAAATTGTGGCTGTGTTGGATGACACTCTAAAGGTGGAGACTGAAGTTCTATTCAAGCGGATGTCGACGGTGCCTGCAGGGCGGCGGTTCGCGGTTCTGCCGCGGAAGCCGGAGCCGGGCCAAGACAAGGTGGAGCGGCGTAAGAGGCGCCAGCGTGGTCTCACAATCATTCCTGGGCAAGAGAAAGCTTTGCCAGCCCCTCCCAAGTCGAAGGTTTTGGGCTTCCAATTATTTGATATTTAATTCGGTTGCTTGTTTCGAAAATGTATATAAAGCTTTTAGTCTGAAATACATTTTGAGACATACCTACTTAAAAATAGATCTATGCAGTTTTGGATTTTACTTACCAGACAAATCCTAAATTAAATAAAATATTTTTTTTCACTTCATTTTAATTACCTTAATACAAAATTGATTCCCCCTATATTTTAAGTATAGCAGAATAGGCATGAAAGTAGAATACAATCTACTCGTATACATACCTATAGTAAAATCTTAAACAAGTTAGTCACAGCGTATTATTATAAAACTATATTATAAATGCGAAAGTCAGTATATTGTTGTCTCTTCACGCGTTATCTACTGAACCGATCTTCATGATTTGTTTTCTTTATTACTTACTTATCCTTGCCATAAATATTGTTACATAGAAAATATTTTTTTTGTTATAAGTATATAACATTTATTACTTTATTCAATATCTTAGTTTATACATTAATACAATACCATTAAATATATACAACGCTTACTCGAAATGGTCTTCATTTGGCTGCAATACCGTTCTTAAAACGTAAAGGCCATTAATCAATAGCAGCACGCACTCTTTCTATGAGAAAATTTTCCACCGCCACTCGTATAGATTGTTTTAGGGACTTCCAAATTCATCATCAATCAGTAATACAAAATCGTAATGCATTTGATTAAAATCAGGACTAGATGACGGCCAGTCTTGGTGTTGACTGAATGAGTTTCGGACCGTTCGATTTTAACCAAGAACTTCATGATCCGCCGCCGAGCTGAAAGGACTTTGTTTACTTGGTGAACATGGTGCCATTAAGGGGCTTAACAACCTTCTTAATGGGATACAATACACTTGTGTCGATGTTTTGATCCCTTTTTCACAAAAATGGCTCAGTGAAGCCTTTATAGCTCAAACAACCACTGAAGTGGGATAATGCTCTTGTTGTACTCTGCTGAATAATTGGGAAGCTACTTTAGAGCTTTCAGTATAAATACGATCGTTTTATTTATTAAAATCATCATCAAATCATCATCCGTAAACAAAATTTTTCTGTGACCGGTCCAAAGAAAAACCTGTATTCTTTTGTAGGTGACGTTAAATTCGCGCAGGTCCCAGGTTTATTTATATCGGACATGCGACTTTTGAACTAGACTTTTGTAAATCAAAATACAAAGTAGGTTATCATAAATAGATAATTTATTTATAGTTTGGCATTCAAGAATATCCTAAGATTAGCTTTTAGTGGTGGTAAACGGGGGCAGAGTACGCAAATTGGGGTGCAGCGTATGCAACCTTGGCGACTGGGGCGGCGTAGGCTACCGGGGCGGCGTGGACCACGGGGGCGGCGGCGTAAGCGACGGGAGCGGCGATTTTAGCGACAACGGGGGCGGCGACCTTCACGGCGAGGGGCTCCTTGTGTACGACAGCGTTGAAACCATTGTGGGGGTCAGCGGTATACTCAACGGTGCGCTTGGTGCCGTCGGGGTCGACCACGGAGTAGGATCCATGGACAACATCTCCGTCGCGAGTTTCGTGCTGGCTCTTGGAGTCACCAGAGTGTCCGTCTTGGACATCGTAGGAGAAGCTGTATTGAGGGTGGGAGTCGTAGGCCTCGACGACCTTGGCGACGGGGGTGACGGCGGCAACTTTAGCGATGGGGGCGGCGTAGGCGACGGGGCTGGCGACGGCGTATTTGGTAACGGGGGCGGCATAGGCCACGGGAGCTGCGGAGTAGGCCAAGGGGGCGGCGTGCACGGCGTGGCTCGAGTACGAGAGGGGGGCGGAATACGCCACCTGGGCGGTGGGTACGAGGCCAGCGGTGGCAGCCGCTACCAGGCAGGTCAATACGACAAACTGGAAAAAAATTACCGATTAATTATTGAAATAAACCACTGCTTCGGATTGATATTATTATACGTAGCGATATAAGAAGTAGTGTAGCCAAAATAACCGAGAATTCTCGTACTGTGTTTTTTAATTCTTGTACCAGTTTAATACAATTAAATAATCCGAAAAGGACTTATTTCACTAAAATTTGTTTGAACCATTGAGCTAATCCACAAACTTCCATCTTGGATAATAATCATGAAAATGTGTTTTCAAATACTCCGGTTCCGGTAATCTCTCACAACACTGGCTTAAGTTACAACCACACGTATTATATTTTTTTATTAAAATGTATACACTTTTAAAGAGTAAGTACCTTGAATGCCATTTTGGTTCTGATAATGTCCAAGACTAGATTTGAACTGTCGAATATAGTGCACTGTCTCGTTTTATATTCAGCGGGTGTCCATTCGTGACATTCATTTGTGACGTCACAATTTGGCACGGTAATCGAATCCGCACCCATGAGGAGCTTATTGAAACTTTCGCTTTTAATTGAGGCATAAACGCAAGGTTGCGAACTTGGGAGGAATGCAACTAAATCTTGTTCAATACTTACATACTCAAAGTTGTACATCGGTACACATTCAATTATCAAACAAATAGAAGTTTCCATGGAATAGACATGACATTAAATTAAAAATAATGATTATTACCCTATAAAAATATCCTATAAATATTTATCAGGTCGGTACCGATTTGTGAAAAATAGATCATTGTAATTGGTTTAAAAATCAGTGTACTGCTGAAACTTTAGTCCAGAAATTTGTCTCGAGAATTTGAGATATGCTGAATGCTTTAATTAATGTTTGAGTAACTTTCATATTGGACAATATAAAAATTATAATATTTTTATTTGGATGATGAATTAGAAAACATATTCCACAAGTCTTAGTAAGGCGATGATATACAAGTATGTTTGTATTTACTGTAACGGTTGTGGTCATTCTTAAGTCGTAAAAATACTAGCACCAGTTTCAGTACAATAAGTAGGTAGCAATTATATTATATAATACTAGCTGTCCCGGAAAACGTTGTTTGCCATATAAATATTTTTTAAATAATTTCTAGTTAAAAAATATGTTAAGGGTTGACAACGCTTATCACTAAGATGTATGAAAAATAGATGTTGGCCGATTCTCAGACCTACTCAATATGCTCACAAAATTTCATGAGAATCGGTCGTCGTTTCGGAGGAGTACGGGAACGAACATTGTGGCACGAGAATTTTATATATAAGATATGACTTAAGTAGGCCCTCCATATTTCGTACCTACCTTGTAGGAATATATTTTTTGAAATCAGTTCGATTATGGAAAATATTAACCTTAACCTTGCGAATTTATTATATGAAGTTATATGCGATCACAAAGTCGACAACCTTCATATGGAAATTACCAAGTAGGTACTTTAGTATACAAAATACGCTGACCTATATAAAACTTCAACTAGTTTGTTGACTTATATCCGAATCGGAAGTTATTTAATATGTATGTCGATCATTACCTTGCAATAAAACAAAACCTTGTTAGCCTTCAATTCTTTTAATAATATAAATAACAGTCATAAAAATCCTATAAGTACAAAAATAAAACAACAAAATTGTAATAATTCATCTAGAAGTAATAGGGACTAGGAAATCTCGGGGCCAATAGTGGTGCTGGAGCTGGGGCGAAGATTGGTGCTCGGGGGTAAACAGGGGCTGGGGCAACAACGGGGGCAGGGGCAACGACTGGGGCAGGAGCAACGACTCTCGCAGGCGCAGCTACTACTAACGGTTCACGGCGCACGACCGCGTTGAAACCGTTCAGAGGATCAGCGGCATAGTCCACGATCCTCCTGGTGCCGTCGGGATCCACCACTGTGTAGGATCCTGTCACCAGGTCTCCGTTCCTTTGCTCTGTGTGACCCTTGTAGTCGCCAGTGAGTGCGTCTTGAACATCGTAACCGTAGGAGTATTGAGGTAGGGGGTCAACCCTGGCCAGGGGTACGGGAGCGATTGGTGCGATGACGCCGGCGCTCACAGCGCCAACAAAAAAGATGAATACTACAATCTGAAAAAAAGAAACAGTTTTTACCATAATTTTTGGTGTTTTGTTTTGCATTTACCGTTTGATTTTGTGAAAACTCTTTTGTGTAAGTGAAAACTCGGAAAAATTAAAATGCAACAATAAGTAACTGCATATAGAAGGTAATTAATAAAAACTGGCCAAGGGAGAGTCGGACTCACGTTGTACAACGCGTACATTAAAGTACTACCTGTTTACTACAATTGACCACAAAATTGCTTAATTACATAATATTATAAAGCTAAATAGAGGTAATTTTTAACTACTTGAATTTGTGATGTGAAGTATTTTTAAGCCACTTGACGAAAATATTAGCATTGCAGGATTTTCTGGATCACAAATTAATAAAACTATCACAAACAAACAGAAGTAGGCTACGAACCGCAAATGATTCACATGTGTGACATGTTGCGATTCAATGTACCTACTAGTAGAATAAAGATTAGTTTCTTATTTAATGACGCAATATGACTTTTATTTTTATTAAAATATTATAAGAATTACATTATAGCCAAATAGCTGAACGTGGCCATTCAGTCTTTTCAAGACTGTTGACTCTGTCTACCCCGCAAGGGATAGTATAGGGATAGCATAGACGTGACCATATGTATGTATGTAAGAATTACATATTTTTATGTCAAGAATAAGTATTTTTAATAGTATACAAGAAAAAAGTTTACTGAAATATTACTAAGCGATTAGTGATAAGTTTAATGACGTAGACATAGATTTAGAACAAAAGTTTTGTATTGTTTTCCTAAGCGTAGACTCAAGGAAAATTGTATTTACATAAGTATGTTGTCTTTGGATCTTTTGACGATCAATTTATTAAGCGAACCAAAAAATACTTGAAAGCATTCATAGCCCATGTTTTCGTAATTTAATAATGTTATCGATTCAACACAGGGCGTGTGCGACGCGTGGGTGCCATTAGCGATTACCATACAATGATCGGTTCGATCTGACATTACCAAGTATTGCTCATTTCGTTACATTCAGATTTACATCCCTTTAAGGTGAGCGAAAATTCCTGACAGTTAAAATAATAGCTTTCCCGAGACTAAATCAATAACTGTTTATAGGCTATTAGAACATTCAGTCTACATAACTGATCTTTTCAGACACCAATCGTAAATAAGGATTGTATTTTCTAGCAATACCCTGGCCTAAATTAAAATAATCCCCTTGTATCCTTATACTTATTAAGAAGGCTTAAATAAAAATAGGCAAAGGTCCAATATTACACATGAAACAACCTTTAAAAGCCCTTATACGCTTCATTGTTATGGTGGTCGTGAACGAAAGCGCTAGAAAGAAGTTTCGCAAAGCGGCCGATATGGATCGGTTGGTCAATCGCACGCGCATGACATGTCCGCGCCTTCACGATGCAGCCCTCGATAAACAAATAGATGATTTTTTTTTGTAATCTGCCTATATACTGGTTACGGCCATGTATCTTCTTTTGTTCACCTTTAATTCCTTTTATCTTAATATCTCCAAACATATTACGAGCATTTTTAATCGTTCTTGGATGGCCCCTCTTTAAACAAATTCCCAAATGATAATATTTGTGTTATACAAAACAACAATTACATATCAACGGGTGATTGTAGTACCGACATGTGTACTAACAATCTAATCTAATCAAGAAAAGTCTGGTAATGAGATATGATTTGATAATAAACGACGAATGAGCTGCGAAGAAAAGCTCACTCAGTTTGCATAAAACTCTGATAATTTTCTAGTTTTACGGTCAGTTGTATTATTTTAAACATCAATAAATAAAAATCATTTAAAGCTATGATACTTAATTATTAAAATTATTTTCTTCAATTTAAGACCTAACCGAAAAGTTTCTAATAAAAACAATTAACATTTTCTTTAAAACTTTAACCTAAACAATTAATTTATGAAACTAGATCGAATTCTTACCTTGGTGTCCATGTCTGTCTGCTTAGAATAGGATATCACAGTCCTCGAGGTGGAATGTGGGTAGGTTTGGGAGTCCGTTGGTTTTATATCGGCCGCTGCGTAACTCGGGACGTGAGGCCCATACGGCACGCCTCATTGAAGAAAGTGCTACGATGTTACGCGATGACTCTTGCGATACATGTTACGTTTAAATGCTTTCTTTGTCAGTATATAGAGCAGTGACGCAGTTCCGGGTATCCAGGAATTTAACTTAAAATTTATTTTCATACATGAAAACCATTTGATTTCTTCTTTTGTGCGTATTGGTATAAATATTGATATTAATTTCACCATATTTCATGAGTTTCGCAATACTGTTCTATTAAATATCTAAGGATATTGAGACACATGGAACATTTAAATGCTTTTTCTGTCAGGAGTAGGTATATAGTACACTGACAGAGTTCCGGGCACGGGATTATCCAGGATATTTTTTTAAATTGTGACATGTGCCGTTAGGTTGCCAGCACCAATAAAAAAAAAGAATAGGACCACTCCGTCTCATTCCCATGAATGTCGTAAAAGGCGACTAAGAGATAGGCTTATAAACTTGAGATTCCTCTTGTAGGGATGAGCTAGCAACATGTCACTATTTGAATCTCAATTCTTTCATTAGGCTACACAGCTGAACGTGGCGTATTAGTCTTTACAAGACAGTTGGCTCTGTCTACCCCGCAAGGGATATAGACGTGATTATATTTATGTATCACATACTTAATGTGACATGAAACATTTTTTCTATGCTATAGATGTAAACATCATATTTCATTTTATCTTGCAATACATTTATTTCACGTAGGTATAACGATAATGTAATAAAGGTAACGATATGGAGCCGTGACGGCATTCAGGCTACTATCCAGGAATTATTTTTTTACATTTGTAGTACCTACAGAGAACCGTTTGGATTTTTTTATGTGCACATTGATACAAATTTCACCATATTTCATCACGTATTGTAATGCTGGCAATACTGATCTAATAATATCTGAAGTATCTTCCGATATATTATGTTACGTTTAAGTGCTTTCTTTGTCAGCAGTATATAGAGCCGATACAGGGACCGCTTGATTTTTTTCCGTGTGGTTTTAAATTTTATACATACATATAATCAGGTCACAGGTACTCACAAAGACTGAAAGGCCACGTTTAGCTTGGCTATGGCTTAAAGATGGAATTGAGATTCAAAAAGTGGCAGGTTGCTGTCCATCGCCTAAAGGAAGAATCCCAAGTTTATAAGTCTATCCCTTAGTCGCCATTAACGACATCCATGGGAAAGATATGACGTGGCCCTATTCTATAGTTACCGGAACCACATGCTATTAAATTTCATGATGTTTGTAATGTAATACTAGTAAATATCAGGTGACAAAAAAAACAAAGTTAAGAAAGTCGCCAAGTGCGTGTATTGAGAGCAACTTGAGAAAACAAATTGGAATTTTCCCAAATTTTATGTATGAGTGATTTTTTATCGCGAGTAACACATAAAGATGAGTGTATACAAATTTTGTGTATTAAGATGTATTATAAATATATTATTTATCTGAATATATGAAAGACCAATTTGTGGTTAAACATGTAATTAGGGTATTACTGACAAGTAAACCATCTTTTATTTAAGATGATAACATTGAAAAAGAGGGGAAAGAGAATTGTCAGAAAAACGTGTCCCAGGCCCCGAAGCATAGCTGAGGAGCTACTGGGGACACGCAAGATGAGAGAGATGAGGTCAGGTTAGTTTATATTTTCACAATTAGGTACTATTTCATGGTAACTTTCCAGGGTAGTAAGTAGTTTGCGCAAATTATCGTTTATCTCAAATCCGACGGGTACCTACCGGGTCTCTTGTAGTCGAATTTGAAGTTCTTGCGTATTGTTTGAGCATACAAACATAAATTTCTGTACCGATCTTGAGCACACTTTTTTTGTGAGATGTACGAAAAACCTTTATTCTTTTGTAGGTGGGGCTACACTCGCACGGGATAAGCTCCGGGTATAAAAACTAGTTTTTAATATTTTCAGTATTTAGAATTTACATTTCTACAACTTTAGTTCTGTTTGAGATTTTAGCCAATCGCCCGATAATACAAATATATGACGATATTGAAATGTTCGTAGCTGAGATTCGTAGGCTAACCAAGGGAGAACAGTTTTAGGCTCGCAATTTTCAAAGGTACCTTACAGTTACACACACTTACCTTACAGTTACTTTTGT
Source organism: Amyelois transitella (assembly GCF_032362555.1). Lineage (NCBI taxonomy): Eukaryota > Metazoa > Arthropoda > Insecta > Lepidoptera > Pyralidae > Amyelois > Amyelois transitella. The sequence continues at coordinate 5,126,616 of NC_083523.1, forward strand.
TTGTAAGTACTTTTTGTGTGTAGATAAATTGGTATCGATATTTCAGTGGAGAAAATACCTACTTTTTACTAACTTTGTGACATTTGTTGGATTGATTTATGTCCATATCAATAAAACATTTATGTTTATCGAGCATATCTAATATTAAACTTGGAGTTTCATATTTACATCAAAATAAAGGGAACTTGTATTTATTAAACGATTTATTAATTCCATAAAAAATATAACTATATACAAATCAAGTCTTTACAAATGAGCCATCAAGTTGAATAAGTCTTCAAGGATAGCGGTATCCGGCGGCAACGGGCTCCACGAGCTTAGCTGGCGCCGCCCGAGCGATGGGCGCGGCCGCGGGTGCGGGCGCCACCAGGCGGGCGGGCGCGGCTGCCACGGGAGCTGCGTACGCAGCGGGTGCGGTGTACGCAGTGGCGACTGGAGCGGCATACGCTACGGGGGCAGACGCCGTGTACGTTGTGTATGCTGCGGTCGCAACCGGAGCCGTGTACGCAGCAGCGACAGGGGCGGGCAGCGCCGCTCTGTAGGCCGCCACCGGAGCCGTGTACCGTGCTACGTAGGGGGCGGCAGCGTAACGAGCGGCAACGACAGGAGACGCTACGGGGGCAGCCGTGTAGCGAGCGACTACAGGGGCGGCGGCATAGCGAGCGAACACTGGAGCGGGTGCCACAGGGGCTGCGGCATAAGCAGCAGTGGCAACTGGTGCTGCGGCGACAGGAGCAGCAGCGTACCTTGCCGGCGCGACGACTGGGGCGCCGACAGCGTAGCGGGCCGCCACCACAGGCTGTGCGACGGGTGCAGCTGCGATCCGGGCGGGTACTACAGCGGGCTCGGCTACGACAGCTGGGGCCGCAGCTACTAAAGGCTCCTTGCGAACGACGGCGTTGAATCCATTGACAGAGTCGGCGGTGTAGTCAACAACACGACGCGTGCCATCGGGATCGACGAGGGAGTATGAGCCCTGTACTAAATCACCATCGCGCTGCTCTTGCTGACTCTTGTAGTCACCGGTCAGAGAGTCTGCCACGTCGTATCCAAATCTGTATTGGGGTAGAGGGTCGAACTCTTCGAGTCTCGCAGCCACGGCCGGCGCTGCGTAGGCCACAGGAGCTGCTGCGAAGGCGGCAGGTGCCACGCTGCCGTAGGCGGCGGCGAGGAGGCAGGAGAAGACCACCAACTGGAAGAATATTTAATTTAACATTTCTTATAGTGCTACTTCTTTAATATTCAAAACGTTCGGTTGAATACAAAAATCATGATGACTGTGAAGCATGCTAACCATGCATAGTTGTCCACTGATTGAACTGTCGGAAATTCTAAAAGGGCAATTTTCAATATGTTTTCAAACTATTTTTTGATGATTCTTTAATAAATGATATGCTTCATGCCTTTTGTGTTACGAGAGAGAGATAAATTAATTTTAATTAATAGTCGAATATTTTTATGTAAACAATATAAATTTTTAGCACTGTTACTTATAACATAAGAATTAATAGTTTTTACTATTAATTCTTACGGTTTTGTGTCCAATTTGTACTTTTTACTTGAAAAAACTAATTATTGCCCAAAACTTTGTCAGTTTTAACGCGAACTATTATAAGCGTTCGTTGACACTTGTACCATGATATAGGTAATTTTATGAAAAATTAAAAATTGATTATTGCTATCACTGTGTAGTAACTTTAAAACACTTTTTCACGATCACTTTTCACGTTTCACTTCACAAAACAATCCAGTCGGTTCCGTACCTTGAAAGCCATTGTCTCGGTTGTTGAGATGTGTTCGGGGATGCTAGAAGCTGTGAACTGTACACCCCAGTGGGTTCTAACGCCATTTATAGTTGTTCGCGTCGTGGTCTTGCTTCATCCCGGCCGCATCTCCAAATTTAAATATATTCAAGTACGCACGTACAAACGTTGGCCGATGGGACAGCTGGACAATGCCACAGACAAAGCAGCTACTTGTGTAACCGGACCGGGGCTATGAAACATCGCGGTCACACCAATTTTTCACTTAATTCTCAATAGAACTTGTTTTCAGGATACTTTTTGGCAGATCTTCATGGTTCGGTCATTGATAAAACCTTCAAGAAAATGTTAAACATCCGTTATCGAATGCAATGAGCTCTGAATGATACTCGCTTGGAGAAAACACATGTGATTAGTACTTTTATTTTCTTGTATCGTTAGTTACGTTGGCCCCTGGAAAGGACAAGATCGCTCGGAGTCAATAAGGGTATTCAGGCTTAATCGTCAATAAGGCAATCAGGTTCCTGTTGCGGTATGAGCTCATTTAAATATTCGAGTCCGGAGTTAAAATTATCCGGACATAAAATTAAAATTAAATTATTAAATTAGAATGTCCGCAAAGCAACTGCAATGTCGTAATGATTTTCTCCGGGCTTTTCCCTAGAGTAAGGAAGGAAGATAAATTAGACCAAAGAAAACGAATCTTAAATTTTTCATTACTTTTCATTACCAAATGTTTGTTCAAGCAAGAATCGTTGGTGCACATTGTAATAAAAATACTTATCACGTCCATGTCTGACTATTTTGCAATATTCATTGCACTAGACAACTCATTTTTTTCTAGTCTACCTAGACACAAAAAGCTCATTTATAATGCAGACTATGTTTGGTTACCATATTTTTTAAAATATAAAACATCAGTGAGTTTGCCGGCTGAATGTTTTATAATAACTGAATTATTTGGAAGAAAGTAAGTTTTGAAGTAAAAAGAAAAAAGAAAGTTTGAAAAGCTTGAAATATACCTGTAAAAAAAACTTCTGTACATATTTTTATTTAATCCTACTACTATTATAAAGGCGAAAGTTTGTATGGATGTATGGATGTTTGTTACTCTTTCACGCAAAAACTACTGAACCGATTACCATGAAATTTGGTATGTAGGTAGCTGAAGACCCAGAATAACACATAGGCTACTTTTTATCCCAGAGTTCCCGCGGGATTGATAGGGTTTCCATGCGGACGAAGTCGCGGGCGGCCTCTAGTAATTAATATTATAATGACTAGCTGTTTGCCAGTGATACCTGTATGTGGACTACATAACTTTTCCTACAAACAAAATCTATAATTGCTGAGTCCGTATTTGAACTGGAACTTTGTTCAATGAAAATTTCAATTGTGCTCATAAACACGCTGGTGTCTCAAAACAAAAGATAGAACAGAAGCAAAGCAAGAATGTTCATGCATTTATTATCGCCAACTCATTTGAATTGCAAAGTAAATACCTTAATATAGTTTGTCTATTTATGAAGATTTACCGGTAAGATATTTGAAAACAATACAATTGTAAGCATATTCTACTGGTGTATCCCTAAAAAATACAAACATGGAAAAAATAACATTGCTAAAACGCTCAATGCTTAACCTTTTCACTCTCTATGTTTAAGTTGTCTGGTGCAACAGTATGTCTATGTTCAAGCCTCGAACCTCGCTTATGTGGCCTGGTCATATTAACATTACAATGGCCGTTTTGAACGATATTTTGGCAAGGACACAAGGTCACATTCCGCCGTGCACTAAAACTGACATTACCTCTTTTGTTTTCACTAATATTGCACATTATCCTGTTTTTTGTTTCTTTTCTCGTTGCTTCGAAGTTAGGAATATTTGTGTTAGTAGTTTTTCTTTAGAATTCTATAAATAAGTCTAGCTTGCTTTGTAAGAACTTATTACGACAGTAGATGTTATGATTTTTTTGTTCATTTAAGAAAACTTTTTTTTTGTAAAGAAAATTAAACATTTTTATTAAAAAATTAGATTGCGATACTTAGATGCAGAATAGAAACTATCCATAACGGTTTAGTAAGCATGGTTTATCTTTACCATTTCTAAGTATTTTTTTACAAATTACTAAATTATGTATTTATTTATGTTTGGATAAATATTGTTTTCAAAGTTTACGCAAAAAGCGACCTTCACTCGGGCATAAACGCGGGCAACAGCTAGTATATAATAAAATAAAAATATATAATCGATAGCTAGTTTGGAATGCTACGCTCATGAAAATGCTGCGGGCATTTCCCGAAGATCACGCGCTTCGCCGTCCTTCCACAAGGCTGCCAGGTTGCGACAACTACAGCTTATAGCTTGCTGCGCACGCGCCACTGCTCGAACGCCCCATTTAGATATCAGTTATCGATTTCTTATTTATCATACTCTACAATCCCTGTAAATTGCAATACAGTAGGACTTAGAAAACAATTGAAACATGTTAGAGCTTTTATTATTAATTTATAGTTATTCAATTTATTGTATCTGCAACATATGGGGAAATAATATTTACATTTCTGCATTATAAAAGCAATTAGAGGTAAATATATTTTTTAATAAAGTTAAAAAAACAACTGCGATCGTTTTAACACTACGGCATTTACTTATTAGTCATCAAAATGTGCATACAAGTGCACAGATTCAATGCTCAGTTAAGATGAAAATAAAGATCTGATTTTCCTGGGTTTAGTTACTGTATTTATTACTACATACCTACATACTTACTCTTATTTACAGACATCACAAAACCAAAACTATAGTATACTATTGAACATTGAGTTGCTATCAAATAACATTACTACATCTGTGTCTGTGTGTTTATCCTTATATGATCAACTATTTCTCCCTTTTATTCACGTTTGTATTGTAAATTAACTTAAGTAAAAAATAAACAAAACGATTTCCTCTTAAGTAAAGTTTCCGTCCTTCATTTTGTGTCCTTGAATGCACATGCTCACTACGCATACTATATGTATATGGCTTCTCACTGCTTCCCGCTTTCACTCGCATGCGGTACCATGGACATTGTAACCTTCAGATCAAATGGCAAACAGGTGTGATGTTCTCATGCAGAAAAGTTTAATGAAAGAATTTAATAAAATTCCCATAAAATTTTACAATCGGTTTACTTAAATAACTTTAAAATCGTGACTGTTTTAATTCGGTATAACTTATACTTTCTTACGTATTTATCATAAAAACATACTAATCGAGCCTAATTCATACTTCATACCTATCATTCTCATGATAAAATTTCTAAAATGAACTGAACGATTTTTTTTATAATACTTTACTATATGGTAGCCGCATCCGGATGCTTGCACAGTGCAAAGGAATTGCAAAATGCAATTTTTAATTATTATTTATTTGAAAGATCAACAACCGTTTACAAAAAATAGCGCCACGTATGAGAAACAAATGGTCAATTACAGGTCCTTACTGATACAAAACACTAATACAATAAAAAAGGAACATTCATCTCTAAACATTTAAGAATAATTATTTACAAAAAAATTTAACAGCTCACCAACCTTAACTAAGTTAACATCAATTAACTGTATTTAAAAACCTTGATTCCAACAACAGTCAAAATAAATAAAAAAATATATTATTTTGAAACTCGTCTCTGGTCAGCCATCGACTACTTACATCGCTTGGAAAGAATAATTGTATAAGAGTCCGCCTTAATTTAGAAATACTAGGAATGCAAAAGATATCGATATCAGCATCTACTGAAATTTGATTGTACAGATGAGCGGTTCTCCTTACAAAAACTAATTTACTGTGCCGACCCCACGTAGAAAGTGGGAAAAGGTAACGACGAAGAAGAAGAAGAAAAAGATGAGCGGTTCTCCATAAATAAGAATTTTGACTGTAATTTGTGTTGACAAAGGGGGTATAAAACAGATCTTTGCAAGTATATCAGGAAAATCAACAATACTATTGATTATTTTAATCTGCCACATTCCTTCTAGTGACTTGAGGAACGAGATGTTGATTCGCACACAACTCGTTATATTGATCCTTCTGATCAATATAAATATATATAAGAAATAAATAACTGAAAACATAAATAGCGTAAAATTCCGGTAATACTATGATTTCGATTCAACAGCATGTCACTTTGGGCTCTCTTATTTTATGAATTTTAAATTAGTGTGTGTATCTTATCAATTGAATTTTTTTTTCAACAATTTGATTCACTCTCAGTCAGTATTCAGTCTCTGGGATTTCCATAGAGTTAACAAGCGCGACCATGGCTTTAAATATTGACCCCGATAAACAGAATGCCCTGTGGCACGCGCTGCATTTTCATCAGCTATCTATCACGCGTGTATAGGCAATAGCGTTTGTAAGGTAATAGAAACCTTACCTAACTATACAAGTTCATTTGGCACGCGATTTTCAGATCAGGGATTGAAGTAGAAAAAGTACTTCTAGATCAGTTGAGATTTTCTTAGAAACAACCTTAAAAAACAAACATATTCTTCTTTTCATAACGTGACCTAGTTCTTTTCTTTTAGTTCTAGCCATCCGTAGCCTTTCAGTCTTTTGGAGAATATCTGGCTGGCTCTATCTATCCCCTAGGAAATAGAGACATGATATATGTATCCTTTTTAATTGCAACAATAATACAATACATGTACGAACATCTAGGTTAAGTTATTAGGTGCGCTATGTACTTTCTTTTTTGGAAGGATAAGAAACTAGGGTTCAAAGACTATACACACCATGGCTAGGTCGAGTTCTAGACGCCTTCTAAGGACTAACTCCTAATTTAGTCTGAATAATTAGATGCACGAGTTTCAAAAGACGTGGGAAAAGCTGCAGTCCATTGCGACACCGTGTCTGCTCTGCGACGAGTGTTTATTATTTTTTCAGGCCATAGTTTCACCTTAACGTGAAAATTCTTGAGTACTAGAATTTTATTAATAGGCATGAATTTTAATTATGCAAAAGGAAAAAATCGGCTGCACTACACACATGAATAACTAACTTAAATGTCTATAAATTTTAACTTATTATGTTATTCCAATGTCTAAGCAATATACAATATTTTATGAAAAAATGCGAAATGAATAAACTACTGAATGTGGGGTACATGTGGAGTACATTCAGTAGTTTATTCATTTCGCATTTATAAAATAAGTAGAAAATGATTTCGCTGATATAATATTTACATATATTTTATGTTAATTCTAGAAAAGATTTTAGTAAAAGGAGCGAAAGCTTGGTTAAAAGCTAGTTTTTAAATTAAGTAAAAATAACGATGTTGTTTTTTTAAGATTGGCAAAGACAATCTGGTGAAGCGAAGCGTGCTATCTTGATGAAGCCGGGCGGCCGCAGACTCACGAACTATTTCGCAACGTCCGGGCCACGACCAGCTGTGGATATTGTCTAATTATATCGTTACCTATCATTGCAGTTGTCATGTTACTGCTAACATCTTAGTTCAACTACAACACGTCATTTAGAACCTGTTAGAAACTTTGCTTTTTGTAAATTTTGTAGCACACCATATTCATTTTATTTCAGGTCCTGGACGTAACTTGATTCTACTTTTATTACGTTTTGTTTCTTTTGTTGAAAGGTGCTTAATGAAACATATTAATGCTGAAGTAACGATCGCTATTAAATTGAAAAAAAATCTGTATTAAAATAACGCTTTTTTCAATGTTGCTCTTTTCTACACGATATTTATGTTCATAAGAAGGCAAGTACCTTACCGACTCAGCAATTTAATTCCAGAATCACAAAATTGACCGCAATCACCTTGGCAGTTATCATGTCATAAATGTGACGTTTAAAGATTAATTAATGTTAACAGGAACCTCGCCCAATTTAATGAACACTCGTTAAAATTTAATTGCTTATCTTCTTACCATTTTATTAACCGACTTTAAAAATGAGGATCTATATTCAACCCATATGTAAGTGTGTCTGTTCATGATTTTCTCGAAAACCTAAATTAAACATTTAAAATAAATAATTTTTAGATACATTTAAGCTCATATCATATTTAAAATTAAAATTCAAGTTAATAATAACTGTAATTTTATTGGGGTTTATTACTTAATAACATAATATATTCAATACTGGTTCATTTACATCTTCTGAAAGGTTATTCATTTAGTGGTTTATGGAAGAGGACATATTTTACTGACTGACATATTGTCTACTTTATTGGCCTAAGCCCAAAGCGCTCATTTTAGACATTAGGAATTTGACATGTAATTTCCTTAATGTGGGGGTGCACTAAGAGAAGTTTCCCGAATTCCCACGAGAATAGGATATTTCGTTTTACGCAGGCGGAGCAACGGATATACTCTAATAAGTTATAATACTTATATGCGATTTAAACATCTGTTGAGGAACACTTTAAAACTCTTCAATCAATAACCGTTTCTGTAGACGTAACTTCATACTTAAACAAAAACTTTTTAATACTCGCAAAAATCTGTGCTACATTTCAGGCAATGTACCTACCTCACAATGATATTGAACTTAACGTCTAATAAAAACAAGTAATTGGCCAATTAAATAAAACGTTTGAAATTTTATAGAATGAATGTTTGTTTTAAAGATTAATTAGTTAAGGTCTCAGCGGCCATGGTACCCGAGTTAGGTTATGGAGGTCTCAACGAAAACAAAAGTAGCCGGACGGGTGCGGCGAGGTAATTGTGGCTGTCATGGAGCGCACGCACGCGAATTATACGCTTGTAAACCAATATATTTATAAGTTTATTAGCCATACAAATTAAAAAAACTACGATGTTCGTACCGGAACTTTTAAAAACTACCTATAGAAAATTTGAGGATTACTTTTTAAGCTACATGGATCTTCTTCCTCCTGGCTTTTAGTCCCAGTTTCATCCTCACCACTCTGGAGAAGAGCCTGGGGTGCCTTTGACCAAAGATCCTGGATTGGGTGAGTCAAATTTTTACACGAAGCGACTCCCATCTGACCTCCGCAACCTTTTCAGGGCACCCTTACCCTTATTGGATCGATCATGGTTACACATCTAGTTGCCTGAATGTGTAGGTTTCCTCACGATGTTGTCCCTCACCGTAAGAGCATCGATTATTATTCAAACTAATGTACATAACTTTAAAAATAGTCATTGGTAATGGACGCAGCGGGATTCGAACCTGTGCCTTTTTGCACCACATGCAATTTAAGCTTACCGATTCGACCACCGATGCTCTCGATCTAAGCTACATGTAATACATGTGGAACATAAAAACTGCCAATAGAGAATTTTAATTGAACTTAATTTTAACTGTAGTAGAAATCAGTTTGCATACTGATTTCTATAGTGTTTATTGCTAAGAATTTATGGGCCAACAGAATATATTTTCATGAAATAGATAAAACTATTAGTCCTTCTGGCGTTAGTCCCGGTTACATCCTCACCTTTCTGGAGAGACTCCCGATGTGCACGCGACGTCCTTTACGACCAACTTTAACTATTTCACACTTTTTTTTTGCATGATTGTTCTATACAAACTAAACTTACTAGAAAATTTTACTGTTGTTTAAGAAGCTGCCCAGACCATTTAAATCATTATTGGTGCTGTTTGCATTTTAAGGAATTAACTTTAAAGTGCCGTGTGGTTCCCGGCACCAATAAAATTAAAAAAAGAATAGGACCACTCCATCTCGTTCCCATGGATGTCGTAAAGGGCGACTAAGGGATAGGCTTATAAACTTGGGATTCTTCTTTTAGGCGATGGGCTAGCAACCCGTCACTATTTGAATCTCAGTTCTATCATTAAGCCAAACAGCTGAACGTGGCCTATCAGTCTTTTCAAGACTGTTGGCTCTGTCTACCCCGTAAGGGATAAAGACGTGATCATATGTATGTAACTTCAAAGATCGGGGCCCGTTTAAATTATGCTGTGAAAAGATGTGACAAATTCTTAAACGATAACGGGTTTAAAAGGTCTAGGTTACAGGTGTGTAATTTTCTCTACATTCGAGATAAGATCGCTAGAAGGCTTACATAGGTCGGGCTGTGCTTTGGGCAGCTTACGGATAAGCATCGCATTAGCCACGTACTTGCGTGGAAGCATAATGTCAAGGCGACCACGTATTGTTCCAGCCGATATGTTCACTGGCCAATAATTTATTGATTCAAAGCTTTTTAATAATATTCTTGGTGTAGTCGATTTGTAAGTCTATTAATATTAATTTTGTATATTATAAAAAACAAAAATACGACTTACTATACCTAACGTTCTTATCCTTTACGCTTATCATCACAGTTCCAGACAACGTCTATAAAAAGTTATCATAATGTAGCACCCTACCTGAGGACGAGTACATGCAATGATTTTTATTTCATTACTAGTTGACGCCCGCAACTCCGTTTGCGTGTTATTGGAAATACGAAGGTTAAGGTTATTAAATTTACTCATATTTTGGTACATATTACAGAGTAGCTGGTCCCTTTGGCTTCTACATCACATGATCCAGATGTTTTTCGCCTAAAAAAAATTCTCATCAGGTTGAATTTTCTCCAGATGTAATTTCCTTCACCTTTTATTTATGTTATAGACATATTTATATTAACATAAAATAATCGTATCAAGTACTAAAATAATATTATGGTGTATACAAGTAAAAAAAATGTTGCATTCTTAAATAAACCCATTTCTTAAAAATAATTTCAAGGATAATCAACAGTATTTTTTACAATTTGTAGGCAATTCAATCAAAAAAAGTTAAAAGATTGCCAGCATCATTTCGGTAACGTCTTTTGATAAGTGCATGTCTCGATATGAACCTTTACGAGACCAATTTGCAACCTTTGTCTGCATCACAATCATATATTTATTCATGAGGTCTTATTTAATTGTGCAATTCGCGTCCTGCTTATTATTCAATGGAAACATACGAGTTGGGTAGCCTGATTTCGTGGTTCTTTTTGTTAAATTATCGACCTATTGTTGATGCAATTAAATTGGATTACCTACATACCCCACAGGATAATGGGCAATGTTATTCAGATTACTAATTATAACGGAACGCATCGTCAAAGTAATTTATTACATAATATTATTTACAGTTTCTACTTTATGACATCTTTAGTAACCATGTTCTGATAAAATGCACAAACGATTTCAATAAACGAAATTATATAAACGTCATTATAAGAAGGAACTTTTTAAATTTCCTCGGGAGCAAAGCTTCTGAAAAAAGCTAGTCGTAATAGAGCTAATTAAAACAAAAGATTATTATTGCACATCAATCATTAAATTAAAAATCATCAAACAAATAAATCACCCAATAATTATTCAGTGTGTAATAAGTTTAATGGGTCTAAATAAATTACATATAAGATGTCGTATGTAGGAGATTAATACTCGTAAATGGCCCAGTACGGTAGCCATCCTTGAGACCACGAGCGGGCGTGGCGCTTGCGCAAGTTGAAAAACCAGAGCAGATGTAAAACGACACTTAGACGATGTTTCATAGCATTTAAATGTATCGTAAATTTATGATACATTTCTTTTTATTTTACTTTTTGTAAAATTTATATTGTTTTAAAAGATTAAATTATGGAAAATTGCTCATAGCACAGTCTTAAAGAGACTCAAAGCCCATCTTAAACTTCTGTTCGTGTAGTAGTATATATCCTGTGTAAAAACCCGAATTACATAAGCGATCTTACCTCCGCAACCCTTGCAGGGGAACCTTACCCATAGGTTATGGTAACACTTTTAGTTGCTTCAATGTGCAGAAAATTTATCATGATGTTTTCCTCACAGTCATAGCATTTGGCAATCAAAGTAATGATCATTACTCAGAAAAGAGTCACTGGTACATGGCCGAGGTAGGATTTGAACAAGTGCCTCCGTGCGCATTTAAAACGGGCATCGTCAGTTTTGACGCACTTCTATTAAATTAAAATTTAGAATACAATTTACTTGCGAGCGAAACCGCGAAGACAAGCTAAGTGTATAGTAACCTCAGTTAACGTATATTGGCGAAGAAAAGACATCAACGAGCACTTTAAAGTTGCAATGCTAGTAAATATTAGCCAATTAATGTCTGTGTAAAAGTAAGTTGTTTTTTGATAGAAATAAATGTACATTTTCTTAAACACGATTTATCAAACCAAGTCGCCTTAACGAAATCCATAAGAAAGGGATGACTTTGTTGTATACTGTGTGGTCCCGGGACTACAAATATAGAACAAAGTACAAAGAGGGACACTTTACACTTCACAACATAGTATAAAGCAAAGTATTCTTCTTGCTTCCCTTGCATGCTTATATGTTTATGTCTTTAAAACTTCACAACAGATATTGATGCGATTTTTTTAAATAAAAAGAGTGATTCAGGAGGAAGGTTAATATGTATAATAACATGCTTATATATTAGAAAATCACTGATAATTTTAAGATTGCATAATACATTGCAAACGCTGGCTGAACTCTACGAGATAGATCGAAATCTAATGATTTATTTTATTTTCTATATATTGGGACGATATAAGTCATTAAGCTTATAAGTTCTGGAAATTACACTTAAATACTTTTAAGAAAACTGAAAAGTCTGAAATAAAATCTTTATTGATTAAAACAAAATCCTGACAGCTTATACCCGCTTAAAAGTGATAGATGAAAGAACATAGCCGTCTGTAACACATTCATGGACAAGATGCAGTGGTCCTATTCTAAACTATTCTAGCCGAGAACCAGACAGATTCTGATAGACAAAGTTATCCCATAAAAGACAGTCCAACAAAATATTTGCCAGATTTAAGCTGAATGAATAAAGCAGCAATTATCAATGGCTCAAACATTACAAGAATATACATAAAATCACGCCTCTTTGCCGGCAGAGGCTGAGACCACATCTTTCCACTTGCCACAGGAAATTACAATGATCGCAAAATCGGTTGCCACATTAATTGCGAATGCAATAAAATTATCAAAATTTATGTTTTGAACATAAGCTTTATTATATTGTAACCCATAAATAGTAATTCCATTGCTAATGTACTTATATCTATAGAACTCAGTTATTTTTTGACATCAACGAGTAAAACAAAAGTGAATTGTTTTCAGCGTCAGTCAACCCTTATCCTTAACACACAAAAACAACTCAACTTCTTAATTTGAAAGAAAAATCTTTATAATCTTTATATTTTTTTATCTTTCTTTATTTGGTTAAATCTTAACATTATACTTATAACTTACAGAATGATATATATAGTGATACAATTTACATGTAAGCGCCGACCTCCGGAAACCCATATCCTAATCCTCAAGTTGTAATCTTAATCGTCTATACACATATACCAGTTAACTTTTGAGACAAGTAATTATCTACTAAGTGCTACAAATAAGACATACATACATATGGTCACGTCTATATGCCTTGCGGGGTAGACAGAGCCAACAGTCTTGAAAAGACTGAATGGCCACGTTCAGCTATTTGGCTTAATGATAGAATTGAGATTCAACAACAAATAAAATGAACATCTAAATAAGTTTATTTGTAAGTAAATAAGTAAAATAAGATTAACTTTTAACACCTATTTACGTACCCTTAACACCGCGGTAGGGCTGAACTAGCTAAGGGAGCTTCATCGCTCGGGGGCTCAAAGCTCACGGCCGTGTGACGTCTCCGCCGAGTGAAAGGGTGCGCCCCCGCTACCACTATAAAAGCTCCAAACGCTTCTCATCAGGCATCATTCAACATCCCACATCACATTCTTCACACAATGGCATTCAAGGTACAACATACTCTTGCATAACATTTAAATCAGTAATACAAAGTGTGTAATTTATCATAGTGATATTAGTGAAAAGTGTGTACGAGTTTTCTTAATTAAAATTACTGGGGATTAGATAGAGATATGTATTAAATGGAAACTACAAAAAATAATTAGAATTCCTAGACAGACAAGAGATTCAGAAATGTGCAAAAGTGTTCATCCATCTACTATTACAATAAACGTGAAATCAAATAGAACGGGATGTCAGTTTAGGCTATAATTTTAAGATTATAATCATCTAATTTGTGTTTCAGTTTGTAGTTCTCGCTTGCCTGGTAGCTGCCGCCAGCGCTGGTGTTGTCCCAGCCGCCCCAGTGGCCTATGCTGCAGCCCCGGCCTACCACGCCGCCCCAGCATACCAAGCTGCCCCGGTAACGTACGCCGCCCCAGCGTACCATGCCGCCCCGGTAGCATACCAAGCCGCCCCGGCATACCACTCCGCCCCAGTCGCCTACGCCTCCCCCGTTGCCAAGGTCGTCGCCCCTGTCGCCAAAGTCGCCGTCGAAGAATACGACCCACACCCACAATACAGCTTCGCTTACGATGTCCAAGACGGACTTACAGGCGATTCCAAGACCCAGCACGAGACTCGTGACGGAGACGTCGTTCAGGGATCCTACTCGGTCGTCGACCCTGATGGCACCAAGCGCACCGTTGACTACACCGCTGATCCCCACAATGGTTTCAATGCTGTCGTGCACAGAGAGCCTGTTGGTGTGAAGGTTGCCGCCCCCGTAGTCGCTAAGGTCGCCGCTCCCGTGGCTTACGCTGCGCCTGCCCCGGTCTCATACGCCGCCGCCCCGGTGGTCGCTAAATACGCCGCTCCCGCCGCCTACGCCGCGTCCCCGGTTCTCCACGCCGCCCCGGTCGCCAAAATCGCAGCTCCTCTTGCCTACTCCGCCCCAGTGTACCACCACTAAATTGATGCCAAAACTTTAGTTATTTATACGTTAAATACCTCATGATTTCGTGTGTTTGTTTTTAAATATGCTAAATCGTGTGTTAGAAGACAAGTTATGAGTAAGGGTAGTCAATTAAATTATTACCTATCCTATTAAATTTTTTACTTATACCAACACAATCTCACGTACTCTCTAGATATAAATGCCTATTAGAAAAAAACAAGTCAAAGATCTGTAAATACTTATCATTTTCCAGAAATTAACATCAATAAAGGCAAGATTAAAAATACCTTTTAACTATTACTAAAAAGGAGACTGTAGGTATCCAAGTACCTATGCTTAGCTAAATAGGTCAAATAAATTTATATCCACGATTAGAGCTAAGTATAACTTACCTACACAAATTTGAACAGCTGAACGTGACCTTTCAGTCTATTCAAGGCTCTGTCTATCCCGCAAGGAACTAGATTATATGTATGTGTGAATTTATATAAACTCGGTGATGTTAAAATATGGCTTTTTTACTTACAGTGTTGTTTGGTATTTGTGATATTATACGCAAAAGAATATAAAACCACTTGATTCTTGAACAAATACACTTATAACTTACTTTTTTCTATCGCTCACTGTACCTACCTACATCAATACATAATTGGTTGAAATAGTAACACATGACATTAGAATGCATAACCCAAACCAGACAGAACTTATGTGTGAAGGCTAAGCTCATAAGTTCACGACCTAATTACGTTCGAGTCAAAGGTACAGCATTCCGATAATGTCTCACATGGTGTCTACGAGTATTATTGAATTAGTACATTGGCAACATCAAATAAAATGTATTAGTTTGTTCAAAATAATAGTAAAATATATATATATATATTTCAATACAAAATTTTCGCGACAATAGTTAGGTAGGAGGTAGGTATACTAACTACGAGTAGGTGAATAATTTAAACATCTATTACCGCGAAATGATTTTATAATCATCATACCTATTCAATTTTAGATAATGCTACAAAATAATGAGATTTGACTACATTAAATTAAGTCATTTTTTCATTTAAGTGCATTTAAACACAAGCTTGATTTAAAAAATAATTGATATTTTATTAATTTTAAGTTTTCACTTATCGTTGGCCATACTCCAAAGTCTGTTTCCGTGCTTGTCATAGTTGAACACAATATGTAGCAAATTGCAGGCTCATGGTGGTCACCGTTGAGGAGATCTGTCCAATGGAACCTGGCGCAGCAAGCTTCGTCACGGTCAACTTTGATCAAAATCGCATGTTTATGATGTCCACCATTGAGCAGGTCATGCTTATCATATTCATGCATTGTCATCAACACTGGATCAGCGTATAAAATTTCAACAGAATTAAAATATCAGCAACTTTAGCTTGCAAAATTTGATTTAATTTACATAGTTACATGTTTACTTATTACTTATTTAAAAACATCGGGACTGGTGACACTAAATAAATTAATATATTCTCAGAAATATAAATAAATAAAAATATCACAAACTTAATTCGGATAATAGAACGCTATATAGCTAAGCCACAATATAAAACTGAAAATAATTAATAGCTAAAACAAACAACATAAGGTCCTTATGTAAACGTAAGGCTGTGGGGGACGAGGCAGCGACCTTGATATTTCCTTAGTTCCCACGAGACGAGCGAACTACCTGCAACGTTACGCAACCCGTCCCATTCAGACCTCCGCCCTATACTTTGATGAGACTTAAGACTGGCTAACTTTGAGTATTTATCTCTAGAGAGATATGTGTCTTATTTCTACTAGCTTTTGCGGGGGCCTATTCTCCCGTTGGAATTTCTAGATATCTATAGCCTATATTATTCCTGAAGGTCGCAGTAATATATATATATTTAATATAATATATGCATTAATAAACGTGCACACTGAGCTTAGTAGGCACGTTTATTGAAAACTAAAAAATAGGGTTTCAAACTTCAATGTCAATATTGACAATGTCATGTGGTGTTTGCATTTTGCTTTGCATGTTTGCTTACTGACAGTGTTAGTTGTCAAGTTATTAATGACAACAAAACACATCTTTGTGGTTTACGCCCAAACGTAAACAATTTATTGATTAGAATAAAACAATTACTGAATGAAATCAATACTAATTCAATAATAAAACTTTAAATAATTAATTTATTACAATTATTTTCAATTTTATTATTTTTTATCAATATTTTTCATGTAGCAAGTTGAGTGATATTGCGCATCATATAACGTTTCGCCGGTGTATTATTTTAGTTTACTGGAGTAGTAAATATTCATCAGACAAATGAATGATATTAGACGACGTGACTAGAAATATGGTATCTACCCGTGGCCTTCGATATAAGTTTAGTGAAGGAGAAAGAGTCTTGTGTTATGAACCTGATCCAACTAAGGCTAAAGTTTTATATGATTCCAAGGTAAGAAATCCGAAAAAATTACCTGCCTGAATTAAATTGTGTCACGACCATATAAATTTATTTAACTTATTTAGGCTAAACTAAAAATGTATCCACTTACAGGTATTAGAAGTAATAGAAAGTAAAGATAAGCGTGGACGCCGCACTGTAGAGTACCTCATCCACTTCCAAGGGTGGAACTCTTCTTGGGACCGCTGTGTCAGTGAAGATTTTGTGTTGAAGGACACGGAAGAAAACCGACAACTGCAAAGGGATTTGGCTGAGAAATCACAATTACAACTGTAAGATTTTCATTATCCACAAACTTTTTCTGATTGGCCTGGGTCTGAGAATGGTTTTACTATAAGAATTTATTATTAAGTATAGTATATGGTTGGATAATCCCATATGGCAGCCAAAGTTTTGAGTTTACATTGGGTATAGGTTAGTTCAGTCTTTTTGGAATTCTAACTAAAAGGTAGAAATTATACCATATTGTCTGTCTGTCTGTCCATCTGTCACCAGGCTATATCTCACAAACCGTGATAGCTAGAAAGCTGAAATTTTCACAAATTATGTATTTCCATTGCTACTTTAACTGGATTTTATATAAAGGGCCATACAAAAAATGTGTTGTTTTTCGTATTTATATGTTACAGTATCTGGTAGCCACATAAAATTTTCACAGATTATTAGATGTGTTATTAAACTTACTTTAAAAAATTAAAATAAAATATTAAATAAAAATGAAGTAATTATTAATTATCCCATGCAACAAAACTATATTTTTTACATATAATGTTACTATAGCTTTTGTGCGTGAGTCCGACACGCACTTGGCCGATTTTAATTATCACTTATTAAAAATCAATCAATCATATCAAGATAGAAGGCAGCTAAGTTTAACCTTTTATGTAGGTTAGCGGCCTTATAGTTTGAGAAGACTAGAATTATAAATATAACACTAAATTACTTTTATTACCCTGTATTTCAGCGGTGCTTACTTGTACCGACGTGAGCGAAAGAAGGGCAGCAGTACAAACGCAGGCACCGGCCCTGCCAAGCGAGCGCGCCACGGATTCAGTGACGACGGCTCGTCTAGCAGCACTCAGCCAGATGGTAAAATTAATTTGTAGTTGTTTATAATAGTCTATAGTTTCATAATATTACTATTCATTTATTCAATAATTATTGCTGAATGTCCATTGAGTCTATTTCAAAAGTTCTTAATATTATAATTCATGTTTTTTTAGAAAATGGTTCTATTTATTAACATTGATTGACCAGGAATATTATTATCTTCCCTCTGTCTCTCTACACTAAAAATACATATGTTTATTACAATTTCTTGAAATTTCAACATTAGCTAGCTCTAGTTACAAGCTAGTCTTTAATAAAAATGTATGGAGTATATATTATTTATTATGTAGGTGGAGAGACGGTGGACACGGACTCGTCGTCAGACACGGGCTCCAGCTCTCCGCCGCCGAATGCACACATTGGTCGAGCGCACATTAATCTGCCTTCTGCACTCAGGTATTATTATTCTTCTTCTACTATCTTTTAACGCCAATAATGAATAAAGAAGTATATAGAGAACACGACAAGTAGCAAGAACCCTCTGAAAAAGAGGCTTGATTTATCTTGATGATAGGTCAGGGTATTATCCCTGGAAGCAGCTGCCGATACGTAATATATACAGCTGTTCCTCTGACTTTGCTAGTCATTATCCGGCTCGAAGCATCATGAATCAAATCATGTGAAAACATAGGTAGGTATTTTATTTAGGTACAGGTATATTCTACCTATATTTCACACGCGGCTCTGCCCACATGAAAGGTATATAAATGCAAAATTTTATAAAGATTGGTTGAAGGACTTTCGCATTTATAATGTGAGTATGAAAATCTACATATTTATTTATTTGGCACACCCAGGGATCGCCTGACATTCGACTACCACCTGGTAGTGAAACGCGGCCGGCTATCCCGTCTTCCCGCGACCCCGTGCGCGGCGCAAATCCTGGAGTCGTTCGTGAAGTGGTTCGCGCGCGCCGGCGCCTGGCACCCCGCGCGGGCGCGCCATGACCCCGCGCAGCGCCCCGACCTGCTCGACGTGTCCTGCAGGTAAGGATCGGATCTGTTGTGTGGGCCACGCTGGGATCTACAGATATCATTGGTTGAATAGCCTTACTTTATTCAGTTCATACAAATGAACCGTGTCGCACAGTAGAATTTACAAAAACATAAAAACACAACCAATCAGAACAGTCCTGTTTTCTTAAATCAAAAAGGATATGTTCAGCACAATAACGACTTAATGACGTTTGTTATAAAGTACCATTTAGCGAGACCATTATCATTAAGTTAAAACTCATGAGTTTCACACCTAACTTTGGCACGCGGGTTGTCTACGTATTTCTATGTATACATACATACATACATAAAATCACGCCTCTTTCCCGGAGGGGTAGGCAGAGAGGTATTTCTATGTATATTTATGGTTAAGTTCTGATTGCAGGTTAAATTTAGTCAGAGAAGTAGCTGACGGTCTGCGCGTGTACTTCGACTTCATCCTGCGCGGGCATCTGTTGTACAAGCAAGAAATCAACCAGTACCACGAAATATGTGGCCAGTTCATAGACGAGTAAGTTTTTGCTTCTAATTTTAAGTCACGTCTACGTCAGTTTGAATATTAAGTGCCTTGGACTTTATAAATGCCATTTAATAGTGTGTGTAAATACTGCTTTTTAAAACCAGGTGTAAGGGATTTTACTAAAACTGCCACTTGGTCTCAAACTAACTAACAGATAAACAACCATGTAAAAATAATTGAGACAGTGATTTTATAAATTTTACACTACAATCATGCACCCTTCAAAGAATTAATACAATCTAAAGCTGAAAATACACAGTAAAATTGCAGTACCAACTTTGTCGGTATTTAACATGATTGAAATCAAACTGATTTGACGGTGATATGAAATCAATTTTTTTTTCTTTTTATTGTACGTAGCCAAGATGACGACATAAAATCTAACGGAGACGATGACGACATCAACTCGCAAGACGAATCGCTCACGTTGGCTGAGGAAGACCTGAAGAGCCCCAAAATACCGGAGTACGCCCATTTACCGCCAGACCCCGTCGAAAATGATAAGGAGAGAATCTGTGAGTATGCACGATTAGAAATTATTGTATACGTAAGGTATACTTAATAATACTATTAAAAAAGGTATTGAACAAAAATCCCTAATATCTTTTAAAATATGTCAATGAAATGACTGATTTTAAGCACTTAATCTATGTAATTTATTTATTCTGTTTGAATATGAAACACTTCAAAAATGTATAAGACTGTTGAGTCAGTGCCACTGTATGACAACTGATTGAATTCAAATTAATAAAGACTTTAGTATAGCTCAATCAACGTGTATGAAGACAACCATTGATAGTAGAATGTTATGTCTTCCAGAGTTTTTTAAAATATTTCCTCTACAATAACTTCATTTTTTCACAGTAACACCGGTAAACAATAACGAAGACAGCCAAAAAGTGGAGACGAATGACAAGAACTCTGCCAAGAACGACGTGGGGAACGAAGAGAACCGAGAGAACCAAAACCACGCGGACGGTGCCAAGGAGGGAAGGTCCACGCGCAGCGGGAATGTGGCCAGGCGGTAACACATATTTTGTATTTAGACAAACTTAATTATTACACAAATATGAAATGATTTATTTTCAATGCAATATGAGGAACTAAGAGAACCGAGAAAACCCAATCCACGCGGGCGGCGCCAGGGGAGGACCACGCGCAGCGGTAATGTGGCCAGACGGTAACACAACGGTTTTAGATAAAATCTTGCAGGTAATAAGTTAAGAGATAAATGAAAATATTAAAAGGTTAGCGGTAATATTTTTTAAATTAGGCTTATTTATACTTTTTGGAAAATAATAGCACGTAAATACGAAGGTAGGGGCGTGAGTTTAGCGTTAGACACGAGATCCAGCAAATAGTCGATAGCGAGCTACTTAACCCTAATTAATATGTGCAGGTTGCGGTCACACAAGTCAGCGGTGTCGCAGTCGGAGAACGACGAGCCCGCGCCTTCCACCTCTACCGGGGAGCCGCGCACTTTTGAAACGCTATCCTCCAGGTAAGAATGCATCTCTTTCTCTATTATATCATTGCATATTTCAGATTTTATCATGCAACCTAGTGAAGAAAAAATATCAATGCCTACTTGTCGTCAACCATTGCATATTTCAGATTTTATCATGCAACTTATTGAAGAACATAATATCAATGCCTACTTGTCGTCAAAGATGGTGCGCTAAGGTTTTAGAAAACCTGTAAAAGTGAAAAAAAAAATTACGGACTCCTTTTCATGAGATTTAGTGACAACTACTCTTTTACTCGGTTACTCGTAGTTAATCCTGTTATTTTAATGGATGCCTACGATGGCGCATAGGTGAAGGTAGTTTGAGGCTAATAGGCCCCTTCAACCAAAAGACCTTGGAAAGGTTTTATGCATCAGGGCTAATGTCCGCTACTTTGTACTGTAAGTCGTACTACAATATCTTAACCCTGTCCTTATATACGCCGAAATTAGTTTTCGTTTACATACCTTACAAGGGAATGTGTATTGGTTGTCAGCGTGGGCAGCAGCGGGTCTTCTCTGAGCGAGTGCTGGGCGCGGCCCGCGCATTCTACGCCGGCCACAGCAACCTCCACGAGAACACCGCTTTCTTTGTTATTCGATAAGGTAATGTTTTCAAATATTAAACTCTGCTCATTCACAATGAGCATATTTTATATTTCAAGTTTTTGTGCTTTATTGCAATATATTAAGATCCATTTTTTTATTGATATTAAACTTTCGCGTTGCATTGAACTATTTATAAATAATATATATACATATATACATATATACCTATATATATAAAATGCGCACGTAACGGCAACTTTATTTCATCTCGGACGTTTCGAATCAGTTACATGCTCCGTGGTAATTTTTTATGGTCAACATTTGTAAAATGAGGTAAAAAGCGTGGAAGTTTTTTTGTTTAATGTTGCTCTCATCTGTGAATCTAATTAGTATAGTTGATCAAAGGAGACAATGCTTTGTTTGCTTTCAATGTCTTTTTTAGTAATTTATTTTTATAGGTGGCGAAATGGCAAATTATTCCTCGGGATGGTACCGAACATTTGCCATGCAGGGTTTACGGCGCTATACATCTCGCGAGACTTTTTGGTAAATATCTCGTTATGTTTATGGAATATTCACAAAAAAAAATATTTTGAAATTACAAACGTATTCTTTTTTTTATTTCCAGTTAAATTACCTGACTTCCTAAACGCAACGCAAATGCCAGATTTTAAGTTGAAACTAATATTGAAACATATCGACATGTTTGTGCAGTAAGTATTCCCATTTTTTTTTAACTTTTTATAGATTAATCATTTGTGATGATTTTTAAATTCATTTTTCATTGTAGTGTTCCCTTTTTTTATAATAAACTAGCTATTGCCCGCGACATCGTTCGCCGTAAATGTTCATTATAGCTAACCCCATCTGTATTGCACTTAAAGAGGGGAGGGAGTTAAATTTTTGTGTATCGGTTTTTAAGTTGGACATCTGAAAAGATAACCGCATTCAAATCGGACAATATATAAATTCAATAGTTTTCGCATGATGTGAATACAAATATAAAGACAGAAATTCTGAAAATCACATTAGCAAAGCCAAAAGGCCTCTGTTGGTATCATATCATTGATCCCCTATGACGACCTTTTTTGCCAATATTTTCAAGACATTGTTCAGATAGTATCTCTTTATATGTAATTACATTAAATAATCAATTGATTATTTACAGGTATTTAGACGAGCACAGCGAGTGGTTTGGCGAGATGTACTATATAGCGGACAGTGTGTCCCGATCTCACTAGCAACGAACAAATGTTGAAATAAGTTGTGATAGCTCTTCCGTTGTTTTATTGTTGACACGATGGGGGAATGAAACCATTCCTAATGTTTTATATTTTGAAATGAATGTACAAGAAATCATGTAATAATAATGAATGAATAATAATACAATATTTTTTCACAAGTTTGCAGTTTTTATTGTACCTATGCCAAGAATCGTGGCAAGCAAAATTGTCTTAGTCGACCCACTGTGGGACAACTCAATGGGTTAGTGAGATAGACGGAAAAGGTTATTCGTCCAGAAAAGATGCATGATTTTATATATGTTTATTTACTTCCTTTTGGTCGTGTTGAAGCGTTGATAAAGTTTTCAAAGCAGCAACGAAAATTATTTTTCTCTTTCAATAAGTTTAATTATAAAAATTCAATTCTGACAGACGTTACATGAACCATTTCAAGCTCAAACAAAAGTTTTTACTCTTTGTTATCACTCATTCGCTCATAGAACAAAACAATACTAGATTCCATACAAATTTATTGAAAAAATATATGAAACTTATGATGAAAAATTAATTATATTACTTACTAACTTAATTTGAGTTGGCCAAAAGTGATAATTTCTGGATTTTTTAATATTCAATAAGTAAATAAGTGAGTCAAAGTTAGTGTAACAAAATTTAAGGTTCCAATTCCAATACCAGTCTGAACTCTAAAAAACAACAATTCACTTTGAACGAATTTCATGAGCGCATTTTACACATTAATAAGATCACAAATCGATATTTTTCAAAATATTACTTTATGGTCTAAAATAAACGTCATATTATCTTTAATAGGGCTTCACAAACTACAAAAACGGATTGGGCTGGCGCCTTTCACCTTGGTTGTCAATTTTTGCAAAACACAGGATTTCCATGATAATTACAGTGTTATTATCATCTTTCTTTTCGATTTGAAAAATCACTTGGGGGGGGAAAAATACCACCTGCTACTTTTATTTTTTTAATTATTATTTTCAAAGTTTTGACCTTTGTGGGTCTTCTAATTTTGCCGTTTAGAGTTTTAAATAACAATTTACTGGATAAAACGGCAGCCAACTCAGAGAAAAAAAAACCTATATCAGTTCGAAAAATGTAAATTGTCACTTTTTTAATATTTGTAATCTAACTGGTATATAATTTAGAAACAGAACGACAAGACCAATTACACAAAATTTATCACACGTACATCACACCTTCCCGCCAGCTTAGATTGACTCACCGCTAACACGCTTATAAGTGGTATAGTAGTTCTTACAAAAGCACTGCATTGACTGGGTGAACCAAATATTCATTCGATTGCCGCTCGTCTTGGAGTAATTTTTAAAAGCTAAGAAAGAGAGCTAAATTTGACACTTATTTTGATAAGCGCCTCCACTGAGTGTACAAAAATGAAATTTTATGCAAATGGCTGCCATCAACAGCAGCCTATAGGAATTCGACATTATTGCGGCGGTGCAGCACGATTGTTATAGACACGAAGCAGTGGTCATTTCTGTCGCCCACCCCGTCAGCGTAGTGCTCCCGGCGTAGCGAGCGCGGTAAGTCCTACTCGTGCAGTTGGAGGCGGTGCAGCACGCGGCGGTAGTCGAGCTCGAGCGCCGCGTACAGCGCCGCCAGCCGCGCCTGCGTCTCGTGCGCGCCGCTCGCCGAAGCGGCCGCAGCGAACTCTTCAGGCGCTAAAACTCTTTGCAACTTCTTCATTTCTAGTTTCTTTTTCTGAAATACAAGGTGTCAGTGAAAAACCAATCGAAGAGCCCGCCAACTATAACCGTACAGTAATGACACACTAGCCAATGTGAATTATTATCAAAAAATTGTAGATTTAAGTAATGAAAAATTTTACTACAAAGGTCAAGGCGCTTCCTACAGACAAAAGTGATCATGTTGTTAAAAAATGTAAATTTGCATTGATATAATTACCTGGAAAGGTGCATTTAGTCTATTCTTTACATCTAATCTATAGTTCAAGTAGCTAGTCTTGTCGGAAGTGTTGGTGTGTTTCAGTCGCAGGATCTCGTACACGCGGCGCGCTTGTTTCTTGTTGATCTTGAACTTGCTGCGGGCCTGGTTCGCCATATCTTGTGAGAATCTGGTGGAGATGAAAAAACTGTTGTCATTGCTTGTTTACTGGAAAATTTATTTCTTCGCCCAAAATACTAGGGAAAGCAGTGGTCGGGAAATATCGGCGTAGGTCAGCTGTGATCGAGAGCGGAATTGATGTCACCGCGCGAAAGGGGCAGTTTTTTGCAAGGGTTGCCTAACTGCGCACTTACATCAATAAATATTTGTTTGGGCTTTTCACGGATCATGTAAAATACTCCAAGTTGGATGTCCATCCAAGTAGTCGTTGGATTTAATTTATATTTATTTTCGAGTTCCTTAGTTTAAGCTAAGAAACTTAAGTGAGGATATAATCATTATTTGACTCAGAATCAATCAATGTCACACAAAAAAATCATTTTTAAAGTACCCTTGTTCTTCGCTATTATAGACCTAAGTACAAAAAAAAATTTGTCACTTAACCCCTGATGAAGTTGGGCAGGTTGGAAGGCGGGCAAAGTCTCGCAATTTTTTACATCCACATAGTCTCTTATTCTCTGGAAGTCTGGTGATGGGTCCTCCACTGTTATATCTATTACTTCTGGTAATACTGTGAAATGGGTGTAGATAGCCTGAAATTTTAAAAATAAATCTCACTTTTGTACATGCACTATATTTTATAAGTATTGTTGGCCCAGAAGCTTAATTACATCTAGATACAATGTTCCTAGAACATGCCAACATGAAAGAATTTTATTCATAATCCAAGCACAAAAATATGCATAGAAAGAAGAAAAAAATACCTTTATCAGATGTGCACAAATGCCAAGCTTCCTAAATGGGGGTAAAGTAAGCACTTGTGAGATGCGAGGCCTCAAGTTACGCGGATAGGCATAGTAACGGTAAGCTGTGGCGTAGGCAGCTGTTGCATATCGATGGCCACCCTCACTGGCCTCATACTTCTCAAATCTGAAAATTATTTCTTATAGTGTACATGTTCAAAGACAACAGGTAGATAGATTTTCACTAAGAAAATAAAAATTTTATTTTCTTATTTCTTTAGTATGGCACAATTAAAACTTATAATATATAAAAACTAAACTTACACAGTAAAAAAATTCCACTGATCATCATCAACGTCAATAAAGGAGGCTGCATCAACATACCACAAGAGGAATGTTTGCAGGCGCTCATGGAAACTCAAAAAGCCTGGAGTTGATATCTCACTGTAATACACCTCAAACATGCGCCGGTTGTCGCCCTCGGGAGTCACGCTGAAGGCATGAACAAGACGGCCGTGAGGGGTGAATGACTTGTCCTTCTCCACCAAAGTTAAGAATTGATCCAAGTTTGTCACAAATCCTGGAGCAAGAACCTTTTTCAAGGCACCTTCCACATCATCTGCTTTCAGTCCTTCAGCTTTACTTGGTTCAATCTGAAATAATTTGAATGAACATTTTGATGGTTTGCTTTCTATTTCATTGTATTTAGGGAAAAAAAACACATTTATTAGTAACATGTAATTAGCACTAGTATTAAAACTTTTCTGAAACTAATAGAGATATATCAATTAATCATAATTTTCTATGTGCCAGATATAATTTTTAAGTTAAATAGTTAACTACATACTAAATAAATAGGTATTAATGTGTATAATAGGTTATATGTTGCAAATTAGTGCAGATATGAAAAACATCAACTTCTTCATTAGGTAAATAACTATATGGATAAGTCAACAGCCATTATGATAATAATAGAAAACAAAGTGTAAATATATACCTTATCAGTATACTCTATACCAAGATATGTTTGTAGGCTGCCTGCACTGTAGAAAAGTTTGATACGCAGGTCTGTATAGCCAAAAATGTTCTCATTTTCTCCAAAAACTTGATGACACATTTCAGAACTAAAACTTGTACTATTACATTCTATATCTTCAACACTCCTTACTGCAATGTTATAATTTTGAATGGTGAATACTATGAAAAGTAATGAACATTTTATACTGTTTTGTAGGAACCCTATGTGGGAGGAATTTGAACATGTTGTAATAAAGAATAAGGAGGTAGCTTACAAAATATTTCCATACAATTTTCACTTACCTAATTTGAATTCTAATACCTCATTTCCATCAACAACTAAATGGCACAATGCGTCAGTCATGTTTAAATATTATAAATAGGGTATAGTCTCATTCCAATCAGATTAATGATCTCCCTAGCTTCCCGCGCAAAACGATTAACGTTAACAACGAAAAAACCTGTTGTGATTTAGTACAATAAAACCATCTGAATACTAAGGGCAGAAAATAAATTAGATAGCCTTTTTAAGCATTTCTTATATAAAATCCGAGATTCAGCAACAATACCAACAAAAACGAAATTTTTCAAACCACTTCTCACAAGATCAAAAAAGAAATGAAAACGAAAATTGAACGATTGAAATCACCTGACAGATGACAACGACATTTGTTTTACAGTGAATGAATGACCTCGTTTATTTTTTTGCTTGAGCAGACTAAAGAAGTGGGATGTTATGTCTCGTCGCACCAACGCACCTTTGTCTATTCACCCCATTTTATTTTAGGTAAACAGATTATCCAATTATTTTTTACAACTACAACACTGGTTCATTTATGTGACGTCATTATGGCCTGGTTGGGTTAGGTTTGCTTGGAAATTTTTGTTAAAATATTGTTTATTGTATGTTGTGCTACTTATTTTAGATTAGTAATAAAAATACCTCATAGAGTAGCAGTAATCCTGGTGCCAAGAAGAGTTTGTTTCGACGACATTTTCTGGCGAAAATGAATCGCCATGAAGGTGGGTAATGATAATCAAAATTTGTTCGATGCTTTTGTCACAGTAATTTTATGGTCAAAAACAGTTACAATTAAGTAATTTTTGCGAAATATCACGTCAGTAATGCAGTACTATAAGCATTAAATACAAATGGACTCGTTATTTGTTGCATATTGTTGTTGTATTTTGTATTGACATCTTTTCAGGAGTCAGCTGTGATTCTTGTTTGAAAAATAACTTTAGAGGACGAAGATACAAGTGTTTGATTTGCATCGACTACGATTTATGCGCTGCATGCTATGAATCTGGCGCCACAACAAATCAACATACAACAGAGCATCCAATGCAATGTATTCTCTCAAGAAGTGACTTTGGTAAGACATAATCTTCTCCCACCTTTACTCATGCCCTAGTTTTTCTTTGTCATTCACACTGCGATATAAATAATCGATATTAAAAAATATTTTAATATACCTACTATTTTTTTAAAAACAAAAAAAAAGTTATTAACACCACATATTAAGTACTGTAAATATGACTAAATATAAATCTAATAATATATTACACTAATATAATAATTATAAAACTTATATTTTTTTTAAAGTAAATTCTTTTGAATTCCATTTCTTAATAAGTACTCAATGTAAATAATAACAATACATTACAAATATAAAGAATTCAAATTGGAATGTTTAAATTCCAATTTAAATAAAGATGATACCTGAACATGATGGAAAATGGATATTTTATTAATTGAATTATAGTTGTTTATTTAACAAGACCACATTCATATAGTTTTTTTGGAAGTTCCATTACTAATAAATATATACATAAATAAATAGCTTTTATTATTTACAATACAACTTAGATTACATGAGCTTAAAATGAATTTTTGTTCATTCTCTAAAGGAAAATCCCTAAACAATAATTTATCATCAGTCCTGGTAAACTAAATAAATTAGAACCTTTTGTATTCATGTCTCAAATTGCCAGTTAAAAGTGGTGCTCTTCAAGCTGTAAAAAGTTAATTTTTTTAGTAAAGTGTAAAAAAAGTCATATCTACACATAATCAGGTGTATAGCTCTTAACTAAATAAATTAATAATTATTGATGATTTTGTTTAAGATGACTAATTGTTATATGTAATAAATTGTAATCTTCTCTATAATAATAGAATAGAAAGCAAACCAAATAAACAAATTATTTAATTCTTTTCAGACTTATACTATGGAGGTGAGGCATTGGCCCTGGAACAGCCTCAAGCATATACTTGCCCGTACTGCAACCGCATGGGTTTTACGGACACAGCCCTCATGGAACATGTCACTGCCGAGCATGCCGACACCACTCTAGCTGTGAGTTAACAAGATCAAGACAAAATGTTTCAAACAAACAACAAAGCTTGAACTTATAGTTAGTTAGCTCAAATAAACATAGACATCTTTTATATCTCAGCTATCTGTGCTAACTTACTTTATAAAAAAAGGGGCTGATTCTTGGAAGTCTAATAAGTCAAATGTTTGGGTTGCAATATGCTTACATACATGCAAGCTATTAGTGTCCACATAAAGACTTCTGAACAGGGACTCTTTGTATAGCTTAATAGACATAGTTGTAGCATGGGAAAATGGTGTCCATCTAACTCTTTTTCATAGTTTGCATTGGGCATCCTACTAAATTATTCTACAGTATTGCCTGTTTACCAAAGTATTGTAACTACCTTAAGCTAACAAGAAAATAAATTACAACAAACTATAAAATTTTAACCAAAAATGTGTCAGTCAGCAGATTGATTATGAAAGCAAATGTGTGTCATCACATCATAAATCAGCAAATTTGTTATTGGCAGTAACAATATATGTTTTCATCATGTAAACCCGTGCCGTATAGTCCTTAGAATGGGACTACTTAAAATCTTTCCTATAGATATCTTATAAGGGAAATGCTAATAAACTTCTTTTGATTCTTCTCGTAGGTGATGGGCTTGCAACCTGTTACCAAATCTTAATTTTATCTTTTAACCATACAGTTTGATATGACCATTTAGTCTTTAAGACTGTTGGCTCGGCTTACCCCTCACGGGATATGGACATAACTGTATTTATGTATGTATCATTTAAAAAGTCTATAAATTTACATCTATGCTGCACATTGTCAAATAAAAATAAAACTTGAAAAAAAATTAAAAATACTACTTATCCACCTGGGAACTATTAAAAATCACCCATATTATTTTCATTAAGCCCTTGAAGAATAATTAGTAACATGTCATATAATTTATTTATTTTTTTCTAGGTGGTTTGCCCAGTGTGCGCCTCAATGCCCGGCGGAGAACCAAATTTCGTGACCGATGACTTTGCTGGACATCTTACCCTGGAACATAGGACCGGAGCTAGAGATTTAATATCATTTCTCATATCCTTTTTAATATGAGATTATTTTTTCAATCACGACGATAAATTTATTAACCATTTACGATATCACAGATTGCAGGTGTAAGAACGAAAAATAGGTGCTTAAAATATTATTTATAGCATTTTTGAACTTTCAAAAGAAAACTTAAAAATTTTATTTTTATGTTATTTTTGCCAAGTCTTATATTGGTGAGAGAAGGAAAGATATTTTTTTTTGGTGTTTTTGTATGGGTACTTCATGATTTAACTTTCAAATTATCCTGACATATGAGAAACATAGAGTTGCTTCCCATCATGCATTTATTATGAGACAGCTCGAAGCCAATCCTAAAATAAGTGGCCTTAACATGCAATAAATAGTTCATAGTGATTACATATAAGCCATACTATATTGCTTTTGTAAACTATGTGTTGAATGAATACAGTTTACAATCTTGTCTCTTGGGGGCCACTATTTTAGAGACACTCTTCTGTTCCATATTTTGGGATATATTAACAAAATATTTTAATAAATAGGGAAAATTTCCTTGCGAAGCCAAGCTGGCTAGGTATTTATTGTATTGATCGATAACCTTAACGGCTTCACACGATGAACCAAGCGGCATCAGGCACGGGGGGATGCGCCGCATGCCGCACTCGGGCCGCGGCGTCAGCCGTCCGCGGCGCACCAATATGCAGTTCAGGTAACAAAGTAGCTCATACACTTATGGCGCCTGTACATTCTCAGCGAGGTCCCACGAGAAATGTCGAAGACCATAATGTACAGTAATTTTTTTTTCTCGCCTTTTGTGAGTTAAAAAGCCTCGCCTTACCTCGCGAGTAGGGTATTCTATTGATTTTCCATCGAAGCTCTGTAATTAAATAAAAAGAAGCCTTTGCTTTACCTCAGGGCAACTCTATCTCTATACAAAATTTTATCAAATTAGGTTCAGTGTTTTAGGCGTGAAAACGTAACAGACTGATATAGTTATTTACCTATTTATAAGAAGGGATAAGGATGTAGATACATTGTTCTACCTATATAAAAGTTGCTTTATCAAACGATTCTTTTGACTTTTCGTGAATCATCCACCGTCTCCTTTTATCCATTTTTTTTATCGTTTTTGTGTGTAGTAAATATGACTAAAATTATAAAAGAGCTGCAGCTACAACCGTGACTTACAAATCGTCGCTCGTCCTTCCTGAATGAGTCGAGAATGTCCAGGGTCGCCCTCGTGTAGCACTTTGCGTGCGAGAGATTCGTGCGAGGCATAGCGAGGACACTCGCGCGAGAATGTCCAGTCGCTATCAAAGGCAGCCCCTTTTAGAATTTTACTTTGCATAGAATCTACAGTCATTAAGATTAGTGAAGAAATTCTTTCCCCTCTCACACAGGAAAATGATTCTATAAGGTTCATTGTGGTCACAGTCGAATCCTGGGCTCCTCTCTACTACAACTAGGTGAGGTGAGGATGTAACTAGGACTAATCATCAGGAAGATGATTATGATATAAACTTATATTTACAGAAAACAATCCTTTCTCCTCCTTCCTTTCTGGGGACTGGTATCCGCAATAAATGCATTCGTCCGTTTCTTTTTCATAGAGATGCGAAAGCGCGCGAAATCGTTGCGCCACAGAGGGCGTCAACACTTGCGGTGAAATTTTTTTTTTAAATTTTAACGAGTGTGATAATGTGTTTGAAATTCCAGTACGAGCGGGGGCATAGCGTCCCTGTCGCCGTCGTCGCGCGACGCGGTGGTGGACCCCATCGCGGAGCTCCTGTCGCAGCTGTCGGGCGTGCGGCGCGGCCCTGGCCAGCCCGGCACGCCCAGCCAGCTGCAGCAACTGCAGATGCAGCTCCAGTTGGAGAGACAACAGGCCACGGTCAGTCTCAT
Source organism: Amyelois transitella (assembly GCF_032362555.1). Classification (NCBI taxonomy): domain Eukaryota; kingdom Metazoa; phylum Arthropoda; class Insecta; order Lepidoptera; family Pyralidae; genus Amyelois; species Amyelois transitella. Next base: position 5,158,645 of record NC_083523.1, read on the forward strand.
TGTCATTTCAGTGTTTTTTAGTAACCGCAGAACCTCGGATCCACTTATTAATTTAGGTAGGGGATTTATGTACCTAACATGTCATTTCGAAATTTGATAGTTTTATTTGGACACAATTTCCTAAATTATTTCTTGATTCATTCATCATTGATGGATCGTGAGGAAACCTGCACATTCAGGCCACTGGATGAATGATCATGATGGATCCAATAAAGTTTCAGGGATACCTTATGCATATTGACAAGGTTGAGAAGATCATAAGGGAGTTGACAAGATAATTGAAAATATAAGAGAAATTCGTGTTCACGTAAGCGCTAGCAAGCCTCGAAAGACGCCTAGTGTGGAGGGGCCTAAAAGGTTGAATGGTATGTTCAGATTGGTCATCCTCTCCCGCAGGCGGCCCGGCAGCAGCTGGAGCGGCTCCCGCGGCGGGGCGCGGCGTCGTCGTCGGGCGCGGGCGCCGCGCAGCCGCCGCCGCAGCCCGCGCCCGCCGCCGCGCCCGCCAGCGACGACTCCGCCTTCCTGCTCGCGGGCTTCCTAGGTCAGTCGTGTCAACAATTACAGTTTCATGCACACACACGCACACACACACACGCACACACACACATTAATTAAAATAAAGACGAAAAGAAACGAACTCAGTAAATGTGATAGGTGAATGTAAGTGGGAACATTGACACAGGAAGACCTTGATCAATTCGCGGATGTCCCGATGAAAAGTCAGGTTTCAAAGAGGTTATATGTAAAACAAAAATAATTTAGGAAAAGCAAGTGGAAAGATGTTGTCTCTGTGTCTTACTCTTGTTGGACATCTAACAGTGGCGTATGTGATAATGTATTTTAATGTTCCTATAAGATCTATTTTTGACATGTCATTATGGCTATGCCCTGGACTCGACTGGAATGTGTCCATAGTATACCAAAATATCATACGTTCATTATTGATCGATTCCATATATGATTTGATCGCACGTATATTTTCTTTTTATATAAACATACGTTCAAGAAGATTATTATGATCCAACTAGGAGTAACAAATAACTACGCGGGCGAGGAGGCGGAATCCCGCGCAGCATTGGTGCGAGGGTTGGTGCTGGCGTCGCTCGGGCGGCCCGCCCCCGCGCCGCCCGCCGCGCCCGCGCCCGCCCCCGCCCCCGCGCCGCCCGCCCGCAGCCCCGCCGCGCCCGCCACCCCCGCCGCCCCCGCCGCGCCCGCCGACACCGCGCCGCCCGCCCCGCTGCGCGCCAAGCCGCAGCCGCGCACCAAGGTAAAGATACAAACACCTCGAAAGTAACGATGATTCTACCTGCGGCTACCACAATATTATAATATCTCCCTCTCTTTCCTTTACTCTGTGGGTAAACTCAAAGATAAAAAGAGAGGGAAGATAGGTATGCCTTGTCAACATTCGTGAATAAAGGGGCAGGAGTCTGAGTGAAAAACCGGACATAATTGATTGCCTGCTCCGGTTTTGTGAGATGTTTTTTAATTCGAATCGCACAGATCGTGCCTTACGTCAGGTTTCAACACACAATGTTACTGCCGTATTTTTCAACTTAAAATCCCTAATTCTATTCCCTTATGAAGCGAGCTAATTGGCATAAATATATCCTTAAAATACAAGTTTACATGTTTATTACTCAGTACTCCAGAATTCATCTAGATCCTCCAAACAAACAACTTCCTTAAAATAATAAACAAAACTGGCTAAAAAAATCTAGCGTGAACCTAGTCTCGTCCCCGTAAATTTTTTCTTTTTTCATATTAGCCGCAATTTCAATACACGTTTATATCATTCGAGTGTTACTCATTTTTTCCTTCTTAGCTTAACTGAAAGTTGCAACAACGTAAGTAAGAATACTCGTATTTCTTGTGAAACTGTTCACGAAAATATCTTTACCAAATCTTCGAATAGAACCGTTCTTAGAAGAGGAAAATATACTTCACTTTCCCATATTTACCCATACCCACATATTTATTTGTGTGTAACCCTACTCCAATGTATAAAATAACATATTCATGTCCCATGCATATTGTTATGTATGTCAGATATTTTTACGGTAAATTTTTTTTAGCAAGCTGTATGCGGGTTTAATTTAAGATTGTAATGTGGCACGTCCAACACATTTTCTTTACCACCCTTCATATAGCGCAGTATTCCCTCGACCTCCTACAACAATGAAACATTATTTATCCCCGAATGAGATGAACACAATAAACATTTGAATGGCGAAACAGTCGCGGCGGTGACTGATCTGTTGGGTCCGGCAGGGCGCGGACGGCGCGGTGTTCGCGGGCGCGGAGGACGTGTGCGCGCCCGTCCGCAAATGATGTCGGCCGGGGGCGGCGCGGCCACTGCCCGCCGCGCGCCACCACGCGGTAGATGAAACTATTTAATGTTTACTCGTTAGATATTACGGTAGTCTATGTATTATTTATCCGAGGAGGCAGTGATGTACATACGCCGGTCTGACCGGACCGCGCCGAACTGGACTTGTCCTCGTTGTTTTTCGCTAACACTTATTAGTGGACGCTTATGTTTGTTTTGTTGGCTTTCCAAATATCAGTGTGATTTCCTTTGTTGTAGTAAATAATAGCTATGGAATGTTTAAAGTAACTCGATTGCAGTAAATACAAAATAATGATCGTCGAATAGGCAATTTTTTAAATGAATACTTATGAGAGGAGTCCCATCACGAATGACCAATTTCTTTTATAAAATTAATTCCAGCTTGTTTCACCGAATACTTATATATCTTAGTGATTATTGACCAGTGGCAACTTTAGTAAAATCACTTTATTTATATTGTATTTCGTAGGAACACCATAAAATTGTAAATAAAACATCAAGACTCTTCAGTTAAATTTAATTTATATACAAATGCTACTTACCACAAAATTTTCACTAGCTACTCAAAATGCTTATTAGTTTGATTATTATACTCCAACATTACAAAATGTTTGTATGTACCCTAATTAAATTCTATAATATTAAAATACCTGGTTTTTTTTTTTCAATTCCCCTTAATAATACCTCGCTAAAAGTAGTAGGTATAAAAAAGGATATTTTTCGTTACCTACATGAATTAGAATCTGTGTATCCATCACGTTTTCCAGTCTGGTACCTTAATCGTTCAACCACCCACCCATGGTGATCATGCACATTTGTCTTCTTCCTCCTGGCGTTAGGCCCAATTACATCCCCTACTTTTAAGTGTAAAGCCCGAGGTGCTATTTTGACCATTAGGTATCCTGGACTTCAACCAAGCAGCAAGACTTTTACTAAGCAAGTCTAGTGAGATTTCCGCAGTATTTTTAGGGGATTAGATTACGGTTAGACATCTAATTGCCTGATTGCCACGATATATCCCTTACCGTCCTACATAACTCAACAGTCATTGGTAAAGGCAGAAGTAGAATTTGAACCGGTGCCTTCTTGCCCCTCACGCAAATAACCTGATTATATTGCGTGAGGCGTATTTGACCTTATACAGTCAGAGGCCAGACAACAGAAAAGCCTTAAGTGAAAGCATAAGGAAGTAATCAGTAATGAAGATTACCTACTACACACAAAGCGAAGTTAAATGTTTCGTTTATTTTCTAGCTATTGCCGGCGACTTCCATTTGCCGTAAACGTCCACTGACAATCTTTTAAACCCTTTCCCAATAAAAAGCCTATGTTCGTTCTCAGGGTTAACTCTATCTCTGTACCAAATTTCATCAAAATCGGTTCAATAGACTATAGTTACTTTCGCATTTATAATATTCATTCGTCCATATTATCACGTCTATATCCCTCGCGGGACTATTTCCCTTGAAAGACTAGTGGCCACGTTTATGATATATTATTTTCATCGCGCAGCTTCACTCGCATTACATAATATACTGATGCATAGAAAAACGCACATACTGTTTATGTTGTTATTGCATGAAAGAGTAACAAACGCTTACTTATTATCATTGAACTCCATTTAAAAGAGGTACAAGACAAGACATCGATGAGGATTAAAAAAGAATTGTCTTCTGCCACGCCGTCGATAAAAAATGGTTATATTGTCACTGTCACTTTTTGACATCAACCAAAATAGACAAAATAACCTTAAAATACATAAAGTCAACTAACAAATATAAACATAAATAAATGCCAGATTTCCAGCACTAAAATATTCTATGAGAGTATGTAGCTATTGTATTCTTTATTAGGAATTACAATCGCATCTTTGGTTTTTTTAGTTTATAAATGCAAAATAACTCTGCAATGAACATGGCCAGTGAAGAACACAAATTACTCGCGCAGTTTTTGAAGGACGTTCATTCTTCTCTTCGTAAATCTTCTACAGAATTAGGTGCTGAAGAAGCTTGGAGGAAGCACTGTGACAATAAAGACGTTTTGACGAAGTACGCTTCATGCATGCAGAAATTGGCAACCAACCATTGGGATGTTAATTATGCTAATAACGTGACTGCCACATCGCGTATTACATGGGCTTTCCAAACATGCCGCGAATACTTTTTCGAAAAGGCTTATTTCAAGTTCAGGCAAAAAGAAATTGATATAGCGACTAAACTTGGCGTCACTGTAACCCAGCAAGAGTTGTTTACAAAGCCCCTACAACTCATAGATGTTGGAAGTTGTTACAACCCTTTTCAGATCTATGATTGTTTTAACGTATTTGCAATTGATTTGTGTCCCTCTAATGACTCGGTTTTCCAGTGTGATTTTTTGAAGGTTGCCACTGGAAATGACAATCTTGTTCAAAATAATAAAGTTATGCAATTAAAATCTTGCTTTTTTGATGTAGTGACTTTTTGTTTCCTTTTAGAGTATATACCTAGTTCTGAATTTAGGATAAATGCTTGTGAAAAAGCCTATCATATACTTAAACCAGGGGGGCTCCTTATCATAAATACACCTGACTCAAAACATGTTGGGGCAAATTGTAAGATAATGAAATGTTGGAGGTATGCATTAGCATGTATGGGATTTACAAGAATTAAGTATGAAAAATTCAAACATATGCATTGTATGGCATTCAGAAAAGCTCTTAATAAAGACACTGCAGTGAGGTGGGCCACATTGTATAAGGAACCATACATGGAATATGCTATGAATATACCACAAGACTTTCAAAAAGAAAATGAAGATACTAAGGTAGTCCTACTTAATGATGTACAACCATCTCATTGTGACTTTACTGAACTTCCATTTGCAATTTAACTATTTTTGAGCTTGTGAAAATGTAATAAATTAACTATGTAATGTGAATAAATGAAAAGAATCTATATTTCATGTCATTTTTATTTCTTAAACATTAATGTTAATTTAAAAATTTCTTACATTCTAGAAGTGACACTGTAAGTGGAATCAGTATTTACAAGATTCAAAAAGAAAAAAATGGTATTTACTTGACAGATCCAAACTTGGCTTTCCTTTTTTCAATCCTCTCCTTATTTTCAATATCAGTCATTATTTTTGAAACAGATTGCCCAAAGCGATCTGCTCTTTTCTTTAACTTTTCAAGGTTTTCAGAAAGTGTTCCCGTGTCACCAGACATGCTTATGGCACTAACAGTGCCCTGTCCAAACCTCTGCTTCCTGGCTTCTTTTCGCTCTGCATCTGACATCTTGACAGGGAGACCAAATCGTTTTGCTCTTAACTCTAACCTTGTCTTGGGATCTATGTCGGCAGTTATTTTAACTTTGTTACACTCAGTGGTAGTGGTTTTCTCAGTATCTTCTTGAGCTTTTTCAGCAACAGGTTGCTGAACAGTGGAAGTCACAGAGGTAGATCTATTCAAAACAATTTTTTTGGTTCCAACTTCTTTGTTCTCTGCGGGTTTCTCGTCGGATTTGCCTTTATCAGACATTGTAATTTTTCTTTTCAAACCACGTTGAGGCTTTGATTCTTCAATTGGTTTTGAAGGTGACGAATGTTCAGCTAATGCTAGTTCTTCAGTTGATACAATATCAGTGACTGGGTCATCAAGAATATCTGTTTGACTTTTTTCATCCTCATCTTCCAATGCGCCATCAGAATCTAGATCCCAATCTAGATTAATATCTCCATGGTCGTCCTGGGTCATTGCCGCTTGGAGTCTTGCTACTAATTCTGCTTTATCTCCTGCGTATGACAGTCCACGCGACTTCAATTCCTTCCTTAATTCGACTACCTTCATTTTACTTACATCCGTGACAGTGGAGTCTGCCATATTTTTATTAAGATGAGAAGGTAGATGTTTTGATTTATAAGCTCACAATGGCGCGACACAATCCAAACCTAAGACCGAAACCTAATCAAACGCAAACCAAATTTAAATGCTTGACGCTTGTTTTTTTTTACTGCTGCCGTGCCTGATGTCAAAAATGACATATGTTTTTTTTTATACAAAGGTGTGTGACAACTTCTACACAATGCTAGGGTTTGTTCCCATTCAGTCACATCTCGATCTGGTAACACTGTTACTCAATGGGAAAAAAATTCCCGTTGTGTAGCACGTATTAAAAACCCCGACAGAAGTTTGCGTTTGCCTTTAAAAATAAGGAAATAAATTGGCTAGCAACCTGCCTCTATTTGAATCTCATTCTATGATTAAGCCTAACAGCTGAACGTGGACTGTTGGTCTTTCAAGGCTTCTGGCTCTGTCTACCCCACAAGGGAAATAGCAATGAAGAAGTATCCGAGATAAAGATGTGATTATATGAATGAATGAATGATTAAAAAAACCTGATCTGACATAAAACAAGTAAGTATATTAAATTGCTTACATAGCTTAGACTAAATAGTATTTGTAAGTTTTAGGTTTGGAGCGGAGCCGCAACGTGACGTATTTACATACATACATACATAAAATCACGCCTCTTTCCCAAAGGGGTAGGCAGAGACTACCTCTTTCCACTTGCCACTTCCTTCGCTTCATCCACATTCATAACTCTCTTCATACAAGCTCGGCTGTTTCGGGTACTTTTGACCTGACCCTTTACCAGGACGTCCTTAATTTGATCAAGATACGTTCGTCTAGGTCTTCCCACTCCGACCTTTCCCTCCACACTCTCCTTGTATATCTGCTTAATCAACCTGCTTTCATTCATCCTCTCCACATGACCGAACCATCTCATACCGTGACGTATTTCTTAAAAATTATTACTGAATACTGTACTAAGATACCTTAAGCTTGAGTTTCTATTATTTAAGCTTACTTAATTACATAACTTCATATTATTATGCATATTCTTGTCGAAAATTTAGTCAAATTTTGAACACTTGATTAAAGGTTAAAGATAGATACATTCCTTTGCCACATGCCAAAACCGTGTTAACAGATTATTTCTTTATCTACGGGAAAAAATTTGTTCTTATTTTGCCCTGCCTGACATTTTACTATTCATTCGTTCATATTTTTGCTAGCTTAGTGAATGATATGATTAGTTCGGTACGAAATAAAAATAAAACCGGCTTTCTAGAGTTTGTTTTGTTATTGTTTTTGTAGGTCTATGACATTTTAAAAGAATTGTTTTGAGATTGGGAAAAGCCTTAATAATTGTGTACCAATGGATACTTGGGACAACGAAGGGCATATTGATAAACTAATCAGCGATTATGATGATACATTCATGCCACTGCCTGATATCGAATTTCAACCTCATCTCCTCATTTCTAAAGTAAGCTGAATTTGGAAGTTTTCTATTAAGTAAACACCGTATTGTACCTCTTACAATTTGTTCACATTTATTGCACAGGTTCGTAAACATTACATGGAATACATCATAAAGCTGCTGTCATTAAATTATGAAACTAATCAACGACTTCTCAACAAAAATATATACTTACCCAGTGCAATATGGAGGTGTGCTAAAAATATAGAAATGAATGCTGCACAGACATGCATGGTGGTACAATTGTATAGAAAAAATGTTACTGAATTGGTAAGATATATATGTACTATATATAAATATATAAAGATAGGTAACTTTGACCTGTTGCTATGCGTGGTCAACTAAAATTTCCGTTTTGCCATTTCCCTGTTTTTTACCGAATGTCATTTTACAAGGTATACAGTAATAACCTGACTTACGCTACCCCGTTTTACGCGAATTCGGAGATACGCGGTTTTTCATTTTGATTGCCGCCCGCACCGGCTCTCGCTCCGCCCACTCAGTTAAATTTGCGACAGGTTTAAACGTGTTCTGCGTGGAATTGTTTTGCGTGCGCAGTGTGTTTTACTTATAATCTCTAATTATTCTCTAAAAGAACGAAAAATGAGTCATTTGAGCCTAACAAGAAAAGTCGTAATGGTTGTAAAAGGTAAAGAAAAAATTATGAACGCTGTAAAGGACTCTCACTCTTTGAATTCAAGTATCATCTCGTAAGCGTCATGGAATTATGCACAGATTTAACTCATCAGGCAACATTGTTAGAATATATGAAGCCTTCGACATCAAAATAACTTGGTTTAGCTTATTTTATTCATAATTCTTATGTATTTTTTTTTATTATCCTACACTTCATTTAACATTTTTTTCTAAATTATTGTTTTTTTTACACTCTGGTGCTGATTAAACAAACTTTATATGTATTTATATGCAACTTTCAATCCCGACTTATGTAATTCTACTTACACGGCAACCGCTTGGACCCACCTACCGCGTAAGTCTGGGGTGTTACTGTACTATAATTACGTAGGGAAGATAACAATGGTTGAATGGGTAAGGTGTGGTTAAGATGCACAATGGTACAGGTTCAAATCCCACCTCAGCCATGTATAAATGACTGTTTTCAAAAGATTAGTTTGAATACTAAAAAATGCTCTTACGGTGATGGCAAACAGTAAACAACAACAGTGAGGAAACCTGCACATTCAGGGAACTGGATGTATAACCATGTAATCTAATATGAGTTTAGATACCCCTGCTAAAGTTTTAAAGCTCAGATTCCATTGCATATTTTGGTGATTCTGTGACTCCAAATAGATTTATATATTATATGTATATGTATATATATTTTTATTGTCTGTTAATGTTTAAAAGCATATTAATACTTAGTGATATTAAATATATTTTTCAGATAAAAGATATAAAAAAAGATACAACAAAGGGAAAATTGAACAAAAAATTATATGAATGTTTGAGAAATGCACCATCTAATGAAAAGAAATTACAAACAACGCTGGTAAGGTCAAAAGACTGTACTTGCCAGTGTACATGCTCCCAAAGAAAGCGACCCAGGGTCCTAGAATCTCCACAGAAACAAAAGTTAGGTTTACTGACAGAATCTTCTAATAATTCAACAGCACAGCCTCAAGTAGAAAAGCCAGTTGAAAGTCAAAGTTGTCCAGTGCCTCAAATACTTCAGATTTCAAATAATGCAAACCAAACCAGTAACATCAGTCAAGCCCCAACAAGAATATCTGTGGAATCACAAGATTCTGATGAGTTACTGTTACAACTTGAAAAACTTTTTCAAGGTGATCCCAATGATGATGACATATTCGAAGGGACATTCTGTGATACATATGATTTTGCTACTAATGATGATAATAAAAAAATACAGACTGCTTTGGAGACCAATAGTCAACTGATAACGGATAAACAATGTGTTATTGAGGATCATGCTGCTCAAATCAAATCTCTAGATGAGAGACTGGCATCCCTCACCGGATTGTTAGCAAACAACAGCGATAACATTATACAGCAGAAACAAGAAGCACCGAAACAAAAGAGAAATTCTAGTAAATGGCTCTGTGAAGAATATTTCCTCAAAGTTAAATTACATGAAAAATTAGATTTAATCAGAGATACAAATAGAAAGAAGTTATCAAGGGTAAGTTTAAGTTAGATTATATTTCTTACCCTTTTTGGGTTGAAAGAAGTATCAATTTGGACATCTAAAGTTGTCAATAACAGTCAAGGGAGTATAGAAAGCCAGATAAACTGCAAGGTAGAAAGATAATTCTCTTCAATCTTATGTTTATTTTTTATTTTAAGATAAAGCAGATATTGTCAGATCTATTTGGTGATGATAGTGATGATGAGGATGTGGTATCACCTTTGGATGAAACTGCTGACTTTGTCATCAGCTGCAAGGAGAGGATTGCTCCGTGGGTTGTGAAACTGCTCACACCATATTACATCAGAGGTCGCATTAGAGGGAAAGCACTGTTCAAGTCTCTAGCTAAGCATTTGATTCGGCTGATATATCAATGCAGTCGATATCCAAGTAAGTGCAGCATATATATCTTTTTAGTTCATTATGAAAAGCTATCCTGAGTGAGCCTTGTTCTTCATTATCAAGCCCTGTGATTAAATAAGTAAATATATATGGGACAAATTACACAGAGATACTCACTCAACAATACTATATTTTATAATAAATACTTATAAAGATAAACATCCAAGACCCAGGCCAATTAGAAAAATGTATTTTCTCATTGGGCCGGGATTTGAACCTGGGACCTCCAATGACACAGACAAGTGTAATACCGCTGCGCCACAGAGGCCGTCAAATTTAAGCCATCAAGCTTTACTCCGTAAGGGATAAAGATATAATGTACGTATGAAAATAGACTATTCTTGGGACTTCACAACCATTGGAATCCATTCCAATCTCTATAAAATAGTCAAGATTAGTGTATGTCGATAGTTGGCCCCTTACTTCTGCAGTTTTTTAATTCTTATTTCTATTTGTACTTGTAGGTACAAATATAAGTCATATTTGTTTTCAGGTGAGTATGAGGTGCAAAGTTTTGTGAACGATTTTCTGGACAACCACAAAATGATAAGATGTGAGGCTGATTTTAAACAATTCAAAATTGATAATCTGGCTACGTACTAAATATTTTAAGTTTCATTTAGAGTTTGGAATTTAGGTTTCTTTTTCTTTACTAGTCAGATTGTTACTATGACATATACATATACTTATGATTTTTTCCACATTTATAAGATAATTTTAACAGCTTTGTGGCATATAAAATACAAACTCAGTGTAAATACTCATAAGTTCAATGTAAAAATATAGTTTGGTGTATAAAACCTGATTGACACATTATTGGTCTTGTCTTAATCTTAAATGTCAATTAGTATTAAGTTAGGATGTTAGGTTGTTAAAACGTACAATAAAAATATGATTTATGTTCAAACTACTAAGTCATATGATGCAAGATCATATAAACCTGTTAAAGAATCAATAAAGACTTTGTATCAATGTTTCTTTATTTTTTTACCTTCTTAGGCAGTGGATCTGTTTTATCACTAGATTTCCTTTTTTGAACAGGAGAAAACCATGCACTTAATGTTTTTTGTGAATCTTTGTTTTTAATTTCTTTAACTCTTTTATTGCATTCTGTAGATTTATTTCTGGAATTGTTTACTAATGTGGCGACAGGATGCCAAGACAACAGCTTAACAGGTTTCAAGTAAGAAAGAGCCATGTCTGGTGGTACATGATCCACGTCCAGCCAAGCCTGAAAGTGATTTTGTATTGTATATCTTTGTATACATATAATAGTATAGTGATGTAATTCATCTAATTAAAGTGGATCTGAGCTGTATGAAATGTGACAAAGAAGAATGTAGCCACTTCACATCTTCATTCAATGGACAAATTAAAAAATCTTAAAAAAATTTCAAGCTTCTAAGCGCTGTCATTCCCAAAACAGTAAGGAGATTGGAGAATACTACTGAAATGATTCAACATGAAAATTCCTCAATCCAAATTAGGTTCATTGTAAAATACTGACTTCTATTTGTTCTTGAGTATCTAAAATAGCTGGCATTCTATGATGCAGCCAATCAAGTGTGGTGTTTGAGTCCATAGTTATTACAGAATAAGAATATATTATGACTTCTTCATTCTGCCATATATTGTATAAGCCAGCCATCAAAAGAAGGCGCACCCCTTTCCATCCAGTGAGTTCATCAAATTCATTATTCCATGTACTAGGTTCATCCACCTAAAAGATAAATTACAGGCTTAATATCTATACTGCACTAGCATCTGTCCTGGCTCTGCCTGCATGAAACAAATAATTGTGGTAATTTCTGCTCCCACAGGATATTCAGGAAACCCTCACTCACTAAGTGGACCCTTAAACTATGCAAGTCACCTACCTACATGCTAAATTTTAAATTTCTTGGGTCAGTCAGTCACTTAGTAAAGGAAGAGTTTTATAAATACAGATAATTATCTGTATTTATAAAACTCTTCCTTTACTAAGTGGTAAATTTACCAAGATAAATAAGCAGTAGTTATACAAAGAATCCACAAGGAAGTTGATGTGTCTATAGAAAATGTTTCTACCTTGACTTCCCCATCTTGTGGTGCGTAAATATAGTAAGGCTGCTTTACTTTCTGAGACTTATTGGTTGTTTGCCATTCATAAAACCCTTCCACAACAATGATGCATCTACCACCATCTCTCAATATAGGGTTGTAAAGCTTTGAGCTTTTTAAGTTCTCCAATCTACAGTTATTTGTGCTTAAATTATGTGATCGGTAGTCACCCTACAACATTAAAAAAATTATTAATTCCTTCTATAAAATATAACTTTTTATAAACTTAACATATTTAGACAAATAGCAATATGGGTAGTTAATAGTGTCCGACCGAAGGTCTATTTTTGGCCGAAGCCGAAGCCGAAGGTTTATATTCTCTCAGCACTCAGTAATTAATTTCGTTCAATATTGTCTACAAGCTACAATTAATATTAAAATTATTTCAAACCCTCAATATTGAAGGTTTATATATTGACTGTCTCATATAGAAGTTGATGATATATCATAGAGATGGTTGGTTTAGAGATAAATAAAAGTTTGTGATTTTGTGATTTACATAGGTACATACATAAAATCACGCCTCTTTCCCGGAGGGGTAGGCAGAGACTACCTCTTTCCACTTGCCACGTACTCTGCATACTTCCATCGCTTCATCCACATTCATAACTCTCTTCATACAAGCTCGGCGGTTTCGGGTACTTTTGACCTGACCTTTTACCAGGACGTCCTTAATTTGATCAAGATACGTTCGTCTAGGTCTTCCCACTCCGACCTTTCCCTCCACTCTCTCCTTGTATATCTGCTTAGTCAACCTGCTTTCATTCATCCTCTCCACATGACCGAACCATCTTAACATACCCTTTTCTATTCCTGTAACTACATCTTCTTTCACATCACAACATTCCCTTATCACGCTGTTCCTTATCCTGTCACTCAATTTCGCACCCATCATACTCCTTAACGCTCTCATTTCCACTGCATTTATTCTGCTTTCATGCTTATTTTGCCATACCCAACTTTCACTCCCATACATTAATGTCGGGACCAACACGCCCCTGTGCACAGCCAGTCGAGCCTTTTTGGATAGTTTCTGACTGCTCATAAAGGCATGCAAAGCTCCATTCACCATGTTCCCCGCGTTCACTCTCCTTTCAATATCACTATCATACTTGCCATCTGATGTAAACTTTGATCCTAGATATACAAACTCTTTCACTTGCTCAACTTTTTCTCCTCCAATCAAAATATTACATGATGTCATTTCTTTCTCCATTTCAAAAACCAGTGTTTTAGTTTTACTTACGTTCACTTTCATTCCTTTCTCTTTTAAAGCTTCATGCTTACAGTTTACCATCTCCTGTAACTCTTCCGCTGATGACGCCAGTATAACCTGATCGTCGGCATAGAGCAGACATTTGACGAGTAACTCATTCATCCTTAATCCACTTTCAGACTCTTTCAAATCTGTCCAACAACTATCCATAAATAGGTTGAACAGCCACGGTGACGCCACACATCCTTGCCTAACGCCTTTCTCAATCTTAAACCACTCAGTGTGCGCTCCGTTTATCCTGACACAAGCACTCGAATCCTCATATAAGGATTTCAGTGCTCGTATTAAGAGACTGCTCACCCCATGCAAAGAAATTGCTGACCACAATTCATTCCTCTCAACTCTGTCATAGGCCTTTTCCAGATCGACGAATGTGCAATAGACTTTATGACTCTTGGCCAAAAACTTTTCGGCTATGCACCGCAAGGAAAAGACCTGAACAGTACATCCCATTCCCTTTCGAAATCCCGCTTCAGCATCCCATATTTTGTCATCAGTTTCATTCCTGACTCTATTAATCAATACCTTAGCATACAATTTGCCGACGACGCTAAGCAGGCTTATACCACGATAACTTTTGCAGTCCAGCTGTGACCCTTTTCCTTTGTAAAGTGGCACGATAACAGCCTTACACCAATCTTTTGGTACTCGGCCGCTTCTCCAACACAAATTGAAAAGGCAGTACAACTGTCTAGCTACGACGCCTTTTCCTGCTTTTAGCATCTCGACCGACACTCTATCATACCCAGCAGCCTTACCCGCTTTCATACTCTTAAGTGCTTCCACAATTTCGAACATTTCAATTTCGCCTTCCATCTCATTCTCTTTTCTTCGCTATAGCAGAAATCTTTACTACCTGATTTACCTACTGGTAAAAAATAATGATTTGATTTCTTTATTATGTAATTGAATTACAGTAATTCACAAATTACAATTAGACCAATCAGTCTTTGTTTTACTCAACTAGACCAAAACTAGACTAATAAATAAAATAAACAAACACTAACTTCTAAATGTGATATTTTGACAGTGACTCTCCGTCGCCTCATGACTTTCGTAACAGTTCGTTCAATCTCGACGGTCGCTCGGACCTTCGGCGAAACCTTCGGCTTCGGTCGGGTTTTGGGCATTTGGCAAATGTACACAATAATAAGTACAGTTAAAGATTTGTTAAGTACTGAAGTTTATTAAAACTAAAGTTTACTTTATGCCATGGGGGTATGATGCCCCACATCATCGGTTTCAACACTCTGTCAGTTTTGGCCGCATTCTTGTACTTGGAGGAAGAGACTAGCACTGGTGTGATATCAGTTGGAGCTATGTTATATGATGGCAAATATTCTTTGCCATTGTTATGTTCTGGTAACCAATCTGGTTTCAAATAAGTATCCTTTCCTTTGACTTTAAAACTGCAGGCACATTGCACTTGGTCCTTATTGAGAGATCTGCAATTGTCATGGATATTCACAAAGTTGATCAAGAGAGAACTGGGCTTAACTCTTAAAACGGGCCACCGCCAGAGAGGTTGGGGAGGGTGGGGGAGGGTTTGTATGACCCCCCCCAAGTATTTTTTTTGCCGGAAGCCCCCCCTTTTTTTTACGAATTTTTGAAAATCTTAAAAATTGCTCTAAACAAAACGCGGGGGGGTCGGGCGCAATGAAAAAAGAAATTGGGCACAAATCAAACTGAGTTCGGTTAGGTTGGGCTGGTGTAAACCACCAAAGCGGAGCAAGCGGAGCGTTCAAACTGAGTCAAAAAAGTCTAGTATAGGTTAGTTTAGGTTTAACTCCCCTTCAACCCTTTCATACCTTCTTACTTCCCCCCCCCTGCCCATCTGGCGGTTAATGACCTTTAGCACACTTTATATGAAAAATTAAAAATTCGTAAAAAAAACTATGGGCTTCCGGCAAGGGGGGGTCACGGGAGGGGGGTTGTTACTCCCTCCCCCATCCCCACCCCTCCGGCGGTGGCCCGTTTCAAGAGTTTTACCGAGAACTGTTAATACAGAAAATGCTTAAATAATATGAAGTAGGCTAAGCAGTAATTAATTATTGTTGACCCTATCTACCCCGTCAGGGATAAAGACCTAATTTTATGTAAGTATCATAGGTACAATGTATTATGAACTTATTTGATATCTACTTACAACCCAGTACGACCACACATTATTATTGCTTTTGAATGTTCCCGCTAGATGTGTTACACCTTTTAAATTCTTTGAGCTTTAAATTAAATTATTTTCAGAAAAAAAAACACAGTTTTTCTACTTTTGGAGGTATATTTTGTGCTTTGTCGTTTTTGTTACCCAGGTCGTCGCTGAAATAATGTCAACCTCGAAGAATTGACATCAATTATTTGACATTGACACAGGTTTTTTAAGTACGAAAAAAAATCTTTGCTTAGCTATGGTATTATAGCCATAGAATTCATTAACGATTTGGATGTAACAGTTTCACCTCATTAAGTTTGTCCAAAACTGTCAATTTATGTTATATAAAACATAAGATATAACAGTCATAGGTTTCCAAATTCAGAAAGAAATATCTTTAATAGGCTATTTGACAAAGTTCTTAAAACTATCTTAGGGTATTTATTTGTTTATAAGGAGCCCTACAAAAATACTTTTCTGCCTTTATTACAGCTATTTTATTAAAAAATCGAAAAAGAAAATGCAATATTTAAATATGCCGCCAAAACGCGACTTTTAGCAATATGGCGGCCATGGCATGCAGTGACGTAAATTTCGTGTAAATATCATACAAAGCTTGTTGGTGTTTCGAAAAGTTTTGATTTTCTCTTGTTTTATTTAACTTGTGCCACGTCATATGTGTGAAAATTATTAAAATGAGTTCCTATAAATGTTGTGCAGTGCCTCAATGCACTAATACAACAATAAAATCTCCTACGAAACTGTTTTTTTTCTATGCCGATGGATTTGAATATTCGCAAGAAGTGGTTTCAGATCATGATCTAAGATCAGTGGTTACCAAGATATACTTACATTGATGTTTTCACATTCCTCAGTTCGGCAGCATAGAAATCTGGATTGTCTGGATTGAAGAAGACAATCCAGATTTCTTCTTCCAACCATTATTGCGTCCACTTTTGGTAGGTTTCGACTGTCAGCTTTCGCGGAATTGGTTTCCATTATTAAATACCTATGTTATCTGAGTAATCCTGAGCGATCAAACACTAAACTTATAAAATCTTGAAAAATAAAAGCGAACACTAAGGAACGGTACGATCCTCAGTCTGTTTATGGATAATTGACGTCATAATAGAAATAGCCAATCACGTTCATTTTTAGTCACGTGACAGCTGCATATAAAAACCTAATTTTCTGAGACGGATTTTGTTTAAATAATGCAATATTTTTATCTCGCGTTATTACAAATCGCTCCTAAAAAATAATATTAAGACTGATGACATAAAAGAAATGTATATTTTTAATACAGTCAAATAGCCTATTGTGTAAACAAGCATGCTAGTAAGGTGCGAAAATGTTTCGGCTGTCTCAATCAAGAAGAGGCTAGTAAATTTGAAGTTCTTCATTTAGAAAAGAATTGGTAACTTTTATCTATCAGAATTTTAATTCTATCATTTAAATCATGGTCAGCAAATAACATTAGTTATTAGCGTTATTGGGTAAATCAAAAATGCCCAAGTCCATAGGGTCGCTTGATGTTATGTCAATGTGACTTTGACTAGTGTAAATAATGTCATTCATTCGCAGTTATTATCAATCATTCATCTGAAAATTCCTCAAAGAGGAAGCATTTTTTTATTAAAATAAAATATTACGAAAATGTTGTAATTCTCAAGCCCACTTTTAAAACACTATAAGAATGATGTGGAAATATGTGTCGCGTCGTATTCGAGAATCGTTTGAAAAAAGTGTTAACCATTTCGAAAAGCGTACCACTACAGGTATCGTGAACCAATCAGGAACTGGACCTGGAGAGGAAGAAAAAAGGTCGGGTCCACCATGCTGCTGGTTTGCTGCAAGAAAATGTTGGAGGAAATCTAAAACTGATAACAAAAACACTAATCGCGAGAGATATAACTTCGACTGCTTGAATCGCAATTGGCTTGGTGCCATAACATGGGTAAGTTGCTCGTTTATTTTTATAATGGAGCATATTCTTTTTCCGTAAGAAATTAAATTATTATTTATTTATTATTTAAATATAATCATAAAAATGTAAGTGATCTGAAATTAAATTGAATATTTATCTGTGT
The DNA here is from genome assembly GCF_032362555.1 of Amyelois transitella. NCBI lineage: Eukaryota > Metazoa > Arthropoda > Insecta > Lepidoptera > Pyralidae > Amyelois > Amyelois transitella. Next base: position 5,176,485 of record NC_083523.1, read on the forward strand.
GATGAGGTTTACAATAAGACAAAGTATTTTAGAAAACCATGGCTTTACATACCTATTTATTTTTTAATCTTTTAACATAAATTTCTTTTTAAAAACTTCATGAATGTATAACATGTGTAATTCTTACAGAGTGGAGTTGCAGTTGTTGGTTGGTACACTAGTCAGCTCGCTCATTTGAAGTTGAAATATGGATCAAAGAAATGTGAAGAGCAATTTAAATGCTTTAACAATATTCTGGCGGTATTGTACCCATATGTTCATCATGTTAAAAACAACCCAGCAGAATTGACTTCATCATCAACAATTGAACATATTATACAGAACCTAAAACCAAAAGTTCAGTTGATATCAAATGATCATGTTGGTGAAAGTGGAGATGATAAACCATTAAGTAGCAATGGGAGTACTTCTGCAAGTTCCAATGATGAATTTCAAGATACATTGAACTACATTGAGAATAAGCTAGGCTGGGCAGCCATCCAGAATGGACAGCTGAAGGATGGAATAAAACTTCTCAGGTTAAAATGAAATAATTTTATTTTTATATCTATATTTATTTATTTATTATGGAAAAAGAGATTGTTTTCTAATTTGTTTTTATATTCTAGATCTGCTGCAAACCGAAATCATGCACCAGCATTGTATAACCTTGGCCTTTGCTATGAGATGGGAATTGGCTTGGACATCAATGAAAATAAGGTAAAACAATTTGTGAAAATTTTGTAGTTTCCTTAATATAGAGAATGTTTACATTTTTGAGTTAATTTTATTCTAACTATATCTAGAAAATATTAATTTTAGTCAACTGATACCTATTTGTTTTAGGCTATGGAACTTTACCGTTCTGCTGCCCGTCTTGAACATCCTGATGCATTATACAATTTGAGCATCTACTATGCACAGGGTAGAGGAGGATTGACAAAAGATAAAGATACTGCAACCAGACTGTTGCGGCTGGCTGCTGTTCAAGGCCACCAGGTTGCTAAAGATACTTTGGATTACTTAGAAGTAGAGGTGACTGAGAAAGAAACCGAAAATGAACCAGAATTACACTCCTGGAGTTATCAGTGTTCTCCATATGCACAAAATGGTGGCCTGCCAACGCTAACATCACTCTTTGTTGAGAATGTTAACTATTTACAAGCACATAATTATACTGAAGCTATTGTTTAGATTATTAGAATGTAACCTGGTGATGGGTTTACTTTTGACTTTTTATAATTATATTATTTTTCTTAATATTGTTTTATTGTTTGGTGTTAATATAAAACTATTATCTTCATTAAAAAATATTCACTCAAGACAAACCAATTTCTAAATTTATTTATATAAGATGAAAAGATGATGTACCAGAAATTATACAAGTAATTACTTTATCAGATGAATAAAAAAAAGTGTTTATATTTATATCAAATTATGTTTATAATGCAATGCAAAGCAGCCCTTTTTAGGTTATTTCATTTTAAACTTATGTGGAAGTCATGTTTGGCATACATGTAACTGATATGTTGATACATTATAACTGAAGTAACAACTGTTTACTGTTAAGATTGGGTTATGATATTTTTTCGTTTTGCTGGTAACATCACCAGTCTCCGTAGTATGATACGCGCGACGCCATTTTTATCATGATAGCTCTGTTTCGTTATTGACGTTAACGGGACAGTGATAGCTTTTCGCGCAATAAAAAAGGGGCCGCGTGTGCCATGCTACGGGGACGGAAATTTTAGTTTTTAAACATCTCTTGTACACTTATATATGAAATCTCACAGCGCCCCCATTGTGTAAGTAAAGTATTTGTTTTAAGTGGAAACAGTTTTACAGAAAAAAATTGTGTGTTCAAATAATAAAGTTCTTTAACACACAAAGAATAAATTATTTGCTGTGGCAATTTTTGATTTAATGACGTGTGATGATTTGTATGGACATGTCAAATATAAAACCAATAAACAGTTTAAATGTCTTTATTTATTTCTTCTAACACATAAACCTAACATTTCTTAAAATGTACACAATGACAGTCAAACCTTCCTTTTTCCATTTCTGATTCATGCCACAATCTTAAGAAGACAAAAAACATGACAAAAAGGCTACATAAATGCTAAGCTTATTTTATTGACCTCAAATAAAAATAATTCCGAGATATATTATTGTACAAACACTTGATAATCCATAATGCAAAATCACATACAAATAATAAACATTCAATGTGATGTAGGTAGATAAACTACAATTCACAGGAGGAATGCTTTCCAGTCAGTACCTAGTTGTCATTACAATAAAATCTGACAGATATTTCAAATAAACTTAAAAGTACTACTTTACATTAGAAAAAAGATATGTGGTAATACCAATTTTCCTAGCCAATAATTTACATTTTTTTAATGGTCAGCCACTTCGGCGGCTCACATGCATGTGGTTATCTGAAAACAAGAAAACATGATGAAGTACAGTAAAATAAAAACTGACCTAAAGCATTCATAAAAAGAATACAAATGTATAGTTAACATTAACATTTGAAGCAAATTTCACATAGAAGTGTTAATAGGTTGTTTTTGTCTAAAAATCGAGGTTTTTATAGCACCTACTGTGCTAACAAGAAGAATAGAGACGAGATTATATATATATATAATATATACACCTTAACAATTCGACCACAGTCGCTTTGCAACACATGTTAAAGAAAGTTAATTTTTACCTTACACGGATAATCAGTATAAAATAAGTGTTACTGACTAGTACTTGCGCGGGTATTCCCTGGCCTGCGCGTACCGGTCGGGGTAGGCGGCGCCGGGCGGCGGCGGCTGGTACTGCGGCGGGTAGCGCGCCTCGTACCCGTAGCGCGGCTCCCCGGACCAGCCTTCTCCGCCGCCGCTGCCACCGCCACTGCCGCCTGACGAAACAGCACAGTGGTAACACATGATACATACAATACTTATAATACATCTTTATTTTATAATACACGGGGCAGACAGACAACCAACATTTAATATTGTGGGGATGTTCACTACATTAAGCCTACTAATATTATAATTGCGAAAGTTTGTGAGTATGAATGTTTGTTACTCTTACACGTAAAAAGTACTGAACCGATAACGATGAAATTTGGTATGTAGGTAGCTGAAGACCCAGAATAACATATAGGCTAGTTTTTATCCCGGAGTTCCAGCGGGATTGATAGGGTTTTCATGCGGACGATGTTGCGGGCGGCCTCTAGTACGTCACGTCACGTCTATATCCCTTGCGAGGTAGACAAACCCAACAGTCATGAAAAGACAAAGGCCGTGTTCAGCTGCAGGTTTAATCATGGAATTAAGATGCTGAGTGGCAGATTTATATATTCTTTGCCGCAAGGGCGTGGAACTTTTATGATATTCTTGAAATTATTAAAAGATTTTTGTTTTTATTCTTTACTTCCAAACATTTTATGCTAATAAATTTTTAGTTACGTAACGCGCAAGTTAGTGTAATAATAGCTCTTAAATAAACATGAGTCATAGATTAGATATTTCTTGTATCCTACAGCTTCATATTATTTCGGTTTAATATTATCACAAGTATTATCGAGTGACTAAGGTATACATACAATTAGAACTATGTATATATTTTACCAATACGTACAGTATTGATAAAATGTGTAGTTATTATTTATATTCATAGATACAACTGATTATAGTTATGATGAAATGCTAAAAGCGAACGCGACCAGTTTACTTTGTGAGACAAGTTAAAATTTATGAAGGTCAAACAGTGACCTAAATTACTAAATTGTTGCGAAAATTTTAACATACCAACATGTTTCATTCTCTGAAATGTTTAAAAGCCAGAAGTAACATTGCAAAAATGTTCACCTTCTTTTAGTAACAGACCCTAAACGAATGAACGGAATTAGAAATGATTAGACATATAGAACATTAGCTTAAGTTGTAGTCCTCGGTTACAGCCAGTTTGTTATAATCCTTACTCAAAATCGATCTGGATAAAGCTATCACACTGAAAACGAGTTTTCGGATAAAACCGCTCATTGCAGCCATCTAAACAAGATAAGGATGTAATGATAACATTGGACACGCGTCATTTATTTACATTCATGTTATCCACGTGATATTCGGCCAAAAGCAGGAACAACTCAGCCGCGATAATTCGAGATAGCTAAACAATATCGACACGCCTAAACGCTTGCGTATCTTGTCTGTACAAAGTGCGAAATTTAAATGAAGTGCATGTCGCACTTTGTACTGTTTACCAAACAAAATACTGATGCAAGCTTTTACCAATAAATTGACCTTCAATTTAATTAAGACACCTTACCTAATTATTCCAAGTCGATCGCAAATCGCAAAATTCAAACAAGGGAAGAGTTTATTAACGGAATTATTCTTGTAAGTGATGGGTTAGCAACTATTTTCAGACAATTGTGAGTCTATAACATAGTATTATGTCGATTACTCTATGGCTAGGGTTTTTTATACGTATTTTAAGATCTGTGTTCTTCTCCATCCTGTTTATATTCCCGGTTACATAGTCCATCCTAGATTGGACATCCAGTTGCCAATGTTTTTCCCTCCCTGAGCAGGTAGGCAGATGTGTGTTACTATTATCGCAGTTACCTTTGGACTGTGCGGCGGCGTCGGGATACCTGGCGCTGGGGTTCCAGCTGCGCGGCTCGGGCTTGCCGGGCGGCGACGGCCGGTACGGCCGCGTGTCGCGGGGCTCGTACGACCGCCTGGTGCACACATCATAATTAAAGCCGGATTTGTAAAAAAAAGGAAGCATTGTCTACTAATAATTATCATTTATTCATTCATCCATCCATATATTTAAGTTTTTATCAATTGCGGGTCAGACAGAGCCAGCAGTCTTGAAAGACTAATAATTATGTATGAAAAATAACTCTGATTGAGACATTAATGAAAAAACTCAGTGACTTAGAGGTAAGAACACTATTACTATAGTGCGTTCAGCTTGACTAAAACTCTTAAAAATTGATTAAAATACCAGCAGGACTGATATATGACTATGATGTTGGAGCGCCAAAGACGATTTTAATGGCTGTTCTTCTAATCATTTTAAAATTAAAGGAGTAAAGCTTGCTAGATAATTAAAGGTAAGCAAAATATAATAAAACTAGCTTCTTGGCTCAAACATGGTACATATTTTATGGCCTGTAATACACTCATATATAAATAATGTAGCTTTTTAAAGATCAAAGAATATTATAATTGGTTCAGTATTTACTAAGATTAGCACTTACAAACATTCAAAGTTTCAAACTTACCTCTTTATGATATTAGTATAGTTAAAATATGTATTCAACAAACCAGGGTAGAGCTTTTGTTATCACAGAGCTAAGCCTCGTTCTAAAACAAACAAAATTTAATTACCCTGGTTCTTTAGGCCTGGTAGCGGGGGGCATCGTCTGTCGGCTGTCATCATTTGTGCTGCCATTACTAGGGTATTTCATGTTGCTAGCTGCAAAAAAGAATGATATTATAGAACAATTCGATTTCTTTACACTTTACTATAATAATTTATTTTTCGTTCTTCCACTTCCTTTACTTTGAGGCCTGCCTCCGTAGCATAGCACGCACGACGCCGTTTACATCGTGCGATAAATTATCGCTGTTTTTCAAACAAAATCCTTATACATAAACATATTTAACAGTTTCTAGTAATATATACACAATGCATTATTGTTAACTGTTACTTGGTGCAAAAAGGAGATGCTATTTTCAAATAAAACCGTTTGGCGGTTCTCATTTCGTTTTCAGAGTCTATAAGAGTTATAGTACATAAGCAATACATACAAGAGACGTGTCTGGGATAGTCTCGCTTGTAGTCCCGGTCGCGCTCGCGCTTGTCGCCGCGCTCGTACGCCGCGCTCGCGATGTCGAAGCGCGGCGGCGGCGGCGCCTCGAACTGGCTGCCGCGCGACGACTGGAGGAGGAAACCAAGGTATATAAATGGTAATTGCATTTTTTTCTCTCTCATCGACATGTGTCTAGTTAGACTGAAACCAGCTGGCCTTATAACTGTTGAATATAAATAAGTATCGCCTGGAAAAGACAAGACTACCAATCACACGATTGTACTTAATCGATCAATAATATATGTTAAACTCTTCTGTAATTGATTAACTGACCGTCAGACAAGGCCCAGCCCAAACTGTCGCGTCTAGAGATATTACATTTTGCAATTAGTTTCTTATGTGTTTTAGGAGAACATCAACTATCAGAAGAGAAATCCCGACATATTTGCGGATACGGAAATTGCGATATCTTTCATTACCGGCGGGGATATTCTAGTCAATTATATAAAGAGTAGATTACATAGAGACTATAGAACTATATTGAGTATACATGTATGTTTATTCCTTATCATAAAGTTCTCCATGCTTATCGTAGCGTAGTGTTGCCGACCCATATGTAGTGTTGCCGATCAATAAGCTCAGTGTTACCGTCAATACACCCCCCAACACCACTATTAATAGTATTAAAACTCAATATTGAAAGCACTGGTAATAGTTTTGCCTATCAGTAGTGAACTGATTTTCCCTTCCTTTTTGAATCAATACTATTAAAGCACAGCCTGGTATTGAGCCAGTAGCGATAGTACGGGCATTACCAGCGGCGGCGGCGCGCGCTTGTGGCGGGCGTCGCGCTCGTAGGCGGGCTCGGGCGGGCTGGCCGCCTTGCGGAACGCCGCGCCCTCGTAGCCGCGCTTGCGCCGCTCCTCCTCCAACCTGCGCAGACACCACATATTGAAATATACATAGCCGTTTTGGTTGACTGGAACAAATTAGGATCGGGATAAATCCGCCTTTGTACATATCCTTCTAAATGCAATAAGTGTTTTGTAATTTGTTATATTTATTGTATGGCGCCTGTATTCAAATTTAAATCTCAATTTTAGCATGACTAACTAACACACAAGTTGCAAGCCCATCACCTACAAAAGGAATCCCAAGTTAATAACTCTAACCTATAGTCGTCTGTTAAAACAGGTATGAAATGGTTCTTTTCTGAATAAATGATTATGATTATAAAGTGCCAGAAACCTTACTACACACAAAATAAATAAAATAATATACTATTCTTCTTACTTTCCATTCTTGTAATATTATACAAAGGAAAAGTTGTCAGAATCATTCTGACAACTCAAAACCTACTGGTTGATGAAATTTAGATCATTTTTATCCCAAAATTCCCTCGGGACGCTAGCTAGTCAGTCAAACTCAATATTAATAACATATTGAGCTACTTGAAAGTATTTATAGACTCATATTATTCACAATTCTATGACCTATTGTTATATATCAAGGACTAGTTGTACCCGCGACTTTGCCCGCGTGGAATAGTTATTTTGGGCATCATTGAAGTCCTTAAGGATGAATAATTTTCCCCGTTTTTTTCACATATTCCATTATTTGTTTTGCTCCTTATAGTTTGCAGTGTGATGTTAAATAGCCTTAAGTCTTCCTCGATAAACGGTCTGTTCCAACACAAAAAGAATTTTTCAATTCGAACCAGCAGTTCCTAAGATCGCGTTCAAACAAACAAACTTTATATTAGTATAGAAGATATGCCCGGAACGTATTTAGTCCGTGCCTGTGCTAACTACTACTGTGCGAAACTTCAATGTACAATCGATAGATAATGTGCCACTTCTTGTGACTGCAGACAATTTATAATTTTATATACCAATATTAATTTTGATGTCAATAATACCTCAGTTGTGCCCTCTTGAGCTCCAATCTCTCCAGTTCCAACTTTTCCCTTTCCAGTCTATGGCGCTCGCGTTCCAAGCGGAGTAGTTCATTCTTTTCCCGCTCTATTTTCTCTCTGTAACAAAAATTATATAAATTGTCAATACGTAATAAATAATGGTGCGTACACAGAACTCGTGATTTCCAGTGTTATCTTATACTAGCTGTGCCCGCGACTTCGTCTGCGTGGAATAGTTATTTTGGGCATCATTGAAGCCCTCAAGGAGGAATAATTTTCCCCGATTTTTTTACATTTTCCTAATAGTTGCGTGATGATAAATAGCCTAAAACCTTTCTCGAAAAATAGTTTATTAAACACCAAAAGAATTTTTCAATTCGAACCAGAAGTTCCTGAGATTAGCGCGTTCAAACAAACAAACAAACTCTTCAGCTTTACAATATTAGTTTATTTTTTCATATAAACATATCATCACGTCATTATCCGAAGTTTCCCTTTCCCACGATCAGCCATCAGCTTCGTGTTTCTAGCTCTAGCCGGTGTTGCTCCTGCTTTTGTCTTCTTCCTCTATTCTGGAGCACATTCTCTCATGAAATTGAGATTACTATCGCCTAATATTTGAATGCAAAGTTTATAATCGTTTCCACCATCTCACCTCTCAGCCCTCAGTTTCTCCCTCTCCAGCTCCAGCCGGTGCTTCTCCTGGCGCTGCCTGCGCTCGCGCTCGCGCAGCGCGTCCTCGGCCGCGCGCCGCCGCCGCTCCTCCTCGCGCGCGGCGCGCGAGCGCTCGCGGGCGCGCGCCACGTCTCGCTCTTTCTGTTACACAATTTGATATGTACATCCAATGACAGTACAACGCATCCCGGCCTTCTCTCTGGCGGATGGAATGTAACTGACATTAACGCCAGGACGAGCTTGACAAGAGTAGTAAGTAGTACAGAGGATCTATGGCCAAGTGGATAAGCAATGCGAAGGAAAAAGCGTGCTCTCTACAGAGTTTGAATCCCACCGCATTTACCTATTATTTTTTTCTGAGTTACGTGTATTTCAATTGCTTATCAAGGCTGTTCTTAGGCGAGGGAAATCATTAGCTGATCAATCATATCATATATCATTAATTAAAACCTGTTCATTCGGGCAACTACATACATACATACATAAAATCACGCCTCTTTCCCGGAGGGGTAGGCAGAGACTACCTCTTTCCACTTGCCACGATCTCTGCATACTTCTTTCGCTTCGTCCACATTCATAACTCTCTTCATGCAAGCTCGGCGGTTTCGGGTACTTTTGACCTGACCCTTTACCAGGACGTCCTTAATTTGATCAAGATACGTTCGTCTAGGTCTTCCCACTCCGACCTTTCCCTCCACACTCTCCTTGTATATCTGCTTAGTCAACCTGCTTTCATTCATCCTCTCCACATGACCGAACCATCTTAACATACCCTTTTCTATTCCTGTAACTACATCTTCTTTCACATCACAACATTCCCTTATCACGCTGTTCCTTATCCTGTCACTCAATTTCACACCCATCATACTCCTTAACGCTCTCATTTCCACTGCATTTATTCTGCTTTCATGCTTCTTTTGCCATACCCAACTTTCACTCCCATACATTAATGTCGGGACCAACACGCCCCTGTGCACAGCCAGTCGAGCCTTTTTGGATAGTTTCTGACTGCTCATAAAGGCATGCAAAGCTCCATTCACCATGTTCCCCGCGTTCACTCTCCTTTCAATATCACTATCATACTTGCCATCTGATGTAAACTTTGATCCTAGATATACAAACTCTTTCACTTGCTCCACTTTTTCTCCTCCAATCAAAATATTACATGCTGTCATTTCTTTCTCCATTTCAAAAACCAGTGTTTTAGTTTTACTTACGTTCACTTTCATTCCTTTCTCTTTTAAAGCTTCATGCATACAGTTTACCATCTCCTGTAACTCCTCCGCTGATGACGCCAGTATAACCTGATCGTCGGCATAGAGCAGACATTTGACGAGTAACTCATTCATCCTTAATCCACTTTTAGACTCTTTCGGGCAACTAGATGGTGTAAATAAAGCTGCCTGCCTAACTTACCCATATTTTAGAGAAGGACAGCACTTCTCTGGGCGATCGTCTGCGCTCTCGACTTCTGGTGCTGCGCCTAGGTCTATCCTGCACAAAATAAGTTCACATCAATTAAAAAATATATTTTTTTAACAACATAGCCTTTGTGTAATCAAGTTTAGCAATTTGCTAGAGAACAATGGAAAAAGTAGAATAGAAGCTTATAAACATACCAAAAAAGTGACATGTTTTCATATTAATTTGTTCTTGAAATGAATTTTTTCGGGAAATATAAGCTTTATTGGTCTATATTTACTTTGTCAGAGCGATGAGACTTCTCCCGGGTGCGTGAGGTAGATCGTAAGTTTTCATCTCCGGAAGTTTCGCCTTCTTTCTTCACTTTATCTCCGGTTTTGTCCGCTCCATCTTTACCCTCCTAGACAATAACATTAAACACAATAAATAATGTTCTATGTTTTCTATAATTATATAAGGTAGGTATAGAGTACATATATTTGTAATGTTTTTACGTCTATGGTTTTGCTACAAAAGCTGATGGACAAAGCACAGTTACAAGATAAAACCAACATGAGCAGCATAGGCTATATTTATTCTGGATATTCCACGCATAATGCTTTAAACCCCAAAGCTTACACTAGATGAAATTTCAGGGGGTCAATTCACGAATGTTGATAGTATTAGCAAGAGTAAGAGGGAGTGAACATTAATAAACAGGTAAAAGTGTATGTAGTCCGAAGTAGTGTACGTCTTGAAGTATGTTTGTTTGCATACCTCATTTTCCTTTGACTCGTTAATCCGGTCTTTACTGGAGCGCCGTTCATAACGCGATGGCTGACGGCGAGATGAGGATTCAGACTCCGATTTGGCTTTTTCCACGGAAATCATGCGACCGTGTAATTCTTAAGGAAAAAAATTAAATATAATTAGAACAAATGCGGAAAATGTCCAAACTTTTCAATAACTTATGTTGACATTTTCTATATTTAAAATTAATGTAACTTAATAGGTCATTTAAAATTTTTATGACCACAATTAAACTGCAAGTATGTTAATCATCAGTTTAAAATTGATTTATAAATTCCATTTAAGGGGATGATTCTTACCGTGGTACCATTGTTGAACATACAAAAAATTGTTCATAAAACTCACCAGTCCGATGAAGATTTTTGATGCAATTCTCAGCATCTTGTGCGCTTGCCATGGTGACATAGCCATAGCATCTCGATCCTGGAGTTCTCGCATTAGTTACCACTTTGGCTCCAATCACCTAAATAATAATAAATTACTCAGTTGCTTCTTTTAGCATATCTTCAGTATTTATAACATTGAATCATTTTTAATAAGTTTTCTGGATGAAAATTTCATAAGCTACTAGATACAAAGAAAATAGAACATGTATTCACTCTACAAGTTAAAAATAACAATATGGTTAATTGCATTAAAAATATTGTCAACAAAATCAAGATCATTATAGAAAAACGAATAGTAAGGAAAAGCACTTTCTAAACAATCTATAAAAAAAATAATTATACTTTTCCATGTTTGCTGCATAACTGCTTAAGGTCCTTAGCACGAGTGTCTCCTGACAGGCCGCTAACCCAAAGGTTGCGCGCGCCACCCTCTTTGCCATCGTCTTTTTTGTCCTTCTTATCACCTTCATTATCTTTGTCTTTCTCATCTAAAATCATATGAAAACAATCAATATTGTCAAACTAATTCGAAAAATTAAAATTCTTTACCATTTTGCAAGTTAAAGTTCAATCTTACCTTTTTGGTCTTTATCATTTTTCTCCACATCATTGCTGAAAATAAGAATACAAATCAGCCATATATTGATATATAAGAAAAAGAGTAATTTAGTAAGATACATTTATGAGTAAGAATATTTATGACATTTTTGTTTTTAAGAATCCTACGCATTCCTTTTCTTTCAGAAAGTTGATCTTTTCAATATATAATTTACACACATCATCTACAAAGTTTTGCACCAGTTTTGTACTCCACCAGTTCGGCCAGGCAGCCTTGTACAGTAGATTGTGATTTGGCATCTTCTCTCCTGTCCCAGTGCATGATGGTGTGCAGGTAGCGCCGACAACAGCCCAGAAGAAACACGTAGCCCGTTCGCATTGTAGGGAAGTGTCGAGAACGATGCTTGTAGTGAAGTCCAGAACCACTTTCACAGGACAGATGTAGTCGCCGATCTTCAGATTTGATGTCTTCTTTCAGGTCAGGGTGGTGCAAAACTTTGTAGTGATAACGAAAATGAAATGACGATAATATTGAAGATAGCTGCGCGGCGTCGCGTAGGCCGTTCGGTGTACACCAACCTAGTGGCAGGGGCGTCGCTGTTTACTTGTTGTTCGTTATTGTCGGGCACCGCGTCGTTAGCCGCGTCGCCGTCCGCCGGAACCGAGTCGTCGCCTGCAGCTTCACCAGACCCCTGCAGCTCGCCATCATCTACGTCAGTGGTAGTTATCAGCTCAAGTGGCGAGTCAGCGCAGGTCGCTCACTTCACACGAGGAGCGGCCCACTCTGTCTCCCCTTCCTCTGGTGCACACCAACACATGACCAAACATCTTGAGCAACTTTCATACTTGTTGGTAAATACTAAAACACTTGACCTGAAAACTTGATTGATTGTAAATTAGCATCACCGCCTGGAAATGGAGCAGCACAGTGTCGTATCACTGCGTCACATTATTAAAGACTATCACATAATAGAACACTAGATGGTCAATGATGACCTTGTGTTCATGAATACAAATCACCTCGAAGATTTATTCCTTTTTCACTTGAAGATGGTCTCCAATGTGCATAATGGCTTTTCTCAATAATGCAAACATTAAACCAGAACCAATAAATATTTTCAGTGTGTTTCAACTCAGTGTTCAATGATATACACTTTTCAGATGTCCTCCGTATAACTCCTTTTTTAGTGATTTCATTTATCCTGATTATATTACTGCAGTAATAGCCAATGCCTTTTCTAAAGCAGCTTCGTGTAGAAGGTTCACTCCTCAAATTTTCAGCAAAATATTCGCTTCCTTGGATTCTTTCATGATAAACTCATATTCTGAACAACTGTGACTGGCTTCATTAAAATTGTGGAGAAAAATGTAACGCATCACTTATCTTAAATTTTATTTAGGTACATAAGTTATTCTGTGAATTCTATTTCGAAGCAAATATATTCATACATTTTCTTGATTTGTGTGTAAAAGGATGTGTTGCAATATAACATAATTCCATATGAAAAAAAAACTTACCAATTCGGTTGTCTTTTGTAGCATTGTCAGTCTGAAATAAGTAAACAACAGTTTATCATGGGATCTAGTTTACTTGGCATTTGTCCAAAATGGGATACAGTAAATATAGGTTAACTTGTATTCAATCCAAAAGTATTTGTATTTGAGACAGTTAGATAAAAGAAATAAGAGATTATATTTTATTAACATGTATTATTTAGGGCAACAATTTACAACAAAACATCTAATCTATTTCCATCATAAATCCATTAGTAATGCTTGCCTTAGCTGATGGTAAAGTCACTGTAACCTTGAAGAAATAGAAACATACCTCTTCATTAAGAAGTTCATCTTCACCAAGATCTAAGTTGATACTATCTTCTGCATCTGTGTTGTTTTCAGCTTTTTGATCATCTTCACATTTGACAGTTTCCAAGCATGGTTTCTTAGCCGCCCTGGCCTCCGGCTCATCTTTTATTTCGCGTTTCCGTGGTGATTTGATATCTACTTCCATATTTTCTTCGGGTTGTTCATCTTTAACCTCTTGCTTAAGGACTGTTTGTTCAGTGTCCTCTTCCTCTCCCGCATCGTCTTGTACAATCATATCTTCCATTGCCGGCGTCTCTTCAGACTCCTGTTCTACTACACTCTCCGAGCGGCGAGTTTTTTTAGATGGAGTCTTGGCTTCAATAGCGAGTTCAAATTTGAAAGTTGTTGGGTCCTCACCTTGGTCTTCCAGATACTAAAATTTACAAATATATATACTCATTAGATTATAGCTATGCATTTATTTTTAATGAATTATACTGCATCGATTAAAATCAATGATTACCTTTGTAAGACGTTGTATGAGCACGCCGCGTACCCCGCTCTTATCCAGGTTACGCTTTTCTAATTCTGAGCGCAAATCTATAACTCTCAAATCTTTAAGTAAACGCTTTTGGTCCGACATTGCCAGACGTTATTTTAAGCAACTTTCTAATAATATCCACTGAGTTAAATTTCCACACCTACGAAAATCACACGAAAACAGAATTTGATGGAAAGCAAATGGCGTCACGTCACGTCAAAATAGCGATGGCGATGGGCGATTTCGAAACAGTAATCGAATCAGTTGATTATTCAACGAAATCGATAGCCATGCCATCAATTAATTGATAACGACGGCGTAAGCGGCGTGCAACAATGACTGCGTTTACAGTAACTACAAATTTTTACGGCAGCTTATCTTTCTGTATTCAGTAAAACTCGTTCATACATACATAAAATCACGCCTCTTTCCCGGAGGGGTAGGCAGAGACTACCTCTTTCCACTTGCCACGATCTCTGCATACTTCCTTCGCTTCATCCACATTCATAACTCTCTTCATGCCAGCTCGGCGGTTTCGGGTACTTTTGCCCTGACCCTTTATCAGAAACTCGTTCATATGGGTAACAATATTTGATTACACGCGCGCCAGCGTGTTAAAGTGTGCAATATGCATGCATTCAATGCAATTATTAGTTTGTCGATTGTTATTTGAACAATCATCTTTAGGACCTTCTAAATCTAATGTAATAAACGATATTCGATTTGTTCTTGGTGTGTTGGGGAAGTTTTCTGTGTGTTGGGGATGACCAAAAAGGTTGAGTTTCGGAATATTTCTTTATTTTTAATGTAATTTTTTAAATAGTGTTTTTTGTGTGTTCTCGTTTTGTCAGTGGAAAAGTAAAGACCGTATTTTTGCAATCTCTTTATTTTATTTATTCCTGCCACTATTTAGGGGTATCTCTGGAACAAGGAGAGTTCCGGGTCTACCGGGCAAACGAATCCATAACACTGTGGATATGGGTGTTCCTTACGATTATTGTTCCTTGTACCAATGGCAGTTAATTGTAAAACAATTTAGAGGAAAAAAGAGATTGACTAGACACTTGACATTGACGCCACCAACACATAGTTGTCACATTTGACTTGACGCTACACATGACAGTTGACATTGACACCATCAGGACACTGATCTTGTGATTAGTTTATCTACTTTGATTGGTTTTGTTTGTTATCTATAACATAGAATTCTAAAATCTTATAATACCTATTGCTTAGGATATTTAAAATCCAAACACTATGACACATGAAAATCAAGGTAAAAGTTACTTTCCTCTCCCAGTTGTACTATTTAGGCCTTCCATTTTTGAGTTTGAGTTTTTCTATTGTACGGAGTGTCGACCATCACAGTTCTCAATATCGTTATCATTTGCTCTATAACTATTACTTACTTGTGACTTATTTTTCAGAAAGTTGTAAAATGCCCACTTTGGAGGAGGTTTGTGAGTTGTTGGACAAATTGACTCTGAAGCAGTTACATTTAATGGAAGAGAAAATGAGAAGTGAAATTAATATTGAATCAAGTATTAACAATGGCAGTATTAATTTGGCGAAATCTCGATATATAATGGGCCAAAGTTCAGTTAGCACTGCACGGCTGCCTGTTGACAGTAGTCCAGAGTTTGCAGCTTCAACCAAATGTGAAACTAAGGAAGAAGATGGTATCAAACAGTTAAAAGTTGTAGAAAATGATAAAAACACAGTAAACCCACTGCATTGGTTTGGAGTCCTTGTACCTCAAAATTTGCATAAAGCACAAAGTATTTTTCAAAATACTATAAATTTTGTTGTTGAATGCGTCAATGTGCAGTTACAATTGTATGAAAATTTAAAAACTGCAGAGGAATTGAAGAAATATAAGTCATTATTGGAATCCTCATAAACTGCTCCATGGGCACCTTAAATGTGATTGACACAAATATTTAAAATAAATATATTAAATACTGATATACATAAACTTTCAAGATCTGCGTCAACCAGAATAAGTTTGTTTTAATGCGCTGGCCTGGATTTTAACTGGGCACCTTTACTGTTACAGGCAAAAACTTGACCTGAGTTCAGTTAGGAAAATTATTGTCTACAAAAATTTGGGAATACTTCAACATTTCTGTACTTAAGAAATTCAATTTTATTAGAATTATTGCTTGTCATTTTTCACATTCAAACAATGTACATAAAAAAGTACCTGCAATATTAAAAACAGGGTTGTTAAATATATAATGAAAAGTATATCACCACCTTTTATTACAAAGTAGTACAGAATATGGTTAGACTTTTTATTAATCTATACTAATATAATAAAGCTGAAGTGTTTGTTTGTTTGTTTGAATGCGCTAATTTCATTAAAAATCTATTATAGCTATTTCATCACCCTGCAACTATTAGGAGCGAAGAAATAAAGGCAAATGTGAAAAAACAGGGAGAATTATTCCTCCTTGAGGGCTTCAATGATGCCCAAAATAACTATTTCACGCAAAAATGGCGGGCACAGCTAGTCATGTAGATATTGAAGATTTATGTCAGCACTGACTGATGGGACATGTTAAAAATCTTAGAGTATCAACTTAAATATATAAACAATACAGTGCTGCAATGACAAAATATGTAAGGAGACTGGTGACATTATTCTTTTTGCTAAAAAATATATGTACATACACGGATTGGAAGATATTACCAAAACTTTGTATTGAGTATAATTTGTAGTTGATAAAATTTTTGTTTTAATTTTCGCCGTTGGCTACTTTTAATCCCTGACAAAAAAGAGGGGTGTTCGTTTGACGTGTCTATCTCTTTGTGCCATCAAAGCTCACAAACAGATGAAGCTATTTCAATTTAGTTTTTTTGGATTAAAGGAGATTAACGGGCGAGTGTTCTTAGACATGTATGATCAAAATCGGTTGAGCCGCTCAAAAGTTTGGGAGTTGAAAGTGGTGAAGACTTGAGTATATTCACTAATATTTGCAGTTAAAGTCAAGTCAAGTTGAAGCGCACTGATAGAGAATATTGATGATTTAATCGAGAGTGTCCTCAGCTTAGCCCATGGTGCAAAAAGGAATGTCTTTTAAGTATGCCTGTCTCTTTGTGTGTGTGTATATACGTTAGTTTAATTAAAGAGAATTTTGATGGATTGATGAATTTATCAAGAGTGTCCAAAGTTGATTACATTAATCGTTGATTAAAAGAAAAGCCCAAGACCCAAATTTAATTTAATTACTAAGTTAAAAGGTCAAAAGTACCCGAAACCGCCGAGTTTGTATGAAGAGAGTTATGAATGTGGATGAAGCGAAGGAAGTATGCAGAGATCGTGGCAAGTAAAAAGAGGTAGTCTCTGCCTACCCCTCCGGGAAAGAGGCGTGATTTTATGTATGTATGTACTAAGTTAAACTTTAAAAAGTTTAACCAGTTATGTCAGGACGATGATTTCGCAAAAACTTTGTACGTGGGAGTACCTACATATAACACACACAGTATAAACAAAGTGGCGTATTTAATCGACAGTGAAGAAGTTCAGTTGTTGAAAGATTTCCAGGTGGTTTAGAGGGGTCTGTGTTAGGCAGAGTATATTCGGTAAAATCAATTAATGCTCCGAGAGAAAGAACTACTAAATTTGTTAAAAAAATTGGTTTAGATCCCCGGAGGCCATGATGGAAAAATTGGAGAAACTTTTTCTAATTCGCCTTATGAATTTATTATATTAAAACTAGCTGTCCCGGCAAACGTTGTTTTGTCATATAAATATTTTTACGTAAATTCGAGTTAAAAAAAATGTTAAGGGTGGACAACCCTTAACACTTAGGGGTATGAAAAACAGATGTTAGCCGATTCTCAGACCTACTGAATATGCATGCAAAATTTGGTTAAAATCGGAGGAGTACGGACACAAACATTGTGACACGAGAATCTTCTATATATATAAAAGCGAAAAACACTCACTTAGGAATCACGAAATCTCGAAATCTACTGAGCCAATAAAGATGAAGTTTGGCAGGAAGGTAGATTTTAATTAGGAGGGATCCACTAAGAAAGGATTTTTGCAAATTCTATTCCTAAGGGGGTGTAATAGGGGTTGCAAGTTTGTATGAAACTTCGTCATTTTTAGTGTGGGTTACGCGGACGAAGTCGCGGGCAACAGCTAGTTTTATATATAAGATATTTTATATATAAGATATCATTGAGTTTAATCTCAAAACACAAATTATAAGTATTGTCACAGACATTGAGAGATGATTAATTATCTTAGCGTGTTCCTCTTAATCATTATATGAATATCGGGGGTGTTCCTGGTTGTACCCTCCACTGCTATGATTTGTCGCGGTCCGGGGTCCACCTATCAGAATTCTATAGGTCTGAATGATGGCTATTTTAGTCACTAAGGTACCCGCGGGTATTTAGGCCTGTCGGGCAATAAGGCCTAAGGAACAAAAAACGCACAAAATACAGTAATCGACGATCAAGGTTACACTCACAAAAGCTCAGACCGTTTACAAGTCGCTGCGAAATAGCGGACGAATACTTGCACTTCTCCCCTCGCCAGTGTCGTCGAAATCATTCAGCGGTGACGGTCACGAGGCACGAATTATAAAAATGTACTCCAATAAAACGTAAGTTATTTTGAAAATATCATATTTACAAACCTTTATTGAATGTCCGTTTATTAATTAATGTATGCTTGTTCGTAGGTTACCGTATTAAAGGACTTGTAGTTGTGAAATTTTTATTATATTTTTTTTCTGTAAACACGTGATTGGCGGATATTAAGGCCTATAAAATTTTACTATAGGCCTTATTATTTTTTTAAACTGCTATATAAGTAGAAGCGTGTTTTATGATGTTTGTTGGTGGGTATTATGTACGTATTTATACATTTTCAATTTATTTATCATTGTTTTTAGTGCTTACGGTCACGATGCCTCCCGAACGGGCATTATGGTCAGAAGATGATCTGATCGCAGCTGTTAGAGCGGTATAATGTCCTGATGGATGCGAATAAGGACAATTAATTAAATTTTCTAAGAATACTTTGCTACCTATTGCTTTATGTTAATGATTATTGTAATCAAGAATACCAATTTACGTAGTATAAGTTGATTTTTGAATAGTTTAAAGTACAGGCCTTTTTATCCTACCCTAGTATAATAAGGCCTACAGATTGCGTTTTAAAAAAAAGTTATATATTGTTTTGGTTTTAAGCTAGAGAAGCTATTTTTTGTTTAAACTTTGTAGTAATTTAAGTACATGACTGATTAATAATAAAAGTTGTTGATTATGTTGGATATTTTTCATTTTATTACCAATTTTCCTTAGCTAGGCCTTGATATCCGCGGGTACCTTACATAGTATAAAACAAAGTCGCTATTTTAGTCTGTTTGTCTGTATGCTTAAATCTTAAAAATTACGAACGGATTTTGATGCGGTTTTTTGTAACAGGTAGAGTGATTCAAGAGGAAGGTTTTTATGTATAATAACATTTATAATTTTGCACCCGTGCGAAGCCGGGGCGGGTCGCTAGTATATTATAAAAGCTGAGAAATAAAAGAAGCATTTAAATTTTTTAATCAATTTATTTGGAACAGTTAAGTGATCACTAAGTACAATTTTTCAGTGATTCATTACAAGCATGATGTCCCAGTTACTAATTTGACCACAATATTAAGGTACATGTATTCACGACAGATTTTTCATTATTCCATTCAATATACACACAGATATAATTCAAGGATTTTGTTTGACTTTTCACGGGTACATCAATATTATTTTCCACATATTTAAGAACATTGTAAACCCGATAGCTATGTAAGTAGGTATATTACTGATTTTTATAACTTATCAAAGATTTAACTTGATTTTCGATTATTTCCATAATAAATATTTATTAAAAGATAACAATTTTTACATTGGTGTTAGTGCTCATACTTATTACTGAATTTCTACACAGCCACTTTAATTTGGATGTTTTTATCTTATTCATAATAAGTTAATTAAGTATGACTTAAACACATAAATGCACTGTAGAATACTTTGTTAGTATTCTATTCATCTTTAAGTTTAAATTCCTCACGATTGTAAAAAAAAATATCTAACTACGTGTACAAATTACACCATATTCAAATTCTCACCGCTTGGATTGGGGTTCGGATTGCTCAAACGTCGTAACGTTGCAAATGCCATGACCAGTGGGCCTACCTATATCAGGTCTATGTACAAGTTTAGGTAGTAGACATTTTCACCGTGGTTTAAGTACTTATAAATGTGGCCCACTGTACTTTAAATTTCTGCTTAATTCCTCCAAGGGAGCACCGAGACGAGTTAAAGGCTTTAAAGCAAGTTGCGAAATGAAAATAGCAAAATTATGAGTTTTCATCAGTAGCAAATCGACTGTGGCTTTAATTTTCACAGTCTGGTAATGATGAATCACATTCATTTGTTTATCTTGGTAGTTGTCGTTTCGGTAACTTATTGACAAGGCACAAGTTCTTTGGTTTTCTTCATTTTAAATGGTAAAGATGTCGCAAAATTATTAAAGTAGTTATTGGAATGTATGATAAAGTTTAAATGCAACATAACACTTTATTTAGTAACTTTATTTATAAAACAAAACAATCTTTCGATCGATTACACCTAGTACTTTGAAGTAGGTTATGATTGGTTCGGTTACAATAAACTAGTTAAAATACTAACATAAATTTGTTTAAACAGTAATCAACTTAAAAATAAATACCCTGTGTTATAAATAATTAAGTACGTTTGTATAGATCAGGATAGTTCTATATAATTGTAATAAATAACATTCCGAGAAATAAGTACATTTTGTATATGTAACAAACAATATTTTTGCACATTGGGCCCATAATATCGAACAAAGTCCCTGGAAACGTGCTAAAATTACAAAAATGTTTTTGGTCTTTCCATGAAATGGCTACCTACATTAAAATCAACAGTAGGTATTTAGCATATCCTAAATTGTTTAATTTTGGTAAGAAATTATGGGTAAAAAGAGATGGAAATCCTTCCATTTAGTCTTCCATGAATCCGATAAGATCGACAAATCGATGTCTTCATTTTATTCGTTATTATTTACTACGCTATGACTTTATGTAGATGCGTAAAGTATAGTAAGTAGCTAAGTATTTCTACATATGCACAAATAAAACCTAATTTTATCAAACGTTGGCCTTAAAATAAAAAAAAACCAAACATAACAATGATGAAATGCACTGCAAATTGCAACAGCAAATTGACTACTTATCTATACATATAATAAAACAGTAAAAATATTTTGTCTGTAGGTACATTTAATATTTTGACTGAAACGGATAGAGAATTTTTTACATTTTTTGTCTGTCTGTCTGTATCTGACTGTATGATCAAGATTCAACTCGAAATGTACGCGGACGAAGTCGCGGGCAACAGCTAATACGCTATAAACACGTGGAACGTATCACAAATTGCAACAATCATACCTATACTATTATAATTATAATTAAATACTTACAGAGAAATGCAGTCAAAAGCCTTGGTTAAGTGCCAGAAAATCTTTGCCTAACCGATGTCAAAAACAACAAAAATATTTTGTGCAACTGATAAAATATTATATTTATTAAGATGTGCGTCTTTCAGGTAACAATTAAAAAGAGAATGGTAATAAGATAAACTTTTCCAGAACATCAAAATAAATAGATAGAAACAAACGGCGCCTGTTTAAATTACAGCGATTATTTGTTATTTCAAAGCAGCAACTAATGTTGTGTTTATGGTAACCGCTAAGACTAGAATATGTTGATACCTAAATCGTTTAAAAAATTAGGCTGTTATCTAGTAATATCCGTAGGAGCCTGAATTATATTGAGGTGTTTGCCGATATCTAAGAACATACTCGTACAATTAATTTCATCCACAATTTGTGCCGATTAGTAATTAAAATAAATGACTTGTAGGTACTTTTTACTTATATATCATTGATTACTACATATGTACACTATATTGTATTGTTGTATTGTAATATTTACAAATAATATTTATCCCACTTTTGTGCGGTAAGTATTTTTTCTGTCTCCCATTTTACGTAGTGGGTACCTACTTTAGTACGTTCAATAGGTATAAGAAGTGAAAACTATAAAAAATTAAATTGTATATTATCTTGAAGCTGATTTTGTCGTTAACACGATCTCGTGAGCCATAATCCGTTTTATTTTCGTACCTTACAGTCCATGAATATAGTAATACAATGGATATATAGGTATCTCTGTGTTGACTCACGTCAGTTTTCAGTAGTACCTATTTAAAAACAACAAGTTAAATTTTATTTTAAACTTGTGTGAACTAGGTACTTACTCTTATCCAGTTACTTATAAATGTTATTTTACCTTGAACGATTGTAATACTAGACTGCTTTTATATCAAGTCTTGTAGATAACAAAATAGTACGTAGGTACACTACCTACTCCGACCATTTTATGTACTTATGTAGTAAGTAGGAATTACTATAAATGTCATAATGGACGCGATATCGAATCAGTCACCAATGCTATCGATAACAGAAAATTAAACATTGAGCTTTAAACTTACAATTTAAACTACTGGCCACATATTATCACAAAGGATAAAATCGTATAATAATAAATCAACGAGAACGTTATTAGCGTAATCGGGACTATAGGCAGATCATAAAGTTTCACGATCAAAGTGGATGTGGCCTGACATTGACAATGAAAGTGTGTTAGTGTTAATCTAGCCGTTGTCCCTGCTGTCTTGTGTGCGCCAGTCCCCGCGGGTGCAAGCCCCGTCCCGCCACCAACTCTGCACATCGTTGTAGTGCGCGCTGCGTTTGCGCTGGTCATTTGCATGGACCATTGCGCATACGCGGCAGAAGAAGTATGTGTTTATGAACTCGCCTGTACCCTGAAAATTAAGGAGTTTTTGTACATGCTATGAGTCTAATGCTGGTTAAATTATTTATTATTTTTATTAACAAGGTTTATCTTTCTTGTCTACTTAGTGCATTGCATAGCCTTGCTTATTTAGTAACAAAGGCCTTTTGCCTGCTCGGACTGCTTGCTTGCTTGCTGTTAAAATTTATATAGACTAAGCTATATGTGAAACAAGGCTCACTTTCCATTTGAAATACGAGTTGTACTTATATCGTGTCGTCCTCGTCTAGGCATTGCAGATACGCAGCCAGCTCCTTAGCTCCTTCGTATCGTTAGTAACAATCAGCCTGAAATTCGTATAGTCCTAACGGTGTGTAATACGGAGCAAAGATGGGTTACCTTCCATTTGAAGTACGAGTTGTATAGCGTGTCATCTTCGTCCAGACGTCGGAGGTACGCGGCCAGTTCTTCCGGCCCGGTGAACTCGTCCACGTGGACGTAAGAATTGTGGGGCGCCGCTGCCGCATATTCTGACGCTCGGGCGCCCATCACTATTGGTAATACGTTGTGTCTGAAATTTAAAACGAACTTTCGATCAATAGGTGCGAGTCTTAAAATCGAAACGTTGGTGTTCCTACATACACTAATGCCGTTATTTCAAATGTTACAATATTCTTTAAACTAATAGGCCCACTGCTGTTTGTTCTACTGCAAAGTTTTACCCCATTTCTAACAAAATTAAGCGATTCAATCTAGATGTTGTTCATCTCTGAGTCGACAGATACCCAGGCCTAGAACAACACAAATGGATGGAAATAGTTAAATTATTTAAAGATTCAAATACTTACTGAAGACCATTAACAAAGAATTTCTCTGTAATGTAATCTCTGCAGTTGGAGTTTTCAAAGGCTAGATAGAACTTGTATTCTTTATCGAGCATTTCCAAGCAGTTAGGATCGGTCCGCGGGCAATGGTGGGAACCGCAAGCGCCGTAGATGTCCACAGATATGAACTTGGAGAGTTGGCGAGCGTACTGCAGACGGCGATTGCGAGCGTGACAATTTGACACGAACCACGCGACCTAGAAAAAAAAAATATATTCATAATCCGGGCCGATGGACCATGAGAAAGAAATTCCCTACCTGATTCCCTACACCACCCTAAAAATGTCGTCTTATAAACAAGTAGATACTCTTCCACGATGTACGTGAGACAAAAACCCTAAATAATTAGTAAGTATAGGTATACTATTACGAGTATGCATAAACGCAAACAATATTTAGTAACTCCTACATACCTTTTTGGTTTTGTTAGCGGCGTAATTCCTCTCCATCTTATTCTCAGTAACCAAAGAGTCGTGGTACACCCACCGCTCGTAGGGCGCCACTATGTCGGAGTCCCGTCTATAAGTTGCCGTCCAGTTGAACACATCTATAGAAGCCGGCCGTAGCGACGCGGTGTGGTACGGACATTCTAGGTAGTAAAGGATCCAAATCTGAAAAAAAAGCGCATTTATTTTCATCGCGAACACTTTAATTTTTATGAAGTTGTGAATGATCTCATAAATTACTATTATTCGTGTAAAAGCTATAATATAAGCTGAGCTATTCTAAAGTCGTTACCTGGTGAAGAGGTCTTGGAACATTGAAGGGAGTATGGTGATCTTTGAACAAGATGGCGTCGGCGGTGGCAGCATCGCGGGCGTCAGCAGTTATGTGACAGCGATTGACAGGACACTTATTCCTCACGAACTCCGTGCGGCCTGCTGACACTCCCCAAGCACCTAGTCCATTGGCGAGCAGTATCAGCTTCACAGGTACGTCTTCGTTTGGTAACTTGTACATCAATTGCTGCACAACTCTGAAGTAGATGAGGTAACGTGAATTTATTTAAAAAGGCTCTTTATATTAAGGACTTATTGATTGATATGGGTATGGTATCTTAGTTAAAGCTTATTATTAAGTTGTTTGTTACTCTTTATAACAATATTGCTATTACTTCCGAAACAATAATTTGTCTTGTATTGTATAGTAGCATCATAACGTACATAAACGTATCCGTTGCAATTGACCGTTGACACAACATAAGTATGTAGGTTAGCAAAACTCTTCAACGTCGTGTAATCTTTATAATTCAACACTTCATGGACTTTTATTGCCTGATAAGACATTTCTAGCATTGGCTTGTTGAACCCAATTTTATACAGTTTGATTAAAAACTAAGATTGTAATGTAAACGCGCTTTTATGAACACGATTATTCACTGTTTTGTCTACGAATAGATAACATTGTGGATATATCGATAATTTATTAGACGACTATTATTTGCACATACCTAATAACCGTCATTACGTACTTGTACAAGCCATTACACAGTACAGTAATATTTTGATAGAATGTACAACATAATATTTATTATTGCTGTCATAAGTAAAGTCTGTGCATACCTTGTAGGATACCATGTAATAAGACTTTCACGTTTAGTACAAATAGTCCTAAATTAAGTTTCCCAATCCCACCTCGGCTATGCGCCGATGACTTTTTTCTAAATTAAGTATATTCATTAGTTTGAATACTAACGGATGCTTTTACGGTGGGGGAAAACATCGTGAGGAAACCTGCAGATTCAACTGTGTGTGTAACTATAATCGATCCGATACAGGTTAAGTATTTAGAGTGTGCCAGGAGAATGAAGTAAAAGTGTGTGCATACTTGTGCTCGTGACGTTGACGTTCAGTACAGTCCTTCTAAATTAAGTTTTTTCCAATACGCAATGGCTGTTGTGTTTCTGATTGATATTAGCTCCATGACTTACTTTTTGCCTTCTTCGCCTCAGTTCAATCAGGGCCGCCCATGCGCCAGAGGTGACAATGCTTCCCTCTTTGCCATTCATTGATTCAGTCTGGAAGAGTGAAACTGACTTACCTGTCGTCTCCAGGAGCATCCTCAGGAAAGAGATCTAAGTCAGGGTCGTGTTTCTTTGGCATCTGTTCCCCGCCACGCATGTACCACGGTCTTTTAGAGACTTCGTCTTCGTCATGGATATCGTCTCTCTCTTCCGAATCATCTTTCTCTATTAATATGTTCTGAAATCAATATGACCTCTTTTAATGAAATATTGTAAACTGCAAAGTCAAGGTTGCATGAAGAGCGTTTAATATGAATGTGGATGAGGTATGGTCACTGCCTACCCCTCCGGGAAAGAGAACGTCTTTTTTCTTTATTTTTTAATCAACGGTTTATAACACTAGGATCGCTTCTTCTCTTTCTTGTGCTTCTTGAGCTTGGAACTGTTAGCTCCGTCTACCTCATAAGGGATAAAGCCGTGATTTGTGTGTCAGAAGAATGGTGTGCGTTGCTACAGGGTTACATTCTGCATCAAAAACCTGACTCAACCTATCCCGGATCCACGGTCAAATACCCCGGGCTTCTTTCCAGAGTGGTGAGGATGTAACCGGGACTAAAGCTAAGATGAAGAAGATGTGAGTGTTGATATAACAAAACTGTTTTACCTGGAGGTGTTCGACGGGCAGTGGCGGCGCCGGCGCCGGCGGGCTCGGGCTGCGTTCGGGATGGTCGAGTAGCGGCGGGCGCGGGATCAGCAGCAGCGCCAGTGCGGTCAGCGCCAGCGGCAGAAGCAATATCGCCCGCCGCACGCTTCTCAGCGCCCGCGCAGCCCGCAACCACATGCCGACTGCGTATAGTGTAATTACGTTGAAATTTTTTTGAAGTCCACAGTCATAAAAATATATAACTTAGACACGTCTTCGACAATAAAGTGATAAGTATACTGGTTGATGCGGCTTCGGCAATTATACGTCCATTTCAGTTGTTTTGCTGTTAAATTGCGTCATTTTACGTAGGGCGTGTGAAGTACCTAATGTAAAGTTTACAAAACTTTACATTAGGTACTTCACATAAATATTAAACTGAATTTTTCTGCGCTTTTTGTTATAAAATAGAATCCACTAGGGAAACCTTTTAGGGAAATGCAAGATAAAGAAGAATAGGAATAATAAGAAATTGAATTTGTTTTCACCTCACCTGCTCTCCGCTATCCGCCCGTTCTGTGGCCTCTAATCCGCCCGCTTCGCACGCCCATCACTAACGGACTATCGCTCGATTCTTAACATCTGAAAATTAGTATATTTGAGTTATATAACGAAAGGAGTATCGTTAAAAAACCTGCATGCATATAGAGATCAGTTACTGATATGTCTGGCTTTAAAGTAAATTTGTATGTTAGTCATAAAATTATAACAAGTTTAACAATGATAACACTAATTGAAAAGCAGCGGAACGTGTTAACGTTTTCTTTCGTTAGTCTTAGTTACCACTTTAGTTACCATCGTTCTGGGGTTCGCTTTTAAAACCTATTTGTGAGTACACAGTACACAGTTGGCATTCACAACAATAGAACCCTACAATGCGCGTGGCCCGACACGCACTTGACCGGTTTATAAGTATTCTAATATCGAATACAATGGTACCTATTTGAATAGTAAATTAACTAATTTGCATCATTATTTGCCGGCTGGATATCATGCTGCAAGCCGCTTGCCTATTGTTTTTTTCGACGAATCTATGAGATCCTAAAGATACTCCACAATATTAGGCCTAATATCATAATTTCTTTTGAAGTAACAGCCCATATTATCTGAATATCTTGTAGGGCAAAAGTATAATCACACCTTTCGCGAATCAGTTAAGGTACCTTTCCTACCAATATTATAAACGCGAAAATTTGTAAGAATGTGTACTATCCACACGTACTTTTTCGTGTATGTGTGTTTTTTACTCTTTGCTGGCTCTAAGTGTAAACTTAGAGGAATGCACAAACATCTGGGAACATGCGAAGATGAGAGAGAGATTGCTTTAATTGCTCTCTCATTTTTGTGTTCTTTTCTTTAGTTGCACCCACAGTCGCTAAGGTTCATAGTGCGAATAATGAAGAACCTGTGAAGGACTTATTTATTTATTCTGTGAATTAACTAGAGAATGTCCGCGGGAATTCTGGGAAATTCCCTCTTTGTGCACCCCTAGAACACAAAAGGTACATGCCTTAAAAATTTCAAATCTCCAGACCCAATGGTTTGGACTGTATGTTATCTGCCTGTCAGCCACTAAGTATGAAGAGTAAGTAAGAGTTTTATATAGGTATGTAGATTGCTGGATAGGATTATTTTTTGTCCATATGTGGCCCTTATCTATTATTATGCCGCTCTACCACCGTGTACTTACCCGTGATAATAATGATTGCCAGGACTTGTATATCAGCTGCTCAGGTAAAAACCTTTTTAATTTAGTAAATGAAGATCAAAAGGAGAAATTTGTTTATGCACCTCCAACTTCCATACTAGATTAATACATAACTAAATTAACAATGAATAACAAAACTTTTCGTTTAACGCATTACTGTAGGCCTTAGCACTGTAGTCCGCAGCCCTTAAGCCTAAAGTCGAAACATCATATTGAACTTTCATAGATCAATATTTAGATGTCGGAAGATCAATATTATGTCAATATATTGACTCACTAGTTATACCTATTTATGCTCATGACAAGCTGAAAAGAGTTCCATTAACCGCCAGAATAAATAGGTCTTTGAAATAGGTAGATACTTATTTACTCTTGAAAGCTTATCTGCCTATTTTATTTCTAGTCTCTTATAGAAAATTCATACACTATTATGTTATATACTTCTTGCTCGCGGCTCCGCCTGCGTGTATGTCGCTATTCTCATGTGGAAACTACAATTATCCAGATCTATAATAGACTTATTGTTAATGCTATAGTATTTTACTCCCGTGCCAATTTTTTAAGACACTATATTAATTCGATATCAAACTGAAAATTTTGACACTTTTTATTAAAATACTTTTGGTCTTTATTGATATCGATAAAACAAAGTAGAAATTCTAGCCTTATGTAAATTAAATACGTTTATGTAAGCCGCATTCAATTCTGTTTTAAAATTAATAGGGCAGTGTTTGAAGTAAGTTATCAATTGAGCATAATACCTATCTTTTTCCTCTTACCTGATTGATATAATGAAGTTTGACAAAGCTCCTAATTATATGTAATCTACCAGTGAAAACAACGCATTCATATCCGTTGAGTAGTTTAAACGTTGTAATGTACCAGACAGACAAAAGTTCCCAAAATTGTTCTCTTTGCTTTCTATTACGCTTCTTTAATTGCGTGTCAGGTAGAAATTTCATGCAACTGAAATATCTTGTGACTACCGGCTTTGTCTACCCCTGTAAGGGATAAAGATGTGCGATTAATAATTTTTTTTCACACCAAAATCCTCCAGTCACTAGACGTTTCTGATTTCAGTAATTTTAGTATATTTTTAACACCCGACGTACAAAGAGGGGTGTTATAAGTTTGACGTGTCTGTCTGTGACATAGCTCATAAACGGATGGAGCGTCTCAAATTTTATTTTTTTTATTAAAGGTGAACATTAAACGGCGTTGACATACACGTTACCTAAACAAGTCAATGCGTGAACTTTCAGTAGGTAGGTTATATTTTTGCCCCGCATTCGGGATAGTTAAAGAAGAGTCGACTAAGAACAGTTGGAGAAGATTTAGAGAGAAAGCCACTTAGAAGATTAATGCAATCTCAATAATCAATTGTATGTATTTACATTAAAGTGGCTGGCTAATGGTCAATTTAAATATTAGTAGGTCTCCGAACTTAGTTTTACTTGTTATCGGTACCTAGATGTCGGCTATGTCGTGCATGCATGCTAATTTGGTACCGTTTTGTCGCAGTGCGCTCAACTTGTTAGTAAAAATACGGGTTCACTGACATAACAAAATATAAATATATGTCACTTTTTTCTGTGAAATATACATATCTTGGGTTTAAAATACACATACCTATAATATTGATGTACTTTTAAGCTAAGAAAATATGATCAACCAGAGATTTGCGAATCAAGCAACTGCTAGCTGCCCTAGGAAACACGTAAAATGATAGAAATATTTTCGGAATTTCTACATTAGCGATGGTCGAGGTGAAAGCTAGTAAGTATGATTTTATTTAAAGAACAAAGTTGTGTTCATCAATTGAAATAATACCTACGAGAAACCATTATAACCTACATAATAGTATAGTGAAAATATTGATGGAACATTTTATTCTGTTTACAAAACGAGAGACCATAAATTTAGGTATTCCTCTCATTAGAGGCTGACGTTATCTAAAAACGCCGGCGTTGATAAGCCTTATCACAGGTAATTTGATCTTTAGTTTGCTTGCGTTATCGCTTTATGTTCGACATTTGGTTCATTTTGTTTGATAAATTACCGCGACAATAATAATTAATCATTCAGAATTAAAATTAATTTACCTGCTTCTACACGTCTATAAAACGATTACCTAGCAAATTAACATTGCTAGGTGTTCAAAAAATAATGTTTGACAAATAATATTGAGGGGATTAATAATAATGCCCAATAAAAGTGTTTCTTTGGAATTTTTTTCTCAATTATAGTAACGCGGTAAAAGGCAGACGATTAAAATATTCACAGAATATTTACTATAATATATATGTTTTTAACAAATTTATAATTTAATAGCAATAAAATAATTAGTAAAGGGGGCTAAAATCCATATATCAAACATAATTTTTAAGAATTTTTTTGGCCCATTTTAGTAAACAGGTAGTCATTTGATATAAAAATACATACATATTAAGGTATCAAACGTGATGATGGTACGAAACCTTTAGTGCGCGGGTGCGACTCGCACTACGGCGGTTTTTTAAACGATTATAAGTACTTAGCTGTTATGGGTGGAATGTCTATTATGATACTACATATATCGTACTAGCTGTGCCCGCGACTTCATCCGCGTGGATTAGTTATTTTGGGCATCATTGAAGCCCTCAAAAATGAATAATTTTCCCCCATTTTTTCACATTCTCCATTATTTCTTCGCTCCTTAAAGTTGCAGCGTGTGATGTTACCTATATAGCCTAAAGCCTTCCTCGATAAATGGTCTATTCAACGCAAAAAGAATTTTTCAATTTGAACCAGTAGTTCTTGAGATTAGCGCGTTCAAACAAACAAACTCTTCAGGAAGTAAGTAAGTATTGGTGTTACATATTTTATTAAGTTAATTTAGTTTCCCAAGTAGCATTATTCCTACCTACTGAATAAACTATAAATTTGTTCGAAGTTGGCTCGTGCCTTCGCAGTTCATTGGATGAGTTTCATGAAAAATGAAGGTAATTGAAAGAAATAGAAACTAATAGGTAGGTACTGAAATAAGGAACATAACCAATTTTCATATCGTATCATACTTTTTAATTGTAAATTATTATATTTTGTGTCCTTCGTATAACGTTGTACAAAGCTTAGGTGTAAAATTCAAAATAAGAATAGTTGTGTAGCAAAATGCTGCTACCTAATTACATATTAGAACAAAATTATCATATAACGAAAGCAGAAAAAGTAAAAGTTAATTTAACAACGCTTCTTATTACAAGTAAGTTTTTAAACCTTTTTTTTTTCAAGTAAATAGGTAGGTACACATAGAGCTTTCACTCTTTACATTTGCTGCAATAAAGTAATTTGACACTATCAAAGAATTTAATTATGCGACCGTGACGAATGACCAACAGGTACATAACGTAAATTGCCGTTTGTGTTATTTGTGTTACGCAAAACATAAATATCCGCAGTAAAAAGCGAACACTTATATTTAAATTAAAAGATCATGGAAGTGTGAAAAAAGATTTGTTTCGGTAATTCTAGTATAATAGGTACCATAGGTATAGGTTCCACACTGTGCATACCTAGCTACTTTATGTATCGTTTTTAACCATGGAAACGGTGGGCGCATGTCGTAGGTACCTAGTGCGTTCCTCTTGTGAGAAATGCGTATGGTCAGGACGTCGAATGGGTAAGCTAAGTATTTGTTAATTGACGTCCGGTGAAAACGTTGCAGTGTAGTGTGTTCCGTCGCTTCTTCTACACATGTACATTGGAAGCGTAAGTTATAATTAGATTTAAGTGATGTGACGTCAATAAGTGATACCTTGTATCCAATTTGGAAAATAAATCAATTTTATTCGATTCTGAAGCGACTTCCGTCCCTTCTGACATCCATAAATAAGAGGACCTAACCCTAGCTGGCGAGTTGTTGAGATGAGATCTAATTCTAATAATTGTGAGCTACTGTCATACATACATATAATCACGTCTTTATTCCTTACGCGATAGATAGGGCCAACAGTCTCACTCGAATTGAGATTTTAAACCAGCGGCCATCAATTTCTTTTTTAACAAACTATTGAAAATTTTTAAACAGAAAGTAGTCAGTTTCTGCATTCGATTTTAAAAAGGTGGTATTTAACTGAATTTCAGTAAAAACTTGGATTGCTTTATAAAAGTAGGCCAAATTCAGTCAAAAATTAATGAATATTCCAGGTCCTTTTTTATATGGTTGACATGATTGGTAGAGGGCGTATAGCCTAAGGCTCTACCAATCGTGTCAACCTTATAAAAAGGTAGGTATTCGCTAATAAGATATTTATTTGATTTTCTATGTCAAAGAATGATGAACAGTCGCCGTATGAGTATGTACCACTGAAGTAATCTTTATCATTATATGTTTAGTACTGAATACAAACGATTACGGCACAATACAATACCCTCCTATGTACATTATATGAACGCGATTGTAATAACTTTATACAACACACATCACTGTATGATTCACACCAACTCAGCTAAATAAACCAAAAGTGGAATTAAATACGGATTCAATATGTTTAATTTTAATCCTTAAGAATTTCGAATAAAAGTTCTTATCTTACCTAAAAATATATTTTCATTGCAGTTTATTTTCATTGTACCTTCTTGTAGGAAATAAGGCATCTAAGATATGATCAATTATATACTTATGTTTAATTGTTTACAAATAAGTACAATGATTAGGAAATTTAAAAACTAAAGAACTGCTACATAAGAGGAAAGATGATTAATTAACACAGAATCGAGATTACCTACTAAATAGGTTTAGCTGAACTAAGTTGTGGTAGAAAATGCCAAATAAACCTAGTTTTTAATACTAAGGATTTTTTTAAGGATTCTCACCGGACTAAATCCTGAACAAAGTAATAAAATAAGCTAAATAAAATCAGTTTGGCGATAAACGAAAAAAATCAGTCATACTTTTCACCTGCTTGATTTAGGGTAAAGTGTCTACATCTATCATATCCTGAAAAAAGGTGACAATAAAAGATCTCAACGAGCCTTTAATTTATTGTTTTATAGGAAATTTGTACATAATTATTGTTTCTTTGTACACTTAGAGCAACGCAGGGCTTTCCATGACGGAAGTCCGCGTTGTTCTAGGGTTACTTTACTACTAATAAATAATTTGTAATTTTCTTGAAGTTTGATATTCTACTTTGGTTATAAAATATGCATGAAGTGAACGATGCAAGCTGCCGAGTACTGTAAGTGAAGATCGATAACTACAGTCCATTTCTGAAGTACTAAAATAAAGATAAACAATGTTGATTTGTTTTACTGAAATGGTTTTTTAGTCATGAGAAGAAAATCATTTATTAACCATAGGAACCATATTACATAGTTAGGGAATGTTTGTTGCAAATTAAATAAAAAATCTATCAATGTTTTTTGTTAGATATGTCAACAATGTCGTAACCGCAGTAATAGTCAAATTTTAAAAACTAAAAGTCAATAAATACCTAATCTATAGAACGTTCGTAACTTTTCGTTGAAGTAAACTGAAGGTGTGTTAAATTCATTTGTTTCATGTGGCACTAGCTAACACGTTTCGAACACACACGTGAACTGTAAACAAAAGCACGCCCTAATTGATACCGAATTATTATTGTTTTGGGCGCAGTGGCCTGAATACGCGTTTCATGTGGAAAACGATAAAAATGCGCCAAATTTAACATCGTTTTATAATGGATATCGTAAAGTCAATATAGTACCTACGTAACTAGTTAATCTTGAAATATATTATTATTTTTAATCGGCTTCAAGACTGAGCATTTCTTTGGTCAGTAAGTCTCTTCTTACTCCTGGCTTTAGTCGCAGTTGCATCCTCCTCACTCTGGAAAGAAGCCCGGGGTAGGTACGCCTTTTGACCACGGATCCTGGTTAGGATTTTACAAAAAGTGACTCTCATCTGACCTCGCAAACTTTACAGGGGAATCTGACCCATCATGGACACCATTAGAGCATCGGGTGGTATTGAAACTAATGTATATAACTTTGAAAATAGTTATTGGTACATGACCAAAGTGGGAATTGAACCTGTGCCTGATGCGCATCACGCATTTTTAACCGGGCACCTTACCGATTCGACCACCGACGCTCTAAGTATTGCGATATAAACGGGATGATGAAAAATAAGTACAAGTGGATCACTCCATCTCTTTTCCATGGATGTCGAAAAAGGCGACTAAGGGAATAAACACATTGATCTACAGAAAGTTTCTCGCGCAGTCAAGGCGAGGGATTAAAAATTTGGGATTATTTTTTTGCCTTATTATCAACTTTGGTTACCTTATTATCAATGTCAAACTGTCACGCCATCCAGTTTGTAGGTAGGCTGGTATAAACGAAGTAATATTAGTTATATTGCCTAGTGCTTGAATGTCAAGGAATATAAAAACCTTTATTTTAGGTAAGGTTATTTGTTGTTCCCTGAAGAATAATAACACTGGTCAACACGATTCTGGTTTCCTTCATTTTTTTCTCTCTTATTGGTTATTTCTATGGTCCTGACTATGAAAAAAATACTGTGAGATTGCCAACAGCTTTACTTTTTGAAATATACAGTTTCATAATTTCGACCAAATAAAGACAAAAAACTAATACATACTCAACAAAATATCTATTAAACACTATCAAATGATCTTTTATATGATTTTCTTGCATGAACGACGTTAGGTAGATCTCGTTTCAAACTCCAGCAGTAGTCCGCCATCATATGTGAGTCCCATCTTCCCTGATATCGCCCTTCCATTGTCCGAAGATCTTGGTGAAATCTTTCACCCTGCTCCTCACTAAAATCACCCAAATTTTCAGGAAATTGGTCTATATGCGAGTGCAGGTAGTGGATTTTTATGCTCATGTTGCACCCTAGCTCTTGCAAGTTTGATAGCATGCTCTCAACAAGCTTACCATGGTCGTCAGATTTCTTGTTGCCTAGGAAATTACTCATAACCAAAACAAATGAATTCCAAGCTTTGGATTCCACTTCAGTCATTGATTCGACAAAATTGGGGTCTTTTACGACTTGCCTAATCTGTGGCCCATCAAAAATACCTGCTTTCAATTTTTCTTTGCTTAATCCTGGAAACTTGCGAAAAAGAAAATATTTGGATCATCAGAAGATTTAGATGTGCTGGGTTGTACCTCTCGTGATCTTAATTGAGGTCGTTGAGCAGAAGCTAAGTTGGCATAAGGCCACTTACTTCGATTTCCAGGATTGATTCCGTTTATTTTCACAACGCAAAAGTAGCAGTCGTTATGATGGTTTTGAGGTTCTCGCCAAATCATTGGTGTTTCGAACATTGTTCCATCTCTTTTTCCACTGGACCACAACCGTAGACATACTACACACTTCTGGCAAACAATATGAGGAACCCATGGCTTGTCCTGATTACACAATTTTATTTTAAAATACTGATGATACGCAGTTTTCACAAAGTCCAATATAGGTTTTCGATATTTTTTAAATACATATTCACCACAAATATAGCAAAAACAATCTGGATTAAGCAGACAACATCTTCTTGAGGAAGCCATATCGAAACCGACAACAAAATGTGTTCTAGTACCCGAAAAAAAACGAAAATCTAAATAAAAATATCAAGTGAGGGTAGTTAGCTATAACTCAAAAACAAAAGCTGTTAGAGAAAATGGCTGCCGTATTTGATAAATACGCGTCAATTTAAAACAGAAACAAAAAAAATCTCAGGAAACAACCAACTTTATTCTTTTTGTTGACCAGTGTAATCTAATTTACAATTTGAAAATAGTTAAAAGTTTTTTTGTGAGCTCATTAAGGCTTAATTAATTTGCTATTATAAATATAATATTTTTATTTTATTTATTTATTTAGGTACACCAACAGGTTACATGAAATAAATTTAGGAGTAACATTCAATTTATGTGCTAGCATGCAACCCAATTACAGGTGAACACAACTTTCAAGCAAACAGGCGAGTGTTATTTATTATTATTACAACAATATACATATTAAGATAACTATTACTATTAAAATTATAGTCTAGAGAATACATTTCAGAAATTAATTAACAATTATTATTTAATATATGAATTTATACCTTATATTTGTGATAATATATTCTTTACTCTCTGCCTATACTATAAAACGAGCAATGTTTGGATATATCGATGATATATATAAAAATATATATTATATGTCTTGTTATACACGTTCTCGAAAACGGCCTTAACGATTTCGTATTATGAAATATATGTGGTAATATATCGATCTAGCTGGATATCACGTCCAGGAAAATTAGTTTTTCCTATATTTTCACCTAAAATCATTTTGCCATGTGAGATGGTCGCTAGAAATCGTTCAGAGCTACTTCCGTCGAACTGTTAGTGCAGGTGGTCAGAGCGATCGGTTTTCATGTCGGGGAACCCAGGTTCGATTTTCAATATAAATTATTTTGTTTTTACTATTTGTGATAATGTAAAAACACCGAGCGCCGCTTGATTAACCAGGTAATGTAAAGAATACTTATCGAAATTATTTTTTGACAATGATTTAACTTGCTTGTGTAATGTAAACAGCGTAAGTACCTAGGTTTATAGGTGTTTATAACTGTATGTCGAACTTAGTTCGAGGCTAACTCAATCTGTGTAATTTGTCAAAAAAAAAAATAGGTGTCTATATGTATTACGTAGGAGGTAGTTATTGTAATTTAATTTTGAATGTTCAGGGTCCCTGCCAAGTATTTGTCAATTTATCTTTATTTTGTCAATCAATGTCAAAATCGTTGCTTTCGGAGATATTTGTAAAAAATAATAATATACCGCTTAGATAAATCGTTTTATGAAGACTAGAGTTATTTTAAAACAAACACAGTCATGTTTGAAATTAGATATTACGATGGACAGTGATGTAGCTCTGTAACTAGGGAGGTAGGAACTCCAGGGCAAAATTGATATGGGCCCCTTACAAATTAATATTATGAATTCAGCGGTAAAATCTTTCATCATTATGGAATGATGAAATTTTGTATAATATGTTAGATATTTTATGGGAGTGAAGTCTCGGACATATCAAGTAATAATTATTATATATATAAATCATAATAAAATAAAGGAATAACCATCATTAAACTCTTCATTGAAAACTGTAAAAGAGTATGTAGGTATGTCATTACTTTAATTAAATCTATACCCTGGTGTCCGATTCTCATGCAATAGGAAAGTCCATGTTAATAAAATATTCCAAACTTTCCATAGTAAAGTAATATGCTACGAAATTTAAAAAAAAACGATTATGCAGATCAAGCCTTCTAAATAATTTGTTTTGAAAAAAAAAAGGTTTGACCCAAAGTTTTATTCTATAATTAAGTAGGCAGTGCCGTGTGGTTCCCGGCACCAATACAAAAAAGAATAGGACCACTCCATCTCTTTCCCATGGATGTCGTAAAAGGTGACTAAGGGATAGGCAACTAACAAATAACAAACTTGGGATTCTTTTTTAGGCGATGGGCTAGCAACCTGTCACTATTTGAATCTCAATTCTATCATTAAGCCAAATAGCTGAACGTGGCCATTCAGTCTTTTCAAGACTATTGGCTCTGTCAATACTGTAAACTTACTACCTGTAGTTAGGACTGATTTAAGGATAATTTTAACACCTTTTATAGTTAAGACTGACTTAAAGATATTTTCCCCGGTAATCTCCCGATTACTATCGTCTCTGAAGGTCATGAACATCGTTTGTTTCAAAAGTCAAAAAATTTGCCACCTCCATTACCTTCTTTCGTATGTAAGTCGACTGCAGAAGAACTTGATTCCCCTAGGTTTTGTTTATATGTATATGAACATCATGTTTATTCTGTAGTTGATTGTCGACATAGGCGGTCACTATCCCACCACCATGACCTTACCAACTGTCGGCTATACGAGCAGCATTATGGGAGGAGTGCATCCTTTCTTGAATACAAAATCTCTTTACTGTCACTTGGCTTGTGTAGTTCTATACTATTCTAGGGAGGGTTCACCACGCACATTACGCCTTGCGTAGTCGTTAGGATCTTTTATCTTGAAGACCTCTGGATCTCAATCTTGTTTTGTAAATCCTAAAGATAATCAATACAAAAGAGCAAAATAATAGATTCCATTCCCACTACGCTTTAACCGCATTCTCACGGCGTGGACTTGGCATGGTACCTCTATAATCCCTCTAAAATTGTTACAAATCTGTAAGGATATTTTATTTCTTCTCAAAAACACATGATTCTCAATGCCGAATTGTTCCCGGAATTTTTGAATGATTTCCTCGTGGGTGTCATAAAAAACTATTAAGGGAGTAAGCAGATTCATTTAGCAAGCTTGCATTCTAGTCTAGCAGCGAAGAAAAAAGATGGTGTGTATCAGCTTCTCCTTTTTCCACGCAGATTGTAAAAGTTAATCAAGTCAAGGGCTGGGATAATTTTTTATGAGATATCATTAGACGGTACGCCTAAAGCTACCGTACCGTCACAAAATTATAATAGTGCAAAATAAAATCATAGAATTCGTATTAGTATTATGATTCTATGTTGCAAATCTATAACCGATTCCATTCCTATAGCTACATTATAAGATAAGGTAAATATCCGAGTTAAACCTGAGGAGTTATCACTTAGTAAGTACATGATAACGGATAATGAAGTTTGATATTTGATAGCCTTTTTACCCACTGTGATAAGACTGCCGTTTACCGATTGCAATTTTTTTATCAGCGCTGATTCGTTTTATTCTATAATCAACCAGGAAAAACAAGAGCTGATACAGAAGCACATATCTACGCCAAAGCCTCAGAATAGGTAATACAAAAGGACACGCTTGCTTCCCGGAAGGGCAAGCAGATACTACATTTTTGCGAAGTTTCCTACATAATTATCTTCATAAAAAACGAATGAAGCTTCGTAATCTGTCTTTCAACAAATAAGCATAAAACTCGTCTCAAATCACTGGTATAAGATTGTATCAGTCATTTGATAAGACCAATTAGTTAACGGATCTTTAAATTTAAAGGAAATCGCCATCATATGATAGTGAAGCTGGAAGACAGTGGCAATGGTTGTGACGACAGTGGAGGTCGTAGATGATGGTGAAAAGATGAAAGAACTAATATAACAATAACTGGACATCCATATTCTAAAAGAGGGTTGATGCCAAGTTGGATTTAGCCTAGGCTAGTTGTCATCGTAATAATTATCGGTTGTATACTATACTAACGTTCTAAAGTGGTAAAGTTTGTTTGGCAGGGCTATAGCTAATCTTCGGAAATACTGAACCGATCATGAAAAGCCTTTCAGCGTTTAAAAGTTACCCTCATTATACATACATACTTATTATATTGTTACGTATATCCCTTGCGAGGTAGAAATGACTGAAAGGCCAAGTTCAGCTGTTTAGGTACTTCCATTTTCTACGGGTGCTATAGCCATGTACCATGGGTGAAGCCGTGGTGGGACGCTGGACATTAATTATTTTGTCACCAGGTCCTACTTAATGGGTATAATATTTAATGTAAATTTGACCGGATTTAAGAGAGAAATTCTCATAGCCGCAATTCTTGACGGTTTCGCGGTATATTTGTAAACGAATTATGTTTTCCAAAACATACCATCGTAAATTTACTGAGAGAAATGCAAACACACATCGCCTGCATCATAGTGAATACAATACAACTAGCGTGCAACACAAATATCGGTTAGATCAACAATTATTATTAAACAAATAAACGTTACGTGTGGTTTCCGGAATACTTAGTAAAATAGGACTATTTGATCACTACCTGTGGACTTAAGAACAAAAACACCAACATAAATTAATAAAAATCGATAGAAAGCTTGTTGAAAAGAGGAGGAAGAGCACTATAAATGTTTTACAAACTAAAATTTAATTGAAGCGACTGCATCTTGAATTATTCTTAAAAGTATATCAAGTATTGATAGTGTAGAGTAGTATCTACGAAATTAAATTAACTGTACTTTAGGAAAGAAAGTACTTCGCTTTGGTATCAGTATCTATCAAATTCATTTGAAAATAAATAACTTATGAGTAAAAATAGTCGTGCTGACTTGTAATAAAATAAGATCTTTAAGTACGGGTGCCTACATAAGTAGGTACCTAAAAACACGTTCCATTTTTGTCGGTGACAAAGTGAATTGTTTTCGGTAGACATACCTAGATACCTATGCTCCTTGGAGAATATGGTGAATTTTGATACGAAGAGATATTTTGTTATAAGCTTATGTCGTCAGTTCATTCAATTATTTATACTTATACATAAAAGTTGATAAAAGCGATATTGGTTAGAATGTATGATTGTATCATGTAGGTATAATTTTAAAGTTCAGATAAGTATGTTTTGAGTTGGAATGGAAGTGATGTTTGTATTGAACGATTTTCTTTTTTATTGGCGAGATAACTGCTTGGTAGGTACCGACCAAGCCAAGTACCTAGGATAAAGAATTAAAATGATAGCTGTTGATCGATTAAATGTGACTTATTTGCATTGATAACATATTCTCTTAAATAATTTCCGTTATATTAATATTAAAACGGATAAACAAACTTACTCAAATCGTTTAAAAATTATATTCCAACACAGCGGAGTCTCCAACCACTAGCGGTCTCCTCAGATGTTTTTGTTTTGTTGTTCACAAAATGTGGATTTGATCACTATTTTTGAACAATATTCCGGGTGTGTGTTCACGTTTGCGCGTCGATATTCGGCAGAGCGAGGCGCGTGGTCGACTTGCAGCACGGTATTGGCGCTTTGAATCAAACTGCGCGCGCATTCCGCGCCGCCTGACGCATTGACGGCATGCGGGATACGCGACGTGATGTGCGCCGTGCCGTGGCCCTCATGGCCCACTGACATTCAAAACACATATCAATAACAGACTATGCATTATTAGTTACCCAAATGCCGATAAAATTCCTCGATAATGCAAAGATCACAGAATATTTGTTCAGCTTCAGTCATGGTCATGCCTCAGGTAGGTACTTCCAGTGGTGACAACTGGAAATAGTCATTTGCGTTCGGCATTTCCCTTCAAATATTTTTAGGTGGCGGTAAATGGTTCTGGTTATTACCGTATTAATCAGCTTTTATTATGATACAGAACCTTGGGTACCTGTTTATATTGGGTACGGGTATATTGTTTATAGATAATACGAAGTAAGTAGATAATGTGTATAAAATTCTAGTGCCGGGCTAGTTTTGTTCTCTAGCTTCCACATTTGGATGTGCTTATTTCCTTAGTCGCATCTAACCCTATCTACGATAAAGGATGGCTTTAGGCCGTCGGTAAGGTGACCTGACTAAGGTCGAAATGTATCGGAACAGCATTAATAAAAGTAGTGGCACACAAAATTCCATAACATTTATTTAGGTCGCGGTAACCACGATCGGCAGCTGCGAATTGCGTCAGGCGACAGATTCCCTAATTATTGTTTATCTTAAACTGTCATTCGCAACTGGCAATAAGTCAGAGGCTACTGTTTCTTAGCTTTCGAAGATGGGCAGCGTCGCGTAGGGCAAACAAATATATCATTAGGAATACCTAGTACCGTATTAGCTCTATTAATAATTATGTCGTATAAGTATAGCTCCCACATAGGATATCACATGTGCAGAGCTATTAGTTAAAAATATAGAACTAGGTACCAGTAGGGACCTACTTCGAATTATATTACTATCTTGATCCTTATCCGATCGTGGGTTATGTTAGGAATGAGAAAAAAAATATTTGAATTTTGTTTCGTACCTAACCCTATTCCTAAACTGACACTTTGATCGTTCGGGCATCGTTCCAGGCCTTCAGATTGTTATTCATCAATGTTGTCGAGGCAATGTCTTATCTTTCCTCTCTTACTAACTTAAGTGGGTACCTACAATACCGAAATGTCCACACAAAGATCTTAGCGTGGAATGGATCTCGTTTTTGGGCCGTTTATCACACCATCATACGCTCTCGTAGCCCGTTAGCCAGGGTTTAAAGTAGCTTTAACCGGCTGATATCATCAAGGTCACGAACGATTTTCGGCTGCATTACTTAGATAAAATATACAAAAAATTCGTAAACACAAACTACAAAGGCAATAAGAAAATACCGACATAATCATAATACCTACCTTTTGTACCTAGGTTTTATATCTATTTTATTACGGCTCGATGGGAAGCAGACTGCTAGTTAATGTGGTACCATTGAATATAAAATTTGCGGGACTAGAAGTCAATACACCCACACTATGATAACATCTCATCCACTTTTTCTGTTGTCCCTATATTTACAATACTATTAGGTACGCCCAATTTGTAACGGGTCGTAAGTTTAAAAAATTCTGTAAAGCAGCCCATTTATAATGATATCGAATTGGTTACTTGCCAACCGTTCCAACTAATGCAATGGTATACTTGTCACAGGCATTCGTTAAAAAGCATCCGTATTCCCAAATAACGTCTCTGTTCGGGCACTTGAATCAAATCTGACAGACAAGACTGCGGCACCGTAGGCACCGCCGTGACTGTTTTTTGCGAGATCGCATAACGCAGATAACATAACGCATACAGACGCAGCTTAAGGCCTGAGGCACGAAGGACTCTTCAGCTGTTAAGAGAATAAAAACATACATGACCAAAGGTTTGCACTGATTTTGTGTTTTATCTTATCTATTTGAAATAATGCCTGATGTGTATTAATATTCAACTTACCATTATTGATATACAGGTACCGATTAAAATAGATATGTGAATTAATGGGGTCAATGATAGAACCATTACTGTTGCTACAGTTATCAAACACCTGTACTTTGGAAGTACTAATATGAAGGAACTGATAAAGATATTAAGGTAGATTCTTACTTGGCTAATTCTATTTTAAATAAAGAGAAAGTACAATTGAACATTTATTAATTTCCCCGAAAATGCAGAATAAAAATATAAAAGAACTTAACACCTTTCTTACAGTCAAGGGTTTAATTCTTGAGACAATTATGTGCAACTAGTGACTGCACTATTTTTGCATAAACAAATTTATTATTTAATATAAAACAATTAATTATTGGGTACATTTTTTCAGATAAGCTTTAAACATTTCACCACAAAATTATAAAAACAATTTCAAACTAATTCTATAATTACTGCAACAATGGACATTTCAATGATCAACAAAAAATTGATGATTTAACCTTTATTGCCATTGGCATTCAATAACCTTAATATACACTTTATTTAATTTCTTAGTGTAATTGGTGATTAGCAAGACTAGGTATCTATATGGGATCAATAAAATTGACCAACATCAATTTTATCAATGGTATGGTCAATCATTATTCTTTGTAAATCATTGAATCAATATTGTATTGACATATTATTACTATGCACTACTAAATACTTCATAGATGTTTGCTCCGAGGAGTTTCAATTTGTCATTGAGAGTTAACTGTTGAGTCAACAAATCTGGAATGTTAGTATTGCCCTTGCAGGTGTTCTTGGTGATGAGTTCATTCATTACAGGTAGCAGCTTAACAAAATGCAACTCCACCTTATTTATGTCTACAAATGGTTCCAGTGAACCTCCTAATTTTAAAGCTCCATTAGTCACAACATGCTCATTTATCTCCAAGTCATTTTTAGTCATTGGAGTAGACTTTGTTGCAAACAAATTTGCTACTTCATCAATTACAGCAGAGAAGCTCCTGCTGACTGATGACATAGCAACAGATGTCACTTCATCGCTCTCTAAAATATCTATAGTCTCTGTCACTATGGTATCTAGTCTTGCTTCATTTGTTTCAATGTGACCAACTAGGTAGTGGACCATTTTCTTGACTGGATCACCCTCAGCTGTGTCAGTGCACAATATTGTTTGTATAGACCAAAACATCTGCTCCACTTCCTGAAGAGTAATCTTCTTTTTCAAGGAAACAGGTTCAACAACTTTCTTGACAGC
The DNA here is from genome assembly GCF_032362555.1 of Amyelois transitella. Lineage (NCBI taxonomy): Eukaryota > Metazoa > Arthropoda > Insecta > Lepidoptera > Pyralidae > Amyelois > Amyelois transitella. Next base: position 5,220,497 of record NC_083523.1, read on the forward strand.
CTTTTCAATTTGTTTGATCAAATCCTCTACTCCTTCACCCACAAAATGATGACAAAGAGACAAATACTTGGCTTGTAGCTCGCTGTCTACAAGCAATTCCTCTTCATGCACTGAGTCCCTGTAGAGGTAACCTCCTATCACGTTCAGCTGCACTCTCAGTGTCACTTGCAATATACAGAGAGCATACACTAGAACACAGATTCTCGTAAAGATCATTATCTTTAATTGTTCCCATAGTGCCAGTTTATTATCTGGATTTTCCTGCAATTTTTGAACAATTTCTTCAGTATTCAAAACTTTCAAAATACTCTCTGACACAATTTTCGATAGCGACAGGATAGTCTGGTTGCAAGTGCGCTCAGTACTTTCAAAGTGTTGCTTTTTCCTGGTCATTTCAAAAAACTTTTTGGCTTCTTTTTCTTGCCATTCTCTGAGTTTCTTTTGAGCATAGCTTGTTAGTAAGTACAGTCCACCAAACACTGCACCGGTGATAATGAACTTCCTTCGATGTCTGTGCAGAAAGTTTCTTACACTTGAAAACATTATGTATTTTTTTGGTATAGAGTTTTCAGGTTACTGGAACTCAAGAGGTGAATCTGATCTGTATTTGGTAGTGTTCATAAGACGTTTAGTAATGAATGTGGTAGCGTCAATAAATCTTTCCACACAGTTCATGATGCACACTTCAGTTTTTGAGTCCAGCCGATTGGATGGACGTCCCATGCAAGTGTCCCAACATGTGTCAGTCAGACCATGAACCAGAACCTGGAACATTTATTTCATTACAATTTAAAGTTATTTGGTATAAAACTTCAGATATTCAAGTTTAGATAAGATGGATAAAGCATTTATCTGTTCATCTGTAGCACACACACAAGTTGATAATGTCCATAAAGACATACTGTATACAAAACTTAAATTTTAGCCATAAGCCAATTCTGTGCAATAGTGGCACAAAAAGGCTACAGCTCAGCACCATGTCGCCCCAGGGAGCAACTGCTGATTTTCAACTAGCACCCTAAAGGGAAGTTGATGAACAGTGATTTGGAATACCATATATTATTGGAATACAAAGCTTTAACTTTGGGACAGATACATATCACCAATTATAGTCAAATATAGCACACCCGTAGTCAATACAAAGTAGTGAAAAGTTAAAAATGCAAATGACATTTGAATACACATTACAATAGAGACCGTAGGTAGGCAGTCAACGACTCCACAGCAGGCCAAAGGTCGAGAGACAAGCATAACATTTGTTCATCTTTCAAGCATTTACACGAAATGGGTATATTTCTGCTTAATCAATAGAATTTGTCGATCAATGAATTGATAAAATTAACCTGAAAACGTTGTTTTTGCGTTTCGGCTAGGATGAAATCTTGCAATTGTGGGTCAACACTTTCTGTTTCGGTCATAATCAATTTACAAATCAAAATTATTTTGCACTTGCTAATATTGAAATACCTCTCACTTATTTACTTCGCAGTTATACTCGATTAAATAAATAAAACATGCATTTTGTGAACACTAAAATGGATAAAGGTTTTGGTAAAGAAAACTTATTAATCCATTTCATTTCAATGAAAATGAAACGGAAATATCAACCACTGATTGAATGACAGTGACAGTGGCTTGACCGCTTGACAAACAGTAAAGTAACGAAATGAACATAACGACAATGACAACAATGTTTTTTAATTTTTTCAATGTGAATGTGGTATAAATTTATAAACAATGCACGGAATACATTATAAGTTGAATGGATTATCCTAATCGGACAGGGGTATCGTATGAATTTAACTGAAGTGTGATCCTACATTCAATTGAAAATGTATTAGCCGTCCTATAAAAATAAAATTTGACATTGTATTTTTGACAACTCATCTGACAGATGACTTGCTGAAAAGAGAAGCGTTGGGATTGGGAATTGGGAAATATCGTGCTTATTTCCTTTTATTTATTTCTTCAATATTTGATTTCAAATTTTTGCGAAATTAAGTTCTATATCATGGCTGAGAAAAATATATGGAAATTCTCAGATGACTCTGATTTAAGTGAATACACATTAATAGTACCCAGTGTAGCAGTTGGAAACGTAGGTCAACTGGTTTGTGACCTTCTCATTTCTTCATTGGATATGCAGAAAGTTGCTTCTGTTTACAGTCCAGCATTAATTCCAGTTCTGGGCTATGATCCCTACAACCTAAATTCAGAAAATCTTTCCGGTTGCTGCGAAATTTACAAATCATCTTCACGGAAAATTGTTGTATTGCAGTTAAGAGCTCCATTGGTTTACAAATATGCAAGAACTTTTTTACAAGATATAGTGGAAAGGTTTCGGGTGAAGAATATAAAAGATATCATCATATTAACAAGCAGTTACGCTCATGAGAAAAAACATATTTTAACATCTCCATTTAGATATGTTTCTACTGAAACATGCCCATATAAAAGTAAAGTTAAGAGTTTAAACTGGGTTGAACATGAATTTGTTGATACATCTGTGAAAATATATGGTGGAGGCTTTGCATCATTGCTGTATGATATTTGTGTAAATAACTCTGTCCCTTGTTTGATTTTGTATAAATATTGTTCTGAGGGGGATAACATACCAGATGCATATGAAATGATTCAATATTTATCTGTAGTTTTACCTTTGTTTCCTCAGAACAGTGATCTATTATCACAGCTAGTGCAACCTGTCTCTTGGAAGCTCTTATTTGGTAGACCACCACCTATAGATATTTACTGAGAATAAGTTTCCTTTGGAACATTATTATTATTGTAATAAACTATTTTTTTACCATAATTTTTTTGTGTACTGTGAAGAAACCACAAAGTTATCATATACCCCTGTTCGCAATTGTTTTTTTTTTTATAATGATAGGTAATAATACTCTGTGTGCAGGATCATCCCTCTCTTGGCTGGTTTTTATATATGTGTGTCAGAATGGCGGGTGTACCTCACGGATTTTAATATCTTTTTTGGATTAAAAACGTACTTGATGTGTACCTCCTTCTATGTAATAGTCTAAGATCTGGCTGCAAAATCACTACGTTCATCGCGTAGTTAATCAAACTCACATTTTAACATACATTTATGAATAGGATAATACATAGATAATAGGGTGCCAGTCAATAAGTGGCCGCAAGTAATTTTAATTAAATTAATGTTAATTAATTTTCCAAAAAAAATTTCGTTCACTTGTTTTTTAAATAAAATATCATCCACATCATAGAAATGTATGTAAAGAATTCGAAAATCAATGGGTGCCGTTACACACTCGGCCGCAACTATTACGCAGTCAGGTGTAAACAGGTAATATTTTGGTCTATTTATACGTTCATGTCGTACACGCATGTTTTTTTATATACATACATACATACATAAAATCACGCCTCTTTCCCGGAGGGGTAGGCAGAGACTACCTCTTTCCACTTGCCACGATCTCTGCATACTTCTTTCGCTTCGTCCACATTCATAACTCTCTTCATACAAGCTCGGCGGTTTCGGGTACTTTTGACCTGACCCTTTACCAGGACGTCCTTAATTTGATCAAGATACGTTCGTCTAGGTCTTCCCACTCCGACCTTTCCCTCCACACTCTCCTTGTATATCTGCTTAGTCAACCTACTTTCATTCATCCTCTCCACATGACCGAACCATCTTAACATACCCTTTTCTATTCCTGTAACTACATCTTCTTTCACATCACAACATTCCCTTATCACGCTGTTCCTTATCCTGTCACTCAATTTCACACCCATCATACTCCTTAACGCTCTCATTTCCACTGCATTTATTCTGCTTTCATGCTTCTTTTGCCATACCCAACTTTCACTCCCATACATTAATGTCGGGACCAACACGCCCCTGTGCACAGCCAGTCGAGCCTTTTTGGATAGTTTCTGACTGCTCATAAAGGCATGCAAAGCTCCATTCACCATGTTCCCCGCGTTCACTCTCCTTTCAATATCACTATCATACTTGCCATCTGATGTAAACTTTGATCCTAGATATACAAACTCTTTCACTTGCTCCACTTTTTCTCCTCCAATCAAAATATTACATGCTGTCATTTCTTTCTCCATTTCAAAAACCAGTGTTTTAGTTTTACTTACGTTCACTTTCATTCCTTTCTCTTTTAAAGCTTCGTGCATACATTTTTTATATCATTAAAGCTAATTTTTTTTATATGATGATATATCGCTGCCTGTGAATAAATGGCCGCAAATTAAGGTTGCTAGCTGTTAAAAACTCGAGGTATCCGAGATAAAGTGATAGAGAATTAGCACGTAACGCCACTTCTTAGACAAGGAAGGCGAGTACCAGCTGTGCGAGTATTTGAAGCCATTGCGCACGCGTCAATAGATTGGGTTCTCAGCCAGCGATGCAAACAGTAATACGAACGACTTTACATTTACTCCAAAATTATAATTAAGTAATTAATATTCTGCAAAAAAAAAATGAAAATAAGAAAATATTTATTTCATAATAAAACATTGTTTATAAGAATAATTTAGCTGCACTGTTGAGAACCCTATCTATACGCGTGCGCAATGGCTTCAAATACTCGCACAGCTGGTACTCGCCATCCTTGTCTAACAAGTGGCGTTACGCGCTAACTCTCTTTCACTTTATCTCGGATACCTCGAGTTTTTAACAGCTAGCAACCCTAATTTGCGGCCATTTATTCACAGGCAGCGATATATCATCATATTAAAAATAAAATTAGCTTTAATTTGATATAAAAAACATGCGTGTACGACATGAACGTATAAATAGACCAAAATATTACCTGTTTACACCTGGCTGCGTAGTAGTTGCGGCCGAGTGTGAAACGGCACCCATTGATTTTCGAATTCTTTACACATACATTTCTATGATGTGGATGATATTTTATTTAAAAAACAAGTGAACGAAATTTTTTTTGGAAAATTATTTGATATAATTTAATTAAAATTACTTGCGGCCACTTATTGACTGGCACCCTATTATCTATGTATTATCCTATTCATAAATGTATGTTAAAATGTGAGTTTGATTAACTACGCGATGAACGTAGTGATTTTGCAGCCGGATCTCGTACTATAAAGATTTTAAATAAAATAGGTACACCCGCCATCCTGACGTCAGGACCGCGGGTGTACTTCTAGTTAGCAAATGTAGTCTAAGTAAACTGTATATGTAGATTTGGTACCTCTTGTGTACCGGCAGAAACAAATATCAAATAAATAAAAAATATTAAGGCTGCTGAGAAAATGAAAAAAAAAAGTTTTTTTTTCTTTGCCGTCGTTTTTATTTTATAAAAATAACTACAGTATAAGTAACTAAAAATAAATTAATTGTAACAGGTGTCATTAATATAATTTATTTTAAGTAATTAATACTGTAGTTATTTTTATGTAATAAAAACCGGCCAAGTGTGAGTCGGACTCGCGCACGAAGGGTTCCGTACTATCATTTTTAGTATTTGTTGTCATAGCGGCAACAGAAATACATCATTTGTGAAAATTTCAGCTCTCTAGCTATCACGGTTTATTTACAGCCTGGAGACAGACAGACAGACAGTGGAGACTTAGTAATAGAGTCCCGTTTTACCCTTTGGGTATGTAACCCTAAAAACAACGTCATAGAATTTTTTTTTTTTTATTTTCTCAGCATTCTTAATATTTTTTATTTAATTAATATTTGTTTCTGCCGGTACACAAGAGGTACCAAATCTACATATACAGTTTACTTACCTACATTTGCTAACTAGAAGTACACCCGCGGTCCTGACGTCAGGATGGCGGGTGTACCTATTTTATTTAAAATCTTTACATAGAAGGAGGTACACAGATTTTTAGGAGAGGTACACTGAGGTACACATCAAGTATGTTTTTAATCCAAAACAGATATTAAAATCCGTGAGGTACACCCGCCATTCTGACACACATTTTTATATAGTTCAGTGAATTAAGTGTTTCATGTTTAGAGCATCTATGGTTGATTTGCTAAGTTTACTAAATAAAAAAATTACCACACAATGACCAGAGGCACAGGTTGAAATCCTACTCCTAACCCGGTCACTTACCAATGAATCTTGCCTAAGTTATGTTCATTAGTCATGTTAGGCTTTTATGCGCAAGCAAAAGCATTGTGACCAAACCTGCACATGCAAACAACTAGATGTGTAATGTAACCAATACCATGATCCAATAAGAGTCAGGGAGGTTCCTCTGAAGAGGTTGCAGAGGTCAGGTGTAGCGTCGTGTAGAAAACTTTATCTTGCACATTACAGGAATAAGGTCAAAGGCGCACGCTGGACTCATTCAGGAACTCGAGGATGTTACCGGAATTATCGCCAGGAAGAAAAAGAAGTGTTGAGAGGACGCAACCAGTTGTTAAGCCTCCAGGTTTTGAAGTTTGAAGAACTTTCTTGGTGTTTGTCTTTGTTGCATTAACTTAGGGGGCTCTTTAGTTGTTAGGTAGATATTATAATAACTCACGGTAAATATAATTTAAACTATTTTCTTAAATATAAAATTTCATTTAATGCAATTAATTTCCATCAGAAAAAAGCATTGGTATATTTCTTAGATTAATCTAAAGTATACTTTTGCCTACAACCTCTTTGTAATGCCTATATCCTAACCACTGCTCCACTGACGCTCATCAAGATATAGTACATGGAAATGTCCCGAAAGTCCTCCCGGGACACAATGGCAATATAAATGCAATCTGTGCCAGCACCAGGGAACAAACTTGTACGGCTTAGGTATCCGTAAAATACTAAGTTTGCGATTACGACTAATCTGCCACAGATTCGCTTTATAATTAAGGAATGTGACTTCAGAAGAGCTTCGATGGTGTAAGTGCTAATTTGTGTAACCTTATTTATTTTAAAGTTTAGTATATTTTTTATAGTATAGTAACTAAAATGTATACGTCTACGGCTCCATCCACGTAAAACAGAACATGCCAAACAAATTATTAAGTTTTATACTATTTAATTCGTTTGTGTGTTCGAGTTATCTACGCTCGGGAATGTAAAATATGAAAATGGCCTTCACTTTAATATTATGAACACGCATTATACGGTCTTGCTCGGGAATAATAGCGCTCCAAATTGGGGTTCCCAACTTCCCACTTTATGTTTTGTCGAGATAGTGGCACTAAAATCGTTTATAGATATTAAAAGCTAAAGGCTTAGATGGCGGGGTTCTCTTTAAATACTTGCAAAAAATATTTAAGTATTTTTTTAAACGTTTCAATGGTACCTAAATGATAGGTATAGGTAGGTACTAAATCTACTTAGAGGACACTAATTGCCGGATAAACATTAACGCACACCCCAAATATTTGAAGTTGGGCTATAGGTTCCGTATGTGGGCTTTGCGGAATTCCCTGGAAAATTGATAAAAGTTCTCACATTATGAGTTGTGGGCGTACTGTTGTTAAGTAGGTACCTTGTTTTCTTGTGTTAGGTACATACTAATACTATTTAGATACAAGATGGGTAATTAAAATTTTTAAAAAGGTAAAAAAAATTTTGCTAGGTGAACGCCTTAAATCTTTCAAAAAAAAAAAAATGTACTGACATACACTATATACTTACTTACATATCGTAAAATTAAATTTTTATATATTTTTCAAAGCTATTTACACTACCTACCCAGGATATATTTAGGCGTGAAGCTTTGAATAAAATATAGTACGCTATAATGTAAGAAGGTCGCCTGAATGGACTACCCCGTTCTAACTAAAGTGTTATAAATTGCTCGTTATCGCTTTTTGGTATAACCACTTTATGATGCTATAAAGAAAACGAAACGCTATCTATCAGAAAAGAGCGAAGCAAAGATTTTTATATCATCGGTCAGCGATAAAACTAGCTATATAGTACCTACATTCACGATTGCTGCAAAGATTTTCTTTTTGGCGCAATCTTTTTTCCTGCATAGGTCGGTTATAATGGACTCATACCCAATTTAGATAGACAAAAGAATAAAGTTTTTAATAGTACTAAGGTGTTAATGTTCCTACTTACGATCGATAGCTAGTACTAACACGTACCACATTTTATCTCTCACAACAGGGTAGACAGAATTAATGTTGGATACAAGTACAAGACAAAGGCCACGTTTAGCTGGATGGCTAAATGATGAGATAGGATTAATAGAGATAATGACAGGTTTTCATCCATTCGCCTCAAAAGAGAATTCGAACTTATTCAAAGCCTTTCCTGTAACAAGCTACAAGAAGAGTGATTTTTTCACATTTTTAAAGATGACTTCCATAAAGTTAAAATGACACCCAAGTACGTAAATGTTTAGTACATATCAATGTTGCATTAGAAAACAGCCTTAACTTTAGAGGAACATTTCAAAGAGAGCTTTCGAAGCGCCAGCTTTCAAAGCGTCACGGCAGCTCAACGTATACAAAAGCGAAAATAAATACTCGTACATATTAAATTTAAGGGAATTTCCGTTGCTATAGAATTATTCACAACATTTCTAAAAGCTTCATTGGTATAAAAGGGTTCTGTTTACGGTTCCCGCCGACGGGTAAGTCTTCATTTTTTAAACAAAAGGTCCGGTAAAAAATGTGCGCTTATCTCAGCCCGGGCAATCTCGCATCGAATCAATTAAAGGACCTTGTTTCCACTCGCTTGCCGGCCATTCTGACTCACTGACCTGCAACGTACAGCGATGTGCCTTATTTATATTTCAGCTAAAACGACCACCATTTTTTATTGTCTAACGTCTATATTTTTTTAGACTGAAAGGTAAGGACAGAACCAGAAAAAACTATTCGCAGTAATTCAACTTCGCTGCATAATTTAAGCAGAATCATAAAAAAAAACGAAATATTTTGAGGACAATTCATAATCATAAGTTAACTTAACGATAAAATGAATACGTCTAAGTTACGTACTTCTCAGTTACGCTAGTACCATTTCAGTACTTATAGTGAAGCTATAAATGATTTTGTTCGAGTAGGATATATGAGATGTTTATGACAAATATCTTCAAGATAAGCAGCATTATGGGACTACGGAGTCTGCGCCCGCGATGTATGCCTGATGCATGGTGTGTCGAGTAAGATTCGCAAGTTCATAAAATATTATACTAGCTGATGACCGCGAGTTCGAATCTTACTAATTAAACTGATAACCTAACTATGCTTCCTATAATAAATGTATGCTAGTTTTTTGACCAAACAATAGGTATAGTTTTTGAAAAATGCGAGTACAAAACAACGTAGAGACAGAAATTCTAAAAACCGCACCTTTGACTTCTGCTGCTCATATACCTACAGATATATGCAGTCGTCACTCAGTTACTTACTGTTTTATTATGTAGGTATGGATAATGTATTTTGGTTGCAAGACAGATATGCGCAATTCATTATAAAATGGTTCCTACGGTATTATTCCCCGCTGCGGTAAATTACGGCCATAAATGAAGAGATTAGCATAAATGTAGTGACAAATGTACTAGCCTATCCTATTATCAGAGGAAGCATAGTAATTTAGTAAGTCGTCGAAGTATAATGTCTTTGTAGGTCGTCTGTGGTCAATGAAATCTTGAATTAAATTTAAACGTTTAGATTACTCAAAATAGACTTGCGGTAATAATTAGTCCTGTTAATTTAAAAATAATTTTCGTATACACACAATTTGTAAATATACAATATAACAAAATAAAATTATTTTGTAAAGAGTTATGTTGTCCAGAGAAAGAAAAATCAACGTTGTATGTTTTACATTTTGTGCCGCAATAAAATATTGTGTACCTACGCCAAAGATTCGGCTATTCAATTCATAAACCTGCTTTATAAAACGCGATAAAAAGCTCACCGAGTAGGAGTTATCGTAACGTAATGTTTATTTTTATTGTGCCTCTTTATTACCCGCTTTTTATGAGTTGCCACCCCAGGGGTTGATTTTTCCTTAAAATACTTAGGTTCACAGATTCTTACAAGTCATCTTATATTTGTGCACTGACCTTATTCAACGTTCATTCAAGGTTTTATTAACGAATGGTTATGAATTTTTGCAATTTAATACTTTTGTGTTTTCAACAATATAGTAGGAACGTTAGTCACTTTTGGCACCAACACAAAAAATTCTTTGTAGGTGCCGCTTAATTCCCGCGAGCGGAGCCGCGTATTAAGTATTCATTAATTCTTACAAAGCTTAACAACTAGAATGGAATTAATTTAAGTACGCTTATGACAAAAGTAATTCAGTAAGTTTATACTAGCCCTAGTGAAACTAAAACTAGGTTAATAGCCATAAAAGTTACTGTAATAAAAGTAAATACGACGTTACAAAGTGATCATACCGTGTACAGTGTGAAACGGAGTGAGCGCTTTTTATTACCTTCATATCATCATGTGTATAGTGGGCCACGGAGAAAAGTATACCACCTACGGTTTGTTTACAATACAAATGTTGCTCGTGTTGAATACCTTTATATGTGCCTCCACTGTACTTTATGTCGAACTTGCAAATCTTCTTCCTGGCTTCAGTCGCGGTTGCATTCTCACTACTCTGGAGAGGAGCCCGGGGTTTGTCATTGACCATTGAGGTAGGTATAAGCAGTGGCTAGTCTTCAAACTAATGTAGATACCTACATAACCTATTCGACCACCGAAGCTCTAATCGGTAACAATCAATCTAATGTCATAAAATTAAACTAATGACCTTAATTTATAAATAGCCGCGGTGGGATTGGAACATATGTACTTTGAGGCTGGTGAAAAAACTGATAGGCCACGATCAGCTGTTTGGCTTAATGATAGAATTGAGATTCAAATAGTGACTGGTTGCTAGCCCATCGTCTTAAAGAAGAATTCCAAGTAGTTTATAGTTAGTTATTTTTATTTACTCGTATGTATATAAATATATTTTCATTTTGTGCCTTTGAAGTGAAGCCTCTGGTCCACTGGTTCACTTTTTCAAATGGCAAAAGAACCAGATGGATACCTTATGCATGAATTCATGAAAAAAATTGCAAAATAAAAAATATAAAAAAGGTGTCAGTCGGATCTGCTCTCAATTTGTTGCTGAAATTACTTTGTTGCAGCTAATGTCCTAGTTACTCGAAATACAGAGTAAGTGCGAAGAGTAAAGGCAGCAATGTAATATTTTATGGAACATAACTTTCATATTAATATTACGCTAGTGGAAAATCTGTTTTATACATTTCAGCGCAAAATAATTCATTACACAGTAGGTACCTATTCGAATAAATCCTTATTCTTTATACAAGTAAGCTGTGTAGTATTTTTCGTCTTTTTTATATGTACATTAGCACTAAAGGTTGCGTGAGCGGCTTTTGAAAGTACTTATTTAAGAAAATTACATGTTAGGCAACTTTTGTTGCATTTATATTGCTCGCCATAACAGCAACCTAGTAGACTTAGGCTGCGAGTTAAAACTCAGATAGACACATTTCATTATATGTTTTTTACATAAGTTTGCCAGACTAAAAAGTTTTAAAGTTTCAACATTGTTTCAGCCAAGTTAATAAAATATTGGGGCTTATTGAACATATTTCTGACGTACAAAGAATATAATTAAATATTTGTGATAATATGTATTTTGACTCCGATGCACATTTGAAGTCTTTACAAGTAATATTTTAACTATTATATGTGCGCACTTTGATTGGTGCAAAAAAAATAATAATATAAGTAAATAGCACTGAAATATAATCGAGTGACTTACTTTAGCAATAAAATTTATTTAATATTAGTAAGGATGGGATTCGTTTGAAATAGCCTTTGTTAAAATTTTGTAGCGCGAAAGGCGGCAATGAGTGACACTTGCAATTACCGCTAGAGGGCATGCTGCCTTCATCGGAAACTTTTAATTGAGCCGGTAAAACTGTGCCTGCCAATATCGATTTGTGAGCATGACTTATTATGAAGTCAGTGATACAAAATGTGGAAAGTGCAGGAAAATAAATGTAGCGGCCTATTTGAATATTATATATAGTAGATGTTTTTACGGTGAGGGAAAAACATCGTGAGGAAACATGCACATTCTACAATTGGATGTAACCATGGATCCAATATGGGTAAGGTTTACCTGCAAAGGTTGCGGAGATCAGAGGGAGTCTCACTGGCTCACCTAATCTAGGATCCATGGTCAAAGGCATACCAATCAACTCTCCAGAGAGGTGAGGATGCAACTGGGACTAAATCCAGGAGGAAGAAGAATATTTAAAAGTAAGTAAACGTGGACATAGGTACTTATGTTGACGCTTCGTTAAAATTTTTCAATAAATATGTATGAAGGGAGGAGGACCAAATGTTCGTACAATTCAATCAAGACGACCTTTTTATGGAGTTCCCTGAGCGAAACATGTAAATTGTTTGTTGTTCGACATTGCTCGACCCAACTGAATTCGTTATTACGCTAGCCTCTCTGAGACATGCATCATTTTCTTATTAAAATTACGTCTCGGAAAAGGTTCTTTATAAAACAGAAAAGAGGACGACGATTTTGTTATAGTACATCTTGAAAATACCGCATTGGAATTCCTAAAAAAGAGGAAAGTCTCGAAAGATTTTATTTTACGTCAAGAGTAATAACTAAACGCCTGAATGGGCAATCTTTCACGTCTCATATAGTGTGTCCATGCGATTACAGGCTCAGACGTCGCGTCTACCTCATACATATCACTGGCTGGAAAGTTTCCAAGCGGCCCGGCGCGACAAAACTGAACAGATTAATTTGTTCTAAAAAATATTACTCGATAAATTTGAACTGCATTAAGTTGGCGCATGCCTAAAGGTTTTGCACTCGAGTGACCTGCAGACCTATATTACGGATTTGTATATCCTAGACTCTGGAAAAGAAGGCCTTTCTTGTAATGACGTTTTGAAATGTGTAGCCGTAAAATTATCTGAGAAGTTTGTACGGTCGGTTCTATCTCTCACTTTCGTCGTTCTCTTTCACTAACTCGTCTAAGAAGTGTGTCATTTACTTAAATAAAGACGAACAGTTAAAACTTTTCTGTTTAGTGATTCTTATCGTTTTAATTTATGCTCTCTATTTGAGTATTCATGGTAGCTCTAGTTGTTTATTGTGTAATTTGTAAGTTCATAGAATAAATCCAGAGATCGTATTACAAGTTTAAAAATCTAAACACAGTTAAGACTTAAAACTTAGGCCAACGTTGTGTATTAACTAATTTGCATTATAATGTTATATGAGTTAATCATCACAATATGCATGTATTGTGCTGTACATAACATATATCTTTTTGAATATATTTTAGGCCTCGTATGAGCCAGGGAAGCTCATTGCAATTCTGTTTCAATTATTATAATGACCAAAATTTTGCAGCGTGTGAATTTTATACAATATGTGGAGTGTAAGTAGAGTCTTTCCCAGATGGTAATTATTTTTAAAGAGAAAGTATGGACAATATCATATTTTCCTATTAACAAACAGAATTTTTTACTGCGATAACATGCTGCTGTCCTACTCCAATAAGATAAAATCCCATCTGTCACTTCCGTGGCTTTTGAGATTTTTAATACTGTTGGGACGAATCAGAAAATCTGGATGTGCCCGGGGTGAAGACCATGGATCCTCGATTGGGTGATTCAGGGTTTTTACACAACTAGGTACTTTGCAGGGGAATCTAACCCTTATTGGATGATGGTTACATATCTAGTTGCTTGCCTGAATGTTTTCTCTTACCGTGATAGTGAGGATGTTCAAAATCAAGTACCTAATGAGCGTCATTATTGGCCACTGCAAGACGAGCAAAGCAAAGTGGTCAACGGCAGAGAGCCGCGGAAATTGCCAATTTATGTGTCAGAACTTTTCCGATCATCACCACGATTAGGCTTCGGATACACTCAGTACTGACTGAATGGTTCTCAATGATATAATTGATGAAAGACTAGTGTTTCAGTACTACTTATATCTTATTTTATACATATATTTGTATTTTTGTAACAAATAAACTCAAAATTTTTGGACCGATGTTGATTGAATTTAGCATAGATTATATATAATATAAATACCTGCAGAAGTAATAAAGGTTAAGAAAGAAATTCCTAAGGGAGCGAAGCGAAGAGCGAAAAGAACGAGAGCTAGTTCAATATATAACACAAAACAAAAAAAGAAACCTTAACCGGAATACATTCAGACTTCTATTTTTTGTTGGTTTTATCTTTAAGGAATGGGCTTGACTCATTTACAAATGGATTTCCTTAGTGCTTTCATCTTATGGTTTCTAGAATATTAAAAACAATGTAAAGTACTCTCTTTAATTATCATAGGACCCGACTAAAATACAAATGCACTAGCACAAAGTATATTGAAATTTTCAAATACTTAAGATCATTTGCATTATACTTTTACTTCCTGTCATTAGCGGCGCTTTGAAGCCTACATCTCATCACATCGAAATAACTCTTGAATGAGCGATAGTGGTTTACGTATTTTCAATGATATAAAACAACGTTTGTGTACGTGAATATTTATTGTTTAGGTAGGTACATCGTAGGAATGAATCTTCCCGCGGTCCCGCGGCGCCAAGGCGACGAAATGGTTGCATAGCGCACGAACTGTTCATCGACTCGCTGCTATTTTATTTTCACACTTTTGTGCATTCAAATTTCAGTTCTCTTTCAAGCGAAAAATGCATCTTGTTTACGGATTTACAATATACATTTTTCAGAAGTCTGGCACGACCGAGCAGTGCAATTCTTTTCAAAATATTGCGATCCTTTATTAAATTTTAATATTAAGAGTTGTTATATTCCTTTGTTATTTACAGTAAGCAAATATACAAGGAGGGAAAGGTCGGAGTGGGAAGGCCTAGACGAACGTATCTTAATCAAATTAAGGACGTCGTGGCAAAGGGTCAGGTCAAGAGTACCTACTCGAAACCGACGAGCTTGCATGAAAAGAGTTATAATTGTGAATGAAGCAAAGGAAGTATGCAGAGATCGTGGCAAGTGAAAAGATGTAGTCAACACTTACCCCTCCGGGAAAAAGGGTGTGATTTTATGTATGTATGTATGCTATTTACACAACGCGATGTTTCAACTTTTATATTGATTATTATGAGCAACCAACTTTCGTGATAATTAGTAACGATGTGTGGTTTCGCGTTTTGATGCTAAGCGTAAGTTAAACTTGATACTTATACATATAAGAAGATTTATGATTTCCATTAGCTCTTCGCCTATGAATCGTGAACCAACTTGCATACGACCATAAACATGGTAGATATTAACTTTTATAACCAAAACTAATATGTAGTAAGTACTCGTACCTATCCATAGACGAAAGATTTGTTTGTTACTGTAAAAAATGAACCTAAAATATTGAGCTGATCTTTAATTTCCACAGGCACAGAACCCCGTTAAACGGTTATATGTATGAAGAATATACCTAAATAAACATTATCACGCCCACGCCTATCGTGGCCGAGATTTATTATCATCGGTAGGCGGTCTAATTCCCTTTAGGTCTGGCCCGAAGTTAAGATAACCCTACCCGAGATGGCTCCAATAATTTAGCGTGTCTTTGGCAAGATAACGCAATGTTGTCTCGAAATTCAAGATTGTTGCTCATTTTAAAAATTTTCATTTTATTAGTTAAGTCTACAGGCTGACTTTCATTTTAGTACTTAGCTATATTTTGATATAAACAGTCATATTATGTCTTTATTCCTCGGGGTAGACAGAGCATGGAGTCTCGAAGAGACTAAAAGTTCATCAGTTTCGCAATGCTAATTTTCACAGATGATTCAGATACTGTTCAAAATTATCCTGTATTTTATATCAGATCAAGTTCATCTTTGATTTCTATAGTGACAGAACTAAGTATACTAAATTACAGGTGCCATGTGGTTCCGGCACTTTAGCATAGGACCGCTCCATAACTTCCCCATGAATGTTGTAAAAGGCAACTAAGAGAACAGGCGCATCTATCTAAACAAATCCTAACGGTATCTGCTTCAGAATAAAGAAGAATTCACGTACTCCAAAATGCTCAGCTCCTTACTTTAAAGTAGTATGTTTTCCCTCCAAAAAAAAGAGAATAATTAATCTTCCGCATCTCCGTGCAGTCTGCTGCAAAGTGCAAGAGCTTTTAACGTTACTAGGTCAAAGTAATTGTTTTCTTAATCCCGTCCACCGCATTGCCTGGGATCGGCTATGACCTAATTAAGAGGTGCCAGCGTTAATCGAAACGTTGCGATATCGAAAATAAAGAAACAGGAGAAAGCTTATAAACTGACACGTGGATTTATATTATTACAATAAAAACGGTGAGTAATTCAAAAGTTTGTATACAATACATATAAGCGTCAGATTTATGGTAAACTAGCGACGCAAAACCATCTTTCCGACATTTCAAATACAAACATAATATGACCACAATTTACCAAGATAAGCACATACAGACAGAGAAATAAATTCTAAAAACAACTTTATAATTTTAGTGAAAGTGATAGTCATAAAACTTACAAATGTAAACGATCGATAAATATATTGGATCTTATCCACTCTGTTCATTTTGTGTAATAATAATATATAATTGTGTGCGTATTCTCGGATACTTGATTTCGTCATGAAATTTTACTTTATTCTTCCCTATTCTTCGAATTCATTATTTTTATTTGTAAATAATTACTCTCACCGCTTTGCTCGCCCGGGATTGAGATCGTGACTTTTTATTTCACCGTCAGGCGACTGCCGCTGCCACATTAAACTTAAAGAAAAATAAAGCGCTTACTCAATATACCTGCAAGTTTTTAATATGTTATAATGACTTGTTTTTGAAATATAATTTTGTTTGTATTATTTTGTTCGACTCTTATTATTAATATTAATAAGAGTCTTATTAATAAGACTCTTATTATTAATAAGAGTCTAACAAAATAATATTTACGCTCATGATAGGTAAGTAAAATAAACTATAATGATCAAAATCTGATATTAAAGTAACAGGATGACATTATACAAAGTGTGCGTAATAACTTATACATGGCATAAAATATTAAATAAATATAAATATTATACGGAACAAATTACACTGATTGAGTTAGCCTCGAAGTAAGTTCGAGACTTGTGTTACGAGATACTAACTCAACGATTCTATATTTTATAATAAATACTTATATAGATAAATATCCAAGACCCAGGCCAATCAGAAAAAGTTCTTTTTTCATCATGCCCTGGCCGGGATTCGAACCCGGGACCTCTGGTGTCACAGACAAGCGTACTTCCGCTGCGCCACAGAGGCCGTCAAAAAGGCTCGTACAAAATGTTTTTAGTTTAATAACTGCTTTAATCGAAAACACAGACAGTAATTAATCAAAAAACTTCTCAAGCTAAATATTTTCGACCTGCCTTTTTGTAATCAATATTTACTCAGTAAAAATCTAGTAACGGATACCAAAACAAAAAAAAATTACGGGATTTTGGCTTTCTGTCTGGCACGTTGTAACATCGAAACTTCTCAATGGATTTGAAAGCGGTTTTCACAAGTAGATTACGTATAATCAGGAGCAATTTTAAAACTAGAATATCAACTTTGTTTTATCGATATCAATAAAGATAAAATCACACTGCAGTCTCTATTGAAAAATTGAATTAACTATAAGTCTCTTAGGTCTGGATAATTATAGTTTTCACATGTTACGCGATAAGCGACATACACGCGGGGAAATCGCGGGCATAAGCTAGTTTTATGTCATAAATAAAGTTTATTATATCTAAAGCCTCTTCCGTCACAAACAAGTAGGAAAGCCGTCGCTCAAGTTGACGAGGCCGCTTACAGTCATTATGCGATTGTCTTATAATTAAACCTCCATTTAGACATGACAGAATAGCGAACAATGCACGGCGATAATATTCTGTAATCGCATTAGAGACAAAGCAAGAGAAACATTAATCTACACAATCGCCAGGTAATCCAGTGACTGGCAGCTTGCTATTAACACAATATTCCCATATGTCGCGACCACACATCCGTTCAAACCTAAGAACACGTTGTACATCGCGGGCTCTATTTGTAACACATATCAAATTAAGATATTAGGGCAGCAATAGAAGCAATACATCATAAATTGATGATGTTCTCTGAAATTTAGGGGAGCGGTGCAGCCAGGGATTGATGCGCGAATATCTCGGGGCTACGGCAGTCTGCTACGTGTCGTAGACGCGGTTGCTACGCCGTAGCCGCGCCCGCTACGAGGCTACGACAGTACGCGCGGTTCAATGGACACGTGTGTAGGCACGATCATATAATTTTTATTATAGACTAAATAATAACATAATACTTTGTAGGATCTTAATTACTGTTCAGCAAGTGCATTACAATTTAGTTACTAAGATTAAACTTAAAACTTTATAAGCGGGAGCAAAAATAAATAATAAAGTGAAATAAAAATTAATTTTCCTTTGTTATATATTTCCGTAGGTTTGTGCTCAACTGATTCAGTGCTTTAGTTTGCTGAATGTATAGCACATTAAACTAAATATAAACTGGATAGGATTTTACTAGGACTATAGTTACGGCAGAAAACAATCAAAACTTTCCTTTGGTGCATAAAATACGGTAATATTTTCGAAAGAGGAGTTTAAAAGTTATGAATATTAAGTGACTGTGTTGCATTGGCATTTGTTCTACTTTAACCTACATACGTAACATGCTATCCATCAAATAAAAGGGCTATTAAAAGCTATTAAGTTCTGAAATCTACGTTACTAAAACAAAACGTAGAGAAGTTAATTATTATGACTTCGTTTATATTTATTTACTTAGGTGGGTACTAGTTTAACGGGGTTTATATTTGGTATTAAAATACCGGTTAATGGTTTATTTTAGTATGTGTAAATAAATAGGAAAGTCCTTTTCTAATTAATAGTAAATTGTACTAACAGCAGTTATAATTTTAATTTCTTGCAATAATAATGATTTTTTTCTGTCATAACATATCATATTTATTCCTATCATAATATGTTTATTATTTATTCAGACAATTACACGGATATATAGAGACCATCATGTACGGTCATCAGTTCGGCATAATTTTTCTTCTCTGTTTGCATTCTCAACTCTTTTAAAGCGTTAAGCGGTAGACAACATTTAAGTAACAGCTTCTCTTTCATCGTGTTCCCAGTTGCACCCTCCGACACTGTACTCCTGGACCTTGGGAGTCCATTTTTTGACTTTTCTTTTTCCAAAGTAACATTGAGCATTACTAAAAATATCCTCAAAAACTTTAAGTTAGGTTTCATAACATGAGCTTGTTTTAAGATTTTTCATGTACATACGTACATGCAAACATATAACCTTGGTAGGAATCCCGGTTACATCCTCACCTCTCTGGAGAAGAGCTCGGCTCTCATCTACTCTCCGCAACCTTTCGCAGGAGAACGTAATCTATATCACATAGTGGTACAAGCTGCGTTAGATGAATTAATTATATGGAATGGTCCTATTCTAAAGCGCCGAGAACTGCACAGCTAGATAATAATTATAGGTGCTATAAAAAGTAAATGTATAAAATAAAATGAAAATAATTTCTTTAATTTTAATGGTCAATAGGTTACACATAAAGTTCACATGCCCTAACATTATAATATATTATTCACAAATAGGGGCGTAAACCAAAAGTGCCCTAATTCTCTGGAGGTACTTAAGATAGTAATTCCATCAACTATCATTTCAGTATTCCCTATCGGTCATTCGGGTAAAACATTTATATATACTACACAAGTTTGAATTGAGGAAAATTGGTTTTCTCGAACTTCCAACAGCGCCAATAATCGGAAAACGTATTTGCTTATCTACATGAGGTGCCTGCAGGCAAACAGTCAGACGGGACAAACAAGATAAATAACTTCGGAAAACCCCAACACAATTACCTGCGATGGGTTTAAGTCCCAGAAGTATGTATTTCCGATAATCCTTTCAATCTGATACAAATAAAGGATTGTCATTGAGAAATTGACGAAGATCTCAATATGTATTCTATTCTTCTACTTACCTTTGGATTTTTAATCAGTATGATGAAAACATGAAGTAACAATAGGTACTAGTAAATTTCAATGCCTACTTACTTTTCGAAATCAATAAAATGTGTTTATAATTGATGCTTTCATCATGTATAATGAAGTTCCTATCCAATTCAAATAATCTGTGAGGTAATTTCTCATAAAAATAATAAGGCCAATGAAGTAATAACCTGTCATTGATTTTATCTAGGTAACAATATTAAAGTCTTATTCGTAGTTTCTTCTGCCTTGACATAATGTACTTGAAATAGTCTGTTCTATAATGTAGTTTAGCTCTTCAGTTATAACAGAGTCGTGTAGAATACGCAAACAGCTTTATTGATCCCAAAATCAAGCATGTAGCAACATATTAGAAGTAAATTTTATATCTATTTGATATTTCAGATCAAGCATGAAATTCTGTAAAATAAAAACCAAATTTTATTTGAAGGGATTTACTTGTTAAATATTTGAATGTATATATAATGAACAACTAAACATTATATGTATTTATTCATTACAAACAAAATTTACAAATTGTACAGTTCATACTGTTACTTTAATATAAACTGATTTATATTATTAATTTTTAAGGATTATTATAACATCTGATAAAGTGTCTATTTAAATAGTGCAATAAATTGAAAAAGTGCAAAAGACGGACTAAAAATGTTCTCTTCGATGTGGTTACTGACTCTAGTGACTTTTCTAATGGTGGATATTGGAACTGGAGCGATACAACAGAAAGGTGAGTCCAAATAAATTTTAATTTTTTTATTTCCGTTTAGACGAGGTGAAAAATGTTAGATATAAGGCTTCCAAATATACATGACCTAAGATGCGTGAAATTAGAATTATTTAGGATTATAGATGTGGTTATCGGCTCAACTGATAGTTAAACCACCATCCTGGTTCCATATTTCATGTCAATTCTGAGATTTATAAGACATCCTGACAACTACGTGCGATTCAAGACGACGACATATCATTCCTATACTTTATAGTATAATATGAAATTTCTATTGTCGTATATAGTAGAAGACAAGTGAAAAGAAGGTCGGTGGTCGAATCGGTAAGGTGCCCGGTTAAGACGCGTGTTGCGCATAATGGCACCGGTTCGAATTCCATCACCACCAATGACTATTTTCGAAGTGATGTACATTAGTTTGAATACTAACCTATGCTCTTAAGGTGAGGGTAAACATCGTGAGGAAACGTGCACATTTCAGGCAACTGGGTGTGCAACCATATACGGGTTAGGTTCACCTGCAATGGTTTCGAAGGTCAGCTGGTAGTTGCTTCGTGTAAAAACCTGACATACCCAATCCAGGATCTATGGTCGAGGGCTTACCCCCGGCTCCCCAGAGTGGTGAGGATGCAACCGGGACTAAAGCCAGTAGGAAAAATATAGTTTAAAAAAGGATCGCATCGCAAGGATCGTGTGTAAGTTAAAAAAGACCT
Organism: Amyelois transitella; assembly: GCF_032362555.1. Taxonomy (NCBI): domain Eukaryota; kingdom Metazoa; phylum Arthropoda; class Insecta; order Lepidoptera; family Pyralidae; genus Amyelois; species Amyelois transitella. The sequence goes on from NC_083523.1 coordinate 5,241,990, forward strand.
CCAGACAAAATTCGTGTGTTTGTTAATTAATGCTTGTTAATTATTCACCAGCACTGCAAATAAGTGAAATATTTAACTAAACTAATATCAAGTATCTCGTTACCGTTTCTCTTGCCTATGTGTTTTGTATTTATACCGTTTACACAGGCTTCTGATATGATGTAATAGTAATGTTATATCTGCTTAACGTAGTACCTACATGAGTCTTGTGACTTATAAATCATATTAAAGGGAATATGTAGTTGCCGCTGGTAAATAATAAAAGTGTGGTGCGTTCGTATATCTAATGCTTTAATGAAGAATATTTCAGCTTAAATTTTACAACACAAACAAACTCTCATTTATTTCCTTATTTATATATCTAAGTAGTACAACGTTTTCCGCTTCATTTCAACTTTATATTTGAAATATGTTTACGTCTTCAAAGACATGAATTAAATTCAGCACTCAACTAGATAGGTCGTCGCGCTCCGCTCCGAAATACGAGTAAAATAAACGTTATATCCTGATACATATTCTACGTCCCGGCTATAAACGAAAACATATTCTTTTGACTTTTGTTTTATATACAGCTATTTAGCTTTTGCTGGATTTAGCGGTTTTCTTTATATTTTTGGGATATAATGAAGAGATCTACTTAATTTGATCTATTTGGGTCAACGTAAAATTGTATGAAAGAGCGCCTAAATGCGATTAGGACATTTTTAGGTTAAAATAAAGTGTTATAAAAGCATTAAATATTACACAAAATTTTGATCAGTACCATAATCTGTGAAATTATAGGAAAGAATTGTTGTCATCTTTCAATGCACGCAGTTATCTGCGCAATTGTAAGCTGTCAAACAAAACTCAAAACGTTATAGTGATTGGTGATGTTGATTGAGTACCATCAGTTGCGACGGTACATTTACTAGATCTTACTTCTATCCCAACTGAAATATGATATGAAATATTATAAATGCGAATCTAAGTTTATTTGATTGTTACCTCTTCACGGGTCACGTGATATTTCAAGATGATTAATTCTGTAGATTTAGTGATTTGATCTTCTTGAAATATCATGTATAAATAATAAAGAGTCTGGAGAAGAACAAAAGGTACCTTCTATTCCGGTAAAAAATAAAGTTCCCGTGGGATTTGCAGAAAACCTGTAATATTTTGTAGATGGCGTGAAATTTGTCGCCTTTTTTAGATAGCGTTTAATTTACGCGGGTGAAGCTGCGAGTAGTAGTCATATATTATTCTGGAATCTATGGTGCACGCTTTAATTGTGTATGTATGTATCTCATAATACAGTATTATATACTATTTGAATATCAATGCTATTTAACTTTACATGACCTATCAGTTTTTTCAAGACTGTTGGCTCTGTTTAACCCGCTAGGGATAAATACGTGATATGTATGTCCTTCGCACTTCACAATACACAAAAACATATTCCCGACCCTCTCACAGCCGGGGCTAATTAATAAACACGCGTATGCTGTGTACATAAGTAAGTATCAGCATTTGGGCTGTGCACCATCGGTACAGAATAAAGAGGGCACAGAAATGCAATAGAATTTTCGACTTTGGACATGCCCTTGCAAAATAATATCATTAATAGCAAAAAGGACTCTGCAATCAAAAACCGCATATCTATCTGCTCTTATATAAAGTGGTGATTTATTTATGTATGTATAAAATAGGAAACTGGTTGACTAACTGATATAGAAATTTGAAATTGATGTGTACGTTCCTGTTTGTCTTGTTGCTACTGTTGGCGCTATCTACCCCGTAAGAGATAGAGTCGTGACATACTTATCACGCCAATGCCATCACCACTCATGGCTGTACCGACCTTCTGTTATCGAGAATCATGTTCGTGCTGCAGTGCTCTCGCGTTGCTCTCTTGTAGACCCTTCTTTGACTTTCAACAAAATCTCTTTAGTGTCCCTTTTCCCTATTTATCACGACTGTGTTTTTTTTTCTACTCAAAAGATGTTTTATTTACGTATTGTCTTTATTTTGTGACAGAGTTGCGCAAACTCGTTAAATTTTCATGGCAATGATATCCAAACAGTAATTGTACTGGTACAACTGTACACATGCGAATGTATGTCAACATCCCACCACGACTCGTGTTTATAATATTATACAAACAGATGTGCATGACAAACATAATGTGATACAAAATACTATAGTTATTTCTCAGTTTGGTGGTCGAATGGGTAAGGTGCTCGGTTAAAACGCGTAATGGGCAGAAAGACAGATAATCAAATCCCAACCTGGCCAATGGCTATTTTCAAAGTTATGTTAATGTACATAACTAATGTACAAAACTTATGAGTTTAAATATTAACGAATGCTTTTATAGTGAGGGAAACAGCATGAGGGTACCTGCACATTCAGACGGGTAAGGTTTTCGTGCAAAGGTTACAATTTACACGCAAGTAAAGTCGTTGGCAGAGGAGGAGCTAAAAAAATCACCACAATTCACTCGTAGCAGTCTACGGCGTAGCGGCTCGTAGCTAGTCTACGGAGATCACGTGCGTGACTATCTACTAGATAAGATGGATGGCTTCTACCCGAGAAATACTAAAAGAATACATTAACATTTTTATTGTTTGGTATATTAAACAAACCTATGTTATAAATTTTATTTGAAGCACAGTATTTATAAATAGAACATCCTCAGGAATAAATATAATGCGTAAAATAATCCACAACTGAATAGCACCTGTTGTCATGTTATTAAAACATGATATACCATATAACTTATTGATATTGACTAGGCTGTGTATGAAAAGCACGTTTGCCATTATAATGTACTTAGGATAAAATATAGTCTTTTCAAAAAGATTGTTATTCTGGCGCTTGACGTCACCCCTCTACGCAGTCTAGCATCCAGTCTAGCTGATAATAGTGTGTTAAAGTTGAACACAGAGCAAGGTCGGTCGCTCTGGCCCTAGCCGTCCTTTAATGCTCTGTGGAGTGGAGATTATTATTAGAAAAGTTGTTGTCTGTTCCCTCGCGTATTCTTAGAGGAACACTGAGTGTCTCAGCTGGCTGCCGGCTGTCTCGTCTCGTGGCAGCCCCGACTTGTGAGCTAAACAAATTTCAAGTTGTATTTGCGATTATTTAACTACCTTTGCACCTTTTTGCTGTGGTAGATTTTGTTAAAGTAAAATAATTATAAACATAAACATGGAAACGTTATGTACGCTTACATTTAATTTCTGGCTCTTTTTTTACATCTTAATAGATTTAAATAAATTATTTTCTTTAAATAGTGTTTATTTAAGAATATACAAGCTTATTTTTATTTCGCCAAATCCTTTTTTAGGTGTTACCAAAGGTTCCATATTTATCAAAGTGTTAACATTAAAAAAAAACAAAAGGAAGAATTGAATCAATCTATCTATTTAATTGTTATTTTGATTACAACAGAAAGAAGATTTTCCGACGAAGCTTGTTATGGTTGCTGAAAAATATACAATATTTTGCCACTGTAGCATGTAATCCTCTTATGATATTTAGACGGTAAAGCTTTTGATAATATCGTTTACTCATTTTATATCAAAATGAGAAATCTTTTCTTTTTGGCTGTTTCAGTGCGAGCGTTATTTTTGTGATCCAGCGTAAACATTTTACAAATCTTTAGTATGTTTCGTCTCATTTCATTGTAGAGAAAATACTTGATTTACAACAATCCAAGATGTAGGGTTACACGTGTACATATAAATCTTATTGTTCACTACATATCTTGCCCCACTTTAAATATGTGAGGTCGGCATTGTATGTGAGTTTCTTCCACTTCACCGTGTCATTTGACAGGGGTCCGATATGTAGTTTCGAGTGACGCTGAAGTGACATATGTATGTTGTGCCGAAAATATTTATTAAAAGAAAGGTCAAGTAACATGGGAGCACAAAATGTATGACGAAAATTTTTTAAATATAAAAGAAAGTGTAATGTCTGTTTCTCAAGATTATACTATTGTACATATAATATGTTCTAGTACTTATACTACAAGAAAATGTTAAATGTAATTAAATAAAGCTATGGGTTCCCATAGCTTTATTTAATTACTTAATACCTTGGGATAACCTATGTACCTAGTATTTAGTGTGTATTTAAAAGAAGCAATATTAGAGAAATCCTTACCATGATCTATTTTTCTGTGCCTATAAGGAGCCTTCCCTATCGAACTTGAAAAATATCAAGTGACGCAAAGGCCTTTCTCAGTTCAACACCTTTGCTCTTAACTTCAAAGGAAAGAGATAATAAAATGTAGAGTGCGCTCGTAGGCTGAAACACTTAGCTCGGGCTACCTCCAACCTACTGCATGCAGCCGGCAGTGCACACTTATGGCCTAAGGACAGTTTCACAACTCTTTGAAACGTTTACTTTATTAAAAAAAAAATAGGTAAAGGAGGGTGTTACCAGTTTATTTCACTCCTAATCAGCCATTAGGGATAGCATGCAAATTACAATCATTAAATAAAATTAAAATAAATTGGCGCATAATTCTGGTGATGATTTTATCTACTTCGAGAAATCTTTTAACTATTTATTAGTGCAATGTACTGTTATATTTATAAATTTATATAAATATGTAAGAATCAAACATAAACTCAGTTTACCTTCCTTTTGTCAACTGAATTCTTCTGTTCTAAAGATAATTGACGTAGGCTCTTATTTTTATTTCAAAGGTGTGTCTGTGATCTTTGTTGTGTTGTTTGTTTTTTTAAAGATGAGACTTATTCAGAGCTTTTCCTTTCAACTATCGGCAAAGGTAGTAGGAAAATAAATATTTATCTTATATTAATAAATAATTAATACTTCCATACTAATAATCATTCTAAATGCGAAAATCTATATGTAGGACGCTTTCACGTCTAAAGTGCTAGGTCAACTTTATCAACCAAGTCAAAGACTTCTTTTTTACTGTACATGTCAAAGAGAGCGAATACCCAGGCTAAAGCTAGTAAATCATAAGAGATACAACAAATACACCAGAATATCATCAGTTATATAGCGTAACAAACAATTTTTAATCTTCTTCTTTCTGACATTACACAAAAGGAATTATAGCATTAATTCTTTTTATAGTTCGTAATTAAATTATATTTAATCCTCTGACAATTTTTTCAGTAAATACGGATTATCTTCAAACAATATGCCTATCTCATTTACCTAGTTTTCTTTTCCTCTAAAGTAAAGTCCGTTACCGAATCTTGGTTAAATAGGAATGTAAATACTTGCAAAGCTTAGTTCTCAAGTTCTTATGGTCACTCAACTAACAAGATTACGCTAATCAGTTTGCAATCCTTTGAAGTAGGTATGTGTAAATAGTGTTGTGTGATGCGTGAGAAAGGATTAGTGATGCAAAACTTATCCTTCGTTAAGAACTTCCTCTAATAAATGTTTGCTTGTAGGCTATTAATGATATTTATTTGTGCTCTAAAAGCCAATTTAAATAATGTACAGAAATCTCAACGATACAAAACAATAAATGCCTTAATGCACTTTAAACTAGTCGTATGCCGCGAAATTTAACCTCGCGAACGCCTTTTTTTTACAAATAAATATTTTGGAATAAGTATATCAAAAACTGCTAAACCGATTCTGTTTTTCTACGAACTTAAGCTAGGAATTTAGTTCAAAACTACTATTCTGTGATCATCATGACATCTAAATGTAGGTACTAATTTTATTAATATACTTAAAGCTATAACTCTTATCTACAGATGCAGGACAGCGATGCTACCTATGTGTCGCCAACAATTCGACGTCCTGCGACCAAGCGAGTGCCGTGACCACGGTCGAGTGCCCGGGGAGTTGTGCCACAGTCGCTGACGCACCTAGTGAGTATACTCTTCACTACACCATGGTTCCACTAATCTTCCGGGTAACAGGTTACAACCAAAAGTAACAAGTAACATAATACGAAAAGGTTTTGAGCCAGATTGTTGTACACATAGCATAGAATATATGTACATATGTACATGAGAAAAGGTCAGCGGAGCATATGTTCGATAAAACAAATACTGTAAAAAATCAAATAATGATTTTTTAAAGTATTTGTTTTGTCGACCGCAAAAATATCAATAGGCTTAATTCAAATAGAGTTTATTATATAAACGACACATTCGAACAATTGGATTATAGAATGAGGTTTTACTTTTGTAAGTTTCTACTTCAAAGATATTACTATAACTAGTTCGAGTAAGATGTTTAGTGTCCAATTTAAGCAAAGATAATAAAATAGCCAGGCAGCTGAACGTGGCCTTTCAGTTTTTTCAAGACATGAATATGCGTATGTATAATAAACATTGAGAGTAAATTTTGCAGTGAATATCTTCATACATAATGAAGATAACATTTAGTTACTATAATAAATAAATCATTTCATAATAAATCAAAATAACAGTTAACGTTTGCCCTGGTTGCGTCCTCACTGAACCCTGGGTGGTGTATTTAGAGCGACCCCGTCAACCGTAGCCATGTTAATATAGCACCACCTATCCCAGCTGAAATAAGGTTTCATTATTCATGAATTAATGGTTGTGTATAAAATACCCACGCCTTTCTGACGTTGTACTCGTATTTGAAGTGATCATAGAAATCAGGAGCTACCTAACTTAAAGGATATACTAAAGTGTGATTTTAACACGACAACCCACCTTCCGATACTGACCAATAAAATGCATTGACAAGAACAATTAATCTCCGTTATATATTATCGAAGTGGTATTTATTACGTTATTAAGTTAACTTGACTTTTTGTAACTTGTTGTTGAAAGTGTAATTTGTATGTAAATAAAAACTAATCCATAACTCAGTTAGTGCCATGATACAGGATGATGTCACGTTATGTAATTCAAACGGATTTCCGTAAAATTAATACGGGCGGTGAAGCCTTCGCGCGGCCTTAGTTTATTAATGAAATTTATAATGACGGGGACTCGGAACAGGTTCTGTTCCTAGTACGAGTGTGGGTGAAGTGGGTACTAAACACACATAGAATTCAAAGCATAGATTTATTTTATCGATATTTAACTACTTCGGTATTGTGAATGAGACAGAACAATGAAAATTGCACGTTAGACTTTTTTATATTTATATAGAAGATAGAAAATAATAAAAAAATATACTGCGCTCACTTAAGACAACTTGACATGGAAAGTTCTTAGAAAAGAAAATCTACAATAACAATTAAGATACTGTTATACCAATAGTTTTTAATTCACTTTTGCTTAATCTTTGGTTACGATTTTATAAGTAGGTATACTCCTCAGATATGTATGCAGTAAACAATTTTCGATCAATTCCATGGCTAAGTCGGTTCCTTGATGGATGTCATTAACTTTTCCTAATAGAAATACAGATAAACTATAGAAATCAGAATAATATAAAAAGGCATTAAGTTCTGATGCCTGAGAACATGGGTAGAATATGATCTAAATAAAATACATGGAATATAAAGTTAAATATCAACCTTAAATAATAAAGGGGAGCGAAGATGACGCTTGAATATTATAAATTGCTAAATATTAACATTGCTCTTTCAGGAAATTCCCGGAATAAAAAATCCTTTGTTACTCCTGAAGGTCCTGTTAATTTTAATTTTAATTATTACTCATCTCTATAAAATTCTTACATAAACACAGTTACGTTATAGTATAGAGTGGAGAAATTAAATTATCTGAAGAGACTATATTGTGCAAACAAAACAAATTGAAATAAGTACAAACTTTTATCATTACCGTTTTGACTGACATCGGATTTGAAAAGGGTGAAATCGAAATGTAGCTTTTTATCTTAGGAAATTCTCTTCGCGTTAAATAGGCTATTTTACACCATGTAAAAAAAAATATAAAAATGCACGTATCTTATAGATTTTGTAAAAAATAAAAGAAAAACATCGATCATTATTCATAAAAGTGCAATATGGATTTTATAATTCAATTTAAAAAATCCTCTTTTTTAATCTGTTCTTCAAAAGTCGAAAACGCTATCCGCCATGTTGGGTACTGGGATTGGACGCAAAAAATTTCGCCACCATCAACGTATTAATCCTCGGTAGATTTATATTGTCTGCTTTCACAAAACCGTCTTCCATGATTCTATTAAATTATTAAAGAGTAAAAACCCAAAAACGTGATAGAAATTTTAAAATTTCAAAATAAACAGAGCCTGACATCATCAATATGTTTTCGATTCGATATTTGTTTACTAAAAGTATGACGTCATGAGTCAAAACAGCATGGCGGATGGCGTTTTCGCGCGAAAATACAAAATCATAAATAATAAATCGTTTTTAGAGCACTTTTCGGCTTCAAAAAATTTTAATAAAAATTCTATAGGTATAACACAGTCTCAGGATTGATTTAAAACAGTTTTCAAAAAAGAGTGTAATAGCCTATTCATGTTTGTGGCCCTCAATAAGGTTAACTTTAAGATTTTCTCTGTACCCATCGAAGTAATACAATTTACTACTTTTACAGGATTAAATACACTAAGAAGTAAAGATTTGATTCTTCTTTCAAGCGTGGCTTAGCAACATATCCAAATCACTAAATCTCAATTTTATCACTAAGCCATTATGCAGGATGATACAAATTTAAAAAAGGGTTTGTGAGTTTTCGTAAAAACTTAAATTTTACACATTTAGTAAATGATAATTAAATCAAAATTCGAAGTACTTACTTTATGTCACACTCTTACATAATCGATATTGTTTAGAAGTATCTAAACCGATGTAACCCAATAAATATTGACGTTTTTTTTTAATTTTTCATCATATTATAACACATTGATGAATTTATGGAGAAGTCACAAATGAAGCTATGTTTTTTCAGATTTCACGTCGTCTCTGCAGTGCGCCGCTCCGGCGGAGGGGGCGCCGGCTCCGTGCTCGCTAAACTATTCACGAGCGCTCCAGCTAACCTGCCGCTGCACCGGACACCTCTGCAACGCCCCCTTCTCGCGACAACTAACAAACGACCTACTAAACTTCTCTTCCACGTTCCCCAACAAAACTGCTGACCTCACACAAACTTTCTTTAAAATTTACTCGTCTACTAACTTTACCGGCGAACTTTATAAAGCGATAACGGTTGCTCAGCTAACAACTACTAATGCGCCTTTGAATATTACTACGGTCGGTACTACTAGTGCTAGGACGACCATAGAACCTAATAAGATGAGTGAGATAGCTCCTCGAGCTGAACCGCTAAAGCAAGATGCTACAGCACCTTCTGATGATGATGAGGATGAAAGTGAAGGTAGTGGTGCCTATGAAGACACTCGCCTCCACAGAAACCCGGCGTCCGCACCCGCCGCTCCCAGCTCCTTCCTCCCAGCTGATGAAAACAAATCACCGCCACTTTACACACATTTATTCTTAACAACACCATTTCTCATGTTATTAACATTGTAGAGTTTGAGCGAGATAGACTAATTAGAATACCTAACTAAAATGTAAGTACAATATAATACGAAATTAATTCATTAAGTACCCAGAGAATTTAAACTAATGATAGTGTTTACCTGTCGGGAACAAATACGAACTTTTTGTAATTCTATTTAACTTAGGAACCATTTAGTGATTTTCAAATCTATGTAAAACATAGTTCTATAGACGGCGAAAAAATTTTTGTAACAATTGAAAACATTTATCAATGTAAACTATACTTTTATCTAGTTTTCCAGGCATCATGCTTTTATAGATTGTCGACAATATTTTTCTCTTTAGAAACTTGCAAGACCCTTTTGCTGTAAAAACTAGAAAACCTTATAGACACGAAGGAGATCATGTGAGGTACGAATACGAATTCATCATTACATTTTCAAGCGCAGAGATGTTTCGTAATCACAGGAATGTGTCGGCATTGTACAATATTCACACAATACCCAGCTCTCTGGGATCACCGTGTCGTGGAAATAGAAAGACGTCTTTTGCTTTGTGTCGGCCGTCCTAAATACAAGCGTTCCCACATCATAAATATAACACTAACATGCCCGTGGCGAAGGCTACATCTCATCGCGATGAAAGACACGGATTTGGGCAAAGCCGGACAATGGTCCGTCGGTGTTTACGATTTACACGGAATGTGATAGCTTGCGTGCCAAATGTGCTCTTGTAAATAAATGTCACTTTATTGATTTTGATATGATTGTGTTTTAGATGTACTTAATGATGTTTCGGATGAATTGTGAAACTTTCGAAAATGTCAAAAATATTTAACTGCCAAATCATTAAGTATCATTTCATTTGATAAGACATTTAATAGCACATTCAATAATAACTGGTAATGAGTATTGGGGGATTCATTTCAAAATAATTATATGCACCGGTACTTGCATAGATGTAGATAGGTACATCTTGAAAAATAATGTTCACACTAAACTGTGTTTAAGGAAATATATTTTAAGGATATTTAAGTAAAGTACGTAGATAGCCCCTAGAATTAGTTTCAATTCACAACATTAAATTCATTAGACATCTCTCGTAGTTATAGTGTCAATTACGCCATTCAGAGAGTAAGTATCATCATTGAATAGTTGTTTGGGAAGAAAAGTTGTTTGATCTATTAAATATATTAAAATTACTTAATATTTTGTGTTTTTTTTTATTCCTTCATTCTTTGAATCATCACTATTATTCTCCTGGCGTTAGTTCTAGTTGCGTTCCTTTTGGGGAAGAGTCCGGTTTACGTGTATGACCATGATCCAGTAGTGAGTAAGTCAGATAACGTATTACCTCTTTGACCGTCACTGCAGTAACAGTTTAGTTTTTCGCAAAATATCGTAACCAGGTAAATTAGGTAAACCGTTTTTTGCCTCATACTTTCAATTTATAAGTTTGCGGAACTCTTAAGAGGTACTTACACCAGTTATCCCAGCTACGCGTTTGTGCAAATAACGATAAAATCATCCAATTAACTTCCCCGCGGCTGTGTGTACTCACTTTGAATTATTGCAAAATCAATTTTCATTATTGTCCTGTCCATGTTTTGCTTTGTTTTTGATGAACAAACTTTTGCATATTTTTTATATTATATTTTTTAAATACTCATATATGTACATATTATCACGTCTTTATCAACCAATGGAAGTCGCTTCGAATAAAAACTTGCTTAACCCAATCTGGGATATATAGTCCCATATATAGAGAAGTGAGGCTACAACCGAGACTAAAGCCAGGAGGAAGAAGAATAGGAATCTTAAGTGTCGGGAAAAATACGGCACAATAAAAAAAGATATTAAATAAGATATTAAAACAAAAAATCTCAATAGCTTATTTAAAATTATATGCAACAGTTTATGACTTGCATAAACTACCGTTTTGTGAAATGAACTGTGAAAACGCAGTGACAAACATCGACACCTACTAGTACTTAATGAGATGTTCCGAGGTATCTGTTTTACTCGTATTGCCGTCTGTCCTACGTCGTATCTGATGTCTATAGTAGGTACGCTACAGTGCTCTGTGCTCCCATTAAAGCAATCCCACTTTCAATTCTAATTCCGAGACAAGCACGTTGTTGCGGCCGACTGTCTAAAACAAAATGAACATCATTTTTAATCATGGAGTTTAAAATTAGTTCTCTTTGAGGTCTGCCGCCTGCCTCGCCGTAGTCAGATCAAAGAGAAAACCGACAAAAAATCTGTAACAATTACCCGCTAGAGGAAAGAGAGGGTAACAATATTAACAAAGCTTTATGGACACAATAAAGTAACGATTGGAATAACATTACAATGCATTCTAAAGGAAAATTCTTTGCAAAGGGAGCCATTTAAACCGCCAATCTTCGGTATAACAAAGAGTAAATGATTTTTGACATAGAAGCCAAAGTAGCAAAATAAAATTGTTCTCTCGGCTTTTCTTGGAATTTATTGTTTGTTATAATACGTAATTGATTGTTCTTGGTCACTTGGTCATGGTGAATATCCTAATAGTATTTCCTAGCAGTGCTCGGGTTTTCATAAAAGTATATTTTTTGTTTCTTTTTAAAAAGAACCGAGCTCGTTTAGAATACAGTAGTTCATTTGTCGTTGGTTTGGTCCTTGCACATCTGTTCCAAAATTTTTGCTCTAAAAACAATAATCCAAGAGCTTACAATTCTATGTATATTCGTTTCGCCATTGGGACCTGTGTGGACGTGTATTCCCGACAGCAGTTAGCACATTAAATGCCTGACATAACACAGTGGAGCAACTCTGATTGCGTTCAGCTCAGCACAACTACGGGGCCGCGTGGCTATCGTATAATGCTTATTTAACTTGCCGCAACTGTTAATGGAACTTAAATTACCGGGAAATCTCATTGTGTCTATATACAAATTTACGTATAGCTAAGTTGAACAAGAAGTATAAAACTCTCTCTCTCTATTTTGCTTGAGCCTTGACCACTAAAATAGCAAGAACAAAAACATGCCTAGATGAAAAAAATCCAACTTATATTAGTAACGCTATGTATATACTGTAAAAGACATTGTACAAATAAAATAAAAAATGTTACGTAGTATAATTAAAATGAAAACTTCTTTTTACCCAGCATTTTTACTAAGCTGGGCTGCTTTAAAAAGCCCTAGAATTTTATTATTTGCTTAATAATCGGTGTCGAAAGAAGCGGCGAGGAAGAAATTGCTCTTATAATTTGTTGTGACCGATTCAGGATTGAATCATTCATAAAGTGCAACGTCGAGTTCACAAATTAAAGAGTTCAGGGCCCGTTAGAGAATTTCAATTAAGTTCTTTGCAATATCATCTTTTGATCCCTAAGTTCTGGATTCCTTTAACTCTGGGGTTAACTTACTACTTCAACTAGTTTCTTTTGTGAAAAATTCTTGTAAAGCTTTCTCATTCGATTTTACGACCGATTAAGCATTCAAGTTTTGTTGAAAATTAATACACACGAGCTATAAGAAGAATGAATTGCGAGATGAATGATATAATGGTATAAGAAAGAAAAACTATGAGAATAAAGAAGTCGTAAGAAGATTGTTCAGTGGAAAAGTTTCAACCATAGATCAAGACTTACAAGTGTAAGCTATTAAATAAATGAAAGGTAAAATTATGTAAAGAAATCCTTCCGCCATTTTGAAACTAAGATCTAAATCTCGACCATTGTGTGTGTGTGATAAATGTTTAAGTTTACGATTTAATTTTTATAAAGTTGTTATTAAGGTCTTATTAATGCAGTACCTATGCAAAAAAATAATATACATTTATTGTATTACTACAATCCTAAAGTACAGCGGCGGAGAATTCAATCTGGAACATGCAAAGATGAGAGAGACTTCTTCCTTCTCGAAATAGTCCCAGTTACATTCTCACTATGATCATGATCCTTGATTGGGTAAGTTTAGTCTTTATAGGAAAATAAAAGAGACTGAGTTATGTTACATAAGAAATGTATTTGTGCCGTATGGTACCCGGCACCAATACAAAAAAGAATAGGACCACCCCATCTCTTTCCCATGGATGTCGTAAAAGGCGACTAAGGGACAGGCTTACAAACTTGAGATTCTTTTTTTTAGGTGATGGGCCAGCGATCTGTCACTATTTGAATCACAATTCTATCATTAAGCCAAATAGCTATCAGTCTTTTTAAGACTGTTGGCTCTGTCTACCCCGTAAGGGATATAGACGTGACTATGTGTGTGTGTGTGTATGTGTACATAAGAAAATAGTTGTTCTTTTTTATTAATACGGTATAGGTTCATCCAAAGTTTGCAGCTAATGCGAGGTCAGTCAGTTTCCATAGTGAACATTGCCGGGGCGAACAATGAGGCAAAAACTTCTTCATCGCCTCGCTTCGCTTTATATCTCAAATTCGCGCCTTCCTCCCCTCAATCTTATCTTTTGTTTGGATCAGACTGCTTCAATTTATTAAAATAATTTATCTTCACATTTTATCGTAGACTACTTCTATATTTGTATAGATGAAAAGGGTGGCGGCCATATCTATTATGTACAGTCTTTTCCTGTTTTTCCACTAAATAAAGACATCTGGAAACTCCTACGTATACGAATTTCCTGGAAAACACTGTTATTGTTATGAGGTTAAATAGATTTTTGGTTACAGTTATCATAATGACTGTAATAATTTATGAAACAAAAAATGCTTTTTAAATAATCATCTTTATACATATTATCACATCTTCCCGCTTTACTGGTGTACCAGTAAATTGTTTTGTCGAATGAATGAATATACATACATATATGCCAAATTTCAAGTTTCTAGATCCAGCGGTTTGAGCTGTGCTTTGTCCGTCAGTCACTCAGAAACAAAAGAAAGAAGATTTATATATATATATATACCTGTGACCTATAAAGATTATGTTACTCATTTAACAACAGTAGGTCTATCCAAGTTGATCCAATACTACGTCAATCTAGATACAATAGTTGCTACAACGTCGACCTGGAATTTGTGGAATGTTTGTCCGCTGCACGACACTCAGGTGAAGTATTATTACGGTTTGACGACACCGTCGCTCGAAATAGTTATGGAGACAAACCAAGTAGTGATGGGGTAATAAAAATATTGGGAAATTACATATCAGAAAGCACCCTTATTTCCTTTAGAACTCACTTCGAGGTTAACTTAATCGATATATTTTAATATTGCCCCGATACAAGCATACTTGTTCTCCCCTCATCTCCCTTCTCTTCTCTTCCTAATATTTTAAATAATTTACCTAACTTTTCATCAGAACGCCCCGATTTAAACAAGGAATGTTCATCCATACAACAAAGAAAAAATAACTCAGATTTTTTTCCTTTATTGCTCTTGAGTTTTGGGATAGTTGAGAATACCGACAGACTAAGTTCAAGAAATCTATTGTGAATTGTCTGCCTATGAAAAGGCTCTACTGCTTGAAATATCAGATATGCACGGAATGCCTCGGAATGCAGGTCAAATGATGTCCTAATTGTTCAATGAAATGACAACAATGCGATCATTCTGCTTTATAGCATGTTTTCGATATGTAAACTTCATCACAGCTCCGTTTCATTATGATTGGGTTTATAAAACCTTTTTAGTACATAATTATGAAAAAATCGTTTAAAGATTAGTGAAAGTCTGTATGATTAACAAGTAACTTTTGCGCGGGGCTCCTCTTCCGTAGGAATTTCCAAAAACGCATTATATAAATATATACCTAACCTATAGAAATTACACATAACTTTTGGTACAGCTCTGTCATGTTGTATACTTTAATATTATAAAGATATATAAATAAAGCCGTGAGGCAACGAGGGGTATTTGCGATCTGTCTGCATGTGCAATAAAACAGTATTAACTGCAGACTCACCCTAAGGCAGTATTTTCACTACCCTTCTCTTTCTCTCTCATCATAGCACATTACCGCTAGCCACTACAAATGACATTAAAAAATTGGGATCAGTGAAAAACAGCATGTAGGAAGTGCATGCACACACATATTGTTCAGTGAAATCGAATGAAATTCTTACTACTTTGTACGATTTCTATCTTGTAATATTGTGGCGCAAAATTGTTTGTAAATACATATATTCGCATTTCAAATAAAAAAGTCTATTTATAGATAAAAATTAGACGGCAATGATTATGGGCAATGGAAAAGTCGTTTGACAACATTCAATCTGTCGCGTCTTGATAAAAAAAGAACCTACTAGGAGGTATACACAAAATGTGCCGCTTTGAACTTAAAGTAACTTATTTATGTTGAGAATAAATGAAAAAATAATAATGATAAAATGTATTTTTCTTAATCTACAACTATATCTGATTTACATACATTTACATATTTCAGATAGGCATTGATGTGAAAAAAATGTCGACAAAGAATTGCATACAAAATTTTTGCTACGCGCAGCGAGGCCCGAGGATAAAAACGGAGAGGAGGAGAATATACCTAATGGAAAAACGAACGCTACAAGATTTTCCAGTTGTATTTTCAGAACTAAGATCGATTTAAAAAAGTAAATCCCACAATCCGCCCGTGCTCGGGAATTGTTTTTTTTTATCGAAAGCAAATTCGCTGGTCAAGATGAAACTTTATGTTTTGGGTTGCGGGATTGTTTAAAAATTAATAAGCAAAAATTGACAAAGCTTATATTTAGAAAATATTTATTACAAGACGTTATAATGAAAAACAGGCCTAAATTTGATTAAGATCGAGTTATATAACGAGGAATATCAGTTGTATAGTTACAGGTACAAAATATTTCTAATAATAAAACGTTTGGAATTAATATTCTGTATTAAATAAACAATCGCAAATTCTCTTTAAAAAAGTTAGCAATAATATATGTACTTTTGTACTTAATTTTGATTCTGCATTTTAGTTGTTTTTATCCGGACACATTTGGTTGCTATAGCGGAAACATACCTACGGAAAGTGTTAATGGTTTCCCTATCGTCGGGTCAGTCAAGAGCGCATTGTTCATCGCTTCGACACTCTGCAAGAAGATAAGATAATCGGCTATAGAAAGGTATTTTCTGACATATGATGATGTTCATTAACATACAAGTATATGATTTATGTTAGATTTCTGCGGGTGAAAAGCTAAAATATGTTAAATTAATAATACTTCGACATAAAGACCTCAAAGACGCTGAATTTCAACTAATTAAAACAGAAACCTTTGGGAAAAACTTAACTTCATCCAGAAATAATAATGTCCGCAAAAGCAGTTTATTAATTTATTTAATTTATAAAGATATTATTTTGAAAATAAATAAACAAAAAGTAAATATAATTTAAAACTTTATTGCACAAAAAACAATGTACGAGTACAAAGGGCGGACTTAATGTCGTTTGACATTCTCTACCAGTCTACCAGCTGACCAATACAAACAGAAAGTAAAAAGTTGGTGCGATAAAGTGCACATTCATACCTACTGCAAAATACATACATTACAAACAAAATAAATAATATTATGAAATATAAATGAATTTCGTCCTGAAAGTAATCCGTGGGTCATTTCCAATTAGTGTAACATCCGCACCGAGGTTAACCTAAACGAGGGAGGGAATAAAATATTCAGGTCACGACTCAGCCGCTCACATCACATCTATGAACTTTTCAAATTGGAATTTTTCGTTGTACGGCTGAATGGGTTATGTCATGGAAATAAAACCAATGGAATACCAAAAAAATCGAAAATCTTTTTCTCTTTTCATTTATTTCAAATTTTGCCAATGAGAAAGGGAGAAAGTAATACCGTTTCATTCTGCCTCTTATAAAAGAAATATATAATAGAATAATTTTATGACACCAAATAGAGAAAGGGTACGTAAAACTTTGAAGGTCATTTTTCAAGCTTGGTTATATATGTGTTGCTTAGACCTAGTTCCTTGGTTATGACACGACGTAGTTTTATATTTATTAACGTATACAAACCTCATTTCAGGGGATAAAAGTTGTTCAATTTGCCGATGTTTCGCCTGTGTGAAGCTGTGGTGCTGACTGTACACAGAACCTATTTGTATATTGCGGTGAGAATTCAAATTCGAGGCGGAATTGAACTAAAACTTGTATGATAATATACAAGTATGGAATATAGACCCTTACATGTTTTATTTTTTTATTGAGAGTGGGATAAATGAGGAATATTATTTGTTGTCGGTAGAAATTATAACATCAACTTTGCTTAGTAAGCACTAGAACTAAATACTAGTCTTATTAATCAGTTTTCAGAAATCAGTAAATAAAATAGAATAATTGATAAGATTGAGTACCTTCTCAATTTACTTTTACGTAGAAAGTTAAAAGTGTTTTATTCTGTCAATATTTATTCAAACTCACTAAATCTGACGGACTATCTTCAACTATTTTTGTCACACTAATGGCCCCAGAAACTCGCTCAAAGCGAACCTAATTAGTGTCATGTCTTAAGTAAGGAGCTTGAGTTAAGAATAGGGATCGTTACTCGTATATAACTTAGTTGCGAATTTCAAGTAAGATCGTAGATTTTTAGAATTGAAAAGAATTTTTAAAATAACATGAATAAAATGTCTCAACTTTACAGAAACGTAATAAGTTGTGGAAGAATCAAAAAGTATTGAAAAATAAAAGAAAATGTTAAAACATAATATTATTGACAATATATAATATCAGGTGTGCTGATAGAATACTTTTGGTTAATTAACATCTAACTTATATCTCTTGCAAATTTCATCAAAATATATCTAAATATAAATCTTCATCTTTTATGATCTGTATGCCTATAGTAAGTATAATACTTTTATTTCAGGAAATTGCAAGGGGAGTGAAACAGCAAGTCCATAGTTTTAAATGTCTTTTATTAAGTCTATAAATTCAATTACATTAAATTTCGGGTTTGTTAGGACATTTCATTTTTATATTTACTTTCTTTATATATAATTTTTTTCTTATTGCTACCGCATTCACTCAACCAACCATTTCGTAAAGCTTCGTTCGAGAAACGCGGAAATATTCAACGATGTATGGGATTCATATGTGGGTGAAGTATTTCATTTCGCATTCCAATGAACGTTGTTTTGTGGGTATTAAAAATTACCATTTAATATTATTGCCGTGGAATATCAATGCAACACCACCCTTGGGATTTATGTGTCATAACATGACACGGTCCTTTGTTACAGCGCTCAAATTGTTTATTAGTAAAATGAACACTTCCACGTGTGACCATAATTTTGTTTTTTAGCGAAATGTATAAACGCGAATAAACCAATATCAAAAAAGTGAAAAATCATTTAACTTTGAGGGAGAAGAGATAAAAAGTTCTTCGTACCTAAGTGAGGGTACGTCTCTCATCACAATAAGCATATTTTCAAGAGAGATAAAGCAAACAACTGGCACGTTCTGTTTATATTTTCTCAGGCCCGCATTGTAATTGAAAGTTTGCGCACCTGAAACTTTTTAATTTTCGTCTGTCGCGGTGGCTACTCTGAAATTGGACATCTAAAGTATTCGCAATCACAATGAACATTAAAGTTCTGAATAAATAAGCATCTCAAGGGAGGGTTTCGTCAAACAAAGTAGAAGTCTCCAACTGATGTTGACAACGATTCAGTGTCGAGGGCGAGCGACGCTGTTCAAACTGGTTCAAACTGCATTTGGACACAAAAAAGAGACGTCACAAAAACGTCACTTCTTTCTGTATTTCTTCTTTTTTTTTAATTTCGTGGGTATTGGGTTTTCTTTCTTAATTGGAACGAAAAACGATGCTATAACAACACCCATTATACTTAATTGTGTTTTTAATAGAAAACTATAAGATATCTAGTACAAAAGTTTTAAATAATTAACTTACAAATTTTGTATAGCACTCGTACATTTTCCATCGATTTAATTTGTGAACATAGGTATGATAGGTGCTCAAATATGATAAATATCAATTTAGAAATATTTGATAATCCGATAAAATGAATAAACTCCTGTTCTTTCCTTATTTTAAGATTTCCCAAATGACGCTGAAATTTAGCGATATTTTCGAAAAAGCAATTAGCAATTCATAAACCAGCAGTCGTTATGGTTAAAATCATATTCCTCCTGGCGTACTTTTGTCCTGGTTGCGTCCTCATTTCTGCCTGTTTTACTTATAATGATGAAACTGTGATAGAGTCATCATCAATTTTTTTAAGTAGATATAGTAGAATGCGTAGAATCATGTTTTTTCTCATCTTCTATCTCAACGAATTCAAGATCCCTATATATACATTTACTAAATCACTGTATTACCCAATCAAAATCGAGCTGCTCCGTAAGTAGGTTAGTTCCTCCGCCAAGCCGCCCGAGGTGCGCATCCCGCTGATTGCCATTTTATTGCCTTTTCCCCCAAATTTTCTAGTAATTTTCAGGCTTATAACATTTTGATTTGTACACGTATTGCGGTGAGGTAGACGTAATGATGTTATAACCGGTGTATTTAGCTTATTTTAGCTTGATGATATGCCTGTTTTTTTAGGATAATTTTGAAAAAAAAAGCAGTATTTTTATATAAGACGTCAATTTACAAATATAAATTTTTAACGAATGTTTCTAAAATTTTAACCATGAAGTGTACATGGCACGTCGTATGTTTTTCGCAACCAGACAAAGATGGCAGCTAGATGAATATGCTTATTCCGTTGGTCTCATTCCCTTAGATAAATATACTCAGCAATACTGACTATATTTGTAGGTTCAGTAGGGCTCTCAAGATTTAATCACGGTGCAAACACAATATGGGCCAGATTCGGGTCGACAATTAAGAAGGCCTTGCCCTCCCACGGTTTGTCTTCGAGCTGTAGCTATTTTTATAACGTACTTATGTGCCATCTAATTAATGATATGGTATGGCGTTTAGGGAAAATTAACTAGCTTTAATATCTGGCACGAATTGTTATAAGTATATATCTTAATACCGTGTGGTTCCTGGTACAAATACAAAACAAAAAACCACTCCATCTCTTTCCCATGGATGTCGTAAAAGGCGACTGAAGGAAAGGCTTATAAACTTGCGATTCTTTATTCGGCGATGGGCTGGCAACCTGTCACTATTTGCATCTCAATTCTATTATTGGCCGAGCAGCTGAACGTGGCCTGTCAGTCTTTTCAAGACTGTTGGTTCTGCCTACCCCGTAGAGGATATAGACGTGATTATATGTATGTATGTCTATATCTTAATAAAAATGAAAAACTTTTAACGTTAATAATAACCTATAATGTACCTTCCAGTAATAAGATGCCTTCATGTATTTAATACAGAGCGTTTTAATATCTGGGCGAAACGAAATGACATATCGGATAATAGTAAAAAAAATTAAACGGTCATAAAACACGTCACTGCAGTGTCGAGTATCGAGCGGTAAGTTATCGAAGCTTACCGTAATGAACGATATCTGTGGAATTGTTTCCGTACCCTCCTCTGTCAGCGTGATGAGGGAAAGTGCAAAAAAGGGTAACGCCCGGAAATGTTCACGATATATCAGGGCAAAGCGACGATCAGTTCACAGCGGATCTGGAATATCATTCGATTGGACGACTGTAGGTAAACTAAAGAGGTATACAGATGAGGCCGGTAGTGTTCCGTGCAGTTCCCGGCACTAAATAATAGAAATACTCCATCTGTTTTCGATAGATGTCGAAAAGAGGCGGCTTATGAATAAAGCATTCATCAAGTGCAGTTTTTACCATGACCATGTGTGCTTGGTGGAAAATCGGACGCACACAATCCAGAATCATGACCGAAGACGTACAAACAGCTCCTCTTTAGAGAGTTGAGGACGTAACCGGGATTTCAAGAGAAAAAAGAAGAAGTAAAAGGTCAAAATTAGTATAAGTACCAACGTGTGTAATTTCCGTACTAACACTTTTTTATTTTAACCCATGTTTGCTTTGAACAACTGGTTAAACTGTCAGCGAAGACCCATCTGAATTATGTGGATTGCATTCACAATAGCTCATTCCTATGGTAATACTGTAAGGCTCTATATCAAGCAGACGAGGGTCAAAGATCTTATCACAAAGAGAACTAGAAACATTGTTTTAACATATTCGTTCCGCCCTTTGAAAGCATTTGAATACATTCAACTACCCAAAAGCTTTAATTTGAAGACAGCAAAAACTTATTTAATTACCTTCAAAGAAGTATGAACAAAGCGCAATCTGAACGCTGGAAAGTCAAAGGTACTTTATTCCTTTTGATGGGAAATGAATAGGAACTTCAGTTCTTTCATTACAACAAACGACCGCGTATCTAATGGTTTTAAATTTCCCTCATTTATACAGAGCTGTTCGAGAAAATTCTTTTGACGTCAGAGTGAGGGCGGCGTCACAGTGTCGCAGTCGTTTGACATGAGTGGTTTAATTTAATTTAATATCTGGAGAGAGCCGAGGCGTCGCAGTGCACAGCTATCTCAAGCGAAATCTGCTCGGCGCCTGTCGACGAAGGCTCGCACTTGATTGATGTGACGACATGATTGGATTACGGATTAAATTACATCGATGTAGTGAAAAGCTGATAACAATTAATTTATTGGCTTTTATTTAAAAAAATACTACTAGACAATCTAGATTTAAAAAAATTTAAATAATATCAATGACGAAGTGATATGTACAATTTCTATTTCTCTCACTATTAGTTTCGAACTCGTTATGGTGGTACGTATCGATACCGGTACGTTCGATCAATCTGCAATGGATCCAATGGATCCGAGTGAACGACACGGGCCGACATTTTCTTAGGTAATGTTTCTAAAGTATCTTTGTTTATAATAAGGTTCAGAGTGAGTTGTATCTCGCTAACAAGAATCCGCAGTTTCCGATGCGCTCGCCAGCCAGAGCAATCAAATTAAGGCTTAATGAGATTGAAAATTCGGTCGATTTGTCTTTGTTAGCGGAGACCGACGCGGCGGCGTGTGAATTTTTGATGAAGGATGACCGTCTGCAGTGTGCAAACTTTGTTTACTTTTATAGCTGGGTGTAATTTGATTTTAAACTTAATTAATTCATTAAAACATGATCGCTGAAAGACTGGATTGTCCATACACCCAGCGTTGCTGTGAAAGACATGTCGCGGTGTCTATACCGCTGAGGAGATATTAATGGACATCCTTGCATTTAATTATTTTCTTTTAGGCTGACATTTGAATTTATTATTATTTTATATTAACTTATTTTATTTGTATTTTTATATTAAGATTAGTTCATTTAAGTATAGATTGATTTTTATTTTTAAATTTTGATTGCGATTTGATTTTTTAATTTAATATTGATATAATTTTATCTATTTGATTTTTATTGAAAATTGTATATGGATCTTTGTTGTCTGAAATAAATGAAATTTATTATTATTTATTATTTTCAAGACTGTTGGCTTTATCTACCCCGCGAGAAATGGAGACGTGATTGTAAGTATGTACTTATAAACTAATATGGAACAAATCACACAGATTGAGCTTAATAAAAATTTTGTATCATGAGACACTAACTCAATTATACTTTATTTTAAAGTTATACATCAAAGACCCAGACCAATCCGAAAATGTTCTTTTTATCATGACCTAACCGGGAATTGAACTCGAGACCGCATTTTGGTTCAGCGGCGAGAATCCGACATCTGCACAAAACAGGCCGTCTTTGACAAATTATTTTCATATCCTCGGTATGCTAGTGAAATTCTGGTTTCCAGCATGAGCCGCACCTGGCTCTCCGAAGGCACGTGTATTCTGGAGCTTAACGTAGATATATTTTTGCTGAAACGATTCCAGAATAATGAAAAGACGCAATAATAAATCTTTGGCAGTAGTGCCAAACATGAGAAGCAATAGGATTTACTATGAAAATATTTTACAATAGAGGTTTAGAATTCTTTTTTGCCTGTGTCTTTTTGTTTAGAGATATTTCCTTTTAAAAATAAAAAAAATTCTCTCAATATGAAACGACAGCTGTTCTTATCTGTGATTCCAGTAGGCCTATTATTTTTCATTCATAAGTTACGTGCTACCTACTGATAAGGTTTACAAAGTAGGGCAATGTACGCCTTTTAAGATGTAACATTTCACATTTAAACATTTCAATCTCTTTCTCGGTTTTTTCGTATGTCTAAAAGAATATGTAAAAAAGTGAAAAAAGTATGAAGGTATCATGGTACGTAGAAAAGTCCCTGCATACTTTAGGAAAGAGGCGTGATTTAATGTAGGTATGAATATGTATATAGTAGATATCTAGCTACGAAGAGTTACTAGCGGGAACTTAATAAAACTCGAAGAAATACAGGTTAAATAAGTTGTTGTTGAACTGACATTAATCATTGTTCGCGGAAAAACTTCGTTAATCTGTTCTCGTTCCACCCCGTCACGGCTCTTGGGTTCGATTTCTGTAATTGGCTAGAAACTATGTCTGAAAGTACTTGAACCAAATACCTAATACATTGAAGAACAAAAATATAACTGATTTAAGAATAAAATTTTACAGACTCATTCCATTATTAAAGAAAAATATGATTCTCAAATAAAAAATACCTACACATATGTATAATGTATTTAATAATGTGATTATTGCGCGATCGACCTAGTGAAGGATAAAGACGATGTATAATTTCTACATACATACATATGGTCACGGCTATATCCCTTGTGGGGCAGGCAGAGCCAACGGTCTTGAAAAGAATGATCGGCCACGTTCAACTATTTGGCTTATTGATAGTATTGAGATCCAAATAGTGACAGATGCTAGCCCATCGCCTATAAAAAGAATCCCAAGTTTGTAAGCCTATCCCTTAGTCGCCTTTTACGACATCCATGGGAAAGAGATGGAGTGATCCTATTCTTTTTTGTATTGGTGCCGGGAACCACACGCCACAATTAATATATAATTTCTTTAATAATATAATTTAATAAGTTAAATCCAGTATTTGAACAACTTTTTCTTTAATATGAAGCTCATTTGGCATAGCACTTTGTAGCTAGTCTGATACGGACCGTACTTACGTTTTCGAAAATACTTAACTATCGCCGAGCCCGCAAACTACCATTGTCAGTCCGCTTATATGTTCTTACATTCCATCAATAACCTATTTTAGCCGCGAACACACCGACCCAATGAAAATTGCTTGACAAAAATATTTCTTAGCTCTCAAGTAAGGTATTGGTTTTCGCTTCATGAACATGAATCTTGGAATTTATTGTAAAAATCCAGGAAGTCGATTCACGAATGTAAAGATGAGGTTAACCGCAATTAAAAAAACAGACATATTTCTTAAATAATCACCCAGAGGGTCCAACGAAAGGCATTCGTTGGTGTTCGTTGTCTCGTTGTGCACACAGCTTTAGATTGGATCTAGAACAAACTGCGACCACTACCCGCCACCGCATTGCGGCCAGACCGTACATATAGGAAGAATAGAAAAATGAATAAAAGGATTGAGAAAATATTTCTCCAATATTTTAAAAAAATGGAACCCATTCTTAATTTCAAATAAATCGGTCTAGTGGATTTTGCATGACACGTGTTCAGACAGACAGACAGAAAAGAAAATAAAAAACTGTAGATTCGTCATCTGTATTGAGAACTAAGTATATTCCGGGAAAAATAAAAAAAAATCCAATGCAAAAGTTTAAAACCAAAAATTAAAAATTATTGTCAAATAAAAATTTACAGAAAAAGTTGGAAGCAGCCTTTACTGTTATATTTACAACCTTATGTTCCTTTTAGTTTGGTTTAATGGCAAAAGTATTAAATGCGTAGCTAGTAGAGCATAAGAATCCTCTCAGTACGTACCTAAACTTTGTAAACAGTTATAATATACAAGTTGAGTATTGTGCAAAACTTCATTTTAGTGCGAAGTCTGCATTCACGGCATCGTAACTATGAATACACCTTTGTTTGTCCCAGAGAGACTTCCTACGAGACCTTTCGAATATTTGGAATAATGTAATATATCTTGCTCGGAGCAAACACTTCCCCAGCTTCCGTCATTGTGAAATTTATTCACGACTTGCATTCAAGGTGACAAATAGAAGGCCTCATTTGTATGTTGAGGAAACATTCCTCCGGTATAATGAGGTTATTAGTTAAAGCACATTGTTTTTCCTCAGGTAGTTAAGGCCCTTAGGTGTTTCCGAAAAAACTTGTTGTTTGTCTAACACCACCGTAGGAAAAGGAAAATGACTGTTTTGAAAATAAAAAGCTTTACGGTACGTACAAAAAAATGTATCCTGAAAACTATACTTTTCTTTGGCATGAGTATTAAATATATTGCGTCATCATATAATTTTTCTAAAGTTTAGAAATCTATATACTTACCTACTAATGAAGTGATAGGTTAAAGAATGGGCTATTCATTAGCTTTTTTCACACTCCTGTAACTATGAAACCTGTAAACCGATTTCCGTCAATAAGAATCATTATTTACGTGAGTCTAAACGTCTGGTGGAATAAAAAAAACGCGGCCACATGCGAATCGGACTCGAGAACGAATAGTTCTGTACTATTATTATCTTTAAAAAAAACACCGCGTATTATGTAGTAGTAGTACCTAACAACTTAAAGAAATTATTAAAATAAACATTTATTTTCAAAATAGAATCTGGCATAACCAAAATGGCGTATAATACAACTACATAAAATCAAGCCTCTTTCCCGGAGGGGTAGGCAAAGACTACATCTTTCCACTTGCCACGATCTCTGCATACTTCCTTCGCTTCATTCACATTCATAACTCTCTTCATGCACGACGTATAATTTAGTAATAATTACAATAAATCAACAAAATTTTATATTTTTGCCGTGTATCTGCCTAAAAAACAAATAAGGTTTTGGTATAGCTTAATTTACAGCTGCTCTTATTGAAAAAAAATTGTTACGTTTATTTAAAAAAAACCATATCTGCACAAATCTACGGAAAAAAACACCATAAATTGCCACATTCCCATAAAGATAAGTTGAAATATTTGTAGCAAAACTCGTGACAAGAAGCAGGAAACAAAAACATTTCAATATGATCGACGGGGCGCGGCGTGGCCACATTTTCCCTCACATTTTTTGCCGTTTGCAAACTTTTCTCAGCTCCCAGCGGCAAGATTCAAGTCATCGTTATTCCGAGTAAACGCAATTTACCACGAAAATAATCATTTTTAAACTTCTTTGTTGGCCAACCTCAATATTGCCAAGTGCCTTCCAAGGTTGTATGTAAATATATTTTGTTTTATTACGGAGCTGTGTTTGGGAGGCTTTTTGTGAGGGAAGACTTGAATGAATGTATCATAATGTTATCACTCAATTGAACCAACTTTTATTTACAAAACAAATAAATATGGTCAAATATAGATTTAGTTATTTGCCCTTGCATTTGAAATCAATTCAAGAAAATTTAATTTATCAATGAATTTATCTAGACGGTTTTAGAGAATTCGCCTGGCAATAATTAAATGTAAACACAGACGATTTGCTGAGCAAGTCAACTGCACGGCAGGCACGCCTGCAAACAGCCTAAACACACTGAGCGATCATGGCGGACACCAATTTATACATCCATTATATACATAGGTAACAACGCAGAAAATTCGCCAATTCTATCTTATACATAATGCAGGCAATTTTTTGATTCATATTAGCTTTGAAGTCTCTAAGAAACAATACTTCTCAGCCCTTCACATCAAAACTGTAATATTCGTGATTTTTAATGTGTTCTTAAAAATATTAAGAAATCTTTTTAAGACAGACGTTGTGTCTCTCTCTCTCTTGCGTGTTTCCAGTTGAACCCTTCGCACAATAATTTGAGGCCTGGGGTCCGCTTTCCGACAACGGACTGCTTGATCTATCTGTAGCCAATGGACACAGGCATCTTCAACATTTTCGCTTCATATTTAAATTTTAATCCTTTATTTTATTTTACACCATTGAGTATAAGCTTACGTCCACAAAGCTTCATAAGGAATAATATCTTAAATAAAAATAACACCCCCGGAAATTCGGGGATAATGAGATTCGTTTTACTCCTCCTTTTTGACTATTTAACATTCATAAAACGTAAATAGCCTAATTAAGGGCAATAATCGTAAAGCAATTAGAAATTTCATCTGTTAAGTTTAATTTACTTTAATTTGGTTAATACAGAAAATGAAATTCAATTTGCATGTTAATTTAAATTTTCTCATTTATTTTTATTCACTTTAACAAAAATTTGGATGGTATATGGAAAACGTGTCTGTTATGAATGTCGTCGTAACAACTCTTTAACCGTAGTTTCTGATAAAGAATTGATTTAGATGGGTATGACATCAACAATATCAAAGCTTTGAAAGGGAGAAATTATGATAATGCAACCCAGTAAGTAAACATATTATAGTGTACTAGCTTTCCGCCCGCGGCTTCGCCCACGTGTAATTCGGTTATATATAGCGTTTTTTAATGATCTCGACAGGGCTTTTTCTTCCACAGGCTGAAATCCTGTTACAACTGGAATTAAATATAGCCTGTGTTACTCAGGGATGATGTAGCTTTCTAATGGTGAATGTTTGAAATCGATTCAGTAGTTTCGGAGTTTATCGATTACATGTGTAAACAAACAAACATATAAAAAAATAGATTGTTCCTCTTTATAATATTAGTATACATACAAATCTATATAGAAAAAGTACAGCGAGACAAAATCATCGTCTCAAAAGAAAAAAAAACAGGATTTAATTTCAAATCAAAATATTTGTAGTGTGTAATATGTAGTTTCGCGTATGTCAGCTAGGGGCGCTGCTAAAATTACACGATAAATTAAAATATTTTACGCTACCTAGCTAAATGACGGTAACGAAACCGTAGCGCGATCTATCTCGATGCCAACGCCATCTATCGAGCATCGAGACAACTCGTGATAGTTAATAGAAAATAAAATTCGGGTGTTTTATTTATGCATACCGATTACGCCGAGATTTATGGACCGATTTACGTGATTCTTTTTTTGTTCGGTAGAGTATACTTTCAAGTTGGTCCCGTTGTTACCTAGTCAGGATCTGATGATGGTATTCCAGGGAAATCAAGGGCAAACCTCAAATTTACAGGCAATTACGTTTTTGACAATTTCATAGATCTGTTTAAGTATTTGCGTCTGATAGTCATCATCCCATGTGAATGAGCTGATGATGGAAGGTACAACTCCTCAACGGTTAGGAGTTGAAAGAAAATTCTTACGAAGTTATACGTACATGTGAGGCTATTAGGTTGACCTGATAATAAAAAGTAAATCTCATTAACGTTAAGAATTTAGGTGAAAATGGATGCGGACAAATTTCGTAGCTGTTTGTATGGGTAGTGTTAACACAAAATAGGGATTTAAAGGCGTGATGTTATTAATGTTATGCATGTATGTACATAATTATGTATGTTAAAGAGACGACTGAAAGTTGTCATACAAAGTCTTTTTTTTTTAAGGATGGGAAATCATCAAATGACCTCTCCCGCTCTGGGTCGAACGGAAGGGAGTGTCAGACTTTTACTGACTAAAACCCACCTCGTTCCTTCAGTTGCCCTTTGCGTTCCGGGGCCACGGTATCTCGTTAGAACTTTCCCGCAGCCCCGGCTCAGTTTATCCCGTTTCCCCCCCTTGGGGGTTGACATTTCAAAAATCCCTTCTTAGTGCACACTTATGTTACTAAAGGAACCTCTGTTCAAAATCTCAGACTCCTATACCGAGCGGTTTCGGCTGTGCGTTAATAAATCAGTCACCCAATCGCACCACCTAAATCACGATTGGAGGGTAGTTTGAAAAAACTTATAATGTCAAACATATTTACTTGCCTATGTACGTGTTCATGCCAAGTTTCAAGTTTATAAACCCAAGGAATAAGATTTTTCATAGAAACGTTTTTACCCCTTTTCCCCCCCTTGGGGGTTGAATTTCCAAAAATCCTTTCTTAGTGCTCCCCTACATATCCCAAGGAACCTACATTCCAAATTTCAGCTGTCTACGACCAGTAGTTTCGACTGTGCGTTGTCTGTCAATCAGTCACTCAGTAACGGAAGAGTTTTATATATATAGATATGGAACAAATCACACAGATTGAGCTAGCCCCAAAGTTAATAAAAATTTTGTATCATGAGACACTAACTCAATTATACTTTATTTTAAAGTTATACATCAAAGACCCAGACCAATCCGAAAATGTTCTTTTTATCATGACCTAACCGGGAATTGAACTCGAGACCGCATTTTGGTTCAGCGGCGAGAATCCGACATCTGCACAAAACAGGCCGTCTTTGACAAATTATTTTCATATCCTCGGTATGCTAGTGAAATTCTGGTTTCCAGCATGAGCCGCACCTGGCTCTCCGAAGGCACGTGTGTTCTGGAGCTTAACGTAGATATATTTTTGCTGAAACGATTCCAGAATAATGAAAAGACGCAATAATAAATCTTTGGCAGTAGTGCCAAACATGAGAAGCAATAGGATTTACTATGAAAATATTTTACAATAGAGGTTTAGAATTCTTTTTTGCCTGTGTCTTTTTGTTTAGAGATATTTCCTTTTAAAAATAAAAAAATTCTCTCAATATGAAACGACAGCTGTTCTTATCTGTGATTCCAGTAGGCCTATTATTTTTCATTCATAAGTTACGTGCTACCTACTGATAAGGTTTTCAAAATAGGGCAATGTACGCCCTTTAAGATGTAACATTTCACATTTAAACAATTCAATCTCTCTCTCGTTTTTTTCCTAGGTCAGATAAATTTAACCAATTTCTTAATCAAAGTATTTTTGTAATAATCAATAAAGTATCCTTTAAAGAGAGTGGAAAGATATTGTGTCATTTTACCTCTCTGGAAAAGAGGTATGTCTAAAAATATGTAAAATAGTGAAAAAAGTATGAAGGTATCATGGTACGTAGAAAAGTCCCTGCATACCTCTTTAGGAAAGAGACGTGATTTTATGTAGGTATGAATATGTATATAGTAGATATCTAGCTACGAAGAGTTACTAGCGGGAACTTAATAAAACTCGAAGAAATACAGGTTAAATAAGTTGTTGTTGAACTGACATTAATCATTGTTCGCGGAAAAACTTCGTTAATCTGTTCTCGTTCCACCCCGTCACGGCTCTTGGGTTCGATTTCTGTAATTGGCTAGAAACTATATCTGAAAGTACTTGAACCAAATACCTAATACATTGAAGAACAAAAATATAACTTAAACATAACGAATAAAATTTAACAGACTCATTCCAATATTAAAGAAAAATATGATTCTCAAATAAAAATACATAATGTATTTAATAATGTGATTACTGCGCGATCGACCTAGTGAAGGATAAAGACGATGTATAATTTCTACATACATACATACGGCCACGTTCAGCTATTTGGCTTATTGATTAATATATAATTTCTTTAATAATATAATTTAATAATTTAAATCCAGTATTTGACAACTTTTTCTTAAATATGAAGCTCATTTGGCATAGCACTTTGTAGCTAGTCTGATACAGACCGTACTTACATTTTAGAAAATACTTAACTATCGCCGAGCCCGCAAACTACCATTGTCAGTCCGCTTATATGTTCTTACATTCCATCAATAACTTATTTAAGCTGCGAACACACCGACCCAATGAAAATTGGGTGAAAAGAACATTTCTTAGCTTTCAAGTAAGGTGTTGTTTTTCGCTTCATGAACATGAATCTTGGAATTTATTGATAAAATCCAGGAAATCGATTCACGAATGTAAAGATGAGGTTAACCGCAAATAAAAAAACAGACATATTTCTTAAATAATCACCCAGACGGTCCAACGAAAGGCATTCCTTGGTGTTCGTTGTCTCGGTGTGCACACAGCTTTAGATTGGATCTAGAACAAACTGCGACCACTACCCGCCACCGCATTGCGGCCAGACCGTACATATAGGAAGAATAGAAAAATGAATAAAAGGATTGAGAAAATATTTCTCCAATATTTAAAAAAAAATGGAACCCATTCTTAATTTCAAATAAATCGGTCTAGTGGATTATTATAGATTCGTCATCTGTATTGAGAACTAAGTATATTCCAATAAAATAAAAAAAAATCCAATGCAAAAGTTAAAATCAAAAATTATTGTCAAATAAAAAGCTGGAAACAGTCTCTACTGTTATATTTCCAACATTATGTTCCTTTTAGTTTGGTTTAATGGCAAAAGTATTAAATGCGTAGCTTTTATAACATAAGAATCCTCTCAGTACGTACCTGAACTTTGTAAACAGTTATAATATACAAGTTGACTATTGTGCAAAACTTCATTTTAGTGCGAAGTCTGCATTCACGGCATCGTAACTATGAATACACCTTTGTTTGTCCCAGAGAGACTTCCTACGAGACCTTTCGAATATTTGGAATAATGTAATATATCTTGCTCGGAGCAAACACTTCCCCAGCTTCCGTCATTGTGAAATT
Organism: Amyelois transitella; assembly: GCF_032362555.1. Classification (NCBI taxonomy): domain Eukaryota; kingdom Metazoa; phylum Arthropoda; class Insecta; order Lepidoptera; family Pyralidae; genus Amyelois; species Amyelois transitella. Next base: position 5,273,864 of record NC_083523.1, read on the forward strand.
TATTCACGACTTGCATTCAAGGTGACAAATAGAAGGCCTCATTTGTATGTTGAGGGAACATTCCTCCGGTATAATGAGGTTATTAGTTAAAGCACATTGTTTTTCCTCAGGTAGTTAAGGCCCTTAGGTGTTTCCGAAAAAACTTGTTTGTCTAACACCGCCGTTGGAAAAGGAAAATGACTGTTTTGAAAATAAAAAGCTTTAAAGAAAAAAAAAATGTATCCTGAAAACTATACTTTTGTTTAGCATGAGTATTAAATATATTGCGTCATCATATAATTTTTCTAAAGTTTAGAAATCTATATACTTACCTACTAATGAAGTGATAGGTTAAAGAATGGGCTATTCATTAAGTTTTTTTCCCACTCCTGTAACTATGAAACCTGTAAACCGATTTCCGTCAATAAGAATCATCATTAACGTAAGTCTAAACGTCTGGTGGAATAAAAAAAACGGGGCCACATGCGAATCGGACTCGAGAACGAATAGTTCTGTACTATTATTATTTAAAAAAACACCGCGTATTATATAGTAGTAGTACCTAACAAATTAAAGAAATTATTAAAATAAACATTTATTTTCAAAATAGAATCTGGCATAACCAAAATGGCGTATAATACAACATACTTACATAAAATCACGCCTCTTTCCCGGAGGGGTAGGCAAAGACTACATCTTTCCACTTGCCACGATCTCTGCATACTTCCTTCGCTTCATTCACATTCATTACTCTCTTCATGCATGACGTATAATTTAGTAATAATAAACAAATAAGGTTTTGGTATGGCTTAATTTACAGCTGCTCTTATTGACAGAAAATTGTTACGTTTATTTAAAAAAAAACCATTTCTGCACAAATCTACGGAAAAAACACCATAAATTGCCACATTCCCATAAAGATAAGTTGAAATATCTGTAGCAAAACTCGTGACAAGAAGCAGGAAACAAAAACATTTCAATATGATCGACGGGGCGCGGCGTGGCCACATTTTCCCTCACATTTTTTGCCGTTTGCAAACTTTTCTCAGCTCCCAGCGGCAAGATTCAAGTCATCGTTATTCCGAGTAAACGCAATTTACCACGAAAATAATCATTTTTAAACTTCTTTGTTGGCCAACCTCAATATTGCCAAGTGCCTTCCAAGGTTGTATGTAAATATATTTTGTTTTATTACGGAGCTGTGTTTGGGAGGCTTTTTGTGAGGGAAGACTTGAATGAATGTATCATAATGTTATCACTCAATTGAACCAACTTTTATTTACAAAACAAATAAATATGGTCAAATATAGATTTAGTTATTTGCCCTTGCATTTGAAATCAATTCAAGAAAATTTAATTTATCAATGAATTTATCTAGACGGTTTTAGAGAAATCGCCTGACAATAATTGAATGTAAACACAGACGATTTGCTGAGCAAGTCAACTGCACGGCAGGCACGCCTGCAAACAGCCTAAACACACTGAGCGATCATGGCGGACACCAATTTATACATCCATTATACCTATACACGGTATACCAAGGTAACAACGCAGAAAATTCGCCAATTCTATCTTATACATAATGCAGGCAATTTTTTGATTCATATTAGCTTTGAAGTCTCTAAGAAACAATACTTCTCAGCCCTTCACATCAAAACTGTAATATTCGTGATTTTTAATGTGTTCTTAAAAATATTAAGAAATCTTTTTAAGACAGACGTTGTGTCTCTCTCTCTCTTGCGTGTTTCCAGTTGAACCCTTTGCACAATAATTTGAGGTCTGGGGTCCGCTTTCCGACAACGGACTGCTTGATCTATCTATAGCCAATGGACACAGGTATCTTCAACATTTTCGCTTCATATTAATATTTTAATCCTTTACTTTATTTTACACCATTGAGTATAAGCTTACGTCCACAAAGCTACATAAGGAATAAAATCTTAAATAAAAATAACACGGCCGGAAAGTCGGGGATAATGAGATTCGTTTTACTCCTCCTTTTTGACTATTTAACATTCCTAAAACGTAAATAGGCTAATTAAGGGCAATAATCGTAAAGCAATTAGAAATTTCATCTGTTAAGTTTATTTTACTTTAATTTGGTTAATACGGAAAATGAAATTCAATTTGCATGTTAATTTAAATTTTCCCATTAATTTTTATTCACTTTAACAAAAATTTGGATGGTATATGGAAGACGTGTCTGTTATGAATGACGTCGTAACAACTCTTTCTCCATATAACAACTCTTTAACTGTAGTTTCTGATAAAGAATTGATTTAGATGGGTATGAGATCAACAATATCAAAGTTATGAAAGGGAGAAATTAGGGTAATGCAAGCCAGTAAGTAAACATATTATAGTGTAGAAAATGTAAGAGTGCGAGTAAGTGCACGTTATAGAAAGAAATCAGTATTTTAATGTAAATCGATTCAACCGTTTAAAATTTATTAGTTGGGGCCTTTAAATTCTTCAAGCAAATTAAATTGTGCATAATGCCGAATCCCTCTAGCAAACTATTTAAGGAATCTCAAGGTAGATTTAAGTTAATTAACTTCACAATTGTTTGTCACGTCACAGAAAATTAGTATCTTAGAATTAAAATTACAGTATGAGCGAAGGCGACAGAACATAAAGTATAAATATGCTAGAGCGAGACGAAGATTAGTACTTGGTAATGTAGCCGGTGTTCCAGCTTAGAACAAGCAAACTTAAGATCTGCTGTGCCCGACTTTTTAAGGGTTAGTGCACCCATTTCTATTCAATTTTAAAGATACCCATATTATTTCAAAGCAAATATGTTGAGTGACACGGCATGGAAGAAACAATGGTATCCGTTTAGACTATCGTTTCTTTTGGTTGTCAAATGGAAATATGTCAGAAAAGTCTGTATAACTACTCCTCGTACTGTCAGTATTTCTCATAGGTACCTTTAACTAATAAGTGTCCTAGGTAGTAGGCATAAGGCTGGGACAAATTCAGCGTGATTCGAAAAGCGATATTTAAATTCAAATTCATTTATTATTATCAGATATCATGATCCACTTTGTTATTAATATAGAAAACTTAGACAGTGTAAGTTGTAGTTAGTAGATATTGTTCCTGCGCTATATATTTGTCATTATTATATTTTTGTTTCTGACTTATGTATTCCTTATTAACTGCTCAAGAAAATACAATACATGTGCGTACAGCCTTATTTCACAAAAAGCCGGACTTGAAGCCTGCAGCTCGGAACATGGCAGCTTGAATCGTAAAATAAAGGCGGTCAGCGCAAACCCCATTTAATATTGGTGCAGGGAGTTTGCAAACAACAGGGAATCGGTTACGTTACGACACAAAATATTGATTGTGCAGAAAATTCAGACATCCTTTTTTATAACGTAACTAGAGGCCGCCCGCGACTTCGTCCGCATGGAAACCCTATCAATCCCGCGGGAACTCTGGGATAAAAAGTAGCCTATGTGTTATTCTGGGTCTTCAGCTACCTACATACCAAATTTCATGGTAATCGGTTCAGTAGTTTTTGCGTGAAAGAGTAACAAACATCCATACATCCATAAAAACTTTCGCCTTTATAATAGTAAGTAGGATTTTTTCTTTAGGTATTTTTGTTTTCAATATTTGCACTAAACGAATACATTGAAAAATTTAACCTGTTTCAACAGCAATAACAGTCATATTTATTAGGAAATAACACAAATCGTTACAAAATGTAATATACACAATTTGCAATGAGTATATTTGAACACGGTACCACGGTTGTTAAATAAAAACATCTCCAAGGCCAAAAAGTTTTCGAGTGGAGACCACGTATCTACCGGATAGCGCAGCGTTGGACGGCCCCCCGCGAGATCGACCTATGATCTGGTGAAGTCCGCGAGAAAGCTATATGCTATTAACCCAATGATTCCACTTTGTTCTGTTACAGGTTGCCTCCAACAGAACAAAGTGGAAATCATTGGGTTAGGTCTATGTTAAGCAGTAGACGCATTACAAGAGATATGATAATGATTAATATTTGTAATCTCAATACTTTGTAACCACGACTCGCGGAAACCAAAGCAAATAATGCAGGAAATAAGTATGAATGCTTTGAAGCGGGCGAGATACTAACTGCAAATGTGTTACTGTAGATTAAGTGCAAGCACTCGGCTTTGTGTTCCGTTGAATTTGATCGAACTGCGGTTACGGTTCAGTCTTTTATTTTGATGCATTCAATGTGTTTACTTTCTTAGATATTTGATTAAAGAAGTACCTAGTGAACTGTGAAATGCGCATTTCTACTCCTTAATATAAAAATAGGTCAAAATTGATAACATAACGATATAGCAACCGGTACAACTCTATAGATAAATTTAGTTGCCTTATTTCAGCGAAATCCAAAAAGCGGTTTCGGCTTTACGCCATAGACCTCTTAATTACCTATTTCAGTTTTTAATGCTGCATATTTTATGCATATATTCATAATTTCCAATTTACTCGTACTTGGTATTTTAAATACGTTATGGTTATAAGTCGTCATCTTTTAACGCATTTATTCAGTTCTACGGATTAAATCACACACATTTATTCTGCCAAATCTTTTATTAATATGATACGTATGCTAGTTTTTTGGAAGTTAATTATTCGTCAATGCAATAATGCAGCCCTAAAAAACATTGATATTTCTAGTAAATTCTATAAAAAATGTAGTGTTCCACAGCTCGTTTCGCTTAAAATATGGACAGCTTAATTGTAAAAGTCTGATAAAACCTTTAAAACACATTTGCAAGTCTATGGTGTATCCAAAGCTACACAAAGACTACCGTAGTAATAGACACAGAGAGTAAACAGGTCTGGATTAAGTACCAAATCATTAGTTGATGTGAAAATTTTAACACTTATATACGCACTCATACAATGTATATTTATACCATACAAGGGCAGGTTACATTTATTCCCAGTCAGGCTGCCCCGGGCAAAAGTCTACTAAAAAATAATGACTGCTGAAAAACAAAAGGAAACTGGAATCAAATGAACTGACCTTTTAGCTATAAACACCTTCCACCAAATAAGGGTTAAGATAATGGATATATCTATAAATACGAGAAGAAAGAACATACGAGTGTATGTTCTTTGTCCTCGTAGCACACGTAACCACAAACTGAATGCAGGGAAGGCTATAATTGCGTTAGTACAAACTTAAGAGACAAAAGAGAAGAACAAAGACTAAAATTATTACATTGCAATTATCCGCTTCACGGAACTAAGTCCGGCCCTGAACGTGCGACGACTTTGTTCACCGCAAATCCATTCCAGTGCCGGCCAGGTGTCCTCCCGACCGATTACTCTGTCGGCAAACAATAACTGCCAATGCTTAAGCCAGGTGCAATCCTGCTAAATGTTGTTTGTGAGTGAATTGCGGATTTCCGAATAATAGGTCCCGCTCCGCAGTCCCTAGAAATAGGTACCTAAACATTGCATTATCCAATAGTCTGAAAAAGATTGACAAAGTCATAAAACCTTGGTTGTCATATATTTTAATCCAGTGACTTAGGTTTTTTTTTACAGGATGTTTCTGATGGGATTTAAAATAGGTACAACTATTGCTTTCCCATCACCTTAGTCAACACATGACTATTACTTGAGAATACTCAAGCATAATTATAACACATTATGCTGATCGAAATATTATACTCAAATGTCATGCAAATAAAACAGTATGTATTCATAACGTGCGTTAACTAAAAATTAAAAATAAACTAGTATACTGACCTTCGTTTAAAAGAAGAAAGATATATTCCTCGGAAACCAACAGGAAATTGTTTATCAAGCAGGTTTCAAATTACTGTGAGTTATTTAGCTCGGAGGATGCATTCAATCGGGCAGGAACCTGTTTGCAATTGTAATGAACACAGCGACTGCAAGGAGAACCGTCGGGAATTGATTGTTTTTATTGGTGTTCTATTAATATATATACAAAATAATCACAGAATCAATAATCAAGAACATTAACACTGCCACAGAAATCTAATTTTTGCACTTATTAACTAGAAAATATGTCCAAAAATAAGATATTTTAAAGAGTCCAAAATTTACTTTCTTTCTCAATTTTAATACCTTATATAATTTAAACTTACAATAAGCTATGTATATGAAACCGTAAACCAAGTAAAATCGTTAAAACATTATGCTTATTACATAGTAGTATACGCTGTTACGACTGTGTCAAATTTGATGGAATATTTTATCGACATTTAAATTCCAACGATAGTTTTCCATAATAACAAAATTTGTTGAAAAATCATATCCACGGTCGAAGCCGCAGTCAAATAAAATACAAATATAGAAACAGAATATTGTTATCATGGAGCCGTGCATAACGAAACCGCGGTGTTGCGGGTTGTAAGCTTAATGGGAAAATACAAAACCTTCAAACAAAAATAATGATGTAATTCTACAATCTTATCCTGAAACGCTGCGAGATATTATTTCAATGAATTAATATTTTGAGCTTAATGGCATTAAGTAAGGTTATACTTTCATTATTTTAATGGGAATTTTAATCCAAAAATTAATAAATATTGAACTGTCCCAAAATAACGAATTTTCACACACTAGGTTTTATTCACTACGAGACCAGCATAGAAGCTTGCACTAGATGACTGTGCACCAATTCTTAGACATACATTAGTAAGCCAAAACATATTTGTTTTTCTTTTTTAATACTTTATGTATCATATATGTTATCAATAACATGTCACATGTAAATGGAGGGATGGACAGAGTAATGAAGTACACGTGTCGCGGTAAAGCTAACGAGCCGACACATTATTACCGGCCATTAGCTAAGATGTCATCTGAATTATGGGCCAATTCTACCCGCAGTGCCAGCTGTTTGCGGCCGCTCCTTATTAAGTTTGAACCCACTAATACATTAAACAGGACCTTAGATACGTTAATTTAAAGCATAGTTGCGACCCGGTGTACCAAATGAAGAGAGTATAGAAGAAACACTCAAATATGTAGGTTAGGAATTAAGCCAACCAACCGCCAACCCACCGCTAAATTTTGGCAGTGTTCCTGATATTACTAATCAGCTGAACATGGCCTTGCAGTCTTTTCAAGATTGGAATAAGGACGTGATTATGTATGAATAAGTAGTACATATAAATATCAAAAAAAAACTTAGCACATCACAAAATACACAAACAATAGTTACAAGATTTTCAGGTATTAAATATGATGAAAAACCAGCCGCTTAACGAATTATTTCAATAAACTATATTATTGTGCTTCTTTATAATCATGATTTATTGGGAAGTTTCTAACATTTATCGGGTGTGTGTACTTAAATTCCATAAAACTATGTCGTATATCTTACAATATTTTTGGTTGATCAATTTTAACAGCGCCTTATTATACACGTTGAAGTGTTCATTCTATGCTTTAACTATTTAATCCCGGGGATGGCTCGGTAATCCTGCATAACATAGTAGCTGAAACATTTGAGAGATTTATTAACCGGCCCCGCAGAGATAATGGATGGCCGGATTGTAAGACCTAGCTGCCGCTGACACCAGACTAATTCGAGTCGGCGAATTCATTTGCGTCGTTCTGCGGTTGCAGTAAAAATGATGCCAGCTGCGGACGACAATACGTTTTTGTCTCGTATTTTTCGTTGGCTGGATACATTCCATGATAAACGATATCATTTGTCGAGTTATATTATCCTTATGTGATTAATTTACATACATATAAACACGTCTATTTCCCTAATAGTGTAGACGGACGCAATCTACTCTCTCGATCTTTGAAAAGACTATAAAGCCGAACAGCTGATTGGCTTAATGATAGAATCAAGATTCAAATAGTAACAGGTTGCCATCGCCTAAAAAAAGAATCTCAAATTTGTAAGACCATGCCTCAGTCGCCTTTTACGACATCCATCAGAAACAGTTTGAGTGGTTCTATTCTTTGATGTTAATGTACTGAAATATAGTATTTATGTAATTACTAGACTTTGCGTGTGTTATAAAGCGAAGCGTGGTATTGTTTTACCCCAAGACCATAAAAGCATTTGTTTCAACTTACCTAAGCTTTGGCTCTACCGATCAAATTTTTGTTTAATATAAATTCGTTTTTCTTTATTCTGGAGAAATAATGTTGGGTAGTAATACTCGTAAGTCAATTCTTGTTGTGTAATAAATAAATCCAGTTAGATTATAAAACACTATATTATAAATTTACTTTTAAATGATACGAAGATCTGCAATATGTAATCTAAATCTTTACTATCAGTACACGTTGTTTTGCAAATAAAGGTTTCATTTTTTAAATTCAACCAGAAAATAAAAATAAAATTTTACATACATACATTTAAGGATACGAACGAAATGTTAAAAGATTTGTTGAAAGAAATGCATGGAACAAATATACATAACATGATGCAGAAAGTATTGGCACAAATTAATCATAGCGTGGAAGTGAATTTTTGTCTCACGGCATTTCAAATCTTAATTATACCTACATCATCCTCCTCGCGAAGGTAAGTTCTCTGTTCATGCACTTTGAAATAATGACATGTTACGGGAAATATATAAAAACAAATGCAACTAAAACTCCGCTCTTCGTGTACTAATTTAGAACTGTATACTTTCTTTAAAAAAATTACATTATATACTAGCTATGCCCGCGACTTCGTCCACGTGGAATAGTTATTTTGGCTCCATTCAATGGATTTTTTGCTGCCCTTCAAGGATGAATAATTTCCTCCGATTTTTCACATTTTCCATTAATTCTTCGCTCCTTATAGTTGCAGCGTGATGTTATATAGCCTAAAGCCTTCCTCGATAAAAGGTCTATTCAACACAAAAATAATTTTGCAATTCGAACCAGTAGTTCCTGAGATTAGCGCGTTCAAACAAACAAACAAACTCTTTAGCTTTATAATATTAATATAAATATAAATTAAATACATCCGGAAATTATATGTAAACAATTGCTCTTCAACTCGTCTTACGATCGTTACTTTTTTAGTTACGTTCTGTCTGATATTCTCTTTTCTATACTCTCTTCCCAATTTTTTTTTGTACCTGTATTTGTTCATTTAATTTTATAAAGGTCAGTTTTTGAATTATCCATAATTAACTAAGTTATCAAGCTTAACGCGGTATTTGTATCTATTTATTCTATCTACCCCATATTCAGTTATGTTATGCGTTTATGTTGTGTTAACAATACCAGATCAACTTACTATCGCGACATACCATGTCAGATAAAGACTAAAGATGGAGTAACTATCTTTACTATCCTTATTTGATACTATCGGTATTTCTAGTCGCATTTCAGGCAGCATTAGTGACCTCAATTCTAGTTGTAACAAGATCCAGAGCCATCTGCTCCAGGGTAAATTGTACCGCAGCGACGAGCATTCAATTAACAGGGTTTTTGTTCAGGCCTGTTTCTATGGAGGCTTTAAATTGGCGGAATATTATTTTTATTAATAAAGGGTTAACATTGATGGTGATTATTATATGCCCCGGCTACATCCTTCACCAGTTTAAAAAGCCCGGATTGAGCCTTTAACCACGAGCTTGGATTGGGAGAGTCCCCGTTAGATTTCCAGCACGTTCAAAGAGGAACCAAACAACATGAACTCAGTTACCTGAATTTGCAGGTTTCACGATGTTTTTCCCCATCTTCTTACTACTCAAACTTCTCAGAAAAAAAACACAATGGTATATGACTGCAGCAGAACTTTAACGTGTCCCGCTCTACACAGCTTTTTTTCTTTCAAGCAACTTAACCGTTCGACCATCGACGCTCTCAACCAAGTATAGCTACGTCAATATAACTAAAATCATTCATGCCCCTAATGATACGGTTAAAGTGAGTATGGCGCTGCGGTGCGATATGTCGACAACACGTTTAATAATTTGGAGTTTGATAAATGGACCCAATTCACGGACCCATACGTTATAAATGTACGCAGACGGCTGATAAATAATCAATATACATATTTCGCTTGATGTGAAAGTTGGACATGTAAACCACATTTTAAAATTGTAATTTGATCATTTTTATAGCCGTGATATGCTAAGGCAAATATGTATTAAAACGGTCTATCCCATGAGTCCCAATGAGTTGTCCCATGGTGGGACAAGTGAGATGATTTTGACCCAGTAGTCCCATGGGACTAGTGACACTAACGAAATCGTCTCAGTTGTCCTACCATTATATTAATGATGAAATTACACGCAAAAAAAAACACACATAATTCCATCATTAAATAATCCGGCTAAACATAACCTTCCAGTTTTTGGTGACAACCCCTTAAGGGATGAAAGCGTGATCTATTTAGACTTTTTTCTGAGTAAATAAAGAAATCGTGTCAGATGATAAATAAAGCACGTTTGATAGATGCTACGAAAAATGCTACGCCCTATTCTCGTAGCACTCGTAGGCCGTCCACCTATCTCGTAGTAACCTCTACAACAGCTCAATTTCGTAGCATCTACAAGATCTCAATACAAGATTTATAGAGCTATACTGCTTAAATAAACATAGATAAAATTGTACCTTTATCTCGGAGATGTAGGCAGTGACTACATCTTTCAACTTTCTACGATCACTGCTAACATACTTACTAAAAATAACTTTTATGCAGATAATGTAATGATTGTTTATCTAATTATGGATTAACAATTCATTACAATATCTGCATAAAAGTTATTTTTATCATAATAATTGATTAACTAAAGTAACACAAGGGCCGTCACCGTTGTTTACTCTTCTCATGTCTATATTTATCCAAGTCTGTGTCCTCATTTATTTCAAGGGACCTTTTTGAATAGTCAATGTAGCGTATAAATTTTGTCTACCCGGCGTCCGCGGGCCTTCAAAAGGTGCTTTGGATTAATTTCACCTGACTTCAAGACAGAATACGTTAGCCCATAATGAGATAAACTTTTTCGGTCGAAAACTGCTCGTTTGTGCCTACATATAATAAAACTGGAGAGCAAAAAAAGAATATACTGGACTGTTTAATTCTTAGTAGAATATACTTAGATAACGATACAGACGACGAACAAACTTTAAAATTCTTGAAATTCTTAATATTTTTTTAACGAAAAAAGTAATACCGACTTACAAATACGTAACAAACTCGTATATAAATTTTGTTAAAAATTTTCTCTCTTATAAATCACATATGAAAAAGACACACGATTGTTATATATGACAAAAGCAGGAAATAATATATATTGCAAATCAAGAGTAAATCCTACACACCTCAGCGACTGTCAAACAGTGTCCCATACTGCCACGTAGCTCATGAGTACGTCGCGTAAACCAATTTGGCTTTGTAACGTATGCGGCGAACTAACTTCGCCCATATTGCTATGAGCGCACCAAGTTTCCGATCTAACTAAACTGTTACAGATACGAGCTGGCAATTTTAACATATCTCCTGAACTTTGGGTCGTTAATTATGACTTCTCTATTGAGATAAATTAAACTATTGGATTGTGTCTGCGATTGATGGAGCTATTAAATGGAAAGTTTTAGCAGAAAATCGTGTATGTCGCAAACTACATATAAGCTGAGGGTGCACTGGAAACACGCAAAGATGAGAGAGATGATATAACTACCTATTTTATAACTAATTCTGTACGACTTCTTACATGACAGATTTCATTATGATTTGTTAAGTTACATGTATTCTAGAAAAGTGATATTTCATTTCATACCCTGTTGAGAATTCTTCAGAATTAAGAATTCTAGTGAAATACTACAGACTAAAAATGCGAAAGTAAGATTTTTTGTTTGTTACCTCTTCGTGGTTAAACCTTAGTGGTCTTCAAAAAAATGAAAAAGAGCTCTTTTCACGCGGGCGATAATTCGATAAATGAAAATATTAGTTAATATTAGTACTAAGCACAAAAAATAAAACGAAACGCCTGCATCTATCCCCGTTTAATAAAGGTCAAACTCCCGTTTTTCCGTTTCGCCCGGGCGTGTTAATCTCGTCGGCATCATTTATTTCCCCACTCGAGCTCCTTCTCAGGTAATAATGTCCTTGACTAATTAAATAAAATCCCGGGAACAATCGCGAGGGATCTTCAACCGTCATTTCTGGGCCCCTCCCTCGCTATTACTTAACGTATTTATTTTGTACCTTAGCTACATACACTTTCATGTACTTTTACTACATATTATCAGATAATATTGTTTTATAGGTCAAAAGTACGCCTAATTGTTACAAACTTGCATTACGAGAGTTATGAATATGCTTCATCCATATTTAACGTTACAAATAGTCTGCAAGGATAGCATTGCAAGTGGAAAAGAGGCGTTATTTAAAGTATAAGCAAAAACATCGCCGCCATGATTAAAATGTGACTGAAAATCACATAGAGTTGACAGAGTGTTATACTGAACATAACCACCAGAGTGCTGACTAATAATACGTCACATTTCGTTATGCATAATAATAAACTTCATCGCCCAATACGATATTCTATAACACTATTAGTTTAAAATCTGAATTCTCGAGATAAGTACTCCTCCATTATTCTGTACCTCATAGTAATGAGATTAATGGTTAATACCCAGGTTATTAGCGAGGTAATAACTACAATAAATTGGTTTAAGCACTCTATATTTCAATCAAACTTGTCAGAAGTTCCGCCTCGTCGCGGCTGTGTGTTTTGGTTTAGAGGCGTTATTCGGAAAATTTATTACGAATACCTGTATTTAAAAGCCGCCGTACATACATAAAATCACGCCTCTCTCCCGGAAGGGAAGGCAGAGACTACATCTTTCCAATCTGCGGTTTCAGGTACTCTTTACTTGACCTTTTTTTATAAGACTGCAATACGCACGGTATTTCCGGTTTTTTGCTCGTTTTGAAGTTGTTCAGGAGCGGACGGAAGAAATATTAATTGTGGCAGGGAAGGAGACTTTCCGTGGTCGGGGAGGAGAAGGGGTGCGTGTTATCTCAGTACTGCCTCACTAGGGTCACTTACCGACCCTGGGGTGAAAAGGGTGGCCAGCAACTTACTGGTCGCTCATTACAGCAAGATTCCCGGCACAGACACACCGGGCAGCCATAAGACATCGTGGTATAATGCCTGCGACTCCACGATGCCCTTAAAATGGCAAGAAGCGGCGGCAGAGGGCGCACGGAGCGGTTTTAGTTGGTAGTTTTAACATATCTAAATAAAAAACATTGAAATGAAAGTAATGTTTCTACATTTCTTATCTACACTAATATTATAAAGAGAAAAACTTTGTTTGTTTGGTTGTAATGAATAGGATCAAAAACTACTGGACCGATTTTAAAAATTCTTTCACCATTCGAAAGCTACATTATCCACGAGTAACATAGACTATATTTTATTTTGGAAATAAAATATGGTTCCGTAATAATATATAAAAATAATTGGCAAAACAGCGTTTGCCGGGTCAGCTAGTAATAAATACATCTGGATAAACACTCATAACCAAGTTTCTTATACATAAGGTTTTATTATTACATTCAGCACTGCTGTGACAGACATGTACCCTGTCCACCATTTCAAAGGAACTTGTGAGCGTATTTGTTTATGTGTAGGTACCTATTTGACATTTGTAAATCTAATTAATGAAATTTGATAATAATTGATATCTGACGTATTATAATGAATTAATTTATTTCGACTAAATGAAATTTTGATGCAAGTGAATTAATTTGATTTAAAATGGAATACATAACTTGATTGATTTTAGTGTGAATTTGGATGATTTTGTCTTTTCTCTTGTATTATGGGCCTATCAGTAGCCTGAAATAAATGGATTTTATTTTTTTTATATAAGGTTTTATACAGCCCTACCTGTATTAGTTATTCTACGGTACACTCAACAGAGTTATTGCTTTACAACCACAAACGGATCGACCGATTTGAACTGTCAACACGATGATCACTAAGCCTCCACACAATGTTCTTTTGTAGCTATTTTCTGAACAAGTTTTGATATGTTTAGCCGCGCGTATTTTTCCAAGTGGTCTTGGAAAAATAAACACATTGTTCACTTTGCTCGCAGTATAACCAATCTAAGATTTTTAGGTGTCAGATAGGTAGAATAATTCTTTTTCCGTCTGTATGATAAAATACATTATACAACACAACTGAAGTAACAATGAAATAAACTTTATCTCATCAATAATAAAAACGATTTTCTTTTTTATTTATCAACATAATCCTAAGTTGAAATAAATTAAGAACAAGATAAACTTCTACTAATTCCTACGCTCCTGAATGACAACTAATACTTTCTACGTAAGATTTAACCTTTTTTGTACCGGTGGGGTCAAAATAAGATGTGAAGCTACATATTAAATTTACCATTACTTACTCAAAAGTTACCTTTCAGGGCAGTTTTTATTAATTGATTTTCGTAGTTTGACGGTAAAGAAACAAACCTTCTCAACAAAGCCACGCCCAAACCCAACATAATTACCAACTCGCTTTCAAGCTTAGCGTCTAACTTTAACAAGGCAATTTTAAATTAAGCGCTGCAAAGCACCGACACCTAGCCTCACGTGAATAATTCAATGAGCCGCGGTATCTTCGCGAAATCTAATCAAAACTCCAATCATTTCCTATGTATAAAGTATAAATAATCCAACAAAGTTTGCGTGACGTGACGCAATCTAAAGCAGGCAGGAGAATGAACGTTATCTTGCTAGATGAAGCCGGAGACTTGGTGACGCAGTGCCTACATAACTGAATAGTTCAAAACATTTACAGTACAGAAAAAAGTTCGACATGTTAGTTCTTTTGATATATATTGGATTCATAGTAACTTTATCCTTTGTGCTCCCGAATAGTGGTAATATTTGAACCCTTGATGCTCCATTGGGCAGTGAGAGGAAATTACAAGATGATCATAGTATTAAAATTCGCAATGTATACTGCATACATACATGAGCCTTGAAATTACTCCGAGGCCAGGTTGGCTGAATGGCTTAACGATGGAATTGGTATTCTGATAATGTCAGATTACTTGCCTTGAATCTCAATTCTATCATTAAGCCAAATAGCTGAACGTGGCCATTCAGTCCTTTCAAGACTGTTGACTCTGTCTACCCCGCAAGGGATATAGACGTGAACATATGTATGTACCTATGTATGTATGTACTTGCCTTCCCATTTAAGTCGTTTATTTCCCATTTGTCGATTGTTTTTCGACGAATTTTAATTTGTTAAGGCCTTACGGTACCTTACCACACCCACTACAGGAATTATCAGTTTAGGAGATTAGGAAAAAAGACGGCGTCGACCTGATTAGCCAGTTCATTCCAATTTCCGATAATCCGATTACAAACTTCTTAATAAACTCAAGTTAAATTTTGGACCGAACAAAATAATTTTATTAAGATTTTTAGGGAAGATAGGTTTTAATTAATGGCTGCTCAAAATTAACTGACTAATATTTTTTACTTTCTAGATCTGGCTTACACAGGAACTTTTTTGATGGAACAAAATACTTTTCATACTGCATCGGCTATAAACTGAAGTTTTAATTGTTGAGCAAGTTCTATATCTTAGGAAAGTTAAAAGTGAACGAGAGGGACTAAAAGCTAACTCAACTTACGAAGCACTATTTCTGTACTTTCTGTATTTCTTTTGTATAGTGACGATCAAACTAGTCACGGGAATAAAGATCTAGAGTAGTTTACATAAAGGACATATTCGGTATGGCCAGGCGTGATTGTAAATCTTGAAGAAGGCAATGTTAATAATTCAAAGTAATCAGTGACTGACAGTAGATGAATGTTTTATGCAGGCCTTCCGTGTCCCGATTTGGAGACACTAAAAAGGTGAACCGTTGAATTGACAAAACATTGTCCCGAAAAATGTGTGAAATAAACTTTGATTTCGGAGCTTTGTCACCGGATAGTTGTAAAAAAGATTCGTGTAAAAACTTGACTTACCCAATCTAGGATCGTGGTCATAGACGTACCCCAGGCTCCTGTCCAAAGAGGTGTGGACGCAACCGGGACTAACGATAAGTAACGAGTAAGCCGTACACAATACTTACAAATAAATTTCAAGTTTTATCGACCAATTATAAAATGGTACTACATACATGTAGTCACGTCTATATCCCTTGCCGGGTAGACAGAGCTACTGTCTACCCGGCAAGGGATATAGACGATCGATACGACAATCTTGAATAGACTGAAAGACCACACTTTGCTGTATAAGAATCCCAAGTTTTTAAACCTATCCCTAAGTCACCTATTACGATATCCATGGCAAAGATATAGTGTGGTTCTATTTCAAAGTGCCAAAACATCACTATTCACCTTTCTTCTTATTTCTTTGTAATTTAATTTATATTATATATAAATATTATATATAAATAATAATATTTATAAACTATGGTATTTATATATAATATATAAATACCATAGTTTCAGATGTTGGCTACTGTAATTTTGGACAAAATTAATTCCGTTTCCTACGAGTCTTTCTAAAATGTCTAAGTAATTTAATCGACACATATTGCACGAGGTTCAAGTGAAATAATTGGTTTTCTCCAATATGTTATTAAAACAAATACAAATATATATTTTTCCAATTTCTGTGATAAAGGTCTGATTCGACAACATTCATATGATATACGTCAGCGTTAACATATGTATATTCCACCGAATAAAGCTTTTCTCACAGAGCATCTATCACTCGCCCTCCTGAAAATACTTGCACGTATAAGCACATTAGCAATATTTGAAAATAGATGGAATGCTATATAATTTATCATTGAAAGGATACCTTGATGTGAGTGAAAATAAATCCTTTTTTGGCAAACAATTAAACAATTGCTATTTGGCTCAATTCTATCATTAAGACAAATAGCTGAACATGGCCATTCAGTGTTTTTAATACTTTTAACTCTGTCGACCCCGCAGGGGATATAGACGTGACCATATGTATGTACGTATGTAATTATATTATGTTTTTCACTGAATACTTAAACGGTATAAATCCAATTTAACGCCCCGCTTTTGATATTACGCTTATATAGAAACAATAGCAAACAATGTTAGAAGTTATTTCATTTCGGCACGCACACAACTTAATTTGTATTAACCGAAATATAAAACGCGTATATTTTTATTAAAAGCCATGTGGTTCCCGGTAGGGCCGTGTGATTCCCGGCAGCGCCGCGTGGTTCCCCACCTGTGGATGTCGTAAAATACGACTAAGGGATAGGTTAATAAACTTGGGATTCTTCTTATAGGCGATGGACTAGCAACCTGTCACTTTTTGAATCTCAATTCTATCATAAAGCCTAACAGCTGAACGTGGCCTGTCGGTCTTTCAAGATTGCTGGCTCTCTCTACCCCGCAATAGACGTATTAAATGAATGAAATAATTAAAAGCATAGCAAAATTAACACCAACAACCACCAAAAGACATGCGGGGCCATTCACGACGATCTTGCCTCTCTTTTCCTCTGAGATTTACCGAAGAGGTCCAAAAAGAAGGAAACTAAGGCGCATATGCCTTATCAACGGTAGTCAATGACATTCCGGCCAAGCTCGAACTATGTAGGTATGGTTAGTTGCATAAAAATACTGTACAGCAGCATCCTCACTAACCTCATCATTAAAGCATAGCGATCCTTTAATGACTAAGGTAAGCAAGGATACCTGTACAAACTTAGCAAATTAATTCTTAGCGTATAATTCATTTGTGAAAGGATTACTTAAAAATACTTCAAAATATTAAAACAGAGTCAAGATTAGTTAGAAATGGTACGTATTCTACGTCGTTCGCAACAAAAATACGTGTAGACAAAGTGCTGGTAATGAAGACTTGCGTGCTTATCCGCCAAGTGGGGCTGTAAGGCAGTAACGAGATTAGAGGGTGCAATCAACGACATTGATTCGACTCGACGCTGTTGGCTCCCGCCGCTAATCTGCTTACCTTCCTACAAATATTATATACGAACAGAGAGAAATGTCGGAAAGTGGACCCCGGGCGCCGATGCATAGCGGGAGGAGCAACTATAAATAAGCTAAGATGAGAGAGATAAAGGTTATTTCATTCAATAAAAGCTTACTTTAAGATTCACATTGTTGAAAATATGCATTTTGAAAAGAAGTGAAAGTCAACTGAGAAAATATTTAGATTAATGCGGGTACTTAACTTACTTAACTAAGGTAATCTAGAAAATTTGACGAAAAAGAATGAAGAAATAAATCTGGTAAATATAATACGATTAGAGGCTTAGTAAGTTAATGCTGTGTAGTAGCGCACATCTGTACTTGACAAACTTGCTTCAAAATTTAATAAAAATAAAATAAGACAACATTTAAATACAAAAATCTTTTATTATATTACTTTCAGCATATAGGCATGAAATTATAATTAATGTATACTTATACATACATACAGCCATACAGATGGACGTGACCTTTTAGTCTTTAGGAGACTATGGGCTCTGTCTATCCCGCAAGGAATATAGACGTGACAATATGTATGTATGTATGTATAACAATAGTTTTCTTGTATTGGATTCTGTCATAATGCATAGCAGAATCCAATAGAAATAAACTTACATCGAACTTCGCAACACAATAACCAATATCTGAAACACTCCATGCTGCGAGGCTGGCAGTCATAAAGTATGTTATGTACGAGTACACCTTGGCATTATTCGATAAGTTCTAACTCAATACAGAGTAGGTACAGAACGTAGAATATGTGCCGCGCGCATTACAACTCCCTGCGATCCTGGGGCGAAGCCAAATGCATACTACAATAAGCATCTTTACATTTACCGACACAAAAGAACATTTGTTTAGCAATATTCGAACGTAAGGGTACCCATACGCGGTGATATAGGCGGTGATAAAATAATAATTTTCGACTCGAAAATTATTATTTTTTTCTCCAAAAATCGTTGCGAAATTGATGCGATAAAAGATGACAGAAAATCGGTGGGAACACAAGACTCGAATGCCCTTGTTCAGGACGAAACACTGATGAGTTTAATTACACAATTTATTCTATAAAACTACTGGTCATCTAGTATTTTAATTTTCCTATCAGTTATAGTAATTTTAAACACGTTTCGTCAATTCCACAAAGTTAGACCATTCGTGATTTCATTTTGTTAGCTCATTTTGCTTTCAGCTACTAACAAACCAGTGATCCTATAATCACGATGCTCAAATCGAACTAGTATCGTAATCGAATGGTATAAAATGTATCATTATGCGATATTGCCTGTGCATGAAAGTACTAATTACTAAGCTACGTATTAGCCAATATTAAACTCAGTATTATTGCATTTTGCACGTAAGCAAGCACAAGGCACGATGCCAGTAATACATATTACGTGTTCATCCCTTACGGAGTAGATAGAGCAAACAATTTCAAAAAGTCTGAAAGACCACGTATGCCTTCATGATGGAATTGAGATCCAAATAATGACAGGTTGCTTAGTCTGTCGCGTAACAGAAAAATCCCAAATTTATTGGTCTTGCAGGAGAAGATATAGATCTCCTCCTGCAGGTTGTAAATGTCAATCTGCCGAAGAGAAGTAGCTGGTACACATTGTTTTTTGCTACCTGACCAGAGTGGAAGCTTGCAGGAGATGAATCTGCCTATTCCCTTAGTCACCATGTCCTTTTCTAAAGGGCTGGGAATCCCACCACACAATAATCATTGCATTAAAACAGATAAGTACATACCTTTACAAAGAGTACAATGCGATGTGCATATATTAATATTTGCATGTACTTCCCCACCAAATTATTTAAACGATGATATGAAATATTCATTCGTGTTTACATTTTGATGAATTGGAATGGGTCTTCGCTTAATAAGTTTTCCGTTAAATTGCATGTAAAATTGATTTAAAGAGAGTTATGGCTCGTGGAAGTATTTTGTACCTAATTATTTGAACAATGTATTTATTTTACAAAGTATTTCAAAAAAAAAAGAGAATACAAAATGAACATAAGATTTTGTAACTTAAGGTAAGCAGTATTAGACTCTTTTTTTAGATACATAGCATAGTATGTAATCACGTCTTTATCAACAGACCCGAAAATACTTACTTACTGAAATACTTCGCTCAGCTATAATAATGCTTAATAACGTAGTATTTTCTTTTTATTATTATACTAGCTGTGCCTGCGACTTCGTCCGCGTGGAATAGTTGTTTTGGGCATCATTGAAGCCCTCAAGGCTGCTCCTTCCACGATTTTTTTCACATTTTCCATTATTTCTTCGCTCCTAATAGTTAAATAGTTGCATTTACACGTTATATAGCCTAAAGCCTTCCTCGATAAATGGTCTATTCAATACAAAAATAATCTTTCAAATCGAACCAGTAGTTCTTGAGATTAGCACATTAAAAAAAACAAACAAACTCTTCAGTTTTATAATATTAGTATAGATAAATCTAAGTGCCTATTTAAACTAAAAAAAATATTGTAATAGAATTATAACCAGAAATATGTACCTACAACTTACAAAAGAAAAAGAAATGAAAATAAAGTTGAAACGCCTGTGCAATACTATCTTGCCGTCGTCGGGTCTTCCCATACTCCCTTAGTGGAGTCGGAGTAGATTGGTCAGGGCTTTTGGCCCTCTTCAATGGCATCATCGCTGCCTAGGACTGTAGGCAGGTCGATGGGGCGGCCGTGACGGCCTGGGTCTTCACGTCTTCATACACTGGGAGTTCCCATCAGCGGCGGCGTCGTCACTGGTTGGCGACGTCAGCCGCAAGGAAGCGAGGGGAGGGTTTCACCCGACGGCCCGGAGGGAGCGGAGTGCAGCGGCGCGATGCCGCGCAGGTGGCTGTGTGATGACGCGTCCGCTCTCTTGAATATCTAGGTTCTCCCACTTCAAGTCCCTGAGCATCGTCGAGTTCCTCACGTAGCGCGGGGCTCCGACGACTGCTCTGAGACTTTGGTTCTCTTGGGCTCTGAGTCTTCTCCTGTTGGTCTCAGAGCAGAATGCCTACCACGCCGGGGCCGCGAACGTGAGGCGGGATCTGACGTACGTTTGGTAGATCCCGAGCTTCGTCCTCAAGGGGAGGCTGGAAGAGAGAACTGCGTGAAGTCTCCCCCTGGCTGCCTTGGTCATAAAGCTTGCGCTCGCCTCCTGCCCCTTTTATACCCTGCCTCCGCTAGCCGCGTCGAGCGCGGCAACCGTTACGCAAAAATTATCCTTATAGCATGATTCAGTATTTACGCGCGATGGCTTGTTAGGGTATTTTATTTCATGTATAAGTTTGGTGTTTCTATACCGATTTCGATGATTCTTTTTTTATTGAATAGGTACTTATATTAATTTCTAAGAATTATGAATGAGTGTGAGTGTTATTGGTATTATAAACATCAGAGTAAAGAAATATAATCAGAAATCTCCGAACTGCTAAGCTATTAGGAATTACACGTGTTATTGTGAGTCAACCATAAAAGATAGACTTATGATGTCTTGGGATATTTTTTTAATAATTTTATGTAGAATATTTCCGTTGTACATGGTTTTGCTGTATCTTTAACCATTAAGGCTGCACACGCGACGGAAGCTTAAAAAATCAAGTAACTTCTCCCGTTTTCCCAACATTTCCTTTCACTGCTCTTCTCCTAGTGATTGTAGCGTAATGAAAAGTATACTATAACCTGCTCAGGAGTATGAAGAATAACTGTACCAAGTTTCGTTTAAATCCGTCAAGTAGTTTTTGTTTCTATAAAGAACATACAGACAGACAGACAGACAGACAAAAATTTTACTGATTGCATTTTTGGCATCAGTATCGATCACTAATCACCCCTGATAGTTATTTTGAAAATATATTCCATGTGCAGAATTGACCTCTCTACAGATTTATTATAAGTATAGATTATATTCTGTTATTTTATTTCAGCATTGTTTTATCATCTTTGTTATTTTGTTACCTACTTCACTAAGGGATAGGCTTATAAATTTGGGATACTTCTTTTAGACGATGAGCTAGCAACCTGTCAATATTCGAGTCTCAATTATATCATTAAGCCAACCAGCTATCAGTATTTTCAAGACTAAAGGGATATTTACTTTTCTACCCCGCAAGGAATAT
Organism: Amyelois transitella; assembly: GCF_032362555.1. Taxonomy (NCBI): domain Eukaryota; kingdom Metazoa; phylum Arthropoda; class Insecta; order Lepidoptera; family Pyralidae; genus Amyelois; species Amyelois transitella. The sequence goes on from NC_083523.1 coordinate 5,295,959, forward strand.
AGAATATAGTATTAGTTGTAATGTATTGTAATGATATCAAAGATTTCTTTATGTCTAAACTTTATGTAAGTAGTTCAATTGAAGTTAAGAAGTCCCATGTTAAATAAATATACTCGTACATGAGACGATAACTTAAAAGTAGGGAGGCACTTACCTACATCGGCAATACGTTTGTTACTGGAAATAAGAGGCAGGTGCATTTTATGGATTTTATTAAAGTACTATTCAAAATTTACTTACATTTATCGCGGCGTCAATAAATGACAATTTTAAACTAAAACAAACAAGTGTATGATTGTGTAAGATAGATATTTTCGTTTACTCCTCGTTAAGTTTGTAAATCTATACTTCTTTAGTAACTACTTAAGAAGTAAACTTCCTAACTTTGTTTGTTTGTTTGTTAACTAACTAATCTTTAGAAATACTGAATGTTTTGTAATTTGTTATTTTTCTTTTTATGAGCAATAAAGAGTTTACAAACAAACTAAAGCGATCATGATAAACTACTTATGCGCGTACAATAAAAATAAAAAACTTAAGATAAACCATTTCTACTACTAGACTAAATGTCTTACAATAAAATATATATTATAGAGACTGCGAAGTAATAAAAGGCGTTAAAATTGAACTTCAAGATCTAGTCTAGTCCAGTTTCATGACAATACCTGATGAAGTACCATAATGATGCAGCGAAACTATGGGAAATATATAGCAATTACTTTTTAACTAATTGTTAAGCGTGATAAACATTGTACAATGAGGCACCTTATCAAAAATGAAATCGTTCAGCCACACAAACGAAGTTGCGGGCATCAGCTAGAAAAAATACAAGATCTACTAATACTAAGTAATCGCATTATTTTCTTAACGCTTGCCAATATCCGCCTTATTTCCGGGGCGTGGGGTAGGGTGAATGTCAGTATAAGCTTAGATTTTTACCTTTATTTTCTTTCCATTTTTTTGTTCATAAATATAGGATAAAGAAGTTTCAAAATTTTGCTGAGAACAAGAAGATATTAAGCGAGGAAGAAATTATCTCTATTCTAAACTGACTTTAAAAATAAATCAAATCGCTAATAAGAACATTGAACAATAACTGAAGCGATATTTAAAGAAAAAATCTATATTCGCAAAAGAAGCCGTACAAATTACCCGTCCATGTTTAAAAATACTTTTTCTAGAAAACTTCTTCAAAGAGAAAGTAGGAATGAGACTACCCCGCAAGGGATATGGACTTGATTATATGTATGAATCTATGTAGTAAATATGTATAAACGGATAGAATTAATATACGTCCTAGTTCTAAGTGCCATCTAAATGGTATTTTCTAGACAAAGTAACACATCGACAGGTTCTAAACATAGATCACGCCAAAACTCACTATGCTTTTTATGTGCTTTTAGAGGTCAATTAAAGCCTTATCGCTCATTCTTATAGGAATTTATCATCTGTCTTATAATAATTTCAGGCAAAGTCACCACATTCAATTTCTCTCGGTTTGTTTTTCGTTTTTTAAACTAAAAACACATTTCGATTAATACCGTTAGCAAATAAGCTTCGATCGGCTTACATCGCTCAAACAGTGGTAATTAGAATGGCGATTTAACGTCAATAAATGCATCCGTGTGGTTTAATATCGTCGGGCTCGAGCCCGGGGCTGACGACAGGCGCATCTCCATGTTTGTACCCCGCTGGCGATGTTTGATTACATTTCAATGCTTATATTAGGTATTCAGAATTTTACTAGTGCGAATGTTCTGTTGAAAGGTGAGGTCTGCCCCCGTGGCCAGCACTAATTTAATACTAGCCCAACCTGTAATCCTAACCTGGTCTAGGGTTAGGATAGGAATGAGAAAAAAAAACGATCATTAAACCTCTTACTCGATATATCGAACGTGATGTGTGCTGGCCGCATTTCTTTCCGCACAATTATTAATATAAAAAACTATTAAACTTTAAAAGTCAATGAAGACCTAAAGAATGTGGGATTCTTTTTTATTATATAAATACGATAAGCTAGCAACCTATCACTATCTGAATATCAATTGCTTCGGATCTTTTCCAGACTACTGGCTCTGTCAATCCCGTAAGGGATAAAGACGTTAATATGTACTAACGAAATGCTCGTAGTAGGTATGATCTGATAGGTACCTACTTATATTTTTTAACTATATTATTGACTGGCACGGAGAATCTTTCGTCTTACATTTCTACGTCAGTCTCGAACTTACAAAATGTTATTTGTTTTTCCTTGGTTTTCCCCAACCCACTCCTGGCAGGTGTCAGTCCGACACGACCACTCGGCCGGAACAATAACGAACCACTGAATTAGAACGATAAATATTTTATTATTCACCCAACAATGCTTTTATGCTATATTGGTGGATATCATACCGTAAAAATCGGTAGCTTTTTATTATTTATTTAATCTGCGAAAAAGGAGAAATATTTTAGTTTGTAGCAAGATTATTAGGTATCAGTTTCTGAGCTTATATTAAAAGGTCACCTCTTATAGTATGTAATTTTCGGAAAGGATGTATCACATTAGCTATAAATGTGTACAACGTGGACGCGCCCATAGTACCTATAATGGATATTATGGACCGGCCGCTCTTTAAGAGAGCATAGTTTTGATAAATATTTTCCTTTTGGGCTCACTGTATATCTGTTATCTGATACAAAACAATAAACAAGTCATCAACATCAATACGTTTCTTACTGCCAAAATTATTTTTAATATTTCATGTCCGTCTTGTCGATGAAATGCTAACCTAATCTACTGAACCGGTAAAATTAAGTTATAGATCAAAAATTGGTTGGAAACATCCTGCATCCAGCCCTCATATCTATTTCCGCCAAATAAAATAGATATTTCTAAGGTTCAAGAATTTCATAAGAACAATATAAAAATATAATTAAACACGAAGGTAAGATTAAGAAGAAATAAGGTTAAACGGCCGCGGGGCTTTGTTCGAGATTCCCACAATTCCCGCTACAATTTGAAAACATAATTGATTGAAAAAGCCATTGTAACGAAGGGCGGGGCTCGGGTGGTCCGGTCTCCGAGGTTCCATAACTAAGAAAAACATTGAAAACATAGATATACAGTATTAACTGTGACATGTAAACTCAAATAAAAAGCATTCAATCTCTAAACAAAGCACGCTCTTGACTGTTTCATATTAGATAAGCATTGGTAAGGCGAGGAGAAATATTAGAGGGAATATTTACAGCAGGTGGAAAATTTGATAGTGATATGAAGAGAATAGTGAATGCGGTAACATTGACCGTTGCATGCCTTTATGAAAGAAATTGCTGCACATTTTTTTTAAATCGTCTGTTCGTGCCTAAGGAAGCAAAATTTTATATAAACATGTATAATGCATGAAACAATCAGATAAAACTAGGGTCAACTTTCAAACATTCATTACCATTTTACAAAAAAATACTGTGGCAGAATTATTTCTGCAAACTGTTAGCTTTACATCTATACTCTAATTGTTTTAGACGGGACCCTTCGCCCTCGGTCCCCTCGCATTTGTATTTAATTTTCACCTTTCATGATATTCAGTCAAGCGCGCTCTCTAGTGAATTCCACGAAATACGAACTTCTATGACCTAAAACTCAAACATTAATACATTTGGAGTATTATAGTATTTGGTATTTACTGTAAATTCATTACATTGTGCTGTAAATATTTTTAACAAAAAGCTTTCCTTTACCTTCCTTTATTTATTTTAAATTTTGCATTGTTGCGAGGTTACAAATTTGTATGATTGCATAAACCAACCTCTACTCCAAACAAAAGGAAAATTTAAATCTTTCTTATACCTTGTTACATTCTATAATTATACAGTAGTATAAATAAATAAGTTGAATATTTTTACTTTGAGTCTTTTTCTCTAAATTGCAATTGCGACAACGACATTCACTCTCGATTGTAAAACGATCAATTACATGTCGAGTGATCTCAGTTCCTTAAAAGGAAGTGTGTGCATTTATTGACGGCCTCTGTGGCGCAGCGGTAGTACGCTTGTCTGTGTCACCGGAGGTCCCGGGTTCGAATCCCGGCCAGGGCATAATGAGAAACGAACTTTTTCTGATTGGCCTGGGTCTTGGATGTTTATCTTTATATAAGTATTTATTATAGAATATAGTATCAGTGAATTAGTATCTCGTAACACAAGTTTCGAACTTACTTCGAGGCTAACTCAATCTGTGTAATTTGTCCCGAAAAAAAAATAAATAAAAAAAATTGAGAAAACAGAATCCAGCCTCTATAAGTAGGCCAATGAACTAATGCAAGTTTAGAAGGAGTACGAAGAGATATATCCCTGGTTTTGAACCGACTACAGGCACTCCCAAAAGAAAAGATTTCGCCATACATATTTTTATGAAATATTTGAAATTTGTTTTTACCTAGTGGATGAATAAAAATTTGGTAGTTCATAACAGTTACCTTTTTATACAAAAGATCAAAAGTGTCCACTCCGGGAAAGAGGCGTGCTATGTAATGATAAGATCAAAAGCGAACACCAAAAATATATCTACATATTCTTCTAAATCCAATGACTGTTTGTAATTTAATATATATTTTTTTATGTACAATGCAGAGATTACAAACAATTAAACAAAACACGCAAGAAATTTAAATGTTTCCAATTGCATTAAGCTGTATTTTGACATTTTTCTCTTTAAATTGAACAGAATTCAGCACCCTTGTTTTCAGCCAAAGAAACAAATTTCTGCACCCTCATTATTTTCCGTTTTCACTGAAACCTTAAAAAGATCGTACGCCATCGATTTATCGTTTAATTCTTGTCAGCGAAGAACCGATTACAGATATCGATACCGCGATAGCTTGACAGTTGCCGAATTGGCTTTTTCGAAAGTGAATGGGGACTAACTACCATTGGAACGTTGAGTCGATTACTTGCGATTACTAGCTAACTCTATTCGACTCGAATATGCTGTGATTTTAGCGTGAAAACTGTAGCAATTTCGCTGGTAGTTGCACGAGGATTCAAATAAATAACGCCTGAATGTACGTTGAATAACTAGAGGTAGTCGTATTAGTAAAGTCTAGGTACATTTCCTATAGCATAACAAATAAATATCTATTTAGTTTATTCAAACATATGAAAGAGGGAAAGAGATAGCTTACTCATCTAAATGTGTCATTGAACAAGTAGGTAAGTAAATATGACTCGTTTACTCAGGAATAATTAATTATTTTATGTGCTTAAATATTACTTATCTCGGGAGTCATGAGCTATCCACCTATTTCATGGCACCGAAACCACCCCGGGGAAATCGTGGGAAAAATACAACGTTATGAATAAAATACGCTCCACTGTAATTGTTTTACAAAAATAAATGTATTAGGTAAATTTATACTGTGTAAAATATATACATATATGTCCTAAACCGTAGATATCCATGTCTACTACATAATATGCTTGTTACTTCTTTATTCTGTTGTCGCGATCGCGCGATTTTCGATAAGGGGTAATCCAATTTATAGACCCAACCCTTTTCTAAGACAAGACTCTTCTGTTTCTTTACCATTTACATTTTTATAAAGATATCTTGTTAATTTGGAAATCTGGAAGTGCTAAATATAAATAAATAATACCTTCCAACCATATCCTTAATGCATATATTCTTAAGTGAGGCCAGTACAAAGGATGCATACAAAGTGCCGACTTCCTTTCAGCTGGTGCACCGGTGCACACTGCACATTCCTCTAAGCGCTCTGACCTTGCGCTTCTTAAGGATGCCGCCCATTTTGTGCTCTATCCATAGCTCCTGTCTCAGGTCACGTGCCTACTACATATAGTGATAAATACTTACTCGTAAGTGGAGGTCTATTTCTACAGTTTGTGACTCACTTGAAACTTTATCCCTTTTTAAGTAAATTAAAACTACAATAAGTCTTTATTGAATATGTTTAAACGATAATTAAGGAATATTTAAAAGTATATATAAGTACCTACCTACTATTTAGATTTATTTATTTATTCGTTTTATCTCTAAGCAAACTGTTAGGACATTTGACAAAGGTCGTTTGGATAGCAACACAAATTTAAGATCAGTGTAACATTTCCCCCACGCGTACTACACGAAATAAATGAATACCCAATAGAACTTATAGAAGAGTTACAGGATAAATTTAAAATAAATAACTTTATTTATCTCAACACAATTTTACAATTTGTCCTTATTATACCTAAGTACTGAAAACAATTATAAATTAATAATACAGATCATCCCATATCAACAACAAAAGTACGAGTAGTGGACAATGGATGACGATTTTGTAATTATGTGCCAAGTAAATAAAACAAGAAAAGAAGATTACAAGATACACTAAATATAAACTTGGAATACCTCTTGTAGGCGATGGGCTAGCAATCTATCACTATTTAAATCTCAATTCCATTGTGAAGCCATACAGCTAAACGTCTTTTTGAGACTATTGATCTTTATTTACTGATGTACCTATGCGTGACAGTATAATTTATGTATAGATTTTTCAGGACAGACGTATTTTAGGCTAACGTTATTGCGATCAATGTAACTTTGTGAATAGAATAATAATCCTTAAGAATTAGCATACGCTGATCTTGGATACAACATTTTAAGATGAGATGAGATAAAAAAGGTAATTAGAAATATGTTAGAATTTGCCGCATATTAAACTTACTAACATCACATCACATTAACATGGGTACGATTCCGTATAAATTTTATTTTGAGAATAGGTCCACAGATGTCATGTTGCTATGAATTGATAAGCATGAAGCGTGTAGGTTAAGGCTCTGGAGAATTACGACCCTTGAAGCGAAGACATTAGTCTCTGTTCTGGCCAGCTGTCTTTGTACTTACAAGGAGTATAGCTATGTACTCTATATGGTCCCTACAGCTATTCCCTGGATATTGCCCGTTGAAGCACCGAATGGCATGCATATTGGACTAGCGTTGCTTTGTTTGCTTTAATATTTTGTATTTTAGCTGTATATTAAGTAAAAGCATTTCCTTTTAACAATAAATAAAGATTCACGAAAATAGAATTTTCATTCTATTAGTCACAAACTTATGTAATTTTAATTTTATATTTAAAGAAGGCTGTGACGATTTGAATCTATAAGTCATTTTTTATTATCTTCCTTAGTCGTCGATGATCTTAGTGAGTGAGTGAGTTTGATACTCAAACTCTATCGGCAACAATATCAATTCTACAACAAGAATTTGAAAGTTAATCATGTGAAAATATTTAAGACAAGTGTATAGTCTTAATTTTCATCACCTTGAACCGAAATATTGTTTTATTGAATTGCATCCTCCTTACGCTGATGATTCCGGCCGTGAACTTACGCCTGCGTGACGATCGGGACATGCATTTATTTTTATTGCATCGACCCACTTTCCACCCCTCCGCTGACCTTAGCACTCATCCAGAAATATATGCACGCCGTGGCCTTCTTGCCGTTTGAATAATAAACTGAATATCCTTTATTAAAGTAAGGAATATGTGAACGGCACGAAAAGCGGACTCAGTGCTAAAAGTGACAATTTGGGAACTTTGTATTATGTGTGTTATCACTTCAAATAGAATACACAATATATTTCAAACTATTCATTTCATTTCAAAAGTGAACATCTTTTGTTAAAGAAGCTTTGTTTATGTTCCATATATAAAACTATAAGTACTAATCCTTTAACCCGCGTCTTACTAAACTCAACAAAAATAAAATGCGTACTAACATTTTACACATAATGCATATGAAATAGGATAAGTGTATATAGGGATTTAGGGATGAGAAAAGCGGGTTTTCAAATCGGTTTAGTGTTATGTCGAAATATTGCTATGTAGAGCAATATTTCGACAGAACCAATTTCATGATCCACTAATAGGGGCTTACTTAAATATCTTACTCTCTTCGGCCTGCTCGCCTTTTATTGTTTGAACTACGTAACTTTAACTTGTAACTTTATTGAGTAAAATGAACCTTAAGGTAAAAAAGTGTAATAAGTGTTTAATTAAGTTAAAAGTGTAATAATTTAAGTAATTTTGAAATTCATTCATTAAGTAGAGTTTTTATAAAAATTTTGTAATTTTATATTTCACAATTGAAAAGTGATTAAAAACCGAAAATAACAGTACAAAATATTATTCAAAAAGTCTAACTCGTTATTAAAAAAACTTAAACCATAAAACGTTATTCCCTGCGAGTCGCGTCGACTGCCATGCGATACGACTACAAAAGCCGGCATACAAACTAGTTACGACAATACCCGCGAACTATCGCGTAGTTATTCATATTTCCTGCATATTCCACGTAAGTGGATTTTCACACGAGTTTTACATTTCACGCCAGTTTTTATCCCCTCAATGGCTAGAAATATTTTGCAATCGATACGATACATTTTAGCGCAGCAAACGAGTTACTTTTACAGTGGTGAACAAATAAACGGAACGTGAGTGAAATCAAAAGCATTTAAAATTTTCTTTATACGAAATACATAAAATAATTTTATATTTCGAAAGTCGAAGTTCTCTTAAACTACAAATACTCGTAATTAAACGAAGAGAGGTCGTTTAACTATTAGCTTTTACTAACAAATCGCAGACACTTTGTAAACATTCATAATTGTTCGATTTAAATGCAAACAGTTTGGAACTATCATTATTCATTTTATACTGAAGCAATACGAACTGCATTTGATGGAGGGTGTGGGTCGGGGTACAAATCTATACAAATAGTGTTATTTGTCGCGGTGGCCCCCGAGACACCTCGGAGGTGCGCCAAATGAAGACGGAGGGCGACCGCCGGCTGAGAAATAAATCGGCTCAACTCCTTTTGTGGCTATTCACATAGGTACTTGGGAACCCTTCGGTGTGTGATATTGTCAACCTACTTTTCATTGTATTTAGTATAATCAAATCGTTTGCCACGAACTTAGACCTCACGAGCAGTTTTATTTTTTTACGAAATTGTGAATATCTTTAAGACAACTTGACCGATTTTGATGGCTTACGAACTTAATAATTCTATTGACAGGTCTTATATACATTTTAAATTTAATCGAAATAAGACCAACGGTTCGAAAGTTATCGTGTTGGAAACATATATACATACAAAATAATTATTATATATTTGAATCTCAATTTCACCAATTAGCCATACAGCTGAAGGTAACCTTTCACTCTTTCGAGAATGTTGGTTCTGTATACCCCACAAGAGATAAAGACGTGACTATATGTATATAAGAAAAAATACTTACAACAAACCTAAGTTCTAAAATTACTACGATTTTCCACGAAAAATTACGCGCTGCTACGCCAAGCTAGCGGTTCGTAGCTTGGCGTAGCAGCGCGTAATTTTTCATTCGCACGCATTCCTACTACAATTTATGTTCCTAGAATCTTTATAAAATAAATATTTGTAACAGTAACAGTAACAATCATTCGCTGTTTCCGTTTTTATTATTTTCAATGTACGTACAAAATTAATCCATCACAGATTTATCATAAGCATAGAATTCTATCGATTTTGCTTATGTCATGAATTTAAACGAGTTTAGTTCCTTAAATTGATGACCAGCTTTCTTCCTAAGATGCAAATATGTGTCAGTTTTGTAGCATTATGTGAGACCGCCCTTATAATGCCTCTTGTACGAACCACGAATCCACGTGAAACGTTTTAGTAACGTGCGCTAACTTTATTTTATTAAGGTCTTCCTTTGTAGTTTATTCTTGCGGTCGTATTTATTCAGAACAAGAGTTTTTAGGTCTAGGCTAATATATTACCAATAAGTAAAAAACAACGAAATTCGCAACAAATGAAGTAAACGAAAATACAAATTAAAAAAAGAAATAAAAGATCTCTTCTAATCTACAGTACATACTACTACTACATCTACTACATACATATATATAGTCACGTCTATATCCCTTGCGGGGTAGACAGAGCCAACAGTCTCTAAAAGACTGATAGGCCACGTTCAGCTTTTTGGCTTGATGATAGAATGAGATGCAAATTGTGACAGGTTGCTAGCCCATCGCCTAAAAGAAAAATTCTAAGTTTATAAGCTATCTCTTATTCGCCTATTACGACATCCATGAGAAAGACAAGGAGCGGTTCTTTTCTTTATATTGGTGCCGGGGACCACACTGAAAAAATTTTAAATTATAAGAAAATATTCTTATAATTATTATTTTTCTATTCTTTATATGTCTGTATTAAATTATAGAATTATTTAAATAGGTAAGTATATTTTTAATACTTAGCGATAAAAGCTATTATAGTTTAAGACCAAATTAACCTATTATATTAATAACGTTCGTTTCGGAATTTATCAATACCATAAAAGTTGCACGAATTTTATCTATAAAAAAGAATATAATTTTAATTTCACAACATAGCATTACATTCAAATGCTTATCATTGTGTAGTTCGACGGCTATGGTTTTCTTTAGATTATCTTCTTTATTAAAAAATTGTGTTCTATGTTGTAAACAGGAATTGCTGATTTTTTTTTTTCAAAAAAATTCCTACGACCTTCCAGTACACATTCTTGCTACACAAAAAGGAAAGCTGGCAGCGAGCAGAAGGCCGATTCGTTTCTAAAAACATTCCATTTGCGAAAGCTAAAAATACTTTGGTCCAAGGATACAAAAACTAAAATATTTTAACTACTTATCTGCGAAATGTGCAAACAATGTCAAAAACTTTTATAGAAAGACAAACTTCCCTTTCTTCCATCAATCATGTCTAATGTTAACACCTGCCTTCTTTAAAGTAAAAAACTACAAGCATTTCAATTATTACTACTCTATATCGTTGTGTGAATGTCGAACAGCAAAAAGCCCTAGAAAATATATGCTTTCATAATAAATGTAACATACTCTCGCTTTCTAAACTAATTAACCTGTAGGTAGTGTCTCAGTATTGTTCCCTTAAGAGATCATCATAATACAGACGAAAATACAGACCAAGAAGCCAAACCACAAAAACCTTTTTAGAATTTTTTTTAAACCAAATATTTTAAAAAAAATCTATGTAATTAAAATAAAAGTCACTCTACTATCTATTATGGTAATTTCTTTTAGGAGTCTAATTCAAACTTAAAATAATAATTTCATTTTTTTTATTTGTGTCGTTATTCTCTTGAAATCAATTGCACTAATTAAGATTTTAATTTGGCGCATTCAACAATGGGAGAGCGTCGCAATGCAGACTGCTCTTTGCATCGATGACCTACATCGCTCGATCGCCCTGCAACAACAACATACAACAGTAAAACCATTAAATTATAAAAAAATTAACTAATAATAGAACAACAAGTATTATTAAACTAATTGATGCCGATAAAAATAACTTCTTATTCAACAATAATGAAATCGTGGTAAATCATCAATCAAAAAATACGCAAGTGGTAGGTACTATTTTTAAAACTTACTAACCACTAACATTACAGAAGTGTCTAATCACCAAAGAGCAACGAACATGACAATAACTTCAACTGAGGTCGACGGCTCTCAGTTTTCTGTGCCCTATATAAATATTTTTACAAATGTAATTTATGAATATTTATGTATTCAGTTGTCTAATTCTATTAATTCGCCCAAAAATAACGAACATTTCGAACCTCAAAGCAATATCGATTTGCCCATTAACGATAACGGATACCACGAATTGTATTATACGCAAGTATATAACTCCAAGATCTCTATCAGATAAATTAATCCAATACAATAACCTTTTACGGAAATTGACGGTTGGAATGATTGAAATGATATGACAAAACGTGTATTGATCCTCTTAAATATTAAAGAAATTATGGCTACAAAACCAACCAAACAAATGTTAAAAATAAGGCTGCTACTCGTAGATATGTATCTATACTACACACGTTAAATGCATAAATTTTGCTAAACTACTTACGTCAAAATGCCTGAAAAGTAGGATAACAAATTATCCTATTCTCAATAAAACTTTCAGGCAGCTGAGCAAAACAAACAACTAACAATACAATCGCAAAATATTTAAGAAAGAACTGCTTATAATGAGAGAGACATATTATAGCCTTATGTCTTTCCCCGTACTTCATACTATATCAATGTAAAAATCGTGAAGATCGGTTTATGGTACGTGCTAGATGGAAAAACAAAGTTTCACATTTTTAACATAATTATGGATTATTCATTCCGACAATGTTACAAAACGCTCAGAAAAAGCATTCGTATATTTATTATCCTGGCTAACTGAAAGGCCTAACAAAATAATGGCCCTACAAGTCCGTGCAGTTATTTATAACCGCCAAGTGTTTATTCATGCTTCAATTTATTGTCCCGCCACGATCGTATTTCGTGAAGAGCGCCTCTATTCTGGAAGAAGAAATTTTTTATGATAGGAAAGTAAGATGGATACAGTGTTCAGAGAGCCGAGTAAATGGACCATTCATACATATTTTGATATTTGGATAAATAGGCATGCGATAGGTTTAATTATAACGCATTTTGAATGTAAAAATTATAGTTGTTACCTCACCCAATTCAGGATCCATGTTCAAAGGCATGCCCCGGGCTCCTCTCAAGAGTGGTGTGGATGCAACCGGGACTAAAGCTAGGAGAATGGGAGTTGTAAATTTTTCAATTCAACTTTTCAATTGAATTTTTAGACATACAGAAATACTTTTTCCATTTATGAAATATGCCAGTCATTTGAAAAGCCCTATAGCGATGGGTCAATGTACCACTTCAATTATGACGCTTCGGTTCAATAGAACCGGCAAATGGTTTTCATTCACAAGAAGCACCCAAATGATTGATTAGATCTTTGACCCAGTAACTCAGTTGACACAGCTATAACCCGCTTTCAAAGGCCTTATAAACACTCATATGTAATACATTTGATTGATTGTTGTCGAGACTGGGAGAGCCCACTCATGACTCATTAGACAGCAAGTTGCATGCACCGAAATCGCCCGACTACTTTTCTAGTAGACAAACCATATTTAAAATAATGTTCTTTCAAATAAAATGAATTTATCACACCTTAATAGCACATTATTTTTGCTTTCTGATGATAAAATATGATGCTGTTTTATATTTTATCATAACAGAATTATTATACTTCCATAGTAAATTCTAAAAATACTAATTTATAAGTCGCAATGTGTAAATTTTAATTAATAAGAAATTACGCGAATATTTTTTCTATACCTACAATTAAGTCTTTATCCCTTACGGTATAGACAAAGCCAACAGTCTTAAAATACTTAACAATATTTTAAACAAGTATAATTAAATAATATTTGTTCAACTAGTTTCTTGAGTCATTAAAAACTAATGTTAGTAGAAAATGTAATCCATAATACGCTTTAAAATAAAAAATGTGGTCATCTTGTTTTTCTATTTTTTAACAAAAGGGAGAACCTAAATTTCTTTAATAAAAAAAATTGTTTTGAGCAAACCTTAGTAAAATATCTAGTAAAAGAATATTTTTTTCAGTACTATACCTACTTGATGATATATATTATTTTTATAAGAAAGAAGCCATAAGTAATGGTAAAAAAGCACAGGTGCAAACTTTCCTACCGATACAGTAGACTCGTGCCTTCAATTTAAATTGTCATTCCGGAAAATATTAGCAAAAGCTAGTTGTTAGTGAAAATACAAATAATGCGGCGGATACACTTCCAACGTTTTATTGAAAAATGCCTTTGATGCCTTTGACCATGGACCATAATATCTGACCATTTTTTGGCAATTCGAGCCAATGCCTTTCTACACATCACGCATTTTAACTGGCACCTTACCGATTCGACCACCCATGTTCCGTATAAAATTTAAACATAAATTCATACATATAATCACATCGTTATCCCTTATTGGGTAGACAGAGCCAACAGTTTCGAAAAGACTCGTTCAGCTGTTTGACAAAATTTATACACCGATTTAATTTTATATTTATAGGTAAGCCGTTAAGCCCATCTATTGTACTTCTAAAATTTAGTTTTCTTTATTAATTTACTATTACTGGGCAAAATAATGCACTTTTTTATTTAAAATACTGTATAAGTTATGTCGGTTTACGTCAGTTCATTTTAATTACCACCTTACCAGCCATTAGTATCTCACTCGTTTTTTAAAGTTTAAACTCAATGACACAGTGTTGCATGCGCCCGTAGATAAACGCACAAGGCTGTAGACAACTTCCGATGACCCCTGCATTTCCTGTGCTCTCATATAAAATGTTTACCTTGTTCTGTATAAACTACTTAAAATAAAGTTATATTTGCATAGACCATGACTCTTTTTGAAGCAAATTTACGACTTACCTTTTGGCAATTTTGTAGATAAAATTATTTAATGTGCCACGCGGTTCCCGGCACCAAAACAAAAAGAATAGGACCACTCCATCTCTTTCCTATGGATGTCGTAAATGGCGACTAAGGGAAAAACTGTCGGAAACGTTACTTTTTTCTCATAAACTTTGGATTCTTTTTTAGGTGATGGGCTAGCAACCTATCACTATTTGAATCTCAATTCTACTCGTATCATTTAGCCAAATTTAACGAGGCCTATCAGTATTTACAAGACTCTTGATTATGTCTACCCCGCAAGGGCATATAGATGTGAATATATGTGTATATGTATGAGATTATTTAACAATAATCTATTTGAAATGATATATTGCTGAAAATTTTCTGTAGTCTGTGATCTTTGTTAGTATTTGTAAATTCTTATTGGCAGATGACCGAGGTGGCGATTGGAAGTGTAGTGTAGTTTTAGTAGTGAAGTGAAGTGCCTTTATGCGCATCACGCATTTTAACCGGGCACCTTACCAATTAGACCACCGACGCTCTTCCGCGTAAACTACCTAAATAATAAAGGTATTATATTAACTATTATATACTAATATATAATAATATTAACTTATACTTTTTTTCAGAATAATCTAAAAAAAACATCAGTTTCTTTGTCCCTGCTGTTCATGATTTCTTTTTGGCAGATTGCCTTCTTAATGCCTTCGAAAAGCCTTTATTGCCTGGAACCCCAATTCTGACGTTTGCCACCGTGCCATTAGGTTCCTACGTGTTTTCTTACAGCGGCTCCATTGCTATCTAGAGAACATTTTATAGCGGTGGACACTTCCTTATTATCAAACCCAGACACGAAAATAACAGACCCTCCAAAACTTATATTATAGTCACTACAGAGTTTACACTTCTCCATTTATATTTCATAAGGTTCTAGCCGTTTTGGTTAAGTACTCCTATGTCAGCCTGCTGGGCCATCCTTGACTTATTGCTTTCCTCTTGGCGCGATTTTATTTCCTTTTTCGTAAATAACCTGGATGACCAATTTTTGATTTATTTTAGGAGAAAATCAAAACCTTATTATATGTATAGTAACTCTTATTATATTATATCTTATTATATTAATATAAGTTTAGAGTAAATTTATTGTTATAATTTTATGGGCAATAAAGGGTATTCTATCGATCTTTTTCATCCTGTCTATTTTAATAATTTTTTCAATAAGCATTTGAGCCGCGGTTCACGAAAAGTAGGATTTTAGGTGTTCTTTAACTATAATTATAGTTGGGTAAAATATAGTGTTGACGTAGTAGTAATGCGTCAGTGTAGACTCGTCGGTACATTCGAGGGCTCACTGCCTACGTAGTCCGCTGGTCGCCGGAGTGAAGTGAACAGTAGGCCCCGGTTTGTGGTATACGCGCGCGGCACTCCGTTTCAGTAACAGTTTTTGCGTTAAATATTAGAAATTATAAAAAGCTAAGAAAAAAGACCCTTACACTTTTGCGATCCTATATTATACCTACCGTTTGGTGAGCGAAATACAAATGGAATAAGTAAGGGGTTCTCGTCAAAATAAGGAGTTTCAGTCTAAGGTAGTATAACAAATTTGATGATGTGAAAATCATTGTTTAATTAATGAGATCAATTAAGAATAGAAATTTGATAAAATTATTTCGGCTAAAACTTAATTTATATGATCAGATTGCTGTGGTATTGTTAACTCAAGTTTGTACTGTAAAAAATAATATCTTAGCGAACGTATTCCTCCTTTTGTTTACTTATGGTTTTGTTGATAATAAATAAGTATTGTGTGAGTCAGATGGCGCCAGCGGGTAACTTGAGCCATCCAGTGAGCGCGAGGGCCGTAAGCGTAGTTCTCATCCTGCTAAGTGGTAAGTACAGATTATGTACAACTTTCGCACGTCAGACGGGAACTTTTGTGATAAATGCCCCGGTTATCGCACAACTTCTGTTCCTTAGTATAATTTATACCGCTCTACACAATATTACATTTGGAAAATATTTCGGCAAACAATTTCAATGTACGACTAACTTGATCAAACTGTCACTGGTCATTTATCGAATTTTCTTGAAATATGCCACCAAGGTTTTTACACGAAGCTAGTCCGCCACCTTTGTAGGGATACCTAACCCATATGTGATCTAGTCGCATGAATGTGCAGGTTTCCTCACAATGTTTTCCCTCACCATAAGAGCATCTTTTTACATTTAAACTAATGAAGATATCAACATAACTCAGTAATGAGCTAATGATATATGACCGACGCAGGATTTGAACCTGTGTCTTCATCGCACATTTTGATCGGAACCTCAATCGATGTGACCACCAACACTTTTAACACAATTCTAAGGTAAATTGTATCAATAGGTATATTTTTTATTCATCGTGCAGTCTTGTTTTTCCCAACATTGATAAAAATTACAATACAAAACAAAAGTATTTGTCGGAATAAATTCTTATTAAAGGATACGATCGAGACGATACTTCGATATCAAATATAGCTCGTAACGAGTTGTTTTGGCCTGTCTATAAAGCCAAAATCACCAATAAACATGAATACCTATAACGTTTTCAGATATTACTAGGCACTAACCATATCGTTACGATATAATCGCCGTATTTTCTTTCACGAGATAATGTCAACGACAACGATATTTTTTGCCTTTCTGCCCTCGATTCGAGCGTTATGCCCCAATTTACTGGTCATTACAAATTTAACGAGTTACGTACGATGGATATGAGATAAAAAATTCAGTTGAACCTGAAAGGCCTTCGTCACACATGTCCGGTCTCATACCTGCCACGTATGACTGCCACGTTATGTATATTTTTGGGGTGGAGCTTAATATTAAATAATTAAATTGCCTCAAAGTCAAAGGCTACTACCAGCCTATATGAAAATCTGTCTGCTGCCAGAACCGGTGTTGTCTTCTACCTATATTCCTCCGTCTCCTGCCGTTAATCCAGGTTACATCCTAAACTCCCTGGAGAGGTGCCTGTACTGTAGTATTCCCCTTAGTCGCCTTATACAAAATCCATTGGAAAGAGGCCTATTTTATTAAAATGCCGGGAGTCAAACGGTACGATTACCTTAATAAGACATCCTTATTTTAGCCATTGGTGGGATTCGAATCGAACCTTTATCTCTCGCCTACGCCTCGAATACTTTTCACTACTCATCCACCGTCGCTCTCTTTTAGTCAATAACTTCAAGAGATTTAATTTCTAATTAAAATTAATAGTCTTACCTCAACATATAGGTACTTACTTATGCCATCCTAGGTCGATATTTCTGCACCTGTCAATAAAAGCTGCTCTACATATTTAGTAAGTTTGCTTTGCTGTCAAGGTCTCGTTATGGAACAAACGATAGACTTATACTTTCTTGATCTATTGCATTATTTAGTACTCTCCATTTAGGTTAAATACAAGGTATTCTTCGAGTTATTAAATAATTATTTGCTTTGATATTGATTCTCGACATGACTAAGTATAATTGTTTGATTGCTTTATTTCCACCAAATAAAAATAAGGGGTTCTGTGTGACTGTATATCGAATGAATCATAATAAGACAATATTCCGATTTAGGTTCTTTAAGATGTACTTTCCTTTTGAGAAAAAAAATGTTTGATAAAATCTAAAGTACCTAATCTGATTTTAGTTACTTCTTTACGAAATTTGTATTGGCCTTTTTTATATTTACATCCATATAATCACGTCAAGGGGTAGACAGTCAACAGTCTCAAAAATACTAAAAGGCCACGTTATGCTTAATGATAGAATTAGATTCAAAAAGTTGCTAGCCCATCACCTTAAAGAAAAATCCAAAGTTTATTAGCCTTTGTCTTAAACTCTTGACTGACTTGATTAGAATAGAATAGAATAGAATAGATTTATTTTCAAAATTGGATACAAGGTATCACTTATTGACGTCACATAACTTAAATCTAATTATAACTACTACCGCTTCCAAAGCGCATGTGTAGAAGAAGCGGCGGAACAAACTACACTGCAGCATTTTCATAGGACGTCAATTTACAAATATAGATCTCTTAAATCTAAATCGTGGACGAATGCACATTGTCTACATTAAAAAACATGTATGAATGTAGAACTGATTATGTCAATACGAATATTTCGTCAAATAAAATAAATATAAAATAAAATATGTACATACTGTACAAATTATGTCAAGATCATGTCAAAAATACACAAGCATTTAAGAGGCCATTATGTCCAGCTCGGGCCACACATGTTTATCATTAATATAATCATCCGTGCTGTAATAGGCTTTCCTACAAAGCTCAACTTTAATATACTGTTTGAATTTTCTATCATTCATTTCAAGAACACTTTTTGGTAATTTATTATAAAATCTTATACAATTAATCAGAAAAGATTTCCCTACCTTAGCCAGCCGATGTGCTGGGATCGACAACTTGTAATTGTTCCGCAGTGATCTACTAGTACATTCACCTACTTTTTTGAAAGAGTCTAAGTTTTTCCTAACATGCATGATGTTATCGAATATGTATTGGGAGGGCAAAGTTAAAATATTTAGGTTTTTGAAAAAATTAGATTATATAAGTAAATAGGTTGTTACGAGTATAATCTCCTTTTTAATTTTCCAGTTTCAGCGGGCGGTGAGCGGCAATGCTCTTGGTGCGGTCCCCTAGCTGAGCAAGTGCACCGTAGTCAGCGCGCGCCATCTTGCGACGACCCCGGAGTCACCACCTGCGACGACGGATTCCCACACTGCGCTATCGTGGCCACTTCACCACGTAATATTTTTTTTTATTTTGTTAGCAAACGGTATACAGCAAGCCTGAGCGATTTAACTCGAATTATTCTTCTTCCTCCTGGCGTTTACATCCTAACTCTTTGGAAAAGAGCCCGAGTTAGACCTTTGATCATGATGCTGGATTGGATAAATCAGGATTTTGCAAGCGACTCCGGTCTGGTCACCGCAAAGAAGGTAAAAAAAGAAACTTTTTAAGGTATAGGTAACCAAATAGTGTTAAGTGATTAACCTAAACTTATGACAATTCTATAACTTACTAAGCATTATTTAAGTAAAACATCACGGCCCTTTGTTTTTATTACAGCCTACGTGGAGTCTAGACTATGCGTGAAATTGTACCAAGATGAATGCTACTCAATTTTCTGCAATTCCTCTCGGACTTGGCGAATGACATGCCCGTGCCGCGGGGACCTTTGCAATAAAAAGAAAACTGAAAGAGAAGATGAAGCTTTTGCATTTCTGGCTACACTTGGCTCGAAGATACAAAATCTCCGAATCAAGAAACGAACAGTTACCCACGCAAAATTTATATCTAGAACCGAAAATAAAACCATTGTAAATAACGAAGATAATTATAACGATGGCAACACTGATATAAGATTAAACGATAAAGATATAAGCCAAGTTGAAAACAATAATGTAATGGAAACAGAGATAAAAGGTCCAGATGACGTTATGCCTACAAATAACAATGTATTCAATGCTAGAAAAAATGATATAAACAACGAAGGAAGTACAAATTATACAACTTCGGCGATCCCAACCGTTGAAAATGATAATAAAAAAACCACCATTAATGCTGATGATGACAAAAATATGAACATAAATGCATATGTGGCTGCAAGCACTAATTCCCCAAATGTTGGTTCAGTAGTTAATGATATGCCTCGGCCTACAGAAATTTCAGTAAGTACAACTCAAAGTGAACCTAAGGAGGAACTACCTAGATCCTTAGTAGAAACAACCGTAGAAACTCAACATAAAGACATAAATGTCGACGTGGACAATAACATTGACCGTGCAGCTGAAATACCAGCTACAGAAAAAAATATTGATGAAAAAATTTCAATGAAACCTGACTTAAAACCCAATGCTGCAATGCCAACAGCAGAAGCTCTTCAACAAAATTCGAGTCCATCAGTTGTTACTGAAAAGAGTCAACCAATTACTGATCAAACAACAGAGACGACTGTAATGATGACCACTCGAGGTCAAGATCATATTACAGCAACACCAGACCCTATGAAGATGAAGAAAAATAATGCAGTTGTTAAATCTTTGCACTATTCACTTATATCATTTTGGGTGATTTTATACTTTATATAAAAATAATAACACGCTTGATAATGAATCTATAAATATTTTAAACGCCGATCTCTTTATAGTAGCTTTATCTTATTAAATAAAAGTAGATTTTAAACTTATTCACATTGGTAGTGTTCATAATTGTGATACTAGTATTAGAAACAGTGTAAATAAACACTTGACTGCAATAAGGATTTTTTATTTCAATCAAAAGTAAAATCATAATGCCTAGGTAATTTTTTACAATTTGATTTGGCTTCTAGGCTCTTTGCACCTTGGGCGTAGGCTTCCCTAATGTCAGACTGGAATGGTTTTTCTTGTCTACGATATTTTGTTGGTGGAGGTCCATAATAATCGTATGTTGGCGGTGGAGCAAATTCTGCATTAGATAACAGTTCTTCGGAGTCATTTTGATTTTTACCTTCACTTCCATCATTTTCTAATTCATTGATTATAAGACTCGGCTCTTGGCTTTTTGTAAAGTTCCGATACTTAACTTTAGTTTCAGTTTTCTTACTAGTCGAAAAATAAAGGCCTTTTTCTTCATTCGGAATAAAAATGTCTGGTGGGGTTTCTGCCCGTTTTCGTCTTACATCAGCCCAAGTTTTTTTAACTGGAGCATTGGTCTCAGCGTCTACTATACTGCCTTTAGTGTCGAACGTGAATTGAGAATTAGAGGCAGAAGATGTTTGTGGTGGTGCGAATTCTTCAATTCGTTTGTCTCTTTGCTGTTCTACATATTCTTCTTGAGTCATTTCTCTGAATTTCTTCACCTTTTCCTCAACGCCTTCTTTGCCGATGTCCCAATCACGAACATAAGATTCCCGCAATTTTTGCCGTTCCTTTTCTTTTTCTTCTTTGATTCTGTTTTCTTCTTCCTTTGCTTTTACATCAGCTTCTTCTTTTTGTTGATTTAGGAATTCCAGCAAGCAAGTTGCAAAGTCCTTTGGTTTTTCTGAAACAATAATTTTTAAGTTATGATAATCTATTCATTCTTTACTGCAATAATTCCTTACTTAAGAAAGATCACATAACAGTCTGTTACTAACTCAAGACAAACTTTATCACTTGGCAAACCAGTGCAAAGATTACTAAAATCTTTGACTCGTGGAAAATTACCTTTAGGTTCCTCTTCGGGCGGCAACCCAGCCCTGGCCCTCTGCCTCGCCCTAGCAGCCGCCACTCGAGCCGCCATTAGCTCTTCACGTTTCATCCTCTCCTCCTCGGCCTCCTGTTGAGCTTGCAAAGTCTCTTGACGACGTTTGATCAGCTCTTCCATTTGTTTCTTACGTT
Source organism: Amyelois transitella (assembly GCF_032362555.1). Lineage (NCBI taxonomy): Eukaryota > Metazoa > Arthropoda > Insecta > Lepidoptera > Pyralidae > Amyelois > Amyelois transitella. Next base: position 5,317,713 of record NC_083523.1, read on the forward strand.
CCGTCTCATCAGTACTGAATGAGTAATAACCAACGCCGTGCATGCGGGCCTCTGGAAATTTGAATTAACATAAAGATTATTATTAGATCATAAAGATAGATTGTGTTACGTCTCAATCACTTATGGGGTAGTCAAAGGCAATTCTTGAAAAACTTGAAGGCCATGTTCAGCTGTGTGATTTAGTTATGGAAGCGAGAGTCAAATAGTGATAGGTTGCTAGACCGCCGCCTAAAAGAATAATCCCATGTTTATTAACTTTTTCCTCGATTGACTTTCACAATTCTCAGTAAAGCAGCTGAAACATATCAGCATAGAAACTAGCACTAGATGAAGGTATGAGATAGTATAAAATGGTTATATCTATGGATAACCAATATGATGATTTTTAATAAAAACTATTATACTTATATGCATACCATCAAATAGCAAGTCTTGATAATGTATATCTTTGTCTTTTGCAAGCAACTCCCTCTCCTTTTCTTCCCACTTCTCACGCAAAGACTGGAGGTAGTCATTTGTCTTCTGAACGAGGAACGGCTTTGCTGGTGGTTTATCTATATCCTGCAAAATTAAAAGGGTATAAATAAGGGAAGTTAAGTTTTAGGTGTAGTAAAACAATAAAGTGTAATTGGACTTGATTGTGTAAATAAGGCATTTACTGTGTGTAATAAAAAAGGATACTATGTTTAATTTCGTAACAATTACTCAAGCAATTATCCCACCACTAACTTTTGTCCTGTCTCTAATCTCTGTAATGATTTGATAAAGTGTTGAGCAGAGTATGGTGTACTTAATATTTCTGGTAGGATACACAGGACCAATCAATCTGTGTTGCTGTCTTTTGGTTCTACTTTTTGGTGGCCTCACCAAAAATATCACACATAATGCAGCAAAGGCCTAGAGAGACAAAGAGATACAAATCTAATTTCATAAAGCATCGCGATCTTCCCTGCCTTCCACTTCGCCGCCTGGTGAAATTTATAAGCATGCACATGCGCCCCTGACCTCCTCTTTTGGACTCCTCCTTAGACGGCTACTTGCTGGATGTCGTATCTTACGCTAAACTCGCACGCCCTTACCTCGTGAATAATATATATTCTATTGTTTTCTCCCAAAAAATGTAAGCCTAGTTTAATTCCATTAACCTATACATTTTTAACTTGTCTCTCACCTGCAAGGTTTTATCTGCCAATCTTAGGGATAACGCAGACATTGACAGGGAACGGAGGGCGTTGTCAATTAGAGCCAACATGATTGCCCGAAGGTTTGCAAGATGTTCACAGCAGGTCAAAATTGCGCTGTTCAGGGCTTATTGTACGTCGATGTATACCTCAAGTTTGTGGGCTGACTATAATAAGAAAAATTACAATGCCCTCCGCGTCCTTTACAATAACGCATTTAGAGTGATATTGGGTCTGCCCCGATTCTGTAGTGCTTCGGGTATGTTTGTGGAGGCGCGAACGGACTGCTTTTATACAACTATGCGTAAGCGGAGCGCGTCCTTAGTGCGCAGAGTACGGGCCAGTTCCAATGTCATTTTAAACATGATCGCTGAAAGACTGGATTGTCCATACACCCAGCGTTGCTGTGAAAGACATGTCGCGGTGTCTATACCGCTGAGGAGATATTAATGGACATCCTTGCATTTAATTATTTTATTTTAGGCTGACATTTGAATTTATTATTATTTTATTTTAACTTATTTTATTTGTATTTTTTATATTAAGATTAATTCATTTAAGTATAGATTGATTTTTATTTTCAAATTTTGATTGCGATTTGATTTTTTAAATTTAATATTGATTTAATTTTATCTATTTGATTTTTATTGAAAATTGTATATGGATCTTTGTTGTCTGAAATAAATGAAATTTAAATTTAAATTTAAATTTTATTTTTATCTTAAATGATACAAGAAGCCAAATTCACCCACCTTTCTAATATTTTCATCTGCAACATGAGTACTTGATTTATCCTTTGCCTTAAATAACTGTGCATCTTTTTCTTTGAAATATTCTAAGTCAGATTTGAGACATTTTCGTGTACGACCCAGACAGTCTGTGAATTCCGTCCTGGAGGAACAAAGAGGAATGGATAGTTTTAAAAATAAAAATAAATTCAAACATTTTAATCTTATTATAAAGAAAATTTTAAGGAAATTGGATTTATAAATAATAAGCTTGGGAAATAATTATTTCAATTGGCTGATGAGTATACGTAATATTTCAATTGTTTTTTGACATGCAATAGTTTAGGCTTGTAAGTGTTCTCTTAACATCCACATATTAGAACAACACGACTCTTTTACAAAAATTATTATGTATATGACTGCATCTATCATACAACAATAGTAGAGCCCTTGTCTGAGTCATAGGAGGTGAAAGAGTAAAAACCACACATCCTTACAAACTTTTGCATCACTACTCACTACACATAATGTATTTTTTACTACCTATTTTCCCTGTGGACGGATTTTATTCCTGTTTGAAATGTTGAAAAGAGGATTTTCTGGTGGAAGTTTAATCAACCTGTGCGAGCCAGGGCATGTCAATAGTTTATAATATTAGTATGATTAATAAGCTAGTGAGCTATGTATGGTGATAAGTTGATGAGCTAAAACTGCACAACACCAGTTCTCAAACTTCTTTTTATCGTTTATCAAACAATGCGCATACTAAGAGGCAATCAAGACAAAAGTTACTATACTTATAATTCTTTTTTGAAGAAATGGGCTAAAAACCTGTTGGCTATGTCTTAAGGGGTGAAGATTTGATTATATGTTTGTATCAATCCACTGAATATTACCAGTCACTTTCATCAACCTCACAGCTACCACCATCCTCAGCCTCAGTCTCAGTAGCTGCATTATTTGGAGTGTGCTCCTGCTGCTTCTTAATGTTGAAATCCACCAAAAATCTTCCAGCCAGTTGAGAAGTGCCCACACCATCTGACAAGTGTGCATAGAGTTCTGCCTTTTTTTCTAATGCTAATCTGTAAAAATATAAATGACTCATTAATATTAAGTATATCCTCATTTATTGCCCAAAATTTCTTATTTTTACTTTACGTGTTCGATGTCATACTTTACAATAATAGTAATCAGAAACAAATGTCATCACTATTGTATTTGGAATTTTATATGACATAATTTTGACTGACATCTGCGACCTTTGCAAATGAAACTAGGATATATATTATTTTACTAGAGGCCGCCCGCGACTTCGTCCGCATGGAAACCCTATCAATCCCGCGGGAACTCTGGGATAAAAAGTAGCCTATGTGTTATTCTGGGTCTTCAGCTACCTACATACCAAATTTCATGGTAATCGGTTCAGTAGTTTTTGCGTGAAAGAGTAACAAACATCCATACATCCATACAAACTTTCGCCTTTATAATAGTAGTAGGATATATACATAATTTAAATAAAAATAAACAAAATGGGGCTTAGCCATTTAATAGTTATTAGGTACATTGGACTGGCTTAGAATTAGACCCAGCCTTTAGACCCTGGGATTGGAACATAAGATTATGCTGGGAGTGACAGAGATAAAATAGGCATGATGACAATTTTTTTTTTGTTTTAGTCTTAATTTAGTTGCACAACAACTAAAACATTGGTCAAATAATGGCATCAATAAACAATAAACTACCCGAGATATACAAGGTAACATAACACATTATTTGGACGAGTCCAAAACGCCCCTTACCAAACGCTACTCAAGTGTGACATCACAACTGAGTTTCTTGTTCGCATCATGAACTTTATTTGTATGGCAGCTACCTTAATTATTGCGTTTATGGATATGATGTCTTAATGACAGTTATTCCATATTTTTGTTTATTCACTCCTGGCATAGTTATTTTACATAATTTTGAATTTTTTAAATGGACTTTCCCATCGTACTTTGAATGAATATAAAACATACAGGGCATCAACATTATTACTAAAAAATCACATAACGGATTTAATTATGTGTATTCTATCATGTTATGCACTAATAAATAATGTTTAAAGACCTAGTCATCATCCCTATTATGCTTACTTTGCCTTTCTACATGCTTCTAGTTCCTCTATATCAAACGCCTTTAGGTTATCTTTGAAGCTTTTCTTTGGGGTATTAGCTTCCGTTGCCGTCTGGCTTGTCTTTCTGGCAGCTGGTTTAAAATGTTCAATTTTATTTCGAGGTAGCTGCTTCTTTTCATTCACTTCTTCTTGCTTTCTTAGTAATTCTGCTTTAAGACTCACTAGCTGAAATTAAAGAGAATTATGTGAAACCTTATTTTAAATGACAGGGCTAATTCCCCTTTCTAAATAACTGGTAGGCACATAATGTAAAAAACACTAAAACGAGAACAATGTTTCGGTTGTCTTGATATCATTTATTCTGTTCTGTATTGTACTGTATTTCACTTGCATTACCACCCATTTTACTTACCGTAGATTTATTGAATAAAATCTTTTTGGCCTGATGGTCATTCATCCTACTTATTTCAAACCTTGTTATACAATTACTTTAATCAGAAGGAAATTTTCACATTACACACAAACTATGTATTTCTTTCTGAGCCAATCTGCAAAGTTCTAAACACAGATAATAATATATAATGTTCAAAATTTATTTTAATCCCAAAAACATATAAAAGGAAAAGAGTTCTAGTTATATAGTGGTTCTTGCAATGCAATTGCAAAAATGCAAGCAAGCAAAACAAATTCTAAGATTGCCTGAAGGCTGACCTGTTCTGACAGTGACGTTCCTGACTCCTGTTCTGACAACGTCGACAACATTTTTCACAGTCTTTTTTTTTATTTTGTCACATGCATAAGTCATGCTCAAAGAATGCTTATCAAATTTAGTGATAAGGGTTATTAGAGTCGAGTCGAGTTTGAGAGATCCAAATATAATTCCGTGCATAGGTAATCATATGGCTACGAATGTATTATTTCAATTCCACCCTGTCTCATTCGAATTACAGTGATTTATTACTACAGATGTAATTACATACATTTTGGAAAGAGATCATGAGGAACCAAAAAAATTTTAAGTCTTACATTCAATTTGCCCGAACCAGTGTGAACGCAGCTTAGAATTGAGTTGAAGTTGCAGTTACATTGCCGCCAACCTTCAGAAAACGAAACACGCACGGAAACGTTGGCAAACTTCTTTCATTACAACGTAAAAATTGCTAATTTCATGGTCATCTGCCAACCATCTCACGGTCTTGAAGTGAAGAAAGAATTTTGTACGACAAAAGGAGAACATTTTGTGTACAACAAGCAAAAAGAGTGACAAATTCTTCCTAAATCGGGTTTATATGAACAATAAACGACTGCAGAAATAATTTTTATTCAAGTTGGTTTAGTGGAAGCGTGAAATTAAAATGTCAACTCCTGCCAGAAGACGCCTGATGAGAGATTTTAAACGGTGTGTTTATATTACTTTGTTGAGTTAGGGCACAATTTAATTATCATGGTCTTATAATATGAGCATTTAATGTTTTTCATATTTCTGAGACACAATGTAATGCTGATTCGTCAAATTACATCACTGTCATTTTCATCGATTTCTATTTTGTTCTACATCTCCATATAAACACAAATGAGTTGGTTTTTAATAAAAGCAAAGGATTTTTCATATGTTTAAATAGTTATAGCACGTTTATATATACAGGAATATGTCACTTCACACTTTATGTTTTAGCTTAAGTAGGTTATCCATACACATAAATTTTTTTGCTAATCTTACCTAGGTACCTATGAGGCGTAAGTATTGAGGCCGCAAATATGTTTGCCAATTCTATTAATATGCTAACACTTGACAGTGAATATAAATTTCATATTTTACCTACCAAAGCGATTATAAGTTTTACAAAATAAACAATTTAAATATGTCCATATCAGAGTGGAATAGGACCACAGGCCAATTTTTCCTGTGACCATAGGAAAGAAATAAAAGCGAAATGAATTTGTGTTTAAGCACTTACAATGAATGCATTCCACACTAAATGGAGTGTCAGGCAAGTGCCATTTAAATAGCCAAACTATATTAAATACATATCAAGTATGTATTTATAAAACAGTTATATAAGCAAATAAACTTCAAGACCTAGCATTTATGTCTTGACTATATGACCTTCCCCAATCCACAATTATTTGTATAAAAATGGTGAAATTTCCTGTTATTAGTATGTATGTAGTTGCTGTGCTGTGTGATTCCTGGCACCAATAGGAAAATACTAGAACCAGTCCATCTCTTTCCCATGGATGTTGTAAAAGGCAACCTAAGGGATTTAAGCCAAACAGCTGAGTGTGGCCTTTCAGTATTTTGATGACTGTTGGCTCTTTTTACCCTGCAAGGGATATAGACGTGATTATATGTATTACATAAAATGTCTACAATGTGTGACCAACAAATAATTGTGTTTATATTAATTTCCAGTTTACAAGAGGACCCACCCACTGGTGTATCGGGAGCTCCTACTGACAATAACATTATGATCTGGAATGCTGTGATATTCGGACCTCACGACACTCCATTTGAAGACGGCACCTTTAAACTCACAATAGAATTTACAGAAGAATATCCAAACAAACCTCCCACAGTGAGATTTGTGTCAAAAATGTTTCACCCGAATGTATATGCTGATGGGGGTATATGTTTAGACATCCTGCAAAACAGATGGAGCCCTACATATGATGTTTCAGCTATTTTAACTTCTATACAGGTAATCCATACTTTATCAATTTTATATCATAAATGCAAAAGATCATCTGGTACATAGAAACTATTAAATTTTGTATTGAGTTGTATGAAATTAGAAATGAATAACTGGTAGAAACATATAAATACATAAACCAGCATCATATGTTCAAATATGACACAAGAAAAAGCTATGAAGAAACTTTAACAAAGTTTCTTGATAGCTTTTTATTGTTATATTCATATTACCAAATTTTCCTAAAGAATTATTGTGATTGTGTGTGTACTTTAATCAAAATGGGGACATTTTGGCAAAAGGTCAAGAATAGATAATAGCACCACAAACAGCAATGAAGGTGACTTCAACAATGTTGGCGTGTTAATTGTATGGAGGCGACAAAAGTATTTGTTTTTTAAATTAATAGATTGAAACTCATTCAAAAGTTCAGAAACCAAACACAATCAACTGTTAATTTGACTGGTTGGCCTTCTGCATCCTCAGTTTTAAGGCCATTGGCTCCCATATCATCTTCAGTTTTTTGGCCTACCCCTTCTACGTGTGGATGGCAGAGATGGTGTGGCCAGACAGATTTTGTCTGCTAGCTATGTCCGAGATATAAAGGCAATCATTGTTGTGGTAGTTTTACACATAATTATTCCTTGAAACTGAAAGCAATAAACTGTTAATGGGGCAACCGGAAAAAAAACTGATGACAGAGTAATTCTTTAATATGATTCTTTTAATATCTTTAATATGATTGAAGGTTATTTTAATGATAGGACTGTGGGAATTCTGATAAGATTTTCACAGTATGTACCATTTTTGGGCATCATGTGCACTATATGCAATACAGATACACTATAGTTTATGGTCCTGAATCTTTACATAAAAACATATAGGCACGTCTATATATCCCTTGCGGGGTAGACAGCTAACAGTCTTGAAAAACTGAAAGCCCACATTCAGCTGTCTGGCTTAAATCCCTTAGTGTATATATAATATAATAGAATTGTGATTCAAAGAGTGACAGGTTGCTGGCCCATCGCCTAAATTAAGAATCCCAAGTTTAAAAGCCTATCCCTTAGTGGCCTTTTACGATATCCACGGGACAGAGATGGAGTGATCCTATTCTTTTTTTATTTGTGCCGGGAACCACATGGTATCTGTTTTTATACATATATCCTTCCCTGACAATAGCTATGAAAAAGGAATATCCAAAGTATAATATTATAAACGACCTGTTGACCGCGACTTCGTTCGCCGTAGAAGTTCACTAACAATACATAAAAACTAACCCTCTGTATTGCCCTTAGAGGGGAGGGGCAAGAAATTTTTGTATACGTGTTTTTAGCTGGACCAAGCCTAACACACCTGAGAAAACTGCATTCAAATGGGAGCAAGGTTTTCGCATGAAAAGAGGACAAAAATACAGACAACAGAAATTCTCAAAATCACATTATTGGCTTCTGCCGGTTTATTTAGATCTGTATCAATTTTTGACAATATCTTTCAAGTATAAACATTGGTCAGTTACTATTTTATTGTATGTATGGTTTTGAAACTATGTTTGCTGTTGTTGACCTCTCTAAGAAATTTTTCATAGTAGTGTGTGAAGGACATAGGGCATATTTCACACAGGCTAAGCTACAGCTATCAAATTGTATTGATCATGCTAACTTTTACTTAAATTTCATTTCAGTCGTTACTCAGTGACCCAAACCCCAATTCACCTGCTAACTCAATGGCTGCACAACTGTACAAGGAGAACAGGAGGGAATATGAAAAACGGGTGAAAGCTTGTGTAGAACAATCGTTTATCGACTAGCAGGGACAAGCAGGACCAGACAGCACTGAAGTTATCGCATCACGCGAGTGCGCTAAGCGAGACAGCCAATACCTCCATAATATATTAATTCATTGGGACAGATGTAAAAATTTAACATGTATTTACCATCTTTCCTTTGAAGCTCTGGTAGTGCAAGCAAGGTTTTGTCATGAAATCAGAAACCATCACAAAATAATATCATTTGTTGTATTAAAAAAAACTAAAGTTTTGTTAAATGATATGAATTTTTTGTTAAATGCACATTGATAAAATTACCATTTTCTAATTTTTCATGTATTTTTTTTAAATTTGTAAATTACTTTATCTAAGCTATTGAATCAAACCACAATAATCAATTGTAAGGAGATAATGTACACTGTAAATTATTTCCTTCACATAATCATGTATAGCTGCATAGTTATTTGTAATGGTGTGTATAAGAATGGCTGGTTTTAACTCCAAATGAATGATTATTGTTTGGGTTCGGTGGGTACATACGCTATCTAACATTGGCATTATATTAATTCAATCATATTTCATTACCAAACTACAACACTAAGCCATAATAACTTTGATTTTGTTATAACTTCACATTAGGGCATGTTTATGTTTACCTCTTTGAACAGTGTTTACCTATAATAGTACAAGTGATTTAGTATGCTTTATACAAAACTCTTATTGCTATGAATGTTATCATTCTGCTGCACAAAATTACGCAAAAACTAATTCACATGAAACTAGTGTCCCAATGGATATTTGTGCATCTATGTGTAGCAGTTTTCTTGTTTTCTAATAATGCTATAATATAAAAATGTCTTTGTTTTGCGGCAAGGATATTTTACTTTTATGTGTAATATTTTGTCTTCTAGTAAAATATTATTTTCGGTTTTACATTGTATTTTCCTTCCATCCCTATTTGTAATAAACCATGATTTATAAAGTGAGTAAATTGCGTTCTAACTTCTGGAGAGGAGCCAGGAGTCTACATTATAATCACGATCCTGGATCAGGTATTTCAGGTTGTTATTACAAAGCGACTCTGACCTCTGCAACTAACCAATATCGGATCATGGTTACACGCTCAGTTGCCGAGTGCGCAACTCCATGCGATATATATCTCACCGTAAGAAACGAGAAAAATATCGCACTGATTCTATCATCGAACAGCTGATGAGGCAAACTAGTGTGGAAATGATCGAGAGCCTAGCATCAGTTGGCAATAAAACAAATATGGTTGCTTACATGGAAAGTATCTCAATCGGAATTCATGTAGTTACTAAATGAAAAATGTAATATTTTTGATTGATATGTTTTTAAATTTAATAAGTGTTTTTAACCAAGTCGAAGCCTACCAATTGTATTTAAAATCAACGGGTCTTTAAAATAAATCTATCTTATAGACCAGCTATACTCAACCTGCGGCCCACGGGCCCAATTTGAAATTCTTATGTTTCGTTCTATTTTAAGATTTAAAAGCCTTCAGCAATAACTGGAAAGTGAGCAAAACGCCGTAATTTTACATCGAGGTATGTAAAATCAACAAAGTAAATACACCGTTGCCTCTGATTTGTTTTTTATTTATCACCTTTAATTTCTCGCTTGCGGCCCGGGATCCCATGACGGAAACAGTTTTGGCCCAAGTATAAAAAAGGTTGAGTATGGCTGTTCTATACAGTCCCGAAAAGACTGAAAATTTCAGCTGTGTATGGCTTAATGATGGTATTGAGATTATGGTTGCCAGCCCATCGCGTTAAAGAAAATTCGCAAGTTTACTACTACCTTTTAGTCTTACTTTGATTGACTTTTACAATCTGCGCACGGGAAGTGAAGCACCTGGCAGGCCAGCACGGAAACTACACAGCACATGAAGAATCGACACTAAAGAAATCAGCTGTGGCTAAACAACTTCACAAATTGGATTTGAATTCCCAACCTCCAACCATCCCATAGTGTATATATATTATTTGTAACTTTTTCACTCAAAAACGATTTAACGGTTTTAGACGAAACGTAAAAATAATATAATTAGATCAGAATAAAGTCGTGTGGATCCCGACACCAATATAAAAAAACAATAGGTCCACTCCCTCTCTTTCCCAAGGATGTCGTAAAAGGCGACTAAGGTATAGGCTTATAAAGTTGGTATTTTTCTTTTAGCAACATGTCACTATTTGAATCTCAATTCTGACGTGACGTGGCAAACAGCTAAACGTGGCCTATCAGTCTTTCAAGACTGCTGGCTCTGGCTACCCCGCAAGGGATATAGACGTGATTGTAGGAATCATGAATGAATGCAGTTTAACACAGATTACACCCGGGTGATTTTGACACACACGAGCTGAAGGTACTGGTAAATTATATCATACTTTACATTATTTGTTTATATTCAAAATTCTTTTATTATTAATCCTACAGTTTACTAAGTGATCAATCAATATGTTGAATATTATAAATGCAAATGTATCTTTATTTAGTTGTCTCCGCGTTATCTACTAATTGGATCTCCTATCCGCATTTATATAAAATTAAGAGTCTGGAGAAAGAGTACGAGGTACTTATTATCCCGATAAAAACGAAATTACCCGTGGGAATTGCCAAAAACCTGTATTCTTCTATAGGTGGCGTAAAATTCGCGCGAGCGAAGTCGTGAGTAAAATATAGTATTAAATAGGTATTGGATAAATAAAAAAAAATTGTACGAAAAATAGTTTATAGATATATGTATTTTAACAATACATCACTAGTCTTACTCCTTAATTACAAATTTGTTTTGCTGTATTATTAAGTTTTTTTTATTATTCATTAAATAAGTTAAAATACCTATTTTAACTTATTTAATGTGTAATAAGCAGAGGAAAAATAATAAATAAGGTATAAAAAGAACCGACATGTCGCTAAACTATTTCGAAAAATAGTTAATATTTACAGTAGGCCATTAATAACAATACATCCATTTTACTGACTAATAAATTCAACATTTATATACTGTAATAATGGTTCATATTTTTCTTAACAACCAATTCTTAATAATAATTCCAGTAAAAACTTTTATAACAAATTAACCAAAAGAGAAGCCCAAAAAAGATTCATTCATCTGGTTTTAAGATCTTCTTTTAATTTATAATGAAGGAGTTCCATGCATACTGTAGCATCCTCTGCACTGTCATGACCTTCAACAGAATTTTGGATAATTTTCTTCAGATATTCTGATGATAAATTTCTCAAGGCTCTTTTATATGGAGGACCCATTTTATGAGGAAACAAAACACTTGTGTCGATAACAGTCTCATGCACTAGTTTAAGGGCTTTAAAGTCAGATTCTAAACTGTGTCCAATCAGGATAGTTTTACTATTAAACATGGTTAAAAGAGTAGCCTGAACTTCTAACAGTGTTGTTCTCACTTTGGCCATGTGTTCTTCAGTAATTCCAGAATATCTTGTATTGTAATCAATAATAGGGTGTAAAGGTTTTATAAGAGTTTCATAAACAACTTTGCAAGAAGAATTTATCACTGTAACTCTAGTTAAATCCAAGCCATGGGTTGTATAACACATTTCACAATCTAAAGAATATACACCATAATCATCCCTTATAACTTCTGGTGGCAAGGTTGTTACATATCCTCTCAAGTTATCATAATCAACATATTCATATACATGAGATGGTGCTATACAACATCCATCACTAGTTCCATCTTGACTGCAACATTGGTATCGTGCCTCTCCACGGACTCTGTATTTATTATTAGGATGATAAATACATTCTTCTTTGAATGCAGGGAACCCTTTTTTATCTACAGTATAATCTTTCTTACACCTACAACATGTTCTAATTAACCCTTTTGGTGGTTTTTGCTTATTCTGGCTATATATTGTAGCTCTACCTTTCTCACCACTGGGATGAGGTCTAGGGAAGCCATTTTCTCTCAACTGTTCTTCTGTTAAAATCCATTTTTTAATATTATCGTACAGTCTAGGTCCACTAAATTCTTGTGTGTCAATCAGTTTCCTATTTTTGTTTTCTATACTCCAAGACCCAGTATTATTAGATTTCCCTGATATTGTGTTTGGAAGTTTCTGTAGCGTTATACAATCAGAACCAGACTTTTTCACACCATTACATTCTTGTAGTTCTTTCCGTAATCTGCTTACAGTTAAAACAGCAGAGTTTTTGTATATTTGTACAGTAGAGCACTTTTTACTTGTAGCCAGTTCTTCATGTTGAGCTCTAGCATATGCATCTGTTGCACTAAGGTAAATTTTTAAACACTCATCAATCATCATGTTTAAGTAAGTTGATCTAATGTTTGCAGCAATTTTAGAGGCCAATGGCTCTAACACACCTGGACGGTCAATGAACTTATCATTAGGGATATGCGCAACTCTTTGAGCTCCTTTCTTGATGGTCTGCACTATGGTACTGTTACTTGTTGAAGGTTCACTTTTAGAGGCACTAATACTTGGCTGAATAGTTTTCTTTGCATTTATCATAGTTGATGCATAAGGCACATGGGCAATGCGAATTTTAGTGGTACCACTTGAAGGAGTATTATTGGGCAGGATTTTATTTACATCTGTTTTTGTTATAATTCTACTACTATCAGGTACCTGTGGTGGATTCTTAGAAGCATGAAATTCTCTAACTTTCTGTAGTCTTTCAGCCATTGCTTGTGCAGCATTAACTTTGTAATCTGGTTTTATAGGTGCCCTTGGGGTAACCTTAATGTTTTTATCACCAGTTCTAGAAATTCGTTTCTTGGTGGGTATATATTCATTTTCTTGTTCATTTTCAACCTTGTTTTCTACATCTGTATTATTTTTTTCAACAGGTTCAGGAACATACTCTTCAAATATTCTTTTACATTCCAATGCTCTACTCTCTTCATCAGAATCAGATAAGACAGACAGCTCATCTTCATTTAAATCTAAACTGGCTGACTCTTGATAATGATTATCACTATCTGATAAATCATTAACTTTATCTTTCTTTCTTTTTTTATGTTTTTCTTTAGATTCTCTAGAACTTTTGGAAGCCTTGTGATTTTTGTCTTTATGCCTCTCTTTGGATTTTGAACTACTAGAATGCCTTGAATGCTTATCTGAATCTTTTGAGAAATACTTCTTATGTTTAGATTTGTCATCTGAAATGTTTGAACTAGAATTGTGTTTTTTCTCACTACTTTTATCTTTCTTTTGTTTTGAATATTTATCATCCTTCTTTTTAACATCTTTACTTCTATCTTGATTGTGTTCTTTACTTGAGCTTTTTTGTGTTGTTTTATCAGAACTTTTGCTTCTGTGTTTACTCTTTTCTCTGTCATGTGTTGAAGACTTGTGACTCTTATCAGATCTAGATTTACTACTTTGTGATGTCTTAGCGGATTCTTTAATTTCGTTTTGTTTTTTTCCATCTAGTTTTTTGTCTTTATTTTCAGAGCTTTCCTTATATCTGTTATTTTCTTTAGCTGTATGTGCTGTCTCTTTTTTTGTTTTATTTTTATCTAAAGTAATATCACCCTGTTTCTCTTCATCTAATATTTGATCTAGGATATCAAATTCTGGTCCTAAGTCATCTAATTCATTTAAGTCACCAGATATCTTTCTCTTTTTATTATCAGGTTCTTCTTCGTCACTCGAAAAGTATGGAACTTGGGAACGCGGGGTCGGTTGATATGTAACAGATGGTGTGGCAGCTTTAGGGTTAATCTTAACAGGTTTATATTCTAATATCTTCTTTTTACTTATACTTCTGTCTGATGGAATGTAATTTTGTTTATTGGAAGAATGTTGTATGGTCTCTTTTGGTGTATACTCTTGCACTTCTACTGACTGAGTACCTGGCAAGTATTTATCTTTGGACTCAATTGTACCTTTTGGTGTATATGGATCAATTTGCACCAATTCAGCACTACCTGGTGAGTATTTGAGTGGTGGTGGATTATAAATAAAAGGTTTTGATGAACCATTAGTGTCTGGAGGTCTTTTGATAGGCACACTAGCAGGCTTTCTAGGGGTGTATGGTACTGGTATATGCCGTTTTCTTAATTCATTGTCTTCATTATTATCAGTATCGGTACAGGATATTTTATTGAGCTCCGAAATGGGTGTGGGGTTGTAGGTAATTTTACTTGCAGCCTGCACACAACTTACTATACTCTTGTCCTCGACATTAACAGTTGCGAGTTGTGTTGTATTTACTGTAGTATTCGTGTCTGTTTGCTGGAGAACCTTCTGAACCGCTGCCGACACCAATTTTTGTAGAATCGCTCCACTTTCAATGCCATCATTATTAACACATAATGATTCCTTCTTAACATGGCGAAAATGACAATAAGGTCTCTCGCATAACCCGCTATCATAAAAAGGACAATTAATTCCTTTGAAATACCCAGTTGATGGAAGCATTTCCTTTAAACTATTCAAATTGAATTCTTATGTTTAAACCTATCCTACACTGAAATTGAAACGCTGAATTCATTGTCCTGTCATGTTTGACCGAAGTGGACCGAAGTGTCTGCCACAGATAATAATTTAAAACTTCTAAAGAGTGTCAGCAAATGAAATTTCTTTCAGACAAATGTGTTTAAAATTTAATACCATGGACACAAGTCCTCGATAATTTAAAGGGGTCTACTCACATCTGCGACAAGATGCAGCCTAATAATAACCTAAATGTGTTCATCATACGGCTCTATTTTCCAGCAATAAATGTATGTATGTATATATAATTTTGAAACTTAACGAGAAGCCCAAGACCTATGGTCGTCGCGAGTCTTCAGACTCGTGAGTCTTAACTTTGGCCTGCTGACACGCCACCGTGACATTTCTACTGGATTATATGTCATCACAAATTTTAATTGATGGTACATACATACATAAAATCACGCCTCTTTCCCGGAGGGGTAGGCAGACTACCTCATACTAATTGATGGTAGTAGTTTAAATCCAAAAAATAATAATTAATCTCTATGGTTGATTTCGTCACTAACTTGAAACTTCACTAAAGGGGAAAATGGTGGGAGAAGAAGCAGATTCAAATTAATGTCAGGGTTACAAGAATATGTTGCAAATTTGATTTCACAATCACCTTAGCAGACGTCGTGATGAAAGCTCCTATTATTCGCGAATTGTCCATAAAAGATTACGTTCATAATATCGGCATATTTTGGAAGTTAATATGATAACCACGGTTCTCATAAAACTATTTCATCTCTGTCCTACTTCGATTAGAGAGTTGTCAAAACTAGTGACAGATGCAGTGGATAAATTCGTGAGTTTTTTCGAATATTTGTATCCAGATTTCACATAAAACTTAATTATAACAACAAAATGTTGGAAGAAATGGTGACCGATTACGCTTCTTACTTGAAACTAGATGTTTCTAATAATTTTCAAACAGTTCAAGATGTTATTGACAATATGCTTACTAGACTTGAAGAATTGACGAGCGTATTACAAATTGTAAAATCTAAAAACAATGACTGTAATTCAGCAGTTACCGACGACATAAGAAAGTACCGTAACGAAATAACTTTACTTTCGAAGAAAATAGCCACACTAAATTCAGTCATTGTGACCTTGCAAAGCAATGTTGATGCGATTGAAAAACAGGTTGAAAAGGCAGAGATTGATTTTGGTGTTACAAATGACAACAAAATAAAGAATCTATTAAAACCATTTTTGAAGAGAAATGCTGTCACTCATACTTTTAATTCATCAATCACTATGCCTGAACAAGTCCAGTTTCACAGTGCTTTGGATAACTTTGAAAATGATCCATCATCAACAATAATTAAATAACAAAATACAGAAGTCCTTCCAAAGTCACCTATTTTTAAGCTACTTACTAACATAAGTTTAAAGTGTTACAATAATAAAACAAAATAATGTTACAGAAACTGTTTTATTTAGGTAGGAACTGGTGCCACAAACTTAAGATTCTTAAATGGAGATTTACATCTCTAATTTAACCTAATAAACTTATTTAGCTTTATAAGCAGAAATAAGTAGATATAATCACAACAATTTCAAACATAACAATATTTTAACATTAATATTCACTTGGTGATCAGTTGATTTTTTTTGTAAGTGTCTGTACTTGAAAGATATTTGCAGAAAAACGATATGGGGAACAAATTGGAGTCAAAATTGTGTCTAAATACAATAGGTAGTTGTATGTATTTAGATATACCTCCAAAACTGGTATGTATACAAAAATTTTCATCTCTGGGAGGTAAACACAGTTCATCTTGTTTTTGGAGATTGTCAGTGAACTATATATTAGTATAAATTTTTTTTTAATTAAACTTCCAGCTGGGATATTTATACATAAATCAGAAAAAGAGTAGAAATTAATCAATATTCATTATGTTCCTTTTGCAAAAATATGTTTGGGTGTACCATTATGGTTAGTTGTTTTATTTGAATTTGTGTTCTGTCCTGACCTTATTTTGTTCTCATTTCGGACAAAATTCTTAATACTAAAAAATTATTATGTTTATTGTATTGTTAAAGGGTGGGCAAAATCAACCTACATTATACACTATTGTGTACCTGTAGATCCAAATCCACTTTCTCCTCTCTTAGTTTCATTTAAGTTTTTCACTTCCTCTACTTCAGGATAATAAATCCGTTCACAAATCAGCTGTGCTATGCGGTCTCCTTTCTTCACTTGGAAGTCTTCATCAGAATGGTTGAACAGCACAATACCAATGTTGCCGCGATAATCCTCATCAATAACACCAGCTAAAATATAGTCTTAATTGTAAAACAAAATATTAAGTAAATAAACCTCAACTTCAAATAAATTTAATTAGAGAAATGTAATAAAAAAGCCCTAATGAATTGATTAAGTGTAAATGTTTTAATTAACTGCCTTCAAAAAAAGCTGGTTCTCAATTTTACCTGTATGTATGTTTTTGTATTTTTGCATATATGTATGTACTAGAGGCCGCCCGCGACTTCATCCGCATGGAAACCCTATCAATCCCGCGGGAACTCTGGGATAAAAAGTAGCCTATGTGTTATTCTGGGTCTTCAGCTACTTACATACCAAATTTCATGGTAATCGGTTCAGTAGTTTTTGCGTGAAAGAGTAACAAACATCCATACAAACTTTCGCCTTTATAATAGTAGTAGGATGTTTGCCCTGGATGATTTTTAGGCCCTTTTCAGGAAAATGTTTGTTACGCTTAGGTTTAAGAAATATACCAACTTCAAAAAAGGAGGTATCTATAAGAGGTGGGTCTCTCTTTACAAGAGTACCTATATTTTATTAATCTATTTATATTTTGGTTATGCAATTGAACCCTATCTACAAAATGGAAAACAGAGGTCATACAAGTTGACAAACATGGTACTTTGTTATATATATTGGTAAATAATGAAACAGACAAGAGCACATCTAGTGTAGGCTTCCATGCTGGTCTGGTAGCAAAGAAAATACATGGTGTCTACCAGCCACTTCTCTTCATATGCACGTGTTAAAGTCAATCAATCAACTTAGGGTTTTTATGTAGGCAATGAGTTAGCAACCTATTTAAAGTTGCCATTGAGTCTATTTAAGACTTTGCTCTGCATAAGGGATAAAGTTGTGATTCAAAGTATGTATTAGATAAAAAATACATACCTCCTACATCAATACTGTTTTTCAATGCTAGACCTGAACGAGGAGCCACTCTCCCATAGCAACCCGGTGGCAGTTCAACTTGCAAGTCAGTTTTGATAAGTGCTTTCCCACGAGCTGGAACTACAGCATCATAAGCACTATAACATAGACAATACAAGAGAAATTACACAAGTGTCCTTGTGTCCATCCAATTTTGAAACAAGGTCATGTCAAGGTTTTCAAATTAGCCGAAAAGCGCCGGTGGCTTGGCTTGGCACATACAATCTTAACAGGATAAAATGACCACGATGTTGACGAGTAATATTCTAACCTAACTTCAACTACCTTAGCCAATTTCATTCAAACACAGTTCGGCTATGAAGGAAGCCGTACAAGATAGCTTACCATAAAAATCTTACCTTTTCATGTCTAAACCAGCTGCTTTTTCAGACCCCTTTCGTGGAGTAAAAGCATTTTCAGTAATGCGTGCGAATTTTAAGGTTGGTCGACTTTCGAAAAGAGTCATTCCGGAAAGATTACAAAAACACTTTATAAACCGTGAAACCAGGTTTGCAGCTCTCCTTGAACAGTTGGCCTGTGGTGTCGAGTCGGTCTAGCTCTGGATACCTTAGTAACGCAACGCAACCTAGCTATACTCAAACACGCACAAGTGAAATGAGAGAAATTGAAGCGGATGAGATGAGAACTGCGTGCTGCGTGCGATAGTTAAAGAATTTTATTGAAATTGACTTTAATCGGACGGAATTATATTTGCGTTGGCGCAATTTTCTAGATGAAATGTCAAAAATTGGCGCCAAAGCCAGCCAGCACCACGCACGACATGACGTTTGATTGACGCATGTTTGACAAACGACTGCATTTGATCAGCAGTACCTACCTAGTTTTATTATCATTGGAATTCGACTGTTTTTTGCGAACATAGAATGGACATAGTACGTATGTACGTACGTACGTTTTGTTACCCACCCATCCATTAAAATCACCTAACATAATAATCTTCTCATTTGGCTTGGTAACTTTCAATACTTCTCTTCCACTATTCCAGAACTCCTCGTTTTCGCTTTTTGCTGATGTTGTACCCCTCGAACCCACATCCCACGGTGCATAAACACCTAGAACGAAGATCCATGTGATTCCAACTTTCAGCCTAATCCATAGAAGACGAGGGCTAACACACTCATACTCATTCACACACTCAGCCATTCGTGCAGAAAGAATTAGACCGACCCCTTGACAGCCTCGGCTGGACAGATATTATTTAGACACAAGTAAGAAGGAGAGTATTTTTGTATTTGTCATTCAATCAAATAGCAGATTTAACCAGATAACTGTGACGGATACTTGTGGAGTACGGAGAAGGCCATACGCTATAGTGTACTCTTTAACGCGACTGAAAGTCCACGTTCAGCTGTAATGCAGCGGTATAATGATTTAATTAGTAACTAGACAGATTGCTAGCCCATCGCCAACAAAAATAATCCCAATTTACAAGAAATGTTACAGATGATGAATGAAAAGAAAGACGTCAATATTCAACAGAAAATTTTAATTTTATTATTGAACCACAATCTACGAATTAAGTTCTTTGTTCCGACTTACCGAGCTTCCTGGTCCTGTCTCCACCCACACTCACTCTCACCAACTTCAGCGACCGACGCTTCTACCGCAGCCCACGTCTGGATCTCTTCGACGGCCGCTCTTCTCTCCAGGGTTGCAGCTCTGCACGATATCTACCGGCGACAACAAGTCGACTTCGCTTTCTACTGTCTAGACTCACCGCAGACTGCGAGCAACGCAACGGCCTACTCCTGACCTCAGAAGAACAATCCTATGGAAGTGCCCTATGCATGTACTTTTCCTGCATACCTAAATAAACAAACCCGGATACAAACATGGCGGACTAGAGATGTTCATTTAGTCGATAATATTTTATCGATGGATGAGTGAGTTAAGATGTTTATTTCCGAATTAAATTTATTAAAAAAAATATATTTACATCGGGAATCCTTACTATCTTGGCTATAATCTAAGGTCCAACAATATTGTATCTATTACCTATGTCATTCTGATAAAGTGTTTGGAAATCAAATATAATTACATACATAAATAAAATCACGCCTCTTTTCCGGAGGGGTAGGCAGAGACTACCTCTTTCCACTTGCCACGATCTCTGCGTACTTCTTTCGCTTCATCCGCATTCATAACTCTCTTCATGCAAGCTCGGCGGTTTCGGGTACTTTTGACCTGACCCTTTACCAGGACGTCCTTAATTTGATCAAGATACGTTCGTCTAGGTCTTCCCACTCCGACCTTTCCCTCCACACTCTTCTTGTATATCTGCTTAGTCATCCCGCTTTCATTCATCCTCTCCACATGACCGAACCATCTCAACATACCCTTTTCTATTCCTGTAACTACATCTTCTTTCACATCACAACATTTCCTTATCACGATGTTCCTTATCCGGTCACTCAATTTCACACCCATCATACTCCTTAACGCTCTCTTTTCCACTGCATTTATTCTGTTTTCGTGCTTCTTTTGCCATACCCAACTTTCACTCCCATACATTAATGTCGGGACCAACACGCCCCTATACTGGCTGTGGCCAGTCGAGCCTTTTTGGATAGTTTCTGACTGCTCATAAAGGCATGCAAAGCTCCATTCACCATGTTCCCCGCGTTCACTCTCCTTTCAATATCACTATCACACTTGCCATCTGATGTAAACTTTGATCCTAGATATACAAACTCTTTCACTTGCTCAACTTTTTCTCCTCCAATCAAAATATTACATGCTGTCATTTCTTTCTCCATTTCAAAAACCAGTGTTTTAGTTTTACTTACGTTCACTTTCATTCCTTTCTCTTTTAAAGCTTCACGCATACAGTTTACCATCTCCTGTAATTCTTCCGCTGATGACGCCAGTATAACCTGATCGTCGGCATAGAGCAGACATTTGTCGAGTTACTCATTCATCCTTAATCCAATTTCGGGCTCTTTCAAATCTGTCAAACTATCCATAAATAGGTTGAACAGCCACAGAACAGAACAGTTGCGGCGACGCAACACATCCTTGCCTAACGCCTTTCTCAATCTTAAACCACTCAGTGTGCGCTCCGTTTATCCTGACACAAGCACTCGAATCCTCATATAAGGATTTCAGTGCTCGTATTAAAAAACTGCTCACCCCATGTATAGAAAGTGCTGACCAAATTCATTCCTCTTAACTCTGTCATAGGCCTTTTCCAGATCTACGAATGAGCAATAGACTTTATAGAATAGTGGTACGATAACATTCTTACACCAATCTTTTGGTACTCGGCCGCTTCTCCAACACAAATTGAAAAGGCAGTACAACTGACTAGCTACTACGCCTTTTCCTGCTTTTAGCATCTCGACCGACACTATCATACCCAGCAGCCTTACCCGCTTTCATACTCTTCTCTTAAGTGCTTCCACAATTTCGAACATTTCAATTTCGCCTTCCATCTCATTCTCTTTTTCTTCGCTAAATCAGAAATCTTTATAATTTCCTTCCTTTTTTTCAAATTAACTTTCAAAATAGTCCTTCCATATCTTTAGCACACATTCTTCTCCTTTCACAACGCTACCATCCTGGCAACTGATCCTAGTCATCTCTCTGGTTATAGTTTTTCCTCGGAATGATCTTACGGATTTCCAGAATACTTTCAGATTTGACTGAAAGTCTTATGATAGCCTTTTATCAAATTCCTCTTTATACTCTTCTTTCTTTCTATTCACAGCTTTCTTAACCAAATCTTGTTATTTTTTTATATTCCTTACGTGCTTCATTCACATCTTCATCCATGACCTTTTGCATTCTTAAGTTAGCTTTTACTGCAAACAAATCCAGCCATGCTTTCTTTTTTCTCGCACAAGTCTTGCACATCTTTACTCATCCACGCACTTTTGTGATTTTGTTTCTTTTCTTCTTATACTTACACCACACACTTCAACAGCTACTTTTACAATTTTTCTTCAACCTTTATCTACAATCACAAAGTCTATCATACTTTTTAAAATACCTTCCACTCTTGTGTAGGTGTGGATCTTTTTATGTCGAAACATTGAGTTCGACACAAAAAGATCCCACTCTAGACAAATTTCTAATACACTTCTTCCATTATCATTCATCTTTTCGTCACCAAACGCAACAAACACCTTTTCATATCCATCACGCTTTACAACCCCACCCATCCATTAAAATAACACGTAGCATAATAATCTTTTCATTTGGCTTGGTAACTTTTAATACTTCTCTTACACTATTCCAGAACTCCTCGTTTTCTCTTTTTGCTGTTGTTGTACCCCTCTATTTTTTTATTATTTGGTTTCTTTTCACTAAAAACATTATCAATACATTTAGCATGTGGCAATGAAGCGGGTTGGTTCCAAGAACGCATTATCTAAGTTAAAACATTTAAGTAGGTTACGAAACTGTGTTGTCACTGTGGAGCTAACTAATAGGTCAATGTTAAAATCACAGCAAACAATTACTTTCTTATTACTTTTTGCAACTACTCTTAGAACTTCCTCCATTGCAGCGCAGGAACACTTTCTACCAGTGGAAAGAGCACAAAGAGCAGTTTTGAAAGTACTCATGTCTGTGCCAATTCGTCATCCAACTGCGCTACTTCATTTCAAAACTAAGACCCTAAGCTTACGCAAGCTCTTCATATATAATGTTGTTCGCAGGTTTCACCGTCATTCTGCACAAACCTTACTGTCTGACACTAGAAGATATCGGTTTAATGTACCCCTATGTAAGACTCGCTTTGCTCAAAGATTATACAACTTTCTAGCCCCAAGAATATATACCATCCTTCAAAACAGATTAAATATTATTAAGTACACTAACAAACAATTAAAAGATAAGTAATTTAACTATTTACTCCATCTAAATGAATATGATATAGATCACCTCTTGACACCATTAAAATAATGAAAAAAAAACCAAAACACATATTAACAAAAACAAAATAAAATAAAAATAAGGCATAAGGCTCCCCAACGCAAGAGAAATATAAATTTAAATAAAGAAAAAAAAATCACTTTCTTATGCACGAATATTTATATATGCGTTTGTGTCTATATGTACCTATGTATGCCCTTAAATATTTTTTTTTTATATTGTATGTTCCTATATTGTTTATCTTATACACCCAACGCAAGCATCTCGGTTCTATAGATATAATTATATGTGTGTGAACTGAGTTCAAAGATATATGTCACAATTTGTTAAAATTATAATAGAAGCCTTATCTAGGATGTGGAGACCTGGTGTCTTGTACGACAGGCAGTTTAAGCCTATTTCAAGCGCCAGTCTTCACAAAATTTACAGTAATTACCTATTTTATTAAAAGTAGTAGTATAAGTGTTAACCCTGTTACTTGCATGCACCAAATGTAAAAATTTTGTGAAAAAATAAATAAAATTATTATTATTTATTTATTACATTCAGGAAATTAATAAAACTATTATTGAGTGGACTATAAATACAAATAACAATGTGTTCCTCAAGTTCGGCACAAGATACCTCAACACTAATACAAACAGACCTATGGTTTAGTTTAAATCACGTGTTGCGTCCACAGAATCATCATTACAAAAATTTGATGATTCTGTCGATTTTGACAGATTATGTAAAGAAATGTAAAGAATCGTTTACCACAATGTAAACCCGTCAGTTCTTTTATGTTGTTTGCTAACAAAGTAGCAATTCTATTTTTATAAAATCTTAAAATATAAACATTATCGTGGAGGATTACTTGAGCATGATGGTTGATCAGTGGTAGTTGTAATGTCCATTAATGCAGATGGGGATGGATGGTCTGCCTGAAAGAGAAAAAAATTGAAGATTTAACAAATGACATGGTTACAAGTAATAATAAGTAGGTAGGTAAAATAGAAACATGGACTCAAATGTTTGGTAAATTGTTAATCTATAAGTATTTTTTTTGTAACTTAAAAGTTTTTATTGTACACCAACAGACACCCACGCTTTTGCCCATGGTACACACATAATAAGTTACTTGGGGATAACGCAGCTTTCTAGCATTAAAATAATTTTTATAATTGGACCCGTAGTTTTAGAGCTTATTCATGTAAAAACAATCACATCTTTTCATTTTATAACATTGTAAAGAAAAATATCATAATAACATTAAGGAACACTCATCACACCACCAGCCTCATCACCAGTGTTTGTGATAGGTTGTGATAATCCAGTGATTGTGGTAGATTAAAATGTGGACATCCTGCAACTCAAAATTTTTTTATGGAGGCCTGCGACTACTTTTTATAAGATATTTTGTGAGTACTAGAACAAAATTTGTTCCGATTAATATAAAAATACATTTCCGTCAAAATTGAAATAAGAAAATTAGTAAGTATCAGAACAAAATTGCAGAAAAAAGGCTTATTATGTTTTCTATGAGTTGACAAAAGTACATGAGACTTCATGTACTTTTGTCACAATCACAACACGTCATGCTAAATAATAATATCAGTCAAAATAGAAATTGTGAAGTATATGGTAATCAGAATAATCGGTCAACAGTTACAGGGTAAAATTTAAATAACTTCATTGGATCCAAAAAAAATAGATTGACACATTATTTACCTTTGCAAATATTGTTGGGTTAGCATCATCTCTCAATCTAACTATATTTAAAGTTTTATTGAATGCACTCTCTTCAAAGTGCATTGAGCTAACATAGGTAGATGTCTTTTGTTCCCGGCCGGATATTTTGTATGCCAATTATTTGTAGCCATTCCCTTCGCCGAGATTCGTTCCTTGGTAAACTAAAACAAGAAAAAAATACAATATCATAACTTAGCCCCTTATCTATACTAATACTATACATATACATACTATTATAAAGCTGAAGAGTTTGTTTACGCGCTAATCTCAGGAACTACTGGTTCCAATTGAAAAATTATTTTTGTGTTCAATAGACCATTTATCGAGGAAGGCTATAGGCTATAAAACATCACGCTGCAACTATTAGAAGCGAAGAAATAATGGAAAATGTGAAA
The DNA here is from genome assembly GCF_032362555.1 of Amyelois transitella. Lineage (NCBI taxonomy): Eukaryota > Metazoa > Arthropoda > Insecta > Lepidoptera > Pyralidae > Amyelois > Amyelois transitella. Next base: position 5,342,927 of record NC_083523.1, read on the forward strand.
AAAACGGGGAAAATTACTCATTTTGAGGGCTTCCGCTGCAAAAACGGTTCAAGATACCAAAAATATATGTATGAAAGAATTATTCCTCTTGTAATAATCTAAAAAAATGTCCGCGACAGTATATGTCTATCTTTTAAGATAAACTCACTAGAACCGTTCTTATGGTAACCAAATTTGGTCGAAATTAATGCATTATTTGTTAAGAGTTGTATCAACGTAATAATATTAATCTTTATCCAAATAAATGTATTGTTGCTTATGAGTACTTAATTGTGAACAAAATTGTCTTGGACATCACTTAATTTCAATGAACATCATAGAATATATAACAATTTAAAAATAAAAAATGTTTAGGCTATATAACATCACGCTGCAACTATAAGAAGCAAAGAATTAATGGAAAATGTGAAAAAAAAACGGGGAAAATTATTTGTCCTTGAGGGCTTTCATGATGTCCAAATAACTATTCCACGCGGACGAAGTCGCGGGCACAGCTAGTTTATCGATAAGATTCTATGTTCGATGATGTTCAACACTAGCACACGTGTTTATGTTTTCGATGTGAATGAAATATTGAGAATATTACAATTTTTTAAAGCTCACAACAAAGAAGATTAAAAGTAATAAGGTTTTTAAACACATTTCATTAAATACACTGTATGATAGACAATAATTTAACCAAATATTAACCACTTACCGGTGAAAGGTTAAATTCGGCCTATTTTTGCTTTGGCATAAGCCACAATATGCTATTGAACACTTCATTTGTTGTTTATTAACGATTAATATAAGCACAACTTGGTAAACAGTAGAAAAACACGGGATTTCCTCGGAAAAACGTAAAATCCTCACGGTGATAACTTCCACGAGTAAGCTAAGCGGGCTACTTAAGATGGCGGTGCTCCAGCACAAACACATCGAAGCCAATGAAGAGGGTGCTGATAAAAGAGTGTAAACGTTTTTTCTCCCGTTAAACCACTGTTGTGAGAAAGAGACAGATATATCAGTTTTTATTTCTGAGTCAAGTTGAACAATTAGGGCACCTCCATAGAATATTATTTCATTGCTCCTGACTCACTAAGACTTCGAGCAACTTCCGACTCACTGGAAGACAACTGGCACTTGCAAGCTACTGAAGCACAGATTGCACAGCAAGATCAAGACTTCAGATCTTCGGTCTTGGAAGGGGAGTACTGTGGCGACATCTATACGCCACTAGTCACAAAAACAAAATCACGCGACGCTATCAGTCCTTCTACACACACATCTTACTGAAAAAGAAATTATACTAACGGCACATGGATTTTTCATCTAAGTAAAACTTAAATACTCATACTTCCAAATGGGAGCCAAAAACTAGCTGTCATTTTGTGTAAAACATACTAAGGAAAGACCTTTCTCCAGGTGTGTGGTACCTGCGAAACCGCGGCTCCAACGATGTTAAGTTGGAGGTTGTATTTATGCTCCAATCCGTGAAATCTTTGTTTGCGCGATTTCTTATCTTCGCTGCCATTGGCTGAGCGAGCACGTCGATTTATTCGCTATGATTGACAGATGGTGTGTGACGTTAGTGCTGTCGCCACAATACCTACTACCACCCAAGACCCAGAGGTTTGAAGTCTAGATCTCACTGTGCTATCTGTGTGCGTCTGTAACTTGGAAGTCAGTTTTCTCCTAGTGAGTTCAGAGTTTAACAGGTCGTGACAAAATCCACAAACTTTGTTGATTTTAATTTTTCCGTAATAACGTATTTATTTCTTCATACTTAATCTAATAAAACAGTAAAAATATTTTGTCTGTACATTTAGTATTTTTGACTGAAATGGAAAGAGGGACACTTAAAATGAATAATAGAAAGCAAAAATATTTTTTTTTTATTTCTTGTCTATCTGTCTGTCTGTCGGTATGTATGATCACGATTATCTCCGAAAGTACTGAACCGATTTACTTAAAACTCACCAATTGCTTTGTTTTAACTCAGAAGAACATTTAAAGTTTGTTTTATCAAAATCGGTTCGCTAAAAAAAAGATATCGACATTTGAATGAACTCAAGGCATGAGTTTGCCTGAAAATAAGTTACGAAATTTAAAATTTTAAGTCATTTATCATTGTACGACAGCATAATACCCTATAACATAAATATGAGTGAAAATCAGTTTGATAATAGGTATTCTGGTTTTGCCGCACGTAACATGCGTAATTCTCACGTAAAAAGATTTTTGGTTTGTTAGTCTACTTTAGTACCGTGTGGTTCCCGGCACCAATACAAAAAAGAATAGGACCACTCCATCTCTTTCCCATGGATGTCGTAAAAGGCGACTAAGGGATAGGCTTACAAACTTGGTATTCTTTTTTTCATTTTTGATTCAGTCTTTTCAAGCCTGTTGGCTCTGTCTACCCCGTGTAGTCTACTTTAATTTCGACACCACCGCAACGTTTACTTAAATTTTGCACAACTTTTTACGGTAGAAAGACTGAGCTGCGAGACTTGGGTTTTTTACAGGATGTTTTTGATGGCTTTGATTTGACATACGAATAATATGACGAGTTAGCGTTTAAATATGAAGAAGATTTTATTGGTTGTTTTTCTGACGGTTTTTTGGTTTTACAAAATTAAGGCTGTTTTCTGACGTTCACCGAGCACAGCTCGGCCATCCTAGATTAATTCTAAGAAATGTAAAAAGAAATTTAAAAGTAGAAAAGACGTGCAAATACCTACGCCAAGTAAATTAAATACAGGATGTGAACACAAATAAATATGCAATGACCGCTCGCTAAATTATACATCGATCTTGTTTACCATGTTGGGTCTGACCAATTTTTTATCTATCTACCTACTCTTAATCCACGACCCAAACAATACAAAAAATATCTACCTGCTGTTGGGACGGGGTCAGATTTACGTAAAATAAGTAGTAAGCGTCTGATCTACAACGATGATCCTCCTTCCGAAAAAAGGTCTCAGTGAAAAATGTCTACAGTCCACAGTAGACGCGTCTACTTCGATCAATATTTTGTTGAAAGGAATACGGAAGCGTGCATTATCCTAGTTCTAGCATACCGCTTAAATTTGAATCACAAAACTTATTGCACCGCGCGCATTTCGACCGCACGGCTTGCGGTTTACCAAAAATCTCGCACAAAAACTTTACTAAACTCGAGAGAGCTACATGGATTACCGTGATTCATACGGGTGAGCCCCCAAAAGGGGAGTTTGTCCATTTTTATATTTACATCGTGTCCCTCGCGGCATGCGCGGCGCCTTCTTGCCAGTCTCGCTACTACAGTTTCACGCACGAACACCACAGCAATGAAAGTGATGTAAATAATACTCCTATCATAATATTTACTCGCGGATTGTTATTTTCAAAACATCGACAGATGATATCAGTGAAGTGTATGTGAATTTGTTTTAAAAAATGTGTGTTTTGTGTCAAAAACAACTAAGAAAGCGATCTTGAATGTGAATTGCTTGGCTTCGATCCGAAACCGAGGGAAATGCCGTCCGTTCTCAATGTGCCTATTTCAGGAAGCGTTTCAGCAAGGAACTTTTTGTTCACATAACTTACGCTAGAGGTCAGTATTGATTGTTTGCTGATAAGAAAATGAAATATGGTTAATTTTCATTTTAAATTCATATATACTTACATATTCGTAATATAGTTATGAATGTGTAGCTAGGGTTCAAGCACCGACCGCTCTTCCCTTTAACATCCCTTCTCCGCCCTTTACGCATGATCGACCGAGTTTGGGGTTCTCTGGGTAGGGAAGGGTGCGGGTATAATGCACGCATGTACTTATACCTACTACCTATAAACGTTGGGGACCTGCATATCTGTGCATTCATAGCGCAACTACCTTATTAGAACGTATGTAATATACACTGTTGGCTCAGTCTACTCCGCAAGGGATATATACGTGACTACATGTATGTATGTATAATATACACGCATGCTACATACCTTCCTATTACTTATTAACAACAAAATGCAATTACAGAGCAATTCAATGCAGTATTTTTTTTTTCATAGTCCCTGATAGGAAAAGTGGGACTACATTTTTTATTTATTTATACAATTAGGTACATAGGTAGGTATTAAGTTTAAGATTAGATAAATTTATTAACATGCTAACAGATTAGGACGTTTTGTTGCAGCAGGAAAAAGTCTTAGCCGCTAGTATTAATAAAGAATAGATCATAATGTGAAAACCTCATATTTCTTTAAAGCAGGGTAAAATATTTTTTTTAACTAAAGATAACATAATTATGTAAATCTAACTATAGGTATGTAGATAATCGACAAACAAAAAACTTTATTTTATCGCTTGCAACTTTAAGTAGGTAGGTGGGTATGCACTTCTCAATAGTGGTCGTGCATACAAAACAAACCGCTAGCAAAGATACATAATAAAAGTAAAATAAAAAAGCAAAGAAGATAGGCACAGAATAAAGGTATTTACCTACCTAATCACTACGTTTTATTATTTAGTCAGACAAACTGAATGTATGAAGAACGACATAATTAAATCATAACCATAACATTAATGCCATTCTATCTTACCGATATCATTTGCGCAGATTTACTGCGATATTCTTAGATAAGCGCACCGTTTTTATTGACACAAGGACGAAAAGACAGCTAAACGATGGTAGGTATCTATATATTTAAATAAAGAGAATGCGAAGTAATAGTAGCGAGCGACATGTTTGTTTTCATACCGGTCCGTATTAACGTTGCGATTGGTTCAAAATCCATAACTGGCCTCTGAGAGCCAGGTGTCGTTCACACCGCGGCCTCGCGCCTCGCTCGTCTCGTTAATCATTCGTGTTCGCTATTGTTAAAGCGCGGTGTACGTACAGCCATCTTTGTCAAATTACGGGCGATTCAATTACATTAATTCGGTTTGTTTGTGGTACAGAATCTAATGGAACAAAACGCGGAATCGACGCGTCGTTTGATAGAGTCGTATACATTTCTACATTCTCTTTTGTTCCAATACGGCAGGACGACGCGCTTCGTTGAATGAATGTGTTACGGCGGCGATAACAACTAGACAACCATTATAATGATGGATGATATCGTATTTTGCAAAAACAGTGTAAAGTGATCGTTTTTGTGAATAATGTGAAGGGTGTTGTAAATGTTTGTGTTCGGGTGTGTAAGCGATAAAAATTGCGTCGTAATTCAGTTGTATACATTGCATAAATGAGTGAAATGGCGATGCGGAGCGCGCGGGCCGGAGCATGCGCGCCAGTTTCCTTGCAATCGCTGGGAACGCACTGATTGTCCTTCGTTTACCTGTAAATCAAAATGGGAAGGTCCAGATTCCCAGGCAAACCGCTCAAATTCCATAACAGAAAGCGTATTAGTGTTTTATCGGGCGCTGTTTATCATGAAACTGCTCCAGAGAATCAGCCGCCCGCCCGTGGCTCGACGGCCACTGATTTTGTTGGGGAGAAAGAGGTAAAGAATGTTTCCAGTATTATCATTATTTTGCTTTGTTTATTTCACAATAAACAACTTTGATACGGAACTGTTGTTTTACGTAATAACTATGAGAGTGTAAAACATCGGACGGAACGTCAATTCCATTGCGTCAAGTACATTTTACATGTACCTACGTACCTACTTTGAGTTTGACATTTCACAAAATTAATTTCCTATCATTTATTTCATAAAAATATATATTTATATATATAAAGCCTCGTCAATGCTTATTATGATGGATCTCTTTCGATCGAACAGTTTTAGTTTTGTTTACCAATACATATGCCTAGGAACAGACCACATAACCTTTAAATATATTGACAACTCTACACTCCATTGTTCTTGTGAATGAGTCTGTTTTTTACCCATATAATATCTAAATTAGCCTGGATGATAACATAAAAAGTTAACCTAACCTTGAGTTTAGTTGGCTTTATTAGGTAGTCTTAAGTTGTTTCAGTTTTTGCCCTATTTTGACTAGTGCCTAATAATTATTAGTTCCGGGCTTTTAAGCAACACAATTCAGGATGTGTTTGGGAATACGCTCAGATGATGTTATTCTGAGAAATGATTTGACATAGGTATTATTACTTGATGTCTGTAGGGTTGCTAGGCGACTGGCTAAAGTCAAAGTCAGGGATTTGTTGATTGCTTGTTCGGTCAACATTTACGGTGTCTGGCCGTTAGCCGTGGTGTCTTTTGTTAGGCTTTAACTTTTTATATTCTAGATCAAGACTCAGAGCACCATTGGTTTAGACCAATAAAGCTAACAAAAAAATGGAAGCAAAAATATTTTTCTTTTTCGTAATTTGACTTTCTACTATATCTGAACTTTTATTAGTCAATGTTTTTACCACCACATATTGGATTCACATTTAAATTATTTACATCTAACTCTACATACATACATACATGGAATCACATCTATTTCTCTTGCGGGGCAGACAGAGTCCACAGTCTTGAAAAGAACTGATAGGCCATATTCTCCTTCTTCTATTATTAAGCCCAACAGCTAATGTTGGACTTAATGATAAAATTAATATTCATATAATGACAGGCCTGTCGCCCAAAAGAAGAATCCTTACTTTATGAGCTAATCCCTTAATCATATACTAATTCTAACTCATAAAATCCTGGAAGTTGTTAAAGTCCAGCCATTTCTTTAAATTTAAATATTTTTTTTTCACCTTTCCTTAAATTTGCAACATAAGTGATTTTTACTTGTCTGTAGTTATGTTCCTAGTGATATAATTATACACCATAACATAGTTATTAGAAAGCTATTCATTACTATCTAACTAGGAATATAATTAGTAAATGGGTAAAGTTCAGTGAAATGATTATAATAATATATTAAGTTATAATAATATTGAAATAAAAAAAAATTAAAAGTAATATTATATTTGTTTTTATTTTTATATTAATACAAAATCAACTTCATGTAAACTGCAATTTATTAAAACAGTAGTTTGCACTAAGACACCCTTTTAGGATACAGTGTTATTCATATTATGATTGTCGTTTTTCTTAGCTTTCACATTTAGATAAAACTGCAAATAATATCACTGGGTTATGAGGAACCGAATAATATATGCTTTCATCAATTAACCTATACCAGTACCCATAAAGATTTTGCATTTGATATTTTTATAATTACCTGCCTGCCTGACTATGGGAATATATTATATTATTTCTATAACAAATTTTACAGTTTCTTAATATGCATAGGTCTTATTAAAGACATCCAGATATAATATTTTGTGTTATAAAACAGTTAAATATTGGTTATCATTTAATCATTATGCTTTTAGGAGGAAGAAAAGAAAGAAAACAATAATGAGAGTGAGATAAATGACACTAGTAACAATAAAGTGATTGAGAATCCTATACCTTCGTTAACAAAGGACAGTGAAGACCAAGAACTCTCTAAATCACCAGTGCGCACAAGATCACAAAATAAAATGGAGCCAACAAAGGGAGATAAACCAAAACCAGTGAAGAAAACAGTCACTTTTGGCACTGTCGAAAGCTGTGATGATATCTATCTCCCACTGAAGAAAATACCAAAACATCATGCACCCCTTGTTCCAATCATTAAAAAGAAATCTGCTTTAAAACCAATGGAATACTCCAGCATTCTCAAACCTGCTAAGTTGACAGACTTGAGTTCAAAGTCCTCTTTAGATCATCAGGAAGGATATCTTAGAAAGAATTTGCATCCATTATCTAAACCAATGAACAAATTTTCACAATTTACTGAAAGCCGCTGCATGTCACCACCACCCAGGAACACATCACCAGTAGATAAGGAAAGTGGATCTTCAAAGTTTGTCTTACCAGCTAGGAGCAGTCACTCCTCAAGGGTGATAAAGCCTAATAAAAGATTTATTGATGGAGAAGAACAAGCAACTATCGCAAGCAGCATATCATCAGGGAAAGTTCTGAAGAAACCAAAATTAAAGAGGTTAGTTTTCAATAACTTACATGATGATGATGATACACCAGAAGATGACCAAGATAAAACAAAACAACAGTCTCTAAAATCATCCAACCTCTTCAAAGATAAAACTACAAATTCTTTCTCTGGTCTTAGCACTGGCCCCAGAAAATCAATGCATGATCTGTTCTCCTATGAAAAAGAACCTGAATATTCTCAGGACGAGAATTCAAACCTGGAAGGTCTGGAAAAGTTAAAAACATCAGATAAGGAGGAAAGAACAGGGCATGCAATGAGGAAATTGATGGACATATCAGATGCCAGTAGTTCAAGTAGTACTAGTAGTGGTTCAGAATCTGAAGAAAGTTGGGAAAGTGATAGTCCTGGTGGGAGTGGGGATGAAGAAGAGAGGCCAGCGCCACCCAGTCCTGAGAAAGAAAAGACTTCTGCTTCTCAGTTGCTTAGAGGGAAGGTGATAATCAGGGAAGCCCGGCTACAACTGAACCCTCCTGCTCAATCAACTTCTGGTCTTGATGGGCCCTTCTCTACAACAACGACATGTTCATGTAAGTAACATTAAATTTTTAAAATATCCCTTTCTACTAAGAGATCCAAATTATTTTAAGTAATTTCAAAAGAATAAGAATTTCCAATACAATATTTTTAAGGAATACTTTAAAAGTACTGTATCACATCATCATAATATTTTGTAATGTTTAATGTTATTGTAAATGATCATGTGTTGTCAACTATTATAAATGTCATGTCAATAATTTTTTAGCTCCCAACCCACCAACAACTGTCACATGTGGAGTATGTGGTGCAGTTCGTTTCTACAGGTTTGTGAAACAAGCCAGGAAGTTTGGGATATACTCCTGTGAGTCTTGTCGAAAGTTCATTTCAAAGATGTTGAAGAAAGAAAAGATGTCCCAACGAACTGGACCATTTGTTATGCAGTGCTTGCAGGGTGAAGGTTTGTATTATTTAGAAGTTCACTTTTTGTTTTACATTGCATCACATGTATTGAATAAAGGAACACATCCATTTTTCTTTCTTCAGGAAATTGCCATGTACCACCCATAGTTAGATCCCAGCAATGGAAGCTGCTAAGGTGTACCAACCAAGCCCGTTGTCCAGCCTGTTGGTTGAAAATGTGTCTGAAGGCATTCCAAGTGCCACCCAGTATAAAAGCCGGTTTGACAGCAATGTTGCCGCCTTTCATGAGGTCTGGAGTGAAGCCAGTTGGGCCTTTAACACAAGTGAACCCATTGAGGATTGGCTCCAACAATTCTACAGTACCAGTGTTTGCATTGCCTAGTACAGAAAATGAGAAACTCTTTACAAGTTTAAAATCATCCAAAAAGTCTTCTGAAGAGGTTGAAAGGGTTGAGGTAAATTTATTTAATGAAAACAAACTTGTATATTCAATCTAAGTTGTTTTTTATAAAATAACATTGATTAATGTCGTATTCTTTCAGGAGAAGCTTCAGAAAGACACATCTTCTGAGGAAGTACTTAGCAAAGAGTTAAGCGCAAACAGGAAACGTCGCATATCAAGGACCAAAGTAAGAAAGAAAGATAAGAGTGAATCCAAACAAACTGAAGATCCCAAACGGCAGAAGGTAGAACTCAAAGGACCTAGAGTTAAACATGTTTGTCGAAGTGCTTCAATAGTGTTGGGCCAGCCTATAGCAACATTCCCGACGCAAGAAGAGAAAGATAAGGAAAAAGTCACAGATGATGATCAGATGTCAATTGATAAAGATTCAGCAACACCAGACTTGTCAAGTTGTGAATCTGAACCAGACACCGAAAACAAGGTACCATTGGTTACCTTGGAGACACCAGAAACTGATAAAGATATAGAAGTTGAAATCACAGCAGAAACTAAAAAGAGAAAGGTGGAGATACCGATTAAGGCACAAAAAATAGAGTCTAGTGAGGATGAAACTGTTATGGACCTTGTGCCTAAGAAGACTGTTGTGAAACCTCTATCAAATGTTACCAATGTGAGATTTCTTTTCTTTACTTTCTTGGTTTATCGTGTTTTAACACTTAAATGATATTTTAGAAATTGAAACCTCTCTCATATATTATTAATACATAATCATTATATTTTTCATAGATTCTAAGTTTAATTATTTGTGTACAGGTACGAGGAAGATCCCAAAAATGTGGACAAAACAGATCGGAGTTGATTTGTGTTGACTTCTGGGAAAGTTACGATCCAGATGAAGTGTGCAGTTCTGGTTTTGGTTTGATTGGGACTGCTTCTTTCACTGTTGCCAGGCTGTGTTTCCTATGCGGAAGTGCCGGGAAAGAAAAGGTTCTATTCTTTTTGAAACAGATTTAAATATGTATTTGTTCTGGTTATACCCATGGGAGTGAGCGAGCCCATTGGCGGCAAATGTATGCTAGTTGTTATATTACAGTGCTGCACTTCTGATACTTTTCACTAGGGAAAGTCACATAGGGATAGTCCTTTTTTGTTATGTTTTTGTTTTCTATTTGTGTGCCAGATATTTACAAGTAGTTGTGCCGTTAGGAACACATATTTATTCGGGTGTCACAACTAGTTGTTCATGACAGATGGTCATTAAAAAAAACATCACATCAAACAATCACTCTTTTAATATAATATTTTAAAATAATAATACATTTCACAAATTGATGTAGGTACGACAGCAAAAACCTTAAAAACATTTTTGAATTCGCCTATCTCACATAGATGATCGCCTGTTGGAGTTGCTGCGAGTGGTACCACTCTTGGTGTGCGGAAGAGGCCGGCGGCGGGGCGGGCTGGACTTGCGGCCGGTGCGTGGTGTGCGCGGCGTGCGAGAGACCGGCCGCCCGCCGCAGCTGCAGGAGTTGCGGCCGACATTACCACGCCGGCTGTCTGCCCGCCGCGCCGCAGGATCATCGTAGCGACTATACGCAGGTACTTCTATATACAGTGAATGGAGGTCCCACTCTAACATATCCTCATCTTTTATGTCAATAAACGCAACACAAAGAAAAATAACTTCTCCGTCCTATTTAGGGACAATCCGATATATAGATTTTCGTGTTGTGTGTGTGTTTAATTAAAAGAAACATTTCAATGTCATCTTTTAGGCAAGGAGCTTACTGCACTACGTATTATTACTGTCACTTATTTGCAACTCAGGTCCATCATCAATCAAGCTGAACGCCTTCGAATCTTTTCGAGACTTCTCTGTCTAACCGGTACAAAATAAAAACGCTTTTTATGTGTTTATTGACGCGAAATGTGTAAGTGGCTGAATGGTGAAAGATTCAATGCTTAGTGCCTTTTATAAGATTACCGTAGTGAGTTACTCTCAGTAAATCTGATCACTCCACAAAAGTTTAATTGACATGTAAAAAGTATTAAAAATATTACTAAATAATTCCAATTCCACGTAATGAAAAATTATAATAATATCTCCCTCTGTTTTCAGATTTGCAGCGAATGTCTGAAATGCAAAAGCTGCGACAGCCGACGAGTCAGCAAGTTTGTGGGGAGCCTACCATTCTGCGGGCCTTGCTTCAAGCTGAGACAGAAGGGTAATTACTGTCCACTGTGCCAGGCCTGCTACAGGGACAACGATTTTGATAGCAAGGTAACTATCACATATGAAGAGGATAATTTTGCCAATTAAATCTATACCGGGGCTTGGGATTATTTTTTTAGGGGACGGGCTAGGCTTGCACTGTCGCTATTTAAATCTCAATTCCATCATTGAGACCTGAATGTGGCTTTTCAGTCTTTTTAAGACTGTCAGCTTTGTATACCCCACAAGAGATATAGACGTGATAATAATATGTACTTGTATGTATGTACAATGATTATTTTCAATTTTGATCTGATTTCGGATTTCGTAATGCAAAGGCTATTGGGATTTAGAGACTTTATAATAAACAGATAGTAATAAATACCTACTTATTTTCTATTCTAGATGATGGAGTGCGGGTCGTGCAGAAGATGGGTGCACGCCAGCTGTGAAGGGCTCTCCGGCGAGGGCTATCAACTGCTGTCGGCCCTCCCGCCGTCTATCGAATATATATGCTGCAAATGCATGCCCACCGACCCACCTTGGAGAAGAATGCTCACAGACCACCTCAAAGGAAGACTCCTACATCTACTTAAACTCCTCGCGAAAAACAAAAATGCCTGCGCGCTACTCAAATTAACCCCACATAAAAATACTCCCGTCCCTAACAAACCGTATCGACTCATGTCGCCGCAAGCGATAAGGAAGCTTCATTTCGATGGCGCTGATGATTCCATGAAGAATACGACAGAGACAAAAGTATACCGAAACACTGCTAGGGGAAGACGAAACAATAAGCCTGATGATGCTAATTCTCAGATATGGCACTGCTCATCATTGCTAAATGAAGCTATAGACAAAGATGTTCCGCATCCTTTGCATAAGGTAGTCAATCTCCAAGAGCCCTTGATGCAGAACAAAGAGATTTGCTTCTCAACAGGATTGTACGGCACTAAGACAGAGTTCGACGCTCCTTGTGTGGAAGTGCATGAAAATTTCACGCCACAAAAAACTGAGAAAGCGACAACTATGTTGCCGACGACTGTCCACGACGATAAGTATGAGGCCATATCTGATGATGATGAACCAATGAAACCATTCTCAGAAACTCGAAGCGAACAAGACCTGAGTCCAGCCCTTGTTAGGGCAAACATGGAAACTGATAATGTGAATCGAATTGTATCACCATCTTTGTTAGACATCAAAAAAAGAGTTAATAATGACGAGTATGTATCTCTGAAAGACTTCAATCACGAGATGAAGGATGTGATTGAAAGAACAGCAAGTATTGACCTCAAAGCGATATATAAGGAACTATTCACAGAGACATTCCCCTGGTTTGACTGTGAAAATAACTGTTTGCAACCAAACTTGGAGGTTGAAGGTGAACAAGATGACACAGAATCTCTGAAAGATCATGATATAACTGATAACAAAGATGATAAGTCTGCTATTGAGAAACCATTAGATCAAATTGTGCCAAAATTGGAAGTTGAAGATAATTTGGAAGAGGAATTACTTGATTTTTATTCAATAGAAGATTCAAGGATTTGTGTCCTATGCAAAGTGTCTGGTGATGGATTGCCGTCTTTGGAAGGGCGACTTTTATATTGTGGGCAGAATGATTGGATTCACGCGAATTGCGCTCTTTGGTCGGCTGAAGTGTTTGAAGAAATTGATGGTTCCTTACAGAATGTGCACTCGGCTATATCTCGTGGTAAAATGATCAAGTGCGCTGCGTGTGAAGTGAAAGGCGCTAGTGTAGGCTGTTGCGCCAAAAACTGCAGTGAAACATATCACTACACATGCGCCAGAAAAGATAATTGCGCATTTATGGACGATAAAAGGGTATTCTGCCCAGCCCACGGGAAAGATGTCCCAAAAAAGAGTTTACAAAAAGACGCCGACTTTGAGCTTACACGACCAGTTTATGTCGAGCTAGACAAGAAGAAGAAGCGTTATAGTGAAATTAACAAAGTGCAATTCCTACTTGGATCTTTGACAGTCAATTCCCTGGGAAAGATAGTACCCTCAGTCTCAGATTTTGAAGAGTTCCTAATGCCAGTTGACTTTTCATGTACTCGCCTATTTTGGTCGAGCAAGAAGCCTTCTAAAATAGTCAGATATACTATTAAAACAAAACTTTTATTAGCTGAACCATTGCCAGGTTTCGACTTTGGAGTAAATATAACTGTTGATCACTCAATGGAAGTTCAAGTTGTCGATAGAGTGATAGCTGAAATTGGTGCTTGGCATAAAAGCCTAGAAACTGGGTCCAGCAAGACTGTTATGATGTTGAAAAGCGATAAATCGCCGATTAAATTTGGGAACAATGTTACGCTTGAAGATCTGGCCGTGAAACAAGTAGTTGAATATCTTCTCGATAATATTTGCAAACAAGAACAGCAAGACGAAGAAGAACCTCAAAACACTGCGGATTTATTCCCACCTGAAGTAAAAGACGCCATCTTTGAAGATCTGAACCATGACTTATTAGATGGCATATCAATGCAAGATATATTCCAAGATTTGAAGAACGAATTCTACTGTCAAATCCAATCTGATGATAAGAGTAATGATATTGACGAACTTTTAAATGCCAGACTGGAATCAGGGCGACAGAATCATAACTTTAAGACTTTGACAACAGGACGTGGCCAACAAAGATCTAGCAGTCTTAATCTGAACAATAAATTTGATACTAGTTTTCTTTCATCTACCATAAAGAGATGCAAAATGGGTAAAACCTCAACAGTAACTGGAAAACTAAGTCCAGTTCAAAGAGCTATGTTATTAGAAACTGCATTAGATGCAAACAAGGATGCAGAGGGTAATATGGAAAAGAAATTAAAAACTGAGGATAGTAATAATACATCTCTATGTGATGAAAGTCCACATACCTCAGGGCTTAATTTCCGCCCTGCTTCTCCTAAGAAAGACGAAAGTACTAATGAAAAACCAGATAAGACAGAGGGTTATTATACAGATGTTATTGATTTCTACACTAAGATTCAGTGTAGCCCCATTTCCCAACTGGATGGTGCCGCTGATTGGTCAGGATCGGAAAGTACGTGTAGTTCCCGCCCAAACAGTCCGCGGAATAATGAAGAAGACTTTTCGCCAATTCAACAACTAGATGGCGCTGAAGATAACCATCCTAGTGACAACGCTCAAAGAAATCAAGCAAATCAGTTTATGTATCGAGCCAGTGGGTCTGAGAGTACTTACACTGTAACTATCGCTGGCAATTCCATAAGTGGACAGCCTGAACTCGTTATGAGGCCTTTGGATGACGTTTCTGGGGCTTCTGGACAGTTGGAACACTTAGTAAGATGTGATAGATGCCAGTGTACTTACAGAAATAAGGAGTCATATGATAGGCATGTACCGACTTGCGATATGATGTCCACAAGTGAGAGCGAAAGTGAAAATCCGAAGTCGCCAGAAAATAGAACATTGACGACATTGCAGAATGCATTCCAAGGAGCTTTTGCTCAACCAATGATCATACATGCAGGAGTCGTCAGTGGCAGCGAAAACACCGTGAAAGCACAGAGCATTTCTGCTAGAAGAACATCAATTAATACCAGACAGATCACTATTAACGGTACTATCGTCGAGACCCCATCTCCAGGGCCGTCGAATGAAATGACGATGACTATTACAGAACAAATGAAATCTGGCACGGTTATCTTTGATCAGAGCAAAACCACGAACGTGCAAGCGTCTGCTAATCAACAAGTGTTATCATCTCCGCAAATCGTTGTTACGCCACAAATGTTATTACCACCTAAAACAAGCTCGGCCGGTGGGCAGAAAATCATGACGCCCCAAATAATAACCCAGCCTGGTATTTTACCGTACAACATATGTGTAAAACCAGGTAATGGCAATAACTTACAACAAATACAAGGAAGCGATATGGCACAGTTGCTATCAGGGACAGGAGGCATTCAAGTTATTTCTTCAAACTCCAACCAAGTCCTCACAATACCATCAAATCAAGGGAATATAACACCACTAATGCAAGGCAAAAACCAAGTCACAAATTTCCCAAATATGGCTAGTGCTACTTCAATCGCACTCCCAGTAAATTCTCTTCAAGGAATGCCAAATGCTTCGATTATTCAAAATATTCAACCCATGATTCGACCACAAATACAAGGAAACCCTACTATAGTTGTTCCTGCAATGTCAGCGCAGAGACTGGCCTCGCCAAGTACTCAAAAGCAACAGATTCTATTACCGGGGAATCAAAAATCGCCTAAGAAACAACCTCAACCAGTTCAGCCCAAACCAATATTCCAAGCTGCTAACAGAGGCAGAGGTCGGCCAATACCTAAGCCCACTACAATGAAAAGACATACTAAATTAGAAAAAACGTTTACTACAATCAATCAATCGCCATTAGGACCTGGCAATACTGTTATACAGCTACAAACGAATAATCAAACTGGACAACCGTCTATCATAGTACAACCTGTAGCCAACCAAAACATCATGTCTGCCTATGTTGAGGCACTATCTCAGCAGCAAAACCAAAATATGCAGTATATCGCCACGATAGCGCCTCAAGGCGACTTCAAGACTGGGCCAACCCAATTCATTTCACAAGGCGGTCTCATGCCGCAAACATTCCAAATTCAACAAACGGAGTCAGGAGGGTTGGTTGCAGTTCCCAGTGGTGGAATCCCAGTGTTACTCCCTCAAGGAAATGTTGGGATATTGCCCCAAACCCTACAACAAGGCGCAACAATTTTACCACAAGGCGCAATTCAGACTCAAGGAATTATATCACAAGGACCAAATGGACCCACTATTCTTCCCCAAGCGATCCATACGCAAAATGGCGCGACATTAATACCTCAAGGAACAATACAGGGATTGACCCCTGGGAATATTTCATCTCAAACTGCGACGTTATTGCCGAATAATACGTTACAAACGGCGGGCGCCACAGTCGTCCCTCAAAGTGGAATCGGTAATGGACAAACAACGATAATTCCTAATGCATTGCCATCTCAAGGCAATGCTTTGATATCATCGGCTCCCGGAGCTACAATTCTACCGCAAGGAACATTACTACCCCAGTTTTGTAACGACCAAGTCATACTTGGGTCCACACCAACTTTAGAAATGGTCACAGATCCGTCTGGTTGTATGTATTTGACGACTACACAACCGGTCTACTATGGATTGGAAACAATAGTACAGAATACTGTCATGTCATCTCAACAGTTTGTGTCAACTGCTATGCAAGGAGTACTTGCCCAAAATAGTAGTTTTTCAGCTACGACAACTCAAGTTTTCCAAGCCAGTAAAATTGAACCGATAGTAGAGGTACCATCAGGTTATGTAGTCGTTAATAATGTTGGAGATGGAGTGGCGCAAGTAACGTCTACGCCAAATGTAGCTGCTCAGTCTGTCCAGTCGTCACCGCCAACACTGAAAAATATAAAAACAACAGTACCGAATCTGACATTGCAACCATTGCCGGACAAATCGTCAAATAATCGTCAGACTCCAAAAGTTATCCAGATGAGCCCATCGCCAATGCCTATAGGTTCACAAGGCAATATTATTACTGCGAGGCAGAATATTAACCCTATTACCTCACAAATACATGGCATGACGCTGTCGAGTACTCCCCAAAATATACAAAGAAGTATTGCCAAGCCAAGCAATGTAACGATGTCGCCAAACGTGACTCTCGTAGCATCGATCGGACAGCCAGTTATGGCTATTTCGCAATCTGTGCCTAATTCTGTTCCATCCTTCTCCTTGCAATCCATACCTCTATCGCAACCGATAGTGTCAAGTTCAATAGCACCTTCTGCCAACAAAAATAACATGAAGATTGAGAACTCGCATGTTATTGAAATAAGTGGAAATCTGCACGAAAGTTCAAATTCTTCTAGCATGCCAACTATAAGTGTTACACAGAGTTTAAAATCTCCGACACCATGGAGGCAAATAAACACACCAAGCAATGTTAACACAGATAAAATTGATATGCATAATATGACGGTGAAGACGAGTAATAGTTGCTCTATAAATATTCAGAGCAATGTCCCAGGAAGACCACACCACAATGATGTGGAAAAAGTTAATCAGAATTGTTTGATGTCTTTGACAAATAATGGCATGTCAGGAGTCAATTTGCATGCCCATCAATTTGAGTCTAATTTGAATGTCAGTCAACATTCGTCATCCCACTCTACAAGCAATAATGTTATACAAATAACAGCTGGAAACATATATCCTCCTTCTTCAGTCATGAGTAGCAACTTTGATGCTGACACTACATTGAAATTGAGCAAAATTAACGCTCTGTCGAAAGCTGAAGGTGGACATTTAAATTTCTCGCAAGAAATTATGGCGTCGCATTCACAGCAGCACGCCCAAAATGATAAAACTTTTCAAAATATGGGTAACAATGATAACAAACATAACGATAACATAAACAACCAAATGAATATTCATAAACTTAACAGCTGCCAAGTAGCTAGCAATATGAATAGCACACCATCTATCAGTATTATACCGCATAATGTAATGCGACCACCAATGCAAAACAATCAGAACTCTATGCCTGTTGGTAATAATCAAAATCAAATGTGCTCTATATCAAATACATCCCACAGTCAAGTCCAAATAATGAATTCTGGTAACAATTCGATGCAGAATATGAATATGTCCTGCCAAGAAAGTACAAACAATAGAGTCAACATTACTGTATCAAGTGACAACAGTCAGCAAAATACCTCTCAGCATGACATATCAAATTCAATGAACTCTTCAAGCATGACTCATGGGAGTATGCAAATTATAGCGCACGATAATAACCAACATGCAACTCCCAATCAAATTCATATAATGAATGGACAAATCCAACATAACCAACATAGCCGACAAGGTGAAAGTAACAATCAAATGCAACAAATGAATCAACCATCATCTAATCGATCTTTTCCCGACAATGTACACGGAGGTCAGTCGAACATGTTATCAAACAGAAGCACGCCCGACAATGCCAATCTTATGAATCAGTCAATGAATATGCATGGACTTAACAATCATAGCATGAATAGAAACGAACTCAATGATTTGAATCACATGCATATGCAACAGTCCATGTCCAATATGAATAATATGCAGAACAATCGAATGATAATGGAGAACATGCAGTCTCACAGTATGAACAATATGGGTCACCAGATGCATTCAAATAGGTCGATAGATAACATGCACAACAACCAATTGCATTCAATGCAGCCAATGAATCACCATATGAACAATAGTGGTCGTTCACAGATCGATAATAACATGCTTGTAAACCAGCAAATGTCGCTTTCTCAAAACAGACAGCTGGATAACATTAGTCATCATCACCAACATCAAATGCCGAATGTTATGCAAATGCAAAATAGCCGATCGCATATGGATTCCAACTTGATGGGAATGCATCAACATGTTCCTAATCAAATGCATAACAGGCAAATGGATAACAGCATGCACATGCACCATATGTCTGGAAATACCAATATGAATATGAACAGCCAAATAGACAACTCGAATGGCATGTCAAATATGCACAACAGACACGATAATAACTCGCTTTCAATGCAGAATCTCAGCAACTTGAACCAAATTCAGAACAATAGAAGTACAATGGATCATGCATCAATGATGCAACATCAAATGCCTAACATGAATTCTATGAGCAATATTGGGATGCATAGCAATATCAACAGTTCGATGCAGATAACGAACAACGGCCATCAATCAATGAATAACTCTTTAATGCATGTCCCTAACATCCCAGACATTAAAAATGAAATTCAAAATTCGTGCAGCGGCAGTTGCTCAAGCACTCCGTTTCCTAATAGTCAAAACTTTGATATGTGCTCAAATATGAACGCTAATTCCAATATGAATATGGGCGCAAGCAATATCATGCATAATATGAATGTTAATAGTAGCTCCAACATGATGATCAATTCCGTCAATAATAACTCCATGTACGGGCAGAACAATCAAAGCAATCTGGCGAGCCATGATATGCTAATGAGTTGCAATAACGCAGCCGATCATAGCGTAAACAATATCATGCCTGGCAATTCTAATCACCTTATGATGAATAATCCCCAGGCACACACAAACTCTAATCAGAATCAATTATTGACTGGTCAAGTCAATAATACGCAAATGAATATGAGCAGTTGTAGTATGGCACCCAATAACACTCCACAAGCTACAATGACGAATTTGGATAATCAAATAAACAGAAATAACATCCCTGTCAACGATCCTCCTAAATTTACACAAGAACCTTTGAGAGGAAAGACTATGATGGGATCAGCAACTAATACAAACATGCCAATGCCTAATATACCAAACAATGATTGTGCAAAAGTAAACTTAGGAAATGAGAAACAAGCTAATAATAACATATCTGTTAATAATCAAATTGGTTACATGCAAATGAATGCCCAGAACAACAGGGTGATCAACTTGCCTGAGAGAAACAGGATGAATAACGCAAATATGGACAATAATTTGAATCAGCACGTGCAACAACAGCACAATATAAGAGTTATGACGAACAACAATAACAGCAATGTATCTGGCATCAGTTCAGATCCCTTGACATTCCAACAAAAAAGTGAAAACAATAGCACGATGATCAATGTACCCTTTCAAGCTATACCTAACAGTGCGCCTATGAACATCAACGTAAACTCTAGTAATAACACTGTAAACATAACTGTTCAGAATAATTTAGTTGATCCGAAGATAGCGTCGAAGGCTGGAACAGATATCAACTTTCCACTTCAACCCAACACTAATTTACTCCAAAACCAAAATAATTCAGGGAATATGATTTGCATACCGGTTCAAAACAATACTATTAATTTACCAACTCAAAACAGTTCTAGTATTACGCTGCCAAAAGCACCACCGACGCAGCAATCAGGAATACCTACTAATGTGGTAAATCCAATGTCGATGAGGCCAATGAACAGAGTATTGCCTTTACATAGAGACGGCCAGAGCAAATCAACTAAGAGTGCTACTGTCACCAGTAAAACTCCAGCTGTACCGAAACAGAGGCCCGTCAGCCACGATATGCCAGATCTCAACATCAAAGACGAAACCATCGATAGCGACCTTGAAAAGGCTATTGAAGAATCTAAAAGAATGATGGAATTGGAAAGGGTTAAAAGGGAGAAAGAAGAGAGAGATGCGGCTCGTGCTATGCAACTATCAGCTGAAATACATCAAGCTAATACTAGCACTGCGTCAATTGCTGTAGAATCTAGAGCTAGTGAACCTGTACAGCCTAAAATGACATCTTTGCCAAATTTAGATGCCGAAATTGAAGTTGAACCGCCCAAAGTATTAACGGAAAAAGATATCAATAAAACACTGGCGTCTAAGATGCCTAGTGCGCCGACAAAGATAATAAAACGACCATTCAGTGATAAGAAGAGTGAGTCCGAAACTGCTGTGACTAAAAAGCAGTCAAAGAAAGGTCAAGAGAACAAGGCATCTCCACCGAAGCAGGTTCCAGATCCACCCAAAGACGATGGCCCTAAATTAATATACGAAGTAACATCTGAAGACGGATTTAGCTACAGTTCGCCTTCACTAACAGATCTTTGGGCGAAGGTGGTGGAAGCTGTTCAAAACGCAAGGAAGCAATCAGGGTTGTCATTGATCAATTACAATTTACCGTCGAGTCTTTCGGGCGCACATCTTCTGGGACTAAACAATAATGCTTTACGCTATCTTATTGAACAGTTGCCTGGGGTAAGTTTACTTTTGTTTGCATTATAATTTTCTTTGTGTTTGATGTCATAATAATTAAAATAGTAATTATTAAAATATTTGAATAAGATTTTAGTTACAAAATTATCTTTCTTTTAGGCGAGTCGCTGCACCAAATACAAGATCCGGCAAGGTCGCCAGCTAAGCAGTTGGGATAACAACTTGGACCTTAGTGAAGGTTTCAAAGAGAGTCCTTGGGGCAGTGCTCGCACCGGGCCTGTAGCGAGGAAACCGAGCCACGACATGTTCAGTTGGATGGCATCGCCGTTCAGGGAGGAACCGCCGCCTTTTGGTGGTCAGGAATCGGAGAGCTCTATTTCTAGGTGGGTCTTTGATGTATGTGTGATTAATTTTCTTTTAATGCAGACTTGTTATAACCAAATTGTTAGCTTTTATATTTGTTTTTATGTAATGTGGATATGCTGAAATTACAAGACATATTAGTGTTGCTAGAAATAGTAAAGAAACTAGTATTAATTAGCTAGTAAATTTGACACCACAAGTGTTTCTGTGTTTAAAAAATTAATTCGTGTTTTCTTATTATTTTTATCGCAGACGGCTGGCAACACTACCGCCAGCAATGAGATTTAGGCAGCTGAAAGAGACGTCTAAAGTGTCTGTCGGCGTCTACAGATCTCACATTCACGGAAGGGGCTTATTCTGCAAGCGAGACATTGAAGAAGGTAGTCTATCTGATTATTAAGCTTGTGTAAGAGTCGGAGAGAGAAAGTTAAACCAATACCCTTTGTTTTGCTACTATTTGAGACAGTGTATTAATTTAGTTCAGATGATGTGCAAAGGGCTGATGATGAATCTTTGTTTCCCAGGTGACATGGTGATCGAGTACGCCGGCGAAGTGATTCGAGCGGTGTTGGCCGACCAGCGGGAAAAGAAGTACGAAGCTATGAGCGGACGTCGCGGCGTTGGCGGCTGCTATATGTTCCGAATCGACGATAATCTCGTGGTAGACGCGACGCTCAAGGGGAACGCGGCCAGGTTCATCAACCACTCGTGCGATGTGAGTCTTAAGTTTTCTTTAGGGTACAATCCTAAATATTAATCTTATCTTTCCCCCGAGGCACCAATAGAAAAACGAATAGGACCAACCCATCTCTTTCCCATGGATGTTGTAAAAGGCAACTAAGGGATAGGCTTGTAAAATTGGAATTCCTCTTGTAGGCGATGGGCTAGCAACCTGTCATTATTTGAATCTCAATTCCATCATATAGCCATACGGCGTTTTCGCGTTTTGCAAGTACAATCTTTTCTTTTCGTTATATGGATTTGTTTAGAATGCTGAAGGATATCAGTACAGAGTTTTAATAACACTATTTAATTACAGCCAAACTGCTACTCCCGCGTTGTGGACATCCACGGCCACAAACATATCCTGATATTCGCGCTGCGTCGCATTAGCATCGGGGAAGAACTAACTTATGACTACAAATTCCCCTTTGAAGAGGTCAAGATCCCTTGCACTTGCGGAGCCAAGAAATGCCGCAAGTACCTGAACTGAACACGCGTGAGTCTTTCTGTCAATTAAGTCTTCAAATCTGACAAACGTGGTTTCCATAGTATACGTGCCGGCCTTCGCGTCGTGCTTGTGACATAACGGAAACTTCGGTAAGCTCGGGCAAAATCGCCCAAGTTTTGAATAGCATAATTCTAGAAGTACATACTGACTTAGACGTATTTTAAACATAGAAAATTTTTGAACGGATATAAAATAAGGAACGGAACTTATCACAGAAATGTAAATCGATGGATCTCCTGAGAATTCTAAGTACATTTTAGAATTTAGAGTGGGGAAGTGTGTGACGGTTTAGGTGTGGAATGTCCTATTTGCAACATCGTTGCGCAAAATATGCCATAGACCAGAACAAAAAAGAAAAATTGAATATTCGCCTAATTAGAAAAAAAAATTACAGTTTGCTCTTAAATCTCAAATCAAATTTATGATGTGTGAGATCAAATTTTATTCACATGTTATTTTTCGAATCGGATGTTTAGCGCTTAAATCTGTGCGAGGATGTAATACTGGGTCGAGCACTTTGTTAGTGTATGCATTATAATGTAAGACAATAAGTCAAATTCACATATCGCGTAATTCCCACCAAGTATGATACTTGTTCGGCAGACACGCTGGACACTATACCGAGCGGCGGCTGAGTGGCTTTTTGTACCATTTTGTAGTGCTATCCCGCTTGTAACATTTGTGAACGAGCAGGATAGCACTACAAAATGAATAACTGAGCACCATGACTTGTTAACTGGCCCTGGCCCTCGGTATAAAATCTTACGTGAATCTTGTTATGATCTCTTTCTTGAATCTGCCCAGTGTTTACAATTGTTGGATTGTATAATTTGGACTTAGTTTTTACTTAATATCTTTATTTTGTGATAAGCTTATACATTTTGTAAATATTTTTTTTAAAGTTGCGTTGTTTTTGGATGGATTGGTCGCGAACTGCCAAGTGTTTTACACTTAGATGTGATATGTTTAGCCCCGTTTCGGGTACGAGTATGGTTAGTGCGTAGGTAGTGTACATTTGTTCCTCATTTTCTTATTGTTTACTTGTGATCAGTTAAGTCTCGACTAACATAGCGGCGATCGTGTACATATATACCGAAGGGAAATCTAGGATACTGACTAATCATATTGAAATTAGTATATTCAAAAAGAAGGGTAGCAAGGTTACAAGTACAATGTACTTTTTAGTAATTTTAATGAGTATTGTATAGTGAATTTGTAAATAAGAGGAATTATCTGTCATAATAATGAAGTTAAGAAACAAATCGTTTTATTGTAGTCATAGTAGTAGGTTGTATTTGATTTTATGATTTATTTTGTATATAATAAGGTTGTAATGAACGGGGCAGAAATGGGCGCGAGGCCTCGGGCCTTCAGGAGACTACCAGTTACACAGCACGGTTTAACAAGAATGCACATTTTTAGCTTTAATACAATGACAGCACAGCTTATTTCCAAACACTTTTTAAATGGATTTAAATCATCTTTCGTCGTATGATTTGTTTGATTGGCAGTAATATATTTTTAGCATATTAATTCTCTAAGCATTTATGGACTGGACATCGGTAACACATCACAATAAAATCATCACAGTTAGAGGCCGAGCTACTAATTCACAATGACTAGTAACACATTAATGTTAGTTAGATGCAGAAGTAATATAGAAATTACCATATAAGTTGTCAATAGCCTTACATAATACGTATCCGGTATAGATAATAAAATCTTATTATTTCCTATACTCTAAATCAGTATCCAGAATAACAGGAAGCATAAGTTAGATTTAATATTACCGCCACAGTCCTGCTTTTAAAAAAATTATGGCGGATTATCACCGTCGTGCGATATAATCTTTGCTTTTCTATATTTGAACCATTTTGAATGTATTGATAAAGATGGAAGTTTAAAACCAGTTGCAAGAGAAACATTTCATTTACAAATGAGTGCCAGCGACTTAAGTTCTATACCAAATTCTCTCTATTTTTATCTGTATTTCATTTTTGCGGGCTCCTATTTGTACTTTCTGGAGTAATACTCCAAAGCCAAGACCGTTTTTAGATTTTTTTTCCTATTGACATCTTATTGGCGGTTGGTTCATTTATAGAAACACTTATCATTAAGCAATCTGAATGCCATAGGGTAAATTGTCTAATATATTTTGTTACTGCATCTAACAATAGCAGTATTAACTTAATATTGTCCCCAAGTATTTTATAGTATAAAACAATGGAGCAGATTAATATAGTATGAAAATGTTCTAGAGTAAGCCTAGTAATTTTCAAAATTTGTACACGATAACAATTTGTTTGGGTAACATTTTAAGGAGATATGATTAACGAATATAATGTTAAAGGTCAAAATAGATACAATGCCTTTCTGTTATATAATAAAAGGGTCTTATAGAAGTATATAACCCACCAAATTTGGATTTTTTTTTAACGAATAAATCTAAATCGTGTGACCAGTATATGATTTTTGAGGAACCATCAAAAATGCACCAATTTTAAAGAAATCTTACCTTTCAAACTCAATAAGAGTTAGATATGTCAGATTTTTTGTTTCTTTTTAAACATCATGGAGCCTATTTGTGTAATCGTAGAAGACTGACAAAATTATACTTCTGTAACACACTTTATTAGAAAAAAAAGGTAATTTGATATTCAAACAGTACATACTTTTGTTTTTTTTTGTTTTGAAAAAATATACTGTTTTAGTTTTGGAATTACATTTTCAGAAATCAGCTTATGGGAGTGATTTCACATTTTTTCTAAGGTCCTTTATCAATTGTTTAACAACCTGTACATTGTAAATATAAATAGTGTTGTATTTGTGTTGTATTGTAGGGTGTTAACATTAAAATAGACGGATTGTTGAGCTAAGGATAAACGGACCAGTAGGGATGTTACAAGATACAGCTCCTACTCGATAAAAAACAAAGCTGCCCCCGTAGAGAACGCGATAGTTTTTTGCGCGCTAAAACGGCGACGCGCGTGCCATGCTGCGGGGGCTGTAGTAATATGATACAAGGACACAATTAAATATTACTTAAGTACATAATTGTGGTCTTACAATTTTGAGCCCTACATACTTTTTACAGGTGTGCAAATTGAAATGAAAAGCTTTTAATTAAATTCCAATAGATAGTCTCTGTAATACGTACTTTGTAGCTATTTTTATCGACTGCGAACTGTGTCATGTAATTTAACGATCCTAATGGTGGCTGTGACTCTGTCAAGTTGTAAGCGCCTAATAAGCCAGGACATATCCCTATAAGCTAGTCTGTATCTGTTGTAACCTGTCACTTGAAGACCCACAGCCATCGCGCGAGGCCGATCTTATCGAACGGTTGATATTTGTTTACATTTTGATATGAGATAGTCGGAATTATAGTTTACATCGAGTAATGATAATAAATAAAAAGTACAGGTAATTTTAATCATTATACTTAACAATTATTTTTTTAAATTAGTTTTATATTAAACATAATATTAACATTTCATTTCAACTTCCTGGTTCTTGTATTTTTTTTAAATATTGACATGAAGGTAGAATTTGATGGGTAATTTACTTGCCGAGTCGATTCGAACGCCTCTAGAGGAAAACTTGTTTGATAGGCGAGCGGAACTTGAAAATATGCTTTAAAATTATGTTATTTTATTAGTCCTGTATACTTTTAATTAAAAGACCAAATCACCAAGTGATGAATCAATTGAGTTTATTGTAAGTATAAACATCTGCTCTTGATATTATTTTTTGTGTTAAAAATAATGCTTTTATTTTTAATGTACACAATGCCATTTTGCCTAATGTTATTATAAATTATATTGAATTGCTTTAAAAGCACCAATTTTACAATGCATAGTTTCTATGACCTGTCTATACATTTTATTACTTTATTTATTTCTATGATTATTTTGTATTGTGGTAAATTTTACCAAAAATAAAAATACTAAAATGTGCTTTACTTTTTGTTTTATTCGTCTTATCTAATCATAGAATATATTTCATACACGATCACCTATTTTATAAAAGACTTCGTCGATCACAGTCGCATTTATAAGCGAAGTAACATTTTAGTAAAACCTCGCAAGTAACAAAAATGAGATATTATTTAAATATGATAAAATAAAGACAACTTTATTTGGACTAGTTTTACAAGCCAAAAGAGGCAGTGGGTTTAGCTAGAGAACACGAGATCCAGCAAGTAGCGGCTAGAGGATAGCGAGCTAATTGGTGAATGCTGATAGGTGAAGAGCTGGGGCGCGTTTTAAGGTACATATTATTTCTACTACTAATGTCTTGTTCTTTACTTTGCTCGCTATAAATGTGATTAAAAACCGCTAATTTAAGTGGAATATCGCTAGGCTCCAAATTTAAAGATATAGCCGTTACTTTTCCTAATATATTTTTTTTATATCTGCAGCGCTTTATTTTTCTTTGAAAATTATACGTTGACTATGCAGAGGATAAACTTGTTTTCCTAGCGCACCGTACGTAAAGCGTAAAGTGCCGTCCGCGGCAGTGTCCCAGTAGTATTACTTAGTATTGATTTGGCGGTTTCGGGCTATAATGAAATCTATATCATCTAATTGGTGGCTAGTTAGAGAGAAACTGGAACCGTTAGTATAAACATTTATTTAAACAAGATAATAACCCTATTTAAATCTGCAGCGCTAACCCCCATACGCTGACTATGCAGTACATGAACTTGTTTTCCCAGCGTACCGTGCAAGTGCCGTCCGTAGCGGTGTCCCAGAAGTACGCCGCGGCAGTGTGCAGCCCCGTGCCGTTTTTCTGTGTTATTATTATACGCACTAAAACAAAAGGATAATATTTTTTATTAAAAATAAGTCTTTTAAGCAAGCACAGTGAGTAAGAATAGATCTTTAGTGGTGGAACACCTCAAATTATGTCTTTATATACCTATTAGTATATATTAGTATATTGTTCTGAGCTCCGCCACAAGTCATGTGCGTCAGAATGGCTGGTTGTCTGTGGCTTTGGTCTAAGAGAGTTGATCCAAAAATTGCTACATAATTGCTTATATTTGCTACATTTAATAAATAATTGCTACATACGATATATATCTAGAAATAAAATATTTTTTTTGACCAGCCATCCTGACGTTTGGTTGGCTGGTCACATCCTAGTTTAACGCCAAGCATGCACAGTTTCCTGAAATGTATTGCGTCAATAATTGCTACATATTTACTTCATTTATATTATTTAGCTGTAATTTCAAATATGTGTTAAATAAACGATGTAGCAATTATTGAAATTATCCCAAGGAAAAGTGCCTGATAAAATAAAATAGGCAAATAGATGCAGTATTTTTTACTGAACAGCAGGCGGTTTGAATTATTAAATGGCATGTTAAGTTAGTGGATAGTAAGAACATTATCGTAAATAAAAACAAAATGTGGGTTGTACTTATGTTTCAGTTTAATTATATTACAATTAAAAAATATTAAATTTGGTATTGATTGATCTGATATTTACATTATTTTTTCGCATATATTATACAATGTGGTATTAGCTTCTTTTTACTCTTCGTAATTTTTTTCGATTCGTCATCATAACATATCCATTTTAAATTTCGTCTACAATGAGCTTTATAGTGACCAATTAGCGCTCCACATATTGGAGGCACGAACTCTATTATTGCTAGTAAATGGAACTCAGATCCTTCTAACAATAGAGATGTTGGTGGATCATCTATTGAAATAAATTGATCGGAATTGAATTCGAATGCTATAAGATCTCGTAAAGATACACTAAATGATTTGACACCTTTACATTGACTACGCCGGCATTCTGTAAGTTCTTGAGCATTAATTAAAGTATTTGCGGATACTTGTAAATCATTAATGGATGACGCTATATCAACGTGTAGAACAGGTATCTTACGCTGAACTTTATTTATTACACAATCTGATTCTGTACAATGTTCACGTTCATCTGCACTGTATATACAGTCTATCAAAATGCGCTCAAATATATTATTTACATTGCACTCACATCTGACTTCCACAGAGGATTCTTTTTCAACTTTTGAAAAATAGATTAGAGCCATTTCATTTATTTATAGTGTAGAATAACATTAAACAAGTCAACTCTGTAATTCCAATATTGATACTTTGATTTATTGAGGGTAGGTGCATATTTTTTATTGCATAAATCGTATTACTTACACGGTTACCAGAGCCTAAAAAATTAAGCCAACGAAATCTACATAACTGAGTATTTGCCTTTATTATTTTATCAGGCACTTTTTCCTTGTGATAATTGAAATGATTGCTACATCCTTCATTTAACACATGTTTGAAGTTACAGCTAAATAATATAAATGAAGTAAATATGTAGCAATTATTGACGCAATACATTTCAGGAAACTGTGCATGCTTGGCGTTAAACTAGGATGTGACCAGCCAACCAAACGTCAGGATGGCTGGTCAAAAAAAATATTTTATTTCTAGATATATATCGTATGTAGCAATTATTTATTAAATGTAGCAAATATAAGCAATTATGTAGCAATTTTTGGATCAACTCTCTTAGACCAAAGCCACAGACAACCAGCCATTCTGACGCACATCACAAGTCGCCGGTCAATCACAGCGAAGTAAGATATGCCATTAGCCAATAGTAGCAAAGAGGAATTTACCGATTGGAGCCAAACCTTTCTTTCTTTTCTTTCCTTTGGCGGTTAGGCCCGAATCAACGCTCCGGCTTCAGCATATTCACTCTTAAAATTCACCTCTCCTCAGCAGACCCTCAAACAGGGTAGGTTGGTTATAACCAATAGTTGGATAAAACGTATACGTTTTATCCACCCGAAAACCTATAGCTGTTTCGCTTTTTATTATGATGTGCAACGGGACAGCGATAGGTTTTCGTGCGATAATTTATGCGTCGAACTTACAAATGTACTTGAAAGGCTTGTTTAGTTTGTGCAGCCTAGCAAGAGTTTTTTCCGTGATTATAGTGATCCATTGTGGTGTCCTTGAGTGGCTATACGTGTTCCCGCCAAGACAAAGCTCGATGTTGTCACGAACAATTTTCTGTACGTCTTCAACGCTGAATATCAGATCCTAGAAAACATTCACATTGTGTAGCTTTTACTATTACATCTATAGGTATTTGGATAAATATAAAAAAAGATTCCGAAGAATTTCTTCTTCGTTAAAAAATGAGGACACTGACTGATTTCTGAGGTGGTTGGCTTCTGTACGATAGACACAAATAGAAAAGAAACGTTATCTTCTTTTTTTGTAAGTCCCGGTTACATTCTCAAATGTCTGAAGAGGAGCAGTCCGAGGGGCGCATTTCAACCACAATCCTGGATAAGGGTGAGTCAGGTTACAGCGACTCTCGACTGAAATCGCAACCTTTGCAGGAAACCATATCCATACCATACTGGGTTATGATAAAGGATGCATTAGATGGACATCCATGAGAATAGGCACATCCACATGGATGTGCCTATTCTCATGCAACATTTATGAGAGAGAGATGCGGTGGTCTTATTTTCATGTGTCGGAAATCACACGGCACCTAGCTTGAAAGGTAATTTTCATAGTTGGTGTTATTCACTTGCGAGAGTAATCGAACCTAGAGACCATATGGACTAAATCATCTGTGCAGCTTAGTGTGTTATTTATATACAAGTCATTACGCACAAAGGTTCAGATTAAGTATATCTAAGTTATTTTTTAAGGGGATAAAAACAGTAGTACCTCCTCATCATCATCCTGGGGAGCAGCCATGATCTATTTTTTTTTACCTATGGATACAAAGTATTCAGATACAAACAGTAGGTATTCAGTACGACTTATATGAAGGAGTGTTACGATAATAGGTTTATTTTATATGCTCTTTGGGTATTATTAAGTCAATAGTTTCTTTCTTTTCTATATAATGGCTTTCACCGGACTTTCGGTGATTCTGCCAATGATTTATAATAAGTACTTAGAATGACGAAAGTCACTGTTACTTTCAAATTAATGACTTTAATTTTATATGTAGTTGGCCAGTATTTTATTCATGGTACATAGGTTCATGTGGATGAAGCGAAGGAAGTATGCAGAGATCGTGGCAAGTGGAAAGAGGTAGTCTCTGCCTACCCCTCCGGGAAAGAGGCGTGATTTTATGTATGTATGTACAAAGGTTCAAATTCTGCTGTGACCATTTGCCATTACTTAACTGTTTTCATGTAAAATCAGCGTCAGAGAAACATGACCCGCTGTTCATAATTTAAAAAACCAAAACCATAGTCCCTATGGCGTAGGTGTGCAACCATTATTTGTTCTGTATAAAAAGTTTGACTGCTAATCAAGGCTTAATACGTCGAGGAAACCTATACATTCAAGCAACTGGAAGTATAACTATGATCCATTTCAAGCAGGTTTCTCTGCAAAGGTCAGGTGGGGACAGTTTTATATAAAAACCTGATTTAGCCAATAGCCTGCCTAGCCTAGTTTTTATTGGCTTGTTTCTTTTGCCCATCTGTTGAAAATTGCATCTGTAGGATTGTTTTTGGAAAATGTGTTTGTCACTGTCACTGACAGTCATTTTGCGTCAAGCAAGGAGCGCAGCAGGTTTCTGAACGAAGATTTCTCATTCTCCACTTTGGCACACATAATTTATTTTTGTGTTTTTGGTATGTTTATGTCCTATTTCAGTTTTTTTTATGTGAAAAAGAAGTCTTAGGTTGATTTAGTTATATTACAATTATGTCGTAGGCATATGTATAGTTTTAACTGACCGAATTTGC
Source organism: Amyelois transitella (assembly GCF_032362555.1). Lineage (NCBI taxonomy): Eukaryota > Metazoa > Arthropoda > Insecta > Lepidoptera > Pyralidae > Amyelois > Amyelois transitella. Next base: position 5,374,540 of record NC_083523.1, read on the forward strand.
TGAAATTAATGGAGTTGAAGGTCTGGGTCGAAGGTATACAAAGGATTGTTTGTGGGGTCACCGAAACCACTACTTGTCAGGTCAGTACATAAATTCTTTGGCTTAGCCTATTTATTAAGTACTTACTCTTTATGCGTTTTATGCTTTTGTATTAATAATATATTCTACGTATTCCAGGATGTAGTGTTTGCTTTGGCTCATGCCACTGGCAAAGTGGGCAGATTCACGTTGATAGAGAGGTGGAGAAATAATGAACGTCTTTTAGCTCCTCAAGAGTATCCTCTGAAGGTACGTCAATATAATTTTGTTAAAATATACATATATATAAATATACATATATGTATACTTTGTACATCTACATGCCACTGTTGTGTTATTTTCTTAAAATTTCTTTGTATTTTTAATAGATTTTAATGAAATGGGGGGAATATTCTAACGATATACAGTTCATATTGAGGAGATCAGACTCTGCGAACAATCAAAAGCCACAACAGGTGACAAATAACTCAAGATCACCAGTGGCAAATAGTAGGTGAGTAACCGACATATTTTTATATCTAGCTTTTATAACTTGTTTCACAGTATTCTAATAAATAATATAACACTTAAATAAAAATTTTAATAATAAATATATGCAGCAGAGTAAAAATTTTTTGTTCAGTAGGCTTTACCTGATACAGGCATTGTTTGATTTTCATCTGCTTTTTAGGGATTTGGTCAATGTTTTTCAGTAACATTATTCATCTTTTTTCTAATCAACAACATTAGATCTAATTGTGTAAAGATATTTCCTATTATTCAAAGGACCAGGAAGGTGCTAAGTGCCATTTTTCTCCTGAAAATAAAGTTATTACATAGTTCATTTGTGTATTATGGAATGTTGCATAATACTTTTATAGCTGCACTTTTACACAATAATTTTAACATATTGATTAACTACTATCAATTCCTCTTACATGTTTTGTAACTATACATACATACATACATAAAATCACGCCTCTTTCCCGGAGGGGTAGGCAGAGACTACCTCTTTCCACTTGCCACGATCTCTGCATACTTCTTTCGCTTCGTCCACATTCATAACTCTCTTCATACAAGCTCGGCGGTTTCGGGTACTTTTGACCTGACCCTTTACCAGGACGTCCTTAATTTGATCAAGATACGTTCGTCTAGGTCTTCCCACTCCGACCTTTCCCTCCACACTCTCCTTGTATATCTGCTTAGTCAACCTGCTTTCATTCATCCTCTCCACATGACCGAACCATCTTAACATACCCTTTTCTATTCCTGTAACTACATCTTCTTTCACATCACAACATTCCCTTATCACGCTGTTCCTTATCCTGTCACTCAATTTCACACCCATCATACTCCTTAACGCTCTCATTTCCACTGCATTTATTCTGCTTTCATGCTTCTTTTGCCATACCCAACTTTCACTCCCATACATTAATGTCGGGACCAACACGCCCCTGTGCACAGCCAGTCGAGCCTTTTTGGATAGTTTCTGACTGCTCATAAAGGCATGCAAAGCTCCATTCACCATGTTCCCCGCGTTCACTCTCCTTTCAATATCACTATCATACTTGCCATCTGATGTAAACTTTGATCCTAGATATACAAACTCTTTCACTTGCTCCACTTTTTCTCCTCCAATCAAAATATTACATGCTGTCATTTCTTTCTCCATTTCAAAAACCAGTGTTTTAGTTTTACTTACGTTCACTTTCATTCCTTTCTCTTTTAAAGCTTCATGCATACAGTTTACCATCTCCTGTAACTCCTCCGCTGATGACGCCAGTATAACCTGATCGTCGGCATAGAGCAGACATTTGACGAGTAACTCATTCATCCTTAATCCACTTTTAGACTCTTTCAAATCTGTCAAACAGCTATCCATAAATAGGTTGAACAGCCACGGTGACGCAACACATCCTTGCCTAACGCCTTTCTCAATCTTAAACCACTCAGTGTGCGCTCCGTTTATCCTGACACAAGCACTCGAATCCTCATATAAGGATTTCAGTGCTCGTATTAAGAGACTGCTCACCCCATGCATAGAAAGTGCTGACCACAATTCATTCCTCTCAACTCTGTCATAGGCCTTTTCCAGATCTACGAATGTGCAATAGACTTTTTGACTCTTGGCCAAAAACTTTTCGGCTATGCACCGCAAGGAAAAGACCTGATCAGTACATCCCATTCCCTTTCGAAATCCCGCTTGAGCATCCCATATTTTGTCATCAGTTTCATTCCTGACTCTATTAATCAATACCTTAGCATACAATTTGTAACTATTAATTCTGTAAATTGCAAACAGTATTTAAATTAGGTCAAATTATTGTTTTAACATTTGCATTAAATAAAAGTACAATGTGATAGAGGTAATCAACTGAGATATGAATGCTAAACCTTATGTGGGTAATCCTAAGGTATGATTTTCGAAAATTCCCATAATAGCGAACCCCTATCCTAAAGTTAGTCATAACATACATCTTAAGGTAATCATCTCAATTATTTCATTAGGCCAAACAACTGAACATGGCCTATCAGTCTTGTCAAGACTGCTGGCTATGTTTACTCCGCAAGGGATATAGACGTGATTATATGTATGTAAGATAATTTGCACTTAGAGTTAATGGACTACTATTAATATTTCTTTTCTAAGACTTTCTAATGAAAAATCCTATCAAGCTATAAGGGTAATTGCTGATTTTATCTTTTATATTAGAAAAGATAAAAACAGCAATGAATTTTTTTTTTAAATCATTTGCAAGTTGTGGTTACACATTTTTACACTAACTTGTAAAAATGCTTGCCTTGATTGATATATAGCTTTGCATTTGTAATATTACAAGGTAGATCAAGTATGGTTTATGCTTAGTTACTTTAAAAAATTGGTATCACTGAGCAATCTTAAACCATTTTCAGTGGCCACAGTGCTTCAAATCCGAACATATTAGAAAGTCAGAACTCCCCAAATGGGTTGAATACCACCCCAACATATAACAATATCAATACATCCCCCGGGAACCCAGTGGGCGTGGTTAAAGGAGTCCAGCAGACTAAATCTGTGGACCCTGATAATGCTGTGATCAAAAATGTTCCTCCTTATAGGTAAGTGATTTTTTACAGCCAACATAGGTATTTTTTGTATTGAATAGAAACCCCTTTTGGGCATCATCATACTTTTACACCTACCTCCTATTATTTTGTTTGATAAAAGTCTTGCAGAGAGATCCCAGGTTTGATGTCTCCGCCATTGAGATAAAAAAAAGCAAGTTACCTGGATTTTTCAATTGTTTCTCAATTTAATAATATGCATTTGCTATATTTTAATATAGTACTGGTTTACAGTAAATTTCTCTGTATATTAATTTACGATATTTGAGATGTAGCCCTTTCTAGCAACATCATATTTTATTGTTTTTAAATCAAAATGCACATTTCTATTATTTAATTGTTTACTTTTTTGTCATATTTAATTTGTAGTTGTTGCCAGAATTAATATACTTAACGAATAACTATTTTACCTTAATCTTTTTTACTATTTCAACTTCATTTGGCTTGGCACTTTGCTCCAAAGGAATTTACACAAAGTATTTTTCTGTTTTATCTAAAATAATAAATGACAATGAATGTAGTGACATATTTTAAAGTTCCCCTATTTTCTCTGTCTGTATGTATTCACTTATCTCTGAAAGTGCGAAGCCGAGACGAGTTGGTTGTTATCTATATTTATAAAAATTGACAGTTCTTTGTTTATACAATGATTATGCCACCAGAGAGCCGCCTCCGCCTTACCGCTCGCCCCCACCTCCGTCGCAACCTCACGGGAAGTCTCCTAATCGCATGCAACCCGGTCGCCCAGCACACATGTCTCCCGTCAACCTGCCGGATGACGACGCGAGGAATCCGGAGGCCGTCAGTTACAATAGCCAGTATAGGGAACTTGTGTCGCTGGTCAACTATCAGCGAGAGAAGTTGTCCAGTCAGCAAGTGGATCTCATCAAGGTTAGTAACACACACAATCATCATAATAAACCGTATCTACATATAAAACAATCTAACGTTAGTCCTTGTTGCGTTTTCACCTCCTAAGAAGAGCCCAAGGTGCCGTTGGGTTATACTTACTTATTTTTGAGTAAGTATGTTATTATTGCTATCTTAATAAACTCATTGAATATTTGGCAGTACGACGCTGAAATCGGTTACTGGGAGAACAAGGGTCGTGAGCAAGAGCGTCAGGTGGAACTTCTCCAGCAGCAGATCAGCTCGACGGATAACCAGCTCAGGATTAGCACTGAACAGGTAATAGATTAGCTAGAATATTGTTGGAAGATATCGTACATAAAACAATAGGTATGTTGTCTTGTATCACACACTGTACTGCAATGCAAAACGAAAAATATGCAATACGAGAAAATGCATTATGATAACTTTATGTCAGAATCGTCAGTTGTGACGTCATATTCATATACTTACCACTTCTATATTCTTATATTACGCAGATTTTCGCTAACATTACTTAAAATTAGCAAATCTAACTCATTGCTTATATTCTTTACTGCCGATTACCAAAAAGACGCCCCATTGGAAATAGTAGGATATTTGGTATAAATTTGAAGTATCTTTCCGGCTCGAAGGACCTATGCCGCATTTTGAACCTTTTGTGGTCTTGTGATTTCGTAATTTATAAATTTAATTACAACTAGGTTCAAGCCCTAACATACATAGAAGAAGAAAGTGAACTAGTGAAACAGAACGAAAAAACCATAAAATCTGAGATAGTCCTGGTGCGATCTAAGCTGGCTAACTGCGAAACGGAGCTGTTGCAGTGCAAGAATAAGATCAGGAAGCTGATGGAGGAGATTCATAATGAGCAGCGGGTCATCAACTCCCGCCAACAGGAGAACCGGTGTGTAAGAAACAGAAATAAGCCATAATATTTTTTTATCACTACAGATCCCGCCCTACTTTTGACAGTTCCAACTCCACTAGCGTCCCACTTCTTACACCAATAATATCCCACTTCTGACCCCGCTAACGCCCCAAATGCTAACCTCACTGGCGTCACAGTATTAATTCTAGGTCATTGTTGTGTTTAAGGGGAACATGCGAAGAGACTATAGTGATCTAGTCAAAACAAATATTTCGACCTTCTATCACTTTGCCATCTCACCATTCCTGAATATTTTTCTACTGCATAAGATAATGATTTTTTCTTTTTTTGTAGACAAGCGCTAGAGAGATCAATGCTTGCGGAGATGGAGAATTTGCAAAGTCAAATCCAACAAGCGAAGCATGCCACCGAGATCAATCATCTTACCGCTGAAAACCTCAAACGAGAGGTAACAGTTTTTATAAATAACTCATATTAAATTGTTAATTGATAGATTAATTATTTTGTGACCGGTCAGATAGAAATGTCCCGTTCACTTGAAAAGAAGGTTAGGATAAAAAAATCTCCCATTGACGTTGTATGAGCAATCCTTTGGGGAATAACAATGTATGAGGCGTTTGTTTAATGACCCAGGAATTGTAGGTGTCGGAAATCCAGTGAGTAAACCTAAAAAACTCTAATTGTTCCACATCATTGAAAGAATTAATTGCATGTTTTTTTATTAGTTCAATATTTTTGACGCAGGTGGGAGTGTTAGAAGATGCCATAATGGAGAAGAAGCGGCAAGTGGAGCGGCTAGTGCAGGAGATGAAAGAAGCGAATTTGCAGAGCTTGACGGGCAGCGTGGACGAACTGAGGCATCCTTTAGACGGTTCATAACATTTATACTAATATACATTACTGTGCTCGAAGTTTTCCATTGAGTACTCTAATAGAATGAATAGCAGAACAAACTGTTTTTCTAAGTTAATATTAATTCCTACGCCTCCGGTAAAAAATTCGTGATTTTATGTATGTATTAATTCTTATTGGTAAAAAATTATTAGCAAATACTATGACTTGATCTTATGGTAATTATTATTTTATGTATGTTTATTACAGGTCTGTGCAAAACCGGAAGCGCGCGGAGAATTATAGGTTCACCGCGACAGCTTGAAAACGCGGCACCCACGAACAAAAATCCTCATGGCGTCTGGGTATAATGTGCGTCGGTTATTTACCTTTTTACCTGATCTACGAGGTTTTAAACGAATTGTAAATGCATATGTTGCTCCCTCTCTTTCTAAAGTAAATCGAAGAGATAGGAAAGTGAAAGTACGACACATGCCTTGCCAATGTTCGTGAACAGACGTCATCGTGATTTTTGATGGTGTGTGTAAGTGAGCACCATAAGACTCGTGGCGTTCGTCTAGCTTGCTTGGTCATAAGTGAGTTATTTAGAGTAGTATTATATTATTCGACCAAGCTAAATAGGCGCAATCTATGCATCTTATTGTCTCGATAGAAGTAGGCTGCCATTTCATAGAATAGTAAAATGTAACTTAGTTATTGAAAAATCTTTATTTTATTACCAAGTATATTGTACCTATAAAACGAATATTATTTTAGTATATTTAGGCTTTGTGTTCAAATTAGTGTCATATTATTTGTTTTTGTCACAAATTATCTTCGTTTTTAAGTTTAATTGGGATAAGAATATTGGAAGATATTTCTTATCTGACGCTGATCAAGTATTATCTTGTCTTGCCGTATTTTATTGTTTAAGGTGTGTTTTGTGTGCTATATTCAATATAAAGGAATTGGTTCAGTACGCGCGAAATAAGTTGCCGGCTCTGAAGTTCGCGTGGAAGACTGCACAGTAAACGAATATACAGGGTGACATTTAAAACAACTGCATCCTTTTAAACATAGACTGTACCCATGCTTCTGAGCCTTTTTTTATTTAAATTAAACGTCATCATTTTCACATTTAAAAAAACCCTCAAAAACTACGTCACACATTTTGTTAAAGACCAATACTACAAAAAGAAATTAAAACTTAACATGTAAATAAATGTCTGAAAAATAAATTATTTTTCTAGTATCAAGATGTCAAGATTCACAGTGCGAAATGGTTACTAACCGTTTACGCTATCTACTGAACTCCGCATGGCCATAGCGCATTGCGACATTCAACCTAAATTCCATTACATTGAGATTAAAATCCTATCAAATTGCACGATGGATTTTTTTTTTTTCGTACTTTCGGAAATATGAACCGATATTTTTCTTTTAACGTTTTTAAATATCCTTTAGATGAGTACACTTAACAGTTAAATTTATGCAGTTGAATTAAAAGTCACCCTGTAGACGTAACTTACGTCTCACTTTACCAGGAATGGACACATATGCGTTTTATTAATTTATCACTTTTGTGCGTTAATCTACTCTGCGCGGAATGTCACATGCAGCTCACTTCCAAGCCGCCAAATTAATTCCGCGTTTTGTAAATCCTTGTCCCACCCTACAATATATTGTGTGAGTAGTTTAATATTTGTGCTATAAGACATAAATTATTGAAAATTATTAAAATATAAAAAGACCTACCAAAAGGGTGTCTACCCTATCTCAAGGGTGAAATTTATTCCTTTAAAATTTATTTGCAAAAGCCCCTTCAATAACTTTATCACTTTTAGTCTAACAATCTACAAATGTTTTTTTATCTCTGGTTGCAATATATGAAGGTAGCAAGATTTGTGAGTTGTGGGTTTTACCAGATTGAACTTGAGTTCAGATAATGATCTTATTATGTATAGTTTAGCGAAATATTTAGACAAAATGGTACTATTACTTATTTTATGGGATTCATATTAAGTAGTTAAAGTTTACTGCGTTCAATTTGCAATATAGAGAATAATTATATTGATAATAATAATCTAGTCGAAAGTTTAAGCCATTGCAATATTTTTAACAGTAATCTTCGTTTTTTTAAATACAAGAAACATTGCATTTATCTCGTATTATCCAGAATTAGATCAAGCATAATAAAATGTAATATTTAAATTGAGACTTGAATATATTTATAAAAGCTAAGGATAGAATTATTCTGCATGGTTACTAATAGTAGTTAGAATTGTGTATAATTCGTGTACTTAAATAAAGTTAAATAAATAAGTTTTTGTTTCATTTTTACCACTTTCATTCATAGTTAAACCTTGCTTTATAATGTAAACAAAATGAATTTGATATCCCCTAGTTCTGAATAAAATTCCTGACTGTTGATAGAATGGTTTTAAATAAAAATCCGAGTACAATTCTTAAAACTTATATTTAACTTATCCATACAAACAAAATTCAAAGGGAGAGCAGACTACGCGCATTTGATTCGCCTTACATTTATTTACATCAATTTAAATTATGAATAAAACGAGTATCACATTGTAGGATGCTGAATGAATGTGCGTAATCGCTCTGCGCCTCGCAACAACTATCATAACCAACCATAAGACCATTCGTTACTTATATGAATAAAAGCTTCAGAAAATGGAAAGTATTTTCCGTTATCATAACACTGAGTCTACGCTAGTGAACACAAAAGACTAATGAAAGTCCACTGTGACTATTTAAGAGTAAATTCGTCCAAAGTTTTGAGATTTAGATTACAATGACCAATAGGATTTTTTATGTATTGTTGAGAGCAGCTAACCATCTTGACATAGTAAGAAGTGAGCTAATTATTAGATCAAATTTTTTGTAATTTCTTGAGAAGAGAAGACTAAACAATGAAATAAAGAGAAGTTTTTTAAAATATGAATTTTTTGTAATACGAAATATAGCCCCGTGGCTATGTACAATAGTTGTCGACGCATTAATGCGTTATTCAATTCACAATAATAATAAGAAAATACAATTATATATACATCTATTGGAGTCGTAACGACACTTTTTATCAAATAAAATTCAATAGAAATGTCCCTTTTAACTTCATTATAATTTGAAACATAGAGATTCTTCTAAATAATTTATTTTTATTTGTGTACTCGGGTACAACTTACTTGTAAGCAAATAATTTTTACAAATTGAAATCACATTTACATAATAATACTCTCTGTGTATGGATTTAATGAGAATGGTTTCAAACATTTCGGAAAACTGAAGAATCCTAACATTCATCTTTTACTACTCTGTAAGACCAGCAAAGGACTAGAGTAGAGTAAATATGTTTTCTTTTTCCCAGCAGTTGAGACTTGCTTCGCATCTTTGAAATTTTTACAATAAAGATAGGATGGCAGTAGGCTGTTTGATTTCCGATTGTGTCGAACTGAATGCTGCCTTTACAGTGATCATTACACTAATATTTAACACTCGCTGCATATTTTATGTCATGTCGTTCATTATGCAATGTGTTAAATTTTTTATATCAATCATTATTACGTTCAAAATTGAGACTGCAGATAGCATGCTATGAAAAATAGTCTCAGAATCACGAATTTAGTGCCCATTTGTGTTACTTTTGAAATGTGCTACAAAATGTTTTAGTCCCGTAAGATTGTCTCTTAGCATATTTCTTAAAGAATGTAGAATTGTGTGTACTGTCAGCGCTTCAGTCAATTTCATGTGTATATAATTATTATATGGTTTGGCTCAATCACTGGATCATTATGATAAAAATGTGTACTATCTTTCATTGCACTAAATGTAACAAGTGATCAATATTAGCGGTCAAATCAGCCTTTATTGCTGCTTCACATCCTTGTCATTCTCAATTAACTCACTTAACACTATGCCTTCTCTTCCTTCTCCCTGTTATACCGTTCCAGTTCTTTCAGGAATTGTCCTTTAGGTTTCATGACGTTCGGCCGGTCCCCGCGGCATTTAGGACAGAACCACTTCCCCTTCGGCTTGGTTGTTAAGGAGACGCAGGAGAAATGGAACCATTCTATGGGGCAGAGGTCGTTGTCGCATAGAATCATCTCGCCGAAGGAGATTTGGTCGCAGAGGCAGTATCTGGGCTCGTCGGGGTCAATGGCATCCGTTTCTTCGGGCGGCGTCTCTGAGCGCTGCGCCGCTTGGCGGGCTTTGCGCTTCTTTTTCTTGCCCATGCCTGTGGATTGAAATAGAGTTTAGTATTGTAATGTTACACAAGACAATTGCTTGCAAATGAATAATCTGAAAAAATTGTTAGAATTAAATAATTGCAAAAACCGAATACTTCCTTGTAGTCCAAGCAAGTTGTCGGTAGCCGAAAATACCTTTCTTCTGGTGCGTGTTGTGCTGCGGCCGCTCGCTGTCGCGCTCGCTGGAGTCGGCCCCGTCGGTGGCGCCGCCGGCCGCGGCACGCGACCTGCGAGCGCGTTTCGACCATCTCTCCCCTGAAACAGTCACATTTTTTTTTAACTTAAGCTCTCAAAGTATTTTTTAAAGTCTAATAATATCTTGCGACTTTTGCATACCAATTCGTATCCACTGTCATAAGCATACCATTTTACCTTAATAGGTTTAGATAGTTATGATTTTGATAAAACCTATTGGTACATAGCTAGTAGGCTTCGTACATAGATAAGTACACTTTAGTATTCATTCATTAAATTTAAAACATATATTTCAATCATGAAGCAGTTGTTAAGCCAAAATCATCTAAAAAAACAAGCTAAAATATCCTTTATTATAAGAAATAAAATATCCTCACCTCCACTCTTATCTCGATCAGCTTTCTCCTTCTCTTTCTCAGGTGCGCGTTCAGCGGTCGGTGCGGGGGTGGAGTGTTGTGCTGGCAGCGGAGAGCTGTCCTTGTCTCCGCTCCGATGGGACTCCGAAGGTGTTGTGGGCTCTTCTTTAACTGTACCATTTGTGTTCACGTCAAGGCAAGAAACTGTTGGAATGATTTGCTTTTTTGAGTGACAGCAATTATTGTATGTTGAAATTAATAAGAGTTAATCATTAAATACTTCACTTTATATTTGTTCAGTTTTATCCTTAATATGGGTAAGAGTAAAATAAGTATAAGTAGTAATGGTAGCCAAACATATATATGATACACTCCATTTTCCTACAAAATTGTCCGTAAAAGATTGCTTGTGTAAAGAGCTATTTTGAACTTGCAGTTGTTATTTGTAAATGTATTTGTTGTTATTGTTGTTGTGTTACACATACTGTGTGTTCTATAGTTTATGAAATATGTTATCTTATTTCTCTACATCTTTCTGACATATCAAATCTGAACCATTATTATCTATCAATACTTACCTAGTTTCTTCCGATCTCCATCAAGAGACCTCTGCTTGTTATCAATTAAGTCTTGCAATAACTGGACCACCTGCAACTTCTCATCTCCTATCTCCTTGGCTGCAACCAGCGCCGCTTGAAGTCTGATGGCAGCTCTGGTGCGACGACGCTCCTCTGTGTTCAAACTGATGCAAACAGCCAGGTGGTTTTCCGCATCACGTAGACATTCTAGATTTAAAATTATCAAATTAAATAACTCATAAAGTAAACTTATCAAATTTAAGAACTTATTAAAAATGGTTATTCAATAAATAAATAAATATAAACGGAAAAATTACACAGATTGAGTTAGCCTTATAGTTCAAAATTTGTGATAGGAGATACTAACTCAACAATACTATATTTTATAATAAATAATTATATAGTTTAACATCCAAGACCCAGGCCAATCAGAGAAAGTTCATTTATCATCCTGCCCTGGCCAGGATTCGAACCCGGGACCACCGCTGTCACAGACAAGCGCACTACCGCTGCGCCACAGAGGCCATATAGATCTATAATAGATTTTTATTCCTTAATATTTAACATGTTACCAGGAATTGGTATGGTGTAATATAAGAGCATATTAAATTTACGACATTTAATCTTCATAAGGATAAAATCAGCACTGATTTTGGTTTTAATTTTGGCTATGCAGTGAATATAGTATGTCTTAGTTAAAATAATCAGTTTCAATTAAGGTCCTTTGAAAATCAAACAAATTTTTATTTTGTTTGTAAATGTTTTAAATGATGTAAGTGATTTTGATTTTCATTTATTTGTTCTATAAAATTAGCAAAACCCACATTAAGAATGCCTTAAGCTCATATGTGAACAGTTTATTATATTTTGTTCATCAAGAGTAATCAAGATGGGCATGGTTGATTGGTCTTTTTTTAAATTGTTACTTCATGGGATCTATGGAAATCATACTAAATATGAACTTTTATCACCGTATTAGGATGGGATTACTGAAACATGATGTTATTTTGGTCCACAACATCAAATTATATCTATCTGTATAATGTATACATATGTAATGGGGCATAAAGGCGAACGTCAACACAACATTTTTGAAGGCGTTCCATGAGTTACATGGAATGTTTAATGTATTGTAGACTGCATAATATCAAAGAGTACGCTTATAGCGACCGAAAATATAAGATTTACCTCTGTATGTTACGTCAAGCTCACGCATACGCGATAAATGTCGTTGCAGGTCATTCGGAAGATTTTCAACACAATCTAAGTAATTTTCTACGTAAGTTGCTGAGAGCAACGCCTCAGTAGAAGTTTGACTTAACATGGTAATGATTTTCACACAGTCTTCATTAACTTAAATCTTTTAACAGAAACTAATTTACTTTCAAATGGAATAACAAGTTCACTGCGTTCTCCTCGGCCAACAGCCGTCACCGTCAAGTCAAGACAAGCTTGGCATTTAACGTTCAGAAATTACAATATTTTTTGTTGACAGTTAAGGAAGCTACACACGCTAGTACCACGGAATACGGAATGCATTTGTTACTTTTGTATTTTAAACATTCGTTTCTTAAATATCCGAATGTTATGTATTGTGAAAAGCTTTTGAGATTTTATATATTGTTTTATAATAAATCTAGTGAGATAATCTATTTATTTTAATTAACTAAGAAGCTTGTTTACTGTTTCTGGTGCCGGGTTCGGCTTCGGCACTCACAAGACGCACATGTGTCAACGTTGCAAGTTTGGTATACAAGGCTGGCACACCTTATAATCATTGTAGAGTTGCAGTGCTTCTATGCATACGTATTGCTAAAGATATAATAATTATAACCGACCGGTTCCGGCAACGTTCCGAACCAACTATAGAAGTTACCTGTACCTAGGGGTAGTATATATGTAGGTACTGTATATAATAATAACGCAAAACCGAATGTATTGGTTTTATTCTAGTAAAAACACAACTATGACAGTAACTGTGAATAAATGCAGTGGAAATGAGAGCGTTAAGGAGTATGTTGGGTGTGAAATTGAGTGACCGGATAAGGAACAGCGTGATAAGGGAATGTTGTGATGTGAAAGAAGATGTAGTTACAGGAATAGAAAAGGGTATGTTGAGATGGTTCGGTCATGTGGAGAGGATGAATGAAAACAGGTTGACTAAGCAGATATACAAGGAGAGTGTGGAGGGAAAGGTCGGGGTGGGAAGACCTAGACGAACATATCTTGATCAAATTAAGGACGTCCTGGTGAAGGGTCAGGTCAAAAGTGCCCGAAACCGCCGAGCTTGCATGAAGAGAGTTATGAATGTGGATGAAGCAAAGGAAGTATGCAGGGATCGTGGCAAGTGGAAAGAGGTAGTCTCTGCCTACCCCTCCGGGAAAGAGGCGTGAGTTTATGTATGTATGTATGTATGACAGTAACAATAAAGACAAGATTATTTTTAAAATATCATAGATTACATGTTATTCTCCCTCCCTTAAATAAGCTGGTGGTCGGCGATCTCTATTATAATGGCAACAGGTTCTTCGGACTCGGCTGCCTGTCTTTCATAATGTATAATTTTCAGGTATTTTTTTATAATTTTTATTTAAGGGTAAGATTATTCCATCTCTCGATGTCGTAAAAGGCTTAGTGGCCTTTTGCCGTGCAACAACCACACAAACATTATGATCCTAGTAGGATTTGTTAAATGAATAAAGTATTGTTATTAAATAGTATCCATGTCGGGCGGACCCCAGGTTTCTAAACAGAAATGATTTTCCGCATTCCCTATGAGGATCCTGCCCGGATGATGACGACAGCTTAGCGCGATGTCTCTAGTCACATAGAACATATATCGCCTTCGTATTGTAGACTTATAGAGGTTGGTATGGTTTTGTATAGATATGGTCCACTTGACTGAACACATACATTTGGTTTTATGGTTTGGCTGGTTTTACCCTAATGACACTTTAAAGTGGCAAAAAACAAATTCCTGAATACTCTGACTGAAAACTTGAACAAGGAAGTTTATGAAGTCATACACTAGACCTAAACCAGAACTCTGTTGTTTGCATAAGGACAAAAAGAAAATTATAATTTTGCCTAATGTATTCGAGGTTGAGAACGACACCTACAGTATCACCCACGCCGATTTTACCATAAAACTCGCGAGTAAAACGGCAGTATACAATAATATTCCGAGGTACTGGCACGCAATTTTTATTACATACATCATTTTTGACATAGTTCCATCAGTGCTAGTTACTTGTCCGAGTTTTTTTTGCGTCGGTTCGTATTTATCGCGTGATCAAAATTTACAGTAAAAAGTGTTTGTGTTTGTTGTTCCAATGTCATCTACGGTTATATTCGTCGGGTTGCCGGAGGATTCGAAGAGCTCCATCACAAAGTAAGTCTATGTTGATGAGGGGTTCAGCCATAACAGTACCTATATACAAATAATACAGGTATTAAACGCGCTTGTGACGTACCTACCTTTAATTTATCTCGGACGTTTCGAATTTTGTTACAATGATCTGTGATCACCGAACGACTGAAACCAGCGGGCTACAGTATAATGCAACGAGAAAGTTTTAATTCAACAAAAACAGTACCTACTAAAAAACATTAATTTACTTTCGTTATTTATTTTGTGTCATGTCAATTTTCTGTCACGCGGACAGTACCATCAAGTCTTCCATAAATATAGATACCATTCCAATATACCATTTCATAATTTAATGTACACAGTAACTACCTACCTAGTCAGTGTAAGACTGCAAAAACTTCATATTTTGGACGTTCAATTAAACGTCATTGTGGCCTGTTGTACCAGTGTAGGATCCTATCTCCTTTTTAAACCTATTTGACTGAATTAATATTATTTACTCAGTCAAAAGGAAAAGATTAAGTCAATTGACTTATTGAATGGCAAATTTGAATAAGTATGTACTTTGCTAAATCATATCATAAAAGGACATGTTACGATACGGATCTTATCTTCACAACATAGAGCGGACAAGGCTAGAAGATTACATCCAGACTCCATATAAATCCATACGTATATTTATTAGGTAAAGAGAAAAGTTTTGTATTTTTGTTTATTCGATACAAACAAAAATACTATAAACTATATGTATAAACTCAAAACTACTGGACTGATTTCGATAAATTTTCGGAATAACATTGGCAACTTTTTCTGTAAATAAGAAGCCCCGTGCTAAATCTATAAATTATTACTGTTGTTATTTAAAATGCCGTGTGGTTCCCGGCACCAATACAAAAAAGAATAGAACCACTCCGTCTCTTTCCCATGGATATCGTAAAAGGCGACTAAGGGTTAGGCTTACAAACTAAGGGATAGGTTTTTTAGGCGAAGGTCTAGTCAACCTGTCACTATTTGAATCTCAATTCTATCATTAAGCCAAATAGCTGAACGTGGCCATTCAGTCTTTTCAAGACAGTTGGCTCTGTCTTCCCCGCAAGGGATATAGACGTGACCATATGTATGTATGTATGTTATTTTAAATCAATAAAATTACATTTGAATTAGCTTTGTTTAGGTACGTACCTGTTCTGCTCACGAATCATAAAGATTGAGTTTAATTCAAATTGAATTTATTTAACAATTCGATAGTTTAAATTAGCTAAGTAAACTTTTGCCTTTAATTATATTTTCACTATTCCCTGACCTTAATAACTCACTTTAGAACAATCGATTATTTTTTCTGTTACTTATTTGTAGTTTTATGTAGTTATTTTTAAACATACCTATATCCATATTATCACGTCTTCAGTAGGGTAGACAGTGCCCACAGTCTAACAAAGACTGAAAGGCCACGTTCAGCTGTATGGCTTAAGAAGAATCCCAAGTTTATTAGCCAATCCTAAGTCGCTTTTAACGACATCCATGGAAAAGATATGGAGTGGTCCTATTTTGGCCGTGCTGGGAACCACACGGCTTATGTATGAATTAAATCATAATCATAAATGAGTTTAATTCCAGGAAGGTATCCCTATTGTAATGAACACCAAAATTCAATGAATAATGACCCATTCACCTTCGTATAAAGTTTATCTCACGCAATACTTTTTAATAAAACATGAACGATTGTTATGGTAAATGTTATGAAAGATACATAAAAATAGCACAAGTCAGAAAAAGTGAACTTATCTAATTGATCTGTCTATAGTAATATCCTGCAGGTGATTCGCCTTACTCACGATTTCCTTTGATTTCATTATATTCAATTACAGGCGTTTTGTAATTTCAGATTTGCTGTATAGGTAATAAATAACTGGCTCCCAATTTATTGCTAACAAATATTATTTCTTAGGGGCTATTGCTAGTCACATACAATTGCTCAGTGAAAATTTAGTCATTGACAATTTTCGTAAATAAATTTAAAAACTGTTAATTTTTGTATTATATTATTCCGGGCTGAGCAGCCAGTAGACATACCTAAGAAGTGTTTACCGACTTTAGTTTTAAGATGGATCGGTAACACATATTTTTTTATATTCATTAGTTACGGTACAATTATTTAAAACAAGATGTGACTGTTTAAACTTATTGATTATAGTTATATATTCAGTTGCTTAAAATACGCAGGTTCCTCATGATGATTTTTCTCAACCTAAAAGCCTCAGTTACATTCCTTAATGTCCGTAAATCAGAAAAAAGTTAGTTATTTCTACATGGGTACAACGAGTAACCGGATCTTCGCCCCCCTAGCGTCCTCACTTCTCTGGAGAGGAGCCCGGGGTGCGTCTTTGACCATAATCCTGGGTTGGGGTCTTATATTATTTTAAACTTAAAACGTATTGGATAAGTACCAAACTTTCTAAGAATTTTTTGCTATGATAACACGCCAAATTACAGAAAATATTCCCTGTTAGAATATATCGTATGTTCATCTCTTATGTGTGGTCTAGACCTAACGTTAAAGTAATATATGTACTGCGCTGTGGTTAATTGGTCGTGTAGGTTGGTGCAGATTTATTCCACCACATCGTAGGCGGCGTTGGCGCCTTGACTTTCCCAATTAAGGCAAACGACCAAGTTTACGTTCAAATGGTATATTTGCTCAAATTAGGAATTATTGGGCAATGTTTTTAATGTGTCCCTCAGCCTTGCAGGTTCGTAATTGGCGAGACACTGCGTGCATTGTGCTTTGTTGTGGGTCCTTTTAAAGTGTAGTTCCAGGTGGCTCGGAGTCATAACAGTTTCGTAATGCTTGCAACATTGACTGGATGTTTCCTTTGGGTTGTATTATAGTAGACGAGCAGCTTAGATTTTTGTCTTCGTAGTCAGTTTAGTTATGGATAGTAGAAGATATCTATGGATTAAGCGAAAGTTCGTAAATTTGCCACTATTGTCGTGAAGTCAAGGGTAAGATGAATGATGTTTTGATTTAGTTAGTTGGTATCTGTTCGGTAGTACTGTGGCGATCCAGTTATCGGAATGAGACACTTAGATTCCATCGCGTACACTTAGAATAAGATTACGATTTTTATCATCAGTTACAATATCTCTTATAACCGGCACTCTTATAACACCAATATGTGTGGCACCGTGTGGTTGCTGGCACGTTCGCTTCTTCAATGAGAAGTGAGGATGTAACGGAGAATGACGCCAGGAGGAAGATCTTTTAAATTTATTTGGAAGTGCGTCTTAAACATTATAATTTACTTATCTTAGAAGTAACCAATTTTTGCGACCAAAAGTAGTAAGTCTGCATTGGTTCTCTTATGATTCGACTCGCTAATTCGTGTCTTCGTGCAATGGCGGGCGAATGCAAACAATAGAATTGCACCCTTCGTTGAAGAAAATTAGTGTTTTGTAAGTGTCGGAGCTGGATTTCCATTCGAATGTTATCTGGATAAGCCATCACGTCTTTGAATTGATTTTAAGTTTTCAACTGTCTCGTCATAGTCATCATTATAAATTGAAGTGATGAATGAAACTTTAACATCTTAAAGTTGATTATTTTCTTTCGTTATTAGAAGTAGTAGTTAGTCGACTAGTGCACACCACGACCTACTTTTAAGAAATATCTTATAATAAAGCATAACTTCCTACAACAAATCAATAACTATCTAAAGTGTTTTTCTCTGTAGGTGCATTTCAAATATGTGCGTTAGATCAGTGAAAACGTTTTTATTTACATAATGTAGCTAAAAGTTTTAAAAATTGTGTAAGATTATTATTTGCGCATTCCCTATTTCTGCAGATTGTGAATGTACCTAATAAAAATCTTGAAACCCTATTTGTACCGATTCAAAGAACTCAAGGTTTTAATCCCAGAAGCTGCATAAAATCCTGAAAACATACTACTTTACTGACGGTCGTGTAAAATATTAGAAGGGTTGAGACGATTACACCTACCTTTGACAACAATACCGTCTGCGCACGAGTGGGGCTTCCCGGAACACTATCCCGTTACCGCATTGATCCGATGATCCTATTATTGACGCAGTAACTGCATACTGCCTTCGTGAGGCTAGGCTCTGATTTCAATGTTTGAACACGTACCTACAATGATTCAACAGTGTGTGTTTATGTGCTGTGTGGTTCCAATCACTTCAGAATAGGACTACCACATCACCAAATTTCTTCGCCGTGTAGGTATGTTGTTGAAATGGAATATGCATATTTAAACTAGCCAGGCAGATGTTGCTTAAGGATCTTGAAAACTAGCAGATCGTATGGTATTAGACGGACTCCGGGCTTGTCGTCAAAAAGGAAGGAATCGGGTAAAACGACAAGGATAACGATGATGTCTAATTAAAACAAAGATGTAAAAAATCAATCAATCAGCAAGTAAAATAAAATTGGTCTGAACATTAAATTTCAATTTGTGCCAACAGAAGATAAAGAGTCAAAGATTTTACCGATTATTAATAAGCCAGGTGTACAGGCTGGCGATCAGGAGTACCAGGGGCGCAGAGGTTGCGGGAAGTAGCGGAGCATGTAATAGGTACAGCTTCCGCGAGGGTGTGCCGCCATTGTGCCGGCGGGCTGCTCGTGCGTGACTGTCGCCTCGGCGCGTCGCCTCCGCTGAACCTTCTGGAACCGCAAAACTACTTTGTGCCAGAGCCAATAAAAAAATATTGCACTATTGCAAAGGTCAACGTTCTTCGGTCTACGATTTTCAAAATATTTGCAGAAGATTATCTTTTCAGACAAAAATTTTAAGGAAAATAATTATTTGGTCCAATGTACGATGATGATGTTTAGTGATAATATATATAAAAAAAATAAAATGATATTATCATAACATTATTGGCACTTTTATATACGAGTATCTTTTCATCGTAAAGGACATTTCAATTAATCACTATCAATTAATTTCTTGAATTTGGCGAACTTTGTGGCCCAATTAATCAATTACATTGTGACTACGAAACAAGTCGTGACAAAGGAACAAAAAAATAAATTCAATTGATTAAATTAATTCTTAAAACTCATTAGTACAATAGAAAGTCCGCCCACGAAAAATTTCCGTCAATTTCAAAGAATGTGTTTGTGATTGTTTTGATGCCCTTTCCCGGACGATATCTGTTAATTAAAGGGTTTGATGCAGACCGTAAAGGCAGATAGTGTCAATTAGAGAAACAAATTATCGAGAGTATAGAAGGAAACTCGTTTTCATACTACACCTACTGATATATCAATGCACAGCCTAGTATGGATCTAGAAATCTGAAATTTCAAAGTTCTTTTTATCTGGCCTGTAACTCCAGTGCGTTCAAAGATATATTTTTTAAAATTTCATTCGGAACGGAATTCTTTGTTACATACATATATATAGTCACGTCTATATCCCTTGCGGGGTAGACAGAGCCAACAGTCTTGAAAAGACTTATAGGCTACGTTCAGCTTTTTGGCTTGATGATAGAATTGAGATTCAAATAGTAAAGTAACAGGTTGCTAGCCCATTGACTTAAAGTTTATAAGCCTATCCTCTAGTCGCCTTTTACGTCATTCATGGGAACGAGATGTAGTGGTAGTCCTTTTTTTAATTGGTGCCGGGAACCACACGAACGAATTCATTGTTTGAGGTGCATAAAGCCGCTAACGTGCTCTAGTTTTCTTATAAAATCCTACATGATCTAAAATCCATTTGGTTTATAGTTGGTCAATACAAAAAAAGCCATGCCATTGCGAAAGATTAGCTTACTTAACTTTGTAACGATTAATAAAAATACTGCCACAAATTAAAAATATAACTATCTGATCTATTTTTAATCTGTTCCGTAGCGATACGCTTTGTTTATCCTTGTCCAAAGCGAACAAATTGGTACTGTGAGCTATCTACAGAATTTTATGATGCACAAATTGCTCCTTAATTTCTACTCGTATGTTGGTCACTGGATGGGTCGGAAAGTATAAACGTTGCATCATCCACTTTGAAATTTAGATGTTATCAATTTAAGAAGTACATAAGTATTGATGTACTACTATACTAATATTATAAAGCTGAAGTGGAGTTTGTTTGTTTGAACACGCTAATCTCAGGAACTACTGAAGACTTAAGGCTATATAACATCCCGCTGCAACTATAAGGAGCAAAGAAATAATTGAAAATGTGAAAAAAAAACGGGGACAATTATTTATCCTTGAGGGGCTTCTTTATGATATCCATAATAACTATTCCACGCGGACGAAGTCGCGGGCACAGCTTGTGTATATATAATCACGTATCTATTTATCTCTTAAAAGGTAGATTTTAAGGGTAATTCGACTTCAGGGGTAGATTCAAATAGTAAATATTTAAATAGAGAATTTAAGAAATTTTGAAAGTTTGACAACAACGACGTTCTCATAATTTGCGCTATTTAATGTGGAATCTACACCTGATTGTACTTTCCTCTGGACCAGTCTAGTTAATATGTGTGGCATTGGTTTACGGGAATATGAATTTCCATCAGCCTGCGGGGTAGGCGAAGGCACAAACAATTACTCGGCCTGTCTCCTTCTTAATGGATACAGATTATATTGGTGGCATGACGCACTTAGTACAGGCGCAGCGAAAATGAGTCTACTGGCAGAGAATGCCATAGAGAATTAGTCCATTTTTTTCTAATTTATGCAGTGTTTACATTTTATTCATGCAGGCGATGCCCTAGCAACCTGTCACTGTCCGTCAGCTGAACGTGGCCTTTCAGTCTTTTCAGAAGACTGTTGGCTCTGTTAACTCCACAAGGGATATAGACGTGACGATATGTATGTATGTACTTACGATAAAGATTAAATAAATAAATAAAAATGTCAATTTGTAATTTAGTCGCTAATATGTATGTTGTATGTTATTTTATTTTGTTTACCGACATTTTAACATTTTTTAAAATGTTTTGGCCTGTCTTTGGTTATTCTTAGTTTTGATAGTTCATGTTAAATAACAATTTAGCCTCATGCATATTATCTGGGTCATACATATGTAGTTTAGTTCAGTTAGGGTATAAAAATCTTACATAAATAATTTTAATTGATCTTAATGCAAAAGACATAAACGCGTTATCTTTTTAAAGTTTTAATCAATACTGAAAAATATTTCCTTAACAATCTTTAAAATTTTACCATTCCGATTGGAATACTATTAAGATTACAATTTACAAATATTAAAACTTACAAAAAAAATATTATTATTATAATTATATTAAAAGTGGCTCTACTCCACACCATTCACTTCATATATATTGTATAAGAACCTCGGTGATATTACACGGCGGCTATAAATTAATAATGAAGTAGTCAAAGAGACAGTATGATATACGGTCATTATGATTTTATAGGCGACTGTACACGAGCGCCCGCGGCGGCAATCCCGCGGGAGCGTGGGCGCAGGCAGATGAACTAACAGTTTCATGAAGTGAAATCGGTTTTTCATTTCATACGGTAATTGTATTAAACGCGAGGTTTTGTCAGTTTAGTTAACATCCCGTTATCGGAAACATGCTTGGTCAAATTGTGTTTCAAAAGTTCTTTAGCAACACAGCTTCGTTTAATTATAACAATAGATACAAAGATTCATCAGTTTTGAAAAGTGACAGGCCACGTTCAGCTGTTTCGTTTAATGATAGAATTGAGTTTCAAATAGTGACAGGTTGCTTGCCCATCGCCTAAAAGATGAATCTCTATTTTATAAGCCTATCCCTCAGTCGCCTTTTACGATATCCATGGGAAAGACATGGAGTGGTCCTATTCTTTTTTTTATTGGTACCAGGAACCATACGGCACAACACTGCACAACAATACTATCTACAATATATTTCGCGTTAATTTTTTTTTATCATTAAGCCATGAATATAGTTGAACGTGACCTTAGAACATTTTCGAGTCTATTGGTTGTATTTGCCTCTAAGGGATAAAGATGATATATGTAGTTTAGTTTTAAAGGGTAAAAACAAAATTATTGTCAAATCATTCAGTAAGCTTTCCTCGGTGTTAGCAATATTGTCATTATTTTGAAACACAGTTCAGTTTCCCTTGTAATAAGCTGTTAGCGCTGCGGTTGCACGCTACCGATCGCCGCGGGCGTCTCGATAGCTCGTCATTTGCTGGCCGGCTGATTTTCAATTTCAAATTTAGAATGTTATAATTTTAATAAGAAGAATGTTATTACGGCATGCCTAGTTATGGGGAAGGCCTTCCTACATTGATCAAATCGCGAATGTTCAAGCTATAGGTCAGGTCAAGAGTAGGTTGCATGAAGAGAATAAATATGGATGAAGCGAAAGAAGTATGCAGGGATTGAAGTAATTTGAAAAATGTAGTCTTTGCTAAGTCTTCCTGGCAACTGGTGTGATTTTATGTTAATACGTAAATGCACATCATTACCCTGGAAAACACAAACTCAAAACAAACTACCAAAATGATAGTATGGTATATAGTACTCCTTTTTAAAAGTTTAAAAGTTTCCTTTTTAAAAATAGTTCCATATGTAATTTAAAATAAGAAAAATACAACGTTTTGGCAGAAGAAAGTTTAATTATTTCAGCATAATTTCTTACTGGCTTTTCTTTTCTCTTTCAAATTATGCCGATTAAAAAGAAACAGCAGTTTTGGTCCTTTGATTTTTCAGCAAGTTGTCATCGCCCACTAAATTTTCTACCCATTCCTTCGTCTTTTTTCATTTTCTCCTTGTCGAAAATCCCGGTAACATCGGCATCACTCTGGAGAGGATCCCAGGGTACGCCTTTGGATCAAGTACACACAATCACAAACACAAGTTTTTACACGAAATCCCGCCATACCCTCGCAGACTTTTGCAAGGAAACCTAACCCTGTCCTTCCTGTCCTAACCTCTATCCTCTCCTTGTAGATTTCCAGACATAATCCTGGATTAAGTAAGTCAGGTTATTACACGAAATCCCGCCATACCTCCGCCAACTTTTGCAAGGGAACCTAACCCTGTCCTTCCTGTCCTAACCTCTATCCTCTCCTTGTAGATTTCCGACGACCTCAGTGAGTACTGGCCTTCAGATTGTGGAGTTCGAAGACATCAAGTTATCCGACAACTGTGTGTCTGGATCTATTCGGTGAGTGGCTATTTAACTACATATGTATGTACGGACGAACACAATTTTATATGTGATTAAATAGGTATAGTTTGTTACCAAAAGTCTTCGAGTTTACCCAATTTCATGATTGATACTCATCATGGAAAAAAACTTTATTTTTGCGAAGCCAATAAAAAATAAACATAGGTCAATTTATAAATAATACTGATATTAAACGTGCACCTAAAGTATCCTTATTTTATCTCGCATGTTACAATGATCTGTGGTCACCGAGCGACCGCGTACGTTAAAGGTACGTTATGTGCGCGTTTAATACCTGTATTATTTATGAATAGTATAATGCAACGTGAAATTTTAAATCAGTCAAACAAAGGACCAATCCCTAAAAGAAGCATTAGTTAATTCACATGCATCGACGGATAATTACAGAAGATTTTCAGCAGATACAGTATTTATAGAGATAAAACTTAACCTTTTATTCATTATTATTATCTAATATATAATAATGAATAAAAGGACAGTCAATAACAATTTTCTTGCTGACACGTTATTTTTAAATTGATCAAAATAGTATTGGTGTTAAAGTGATGATAATCGCGGGCTACCTAGTAAACGATCATTACTTTTACCTCGCATTTGTCCACATCCCACAAATGATGATTTGGCCCATTAGGCTAAATTATTGTATATATTTTAATAGATCATGAAATAGCCATTGTACTTTCTTTAACCATTTCATCTTCATTTGTCAGAAAACATTTTACGTTGAAAATGTTCGAAACTATTGCCTCGGTCCACCGCGCAAGAATATAGACGTGGTTATGTGTTTGTCTGAGAAAATGTAAGGTCATAATCATTAATTAGGAAACCAACGTATTTATTTTCCTGTGTAATGTAAAAGCAACAACTTGGGTTGTTTGGACGTGCAAGTTGTTAGTACTTTACGTTTTTGACAAACAGTGAAAAACCAATATCGGGCAAGCAAAGATTTCACGGATTGGAGGCATATATACAACCTCCGACACATCATCGTTGGAGCCGCGGTTCCCCAGGCATAACACCTAGCCTGGCGGAAGATCCGCTCCCGCTACATACGACATCTCTCTTTAAACGAAAAGCAGAGTACCTAACAAAGCTTAAATCGAATCTCTGTCAGAACAGATTTCTGTGAAAAGCAAAAGTCCCTGGAACCTAGTAGCTGAAAAATAACAAAATTACATAAAAATTACATAAGTAGCGTATGTGGCATTCCTCTCTTTTCCCAAACCATGGCGTTTGGCGGCCCTATCTCCTCATGGCACGGGCCCTATTTATGCCAAAATGCGATCGATAGAACAAATAATGTTCCTGTGATTGATGACTTGTTCGGAGAATGCGAGCTTTGTGTCGATTCTGATTGTAAGCGATCCAAAAACCTACTTGCGAACGGTCCATTTCTTTATTGCAATAAGCGACCTAGTTTACGGATTAAAATTAGGTGTAACATCGATGGAAAAGTGCTTACTTATGTTAACACCATTTATTTTTTTTATTACATTTTTGCCGTAAAAGAAAAAAAGAATAGGACCACTGCATCGTTTTCTCACGGATGTCGTAAAAGGCAACAAAGGGATAGGCTTATAAACTTTGGATTCCTCTTTTAGGCGATGGGCTAGCAACCTGTCACTATTTTAATCTCAATTCTTTCACTAAGCCAAACAGCTAAGTGTGCCCTTTCAAGACTGGTGGCTCTGTCTACCCCGCTAGGGCTATAGACATGATTATATGTATGTATGTATTTTTATTTTTGCTTCTTTGCTACGTTCACGTCTATACTAAATACTGTAAATTTTTAATGTCGGCTAATCAGAATCAAGAATACTCAACCGATCATAAAAATTCTATCACCGTTTATAAGGTTCATTATCTGCCGATGTTAAAGGCTATTTATGTAACAAGGGCGAGGCCGTTGTTAACTTATATAAGTTATTGTTAATGTACTAAAAATAAACACATAAATGGTACTCCAATTTCTTTTGTTATTTTGTTGAAATTTTGTTAAATTACTTTAATTAAGAGTATGGATACATTTTTCTAAAAAATGTGGTCATGTCAACCTGTCTGTATGTTTACTAAGAATTCACCGTCATTAAAACATAGTGTTAGACAATAATTATTTTCCAACGCCGGAGGAAATTACGAGCAGTGTTTCTGCGATATTCACACAGATGCACAGACGGAAACTATGGAAGTGTTTGCTATCTTGATCCTCTAACTCTAATTGAATAATCCCTTCCTGCGCAATTAAAAAGTCGTTAATTTGTGGAGAGAGTAAAAGTCAATTGGATTGGCATTTAGGGCCCGCGGTAGACATTCATTATGGTAACGGATATCTTTGATTGCACACAGGGAATGTTCCACTTTTTATAACCATTACGGCGATGGTTAAATGATAGTTTATTTAATGCATTGCCTTTCATAATTGTATGTGTTAGAACGATTTACACACCTACGCTCATGTAAAATATTAGTTTGTGTCTCAGTGAGAATGTCCTAAAATTCTTCTAAAGCGAATGTTATTTTTAAATTTCGCCAAATATAAGAAATTTTCGGCTGTAGGTCCAAAAATAAATCAGTTAAGTTTTTCTATTCCACAAACATATAGTTTTTGAAAGCAAACTATATCCCCCTTCTTTTTTCAAACATTTTGATCATATCTTACTAAGACTTTTAGGAAGATGCATAACCCTGATTGATATTATTACACTGTACGGTAATTTAGGTTACCTACCTACCTAAAAATCTAATAAAGAATCTTATTCATTATCTTTTTAAATGTTCTCTCACACATAGATATCTAATTCAGATAGAACATGTCAAAGAAAATCTGAAATATTTTCCACAAATAATGGCGCACCGTAAGGAACTAACCCAAAACCATTCTGGTTTAGAATTTATACATACATACATACATATGATCACGTCTTTATCCCTTACGGGGTAGACAGAGCCAACAGTCTTGAAAAGACTGATAGGCCACGTTCAGCTGTTTGGCTTAATGATAGAATTGAGATTCAAATAGTGACGGGTTGCTAGCCCATCGCCTAAAAGAAGAATCCCAAGTTTATAAGCCTATCCCTTAGTCGCCTTTTACGACATTCATGGGAACGAGATGGAGTGGTCCTATTATTTTTTGTATTGATGCCGGGAACCACACGGCACTTTAGAATTTATATAAAAGATAAATAAAGATTTGCATGTATTCATTTGAAATGTTCGAGTGATTGTAGCCCCAAGATAGGTTATTGCTTTCCATTGTTCTCTAGTGTAATATTCCCATGTCTCTTGTCACATTATAGCAAATTTATAGGCAGCTGGAAATATTAAGAAAAGTTGGTAATTTACCTAAACAACTTGCAGTTTGTGTTCGCCAGTCGTGACCTGCTCCCGCACGTGCCCTTAAAGCCTTAGCATTAACACATAGACTGAAGTGGTAATAGAAAACATAAGGGCCCTTTAAACAATGTTGTGGGTCTTTAACAGGGGTCGCCCGAAAAACGTTAAAATTGATGATGTTGGATATTTAGGTATAGAATTTCACCTCGGTGAAGATAAGTTCATCTGTAACCATGCTTCTGCATAAGTCAGATTTTTACATGAAACGACTCTCGTCAGACCTTCAGAACCTTGCAGGGAATTTTTATTCAATTGGATCATGGTATACATCCAATCTAGTCGCCTGAGTATAATTTAAGGTTTCCTTAATGATGTTTTTCCTCCCCGTATTATTGGTAAGCATTGAAACTACTCATTAATTTCAAGTAATTTCAGTATCTTTAAACAATTTGAATTAATTTGATTCAATCTTTTTTTGCAAACTAAGTCATGTTTTATATCTATTTTCATTAGGTCATTGGAGTTGACCGTTCAAGCTAGAAGTCGTTACGATAGTAGATAACTTAACGCGATCTACAACGATTACCAAAAGCGTCTCAGCCGTTCCTTATCTCTAATCGGGGACGCATTGTATGCGAGACAAATGCAAATATACATTATTTCAGTTTTGAATATTTATGAGCCCGAAGCGACGTTTTACAAAGTGGTCGGTTCCAATGCACTTGTTTCACGCTGGGTGCGTGACGTCACGATTGCATTGAATCTCTGAATATAAACACCGGGATTATGAACTATTCAATAGTTCTGTGTATAGTCAACATTGTAAAATATGTGCGTACGATTGCGTTTTGGATAGATTTAAAATTAGGTCGTTTTAAACTGATGAACAACCAATTAAAGTATGACATACATACATACATTTATGATTACGTCTTTATCTCCTAATGGGTAGACAGAGTCAAAAGACTCAAAGACCACGTTCACCCGGACGGTTAATGATTAGAATAAGATAGTTTTTATTTGAAGAATAAAAAAACTCTATCTAATTCTCATTTTATTTAAGAACTTCCGTGTGGTTCCCGTGTATGGCCTATCAGACTTTTCAAGACTGTTGGTTCAGTCTATTCCGCAAATGATAAAAAAAGATGTGAAAATATGTATGTATTTATATGTTTGTTTATTAGAAGAACGCCCTTAATTAGAAATTTGCCATGTATAATAATTCTAATTTTCCATTTCTAAATCATCATGGTCTTAATATTGGTTGTAGTAACAACTATTAATTAAATGAACGTGATAGGTGAGCAAGAGGTAATGGTCAATATATTTATTTAAGAAACAGCTTTCAGTTGAAATCTCGACGCAAATGAAATATTAGATAGATAGATAAAACTCTTTATTACATCATAAGGGAAAACATACAAAACAGACAGAGATGGATGGCTGACTTATCGCTAATGAAATCTCTTCTAGTCAACCTTTGGGTGGAAGAAAACCAAACAGGAGATAAGAGGCAGAAGTTAATCGTATTTCTAATAAAATCACAAGGCAAGGATATAACAAATTATTAGATAAATTGGAAAATAAATAAAATGTTTTTGAAAGCAAGCCTTATGAAGTAAAACAATTTACAAATGTTAACAAATTAGTATTTAATGTGTCACGTTTTGACGTCAACCGAAAATCATATAGTTGGGGAATTCGGGAGTGCGCTAACAGAGGATTGAACAAAAATTAAAAAATATATATTTATTATTTACGCAGCCGATGGAGCGCCCACGCGGTAAGTGTAAATAACCATTAGCCATAAACAAATAAAAATTGAAATCAAAGAATATCGTAAAAGAGTCCTAATGTAAAGAAGGTTAAAAATGGAAAGTGTATTCAAATAGTGACAGATTGCTAGCCCATCGCCTAAAAGGTGAATCCCAAGCTTATAAGCCTATCCTTTATTCGCTTTTTAAAACATCCATGGGAAAGAAATGGAGTGGTCCTATTCTTTTTTCCATTGGTGCCGGGAACCACACATGCTAGCACAACCTATATACCCTCTACACAACATAGTATGTAACGCTCACTTTAATTACGCCCTATGGCTAGTGCCGACTATATTGACACAATTTCAAGGCACGTAGTCTGTTGACGACAGAATCAGTTCTACATCATTAGGTAAACCGCCTCGGGAGTGAACTACTTGGCATTTATGATTTATGGTCAAAGTACATTGCTGGTACACTAATGTAATTCACACTGATACTTATGACGTTATATTGGTACCATTTCTAGTAATGAGACGTAGGTACTTACGACGTAAGAACTATATAATTGTCGCCGCGAACTTGTTTACGAACACTATAAATTTTTACATAATTGTGAATAACTTACAAAAAATGTATCCGATTTTGATGCCCCATGAACTTTAAATTCTATTAAATTTATTTCATTAGACCAGACCAGAATCAGACTAACGGTTCGAAAGTTATCGCGTTACAAACACAGTACAGTTTTATGATCTGAATTATTAGTTAGTAGTTAATTTGCTGGAATTAGGTACTCCAGACTTTGTAGGAATCTAGAGAGTAAAAATATCCTTTTCGAAAATATACATATACTTACTGCTTAATTTTACCAAATTTCATTCATCGAGCGAGCGATTCATTTATTATTGACTTTGTTAAACACTTTACAGTGAGTAAACAATTTTCTTGAACAATTTGTCAACAGTCGTGCCTCGACCATTAGTTGTAAAATGCTTATCGGCAGGAGTTGATCCTTCTTAACAAGCGATTGGGCCAGGGTTTAGTCTCTCGTCGTCTTTAATTTAGTGCTTTCGCTAAACCTCAGATTGTCTGCAATAAATTACCACGCCATGCCGGGGTCATAGTTTAATTTTGTTTGGAAGCCTTCAATGGAAATTGTTGGCTAATCAGCTTCCATTGGACGTGAAGCACGATAGCGACGTTTCCTTTGTATTGTTTTTGGTTACCCGTTTAGCTGTGGAATCTGGGTTGTTTCGTAACTAATACTTTTTATTGTTGTTAATGTTATGAAGAAAAAAACATTTTGGAAAGATAAACTGTTTTTGTATAACTTCTATAGTATCGTATTAATTAAACCTACTTTAGTAACTTTAGCGTTAATTATTTAGAATCCAGTCAGTTAGTTAATTTGATTCACCCAATCATTGAAAAGTTTCCGCTTCAAAATATATAGGTAATATATTTCTAATAAATTTTCAACAAGACGCTTATTAAAATAGTGAGAAATAATTAACAGTGTATGTTCACAATTCTCTTCCACCCAATCGGTGTGTCCGTCCCGATCGAGTTTGCGTGTGCCGAGAAAACAGACTAACAGACAATGCCAGGTGCTGTTACACAGCGTACTGTCACTCGCTCGAATGCCTGTGCTGAATTGATTGCTGTTCTCGTTAAGGTTTCTGATTACGGACCTAAGTGAATTAAAATATAAAATAAAAATTTATTCAAGCTGTATGTTATCATCGGCTGATATTTTTTATGTAGTGTTAAGTTTAGTTTGCTGAGATTTTTTTATAATTAATTTTTATTTATTTGTTCGCTATTGTGCAATATATATATGTATATCAAAAAAGGCAAACTTAAGGTCCTGTGCTAAAAGCAATTAACATTCTACTATTGGGATAAGCATCGACATTTTTGTGTTTCTACACCTGACAATTACTACTAAACTAAGATAGGTAAGCCTACCTACCTATTTATAGAATTACATTTACTAGTTGCAGCTCAAATTGTCCCAACTCGACAAGCTTAAAAAATATTTAAGCTCTTGTCGAGTTGGGTCTTGGGTCACAAACATTTTTAAAAAAGGATTTATATTGTATGAAAATATTGAACCTATGTTGAAATATATTGGAGTAGATATCCTAACCTTCATGCGATGTCCCCCGTATCATAAACAAAACGAATCACAAATAAGATGATTGTCCATGCTTGGATAGTCGTGGAGTTAGCTTTCGATGCGAGAACTGATTGATATCGAATTTCTCACATGCTCCCTTTTCAACATTTTTTTTGCATCTCTTCTTCTCGTGTTCTTCCTCTTCCCGAGGTCTTTGTTTCTGCAATTGGTCCGCTCTCTCGCAGCCCCTTTATGTGATGTTTAAATATTCTTAGATCTTCACTATTGTATTGTATAAATAAAATAAGTAAAATTTATAATGCTTTCAGATACAATCCATCTAGATTTGTCACGTCCACCGTTAGTTGAAGATTTAGCACCAACTTCTAAATGTTATCTGGTCAGATTACTAAACTGAGAGAGCTTTTGATATTAAATGCGGAAGGATAATAGCAAAACAAAGCTTTTAACGAAAGTCTTATCGGATTGGCGTGCATTGTAAAGTTCAGTTGTGCTAAAGCTCTCTGCAGACATTGATACTCGGCAGATGTGACATTAACCCGATTATATAAAGGAGTAGCTTATTGCTTGGAATTATGGTGGATTTACACGTTTACTTGTTTAGATAGCTTTGAGAAGGGAAGAGATATGTTATAATGGGTTTAATACAACGAATTGGGGGAAATTATACTATTGTGTATACCGTTATTAAAAGTGGGATAAGGCAGCGAAGAAGTCCCCAATCAATAGGGGGTATTGTCGGCGAAAATAAAAAGAGTTCTCAAGTATTTAGACAATAAGAAAATAAGAAGTGTAAGAGGGGAACGGGGAACTCTCACTGTTATTAAAGACACAAAAAGATATCTTATTTTTTTATATCAATCTTTTTTTAAAACTCTATTTTAAACATAGGTTTTTGCCTTCTGGAGTTATAATTACTATGAATCACTACAAATACAAATAGAGATGCACTCACAATCGAACAACTGCACAGGGCTCTTAGGAAAACGGTCAAGTGCCAGTCGTCTTAACAGAAGGACCAATAAAGCATAGAATTAATCCGGCTGTGCATCGAATGAGATATTGCAATAAATTGATAAATTACTCTGGGTGTAATACTTCCACTGAATTATTTCCGATTGTGGGAAAGTCTAAGGAAGGATTAATAATGTTCCTTAAAACGGATGATATTTTCCCACAGAATCCTCTCGCAAAGTGAACGGTAACTACTTTAGAACCTGTGGACATAATAATAATTAAATGTGTATTATGAAATACTAAAATATTGGGTAAAACAAATACTAACACTTCCATCAAAATATTTAACTTTTCTTAAATTCATCTGTCTCAATCTTTATATTACCTACTTTTTCGTCAGCATTTCGACATCTCCGGCAATGTAAAGCTGACGATATTTTGTAGATGAATTGTCACCTATTTCGTTTTTGTCTTACTTACTTTTTTTCCGAACTTCGTCATCTATACCTTGAAAGAAAGACGGAAATTTTTTTATTTGGGACATAATTATATATTAAGAACAGTAACATTAACCTATAACAAATGTTTGCACCAAAATGGCCCCGCCTCAGCATTTGTCGTGGTATATACCACTACGATGGTCTTCCGTAGGCACCAACGGCACCTAAATTTGTTTTAATCTGTGGGTAATTCACCTTTAACAGTATTTATTAAAGGCACTCGCTATCTTATTACTCACGTTTAGGTTGAAAGAGAAAGTATTTTATGGTATCTTTACAAAGAGTTTATCTCAAGTTAAAGGCAATGGACGACCTCTTTTATATTTACGATATTATAATAGATAATATAAATACAATTGCGATACTCACTTGTTACCGGATTTGAAAATACAGGCAAATAAAGATTTACATTAGACATATAAGTTTTGAAAATTAAAAAAAAAAAAACTGTTAATTCGTATTACATAGCGGCCGGCAAATTTTCTAGGGACATTATTATTTTGGTATTTCGTTACATTTTAAAATTACATGGAATGGCTTGCTTGAGTTCTATTTTGCGTGGATAGAATCTATGATACTTTACTAGCGGGTGTAATTAAGTAAAGTTTAATACTTTACTATTAGTATTAAAATCACCATGGTTAACCTGTTAATTTCGTAAAACAGTATATAAATTTTCATTTTCTATATCCGAGATTACTATCTTCCCTTTACACAAAAATTTAAGAAGACACATATTCATAAGTTTATTGAACATTAAGACGTAAATTTGTTGCGATGTATGTTAGTGTCACCTGCTTAGCAGGAATAGGGATGTGGACTGTACTCAAATAAGTATAAAATTTTACCACGAAAAGGTAGTTTCTATAGTAAAAATAATAAAAAACACAATATTTTCCTCAATAAACAAGGGATTATTTTTTTATTTAATAAAATGTAATTAAATATTTCACCCTCAAGTCACGTGACAATGAACACCAATCAAAATGCGTGATGTCACGCGTTGCAATACAAGAATTTTCGCTGTCAAATACTATGGTGTTTGTTGATATTTGGATCATATTATTACCGTGATTACCGTCCGATTATCTTAGCCACGGAAATAATTTGTGTAGAATGAGTCTGTTCTTTTTCTCTTTCACATTCCGCTATTGATTCCAATCTTTGCCTTTTAACTGCTAATAGTCGAGTTGTTATGTTTTCGGCTCGTCTTTTCTTTCGGGTTGACATGCAAACTTGCTTGGCACACAACCTGCTCTCAGTCTGATCTGGGTCAGTCTGTACTGTGCCCATCAAATGATATTCTGGATAATTCTCCATATCATTGGCAACTATAATGAAAGTACGAAACATTGTTTACTTTATTTCTAACCTAAAAATTCGAGTTTTCGTCTTTGAAAACTTGAAAGTTAAATTATTTTAATACAAGTAAATGTAACAAATATTATCAAACTTACATCAAAATGATCCTCACAGAAATACGTTTTACTTTGTGTAGATACAAGTGCCGGATCCCGACGGGCTAATTGAAGCCAATTTTTCAGCATCGTTTTTGTACGTGGAACGTGAATAAACACTTTTTCAGGTGTTTTAATAGTTGTAATTTTACACTGCGGCACCGCACAATATTTATAAAATTTTGAATTCATATTATTATCACACAACTATGAAATAACTATTCATTACATACAACTTCGACAATATTTTATAACACGTGACGTCACAGCGGCCGTTTGACAGGTATCCGCGTTTTAGCGCGAAATTTTAAATGGAATTTTAAATAAATTATTTTAAAGGTATTACTTCAAATAAAAAAATAATAATAAATAGTTTGGGTTATATTTGGTACTTATGCAAGGTTTTAAACACTTTCCCAAAAACAGTCCACATCCCTATTCCAGAGGCTAAGGACCGCCATGTTGTCACTTAATCAGGAATTATTGGGGTACTAAAGTTAAATTGGCTGCCGGGACTTTCTTCCTTAGAATTAAATATGCGAATTAAAATTCTGACAATAATTTACTACATTTCGAGTATAGTTTCGCCTGGACGTAATCGAGTTTGCACGTTGAGGGTTATGGGAAGTTATTATATTATTTTTATAGAGTTATTGGAAAAGAATCTTAACCGAAATTGTCTGAATTATCTCGATTTCTAAATTTTAGTTCCTTTGTCTACAAAAGTTCGTAATAAATTCCAGTCAACGACAGAGAAATCTGAGTATCATCTCTACACATAAATAAAAAAAAAACTAACTGAGTGTCATATCAACGCTCAATCCATAACCGATGAGTCTAGAGTTCCGTCCGTTAAAATTTGGCATGTATGTGGGAATGACTCCGGATTCCAGCGGTGACGGGAATTCACTGGATACACGTGATGTATAAATTTGAAACGGGGGTTATGTTACTCGGCCGATGACTGTATTTTGACTTGTATAGATATTTTTTAGATTTCCATACATAAATACTTTAGTCCTACACTTGTAATTATGTTATAGAGACGGTAGGACTCCACTCGGTCTCTATTGACCGGTCATCGTTCCACTCAATTGTAGACCCGGTAGTCGCAGCCGTTCTTTACAAATTGCTTTCTTAATTAAGAACACTGGCGATGTCTTTTTCTACTGCGGTGTTCAAGACGCCCTGCGGTTTCCCATCGCGTCCTTAATTAATATCACGTGCTTTATGATATAAGGTAGTTCAATGATTATGAACTACTTACTAGATACTTTGATTAATTTCAAGATTATTAAACTTGAGAATTTGAGGTCTTTTTTTTAAATTAATTGCATCTTTTTACTACGCTTTTATTAGCTTGGGTTGTATGTATGTAACGGAATCTTTGAGCTTAATTTTTTTGTATTTTTCTCGGCAATCCTGATATGCAAATATGAACCACTTCAACTTATTCTTTGGTAGATTTTCCTTAAGTAAACAACTAGATAGTGGCACAACATTTTATAATTTTCATAAATGGCAATTACAAGGCACGAAAATTATCAGTGATCCCCGGGCAATGAAGCCAACGGGCTAAATTAAAACATATCAATAAATAACGCCAGCATCGTCTTAATGATAAACTCTAAGAATAATAATTTACTTTATTAATAAAGCCTTTTGTTATAATATTTGAAGTGTTCAAATATAACATTTCAATTAAGATAACACATTTAACGCAACGTTAAAATCTATTTAATGTTTTCTCTTATATTTTCCCTAATTTAATTACGTACATCGTTCACATTCACGGTTTCCAAGAAAGATCTTAAATTTACCCTTAAATATAAGCATCTTCAAAGCAATGGTATCTTTAGTAATATTTTACAGAATGTAAATAGATTCATGTGTCTTCACGCCACACTAGACATGGTCACACGCTGGATTATTCCTGCTGTGACCGCAACATTAAACCCATTTTAATATTGAGGAAAATATATTTTGGTTCATTTTTGACTATTTTATGCTGAGTAATCCTTATACAAATAAACCTTTGGCTGGCTAACTTAACATGTGTTGATTTACAAAATCATAGCTCAGCGAAAGTTTCTTGAAAATTATGGACAGTATTGCCAATGTCCCCGAAAACACTAACAAATATATGCTATGTTATGTCTATATACGTTTAAAAATTCTAAATCTATCATTAAACATATTACATATTTAAAGTAAATAAAAAATTGTGACAAGGAATTTATTGCTTCTATGCTGACTAAAAAGAACAGATTAATTTTATTTTATTTTGGCTTTTTCGGCCGATTGTTTTTAAACATATTAGTACTTAGTTCACAGAAACTGATTCTTTGTTCGATACGTTATTTTTCATATTATATACCTTGCACTTTAGATGTGAATTAATTTATTTTCCATATTGGTTATCGATATGAAAAAAAAATCTTGAAACTTATCATCATGAAAAAGAAATTTATATAGACTGTTTAGAATTGGGGCCAGAAGGAACCGCGCCAGTGCATTTCGGAACGTACCGAAAGGCGTAGTATTTCGTGTGACAGCTGCGCGCCAGTTCTGTTTTGCCACAAATAGTCCTCCTCAGATTCTCACTGTTGATATGATATTGGATGTGACCTGATATTTAATAGTTTACGAATACATGTAAGAATATAAATAAATAAATAAATAAAT
Source organism: Amyelois transitella (assembly GCF_032362555.1). Classification (NCBI taxonomy): domain Eukaryota; kingdom Metazoa; phylum Arthropoda; class Insecta; order Lepidoptera; family Pyralidae; genus Amyelois; species Amyelois transitella. The sequence goes on from NC_083523.1 coordinate 5,411,048, forward strand.
ATATACGGGACAAATTACACTGATTGAGTTAGCCTCGAAGTAAGTCCTTTGAGACTTGTGTTACGAGATACTAACTCAACGATACTATAATATAATAAATAATTAATATAGATAGATAAACATCCAAGACCCAGGCCAATCAGAAAAAGTTCTTTTCTCATCATGCCCTGACCGGGATTCGAACCCGGGACCTCCGGTGTCACAGACAAGCGTATTACCGCTGCGCCACAGAGGCCGTCAAAGAAGTCTTCATCCCGGGTAGACTGACCTGACTGGTGCCAGACTAGCTTCAAAAATATAAAACATAGTTATTAGATGCTCTCGCAGAGTATATGATTAATGCTTGCATTGAATAAATTTAAAATTTTAAATATCGAACCAAAATATATTTAGTTTTATTTAAACATTTTTAATATATGACTGAAATAAGCGAAGAGTCATCAAAGCTTTTACTGTAGCTAATTTTTACTAAGCTTTAAAGCAGCCCAGGTGACCATGTAAGCCAAATCGCGCTCTATATAAAAAGTTACTCAAGTTAGATGCATTGCAATTAAGAACAGCTGATCCATACGATGATTTAGCTGCGCCTGCTTCCGTGTGCGATGCGTTCGCGGAACAATGCGCGGGCGCAGGTCAATGACCCCTGGGAAGAGAGCAAAGGAGGATGCACAGATAATAATCGGAAAGTCAGCGCCTGTATCAATAAATAATATCGGGATCAGAAACATTATTTATTTATTTATATAATTACTTACTTACACACCATTTTACAGAGCTATTACAATAAAAACATACATCACATCTTTATCCTTTACGGGATAGACACGACCAACAGTCTCGAAAAGACTGAAGGACTACGTTCAGCTGGAAAACCAAACCAAACTGTACCATTATATTCATTTAATGCCGGGAACTTAGTTGTCTACGATTTTACCAACATACAAATTAGCTTGATTAAAAAATAAAATAAAATAGTCTATTTTGGGCCCCATAAATCAAGACAGCAAATCATTTCACAAAATGCTATGAAAAGGCATCTATAACATGCTCCGTCATAATTATTACAGTAAAAAGCAGCATACGTCAATCAATGTTTTACAAAAAGAATGAACTAAAGCACAAAAATAAAACTTAAATTGCTCTATTGCACCATAATATCAATCAAGGTACTCGTGCTAAATACAAATGATCAAGCCAGATTGATTGCACACAAATTCAATGATCTTCATTCATAGCATATCAATCTTTCTGATTACAGTCTCGGGTTATCAGTAATTTTGTGGGGATAGCATTCATCTTAAAATGAAACTAGTTCAACAGTACGTAGCTAGTTTAAGATGTTGCAACAGAAAGTTGAGCCTAATGAAAATATGAAGCAAAGATATCTCATTTTTATTATAAGTGAAAAGAAATAAATTGCGATTATTTTAAAGTAGATGAACCTACCTTAATAGAATAAACTTGTTTAGGTCTAAAGCCATATTTGGCCCCATCTTTTGCTATTCGTTTTCAGGTACGTACTGCCCGCTTTTTATTAATGTTTTGGCCCAAAGCTGAGAGCTATGTGCTCTATTTCTCTCTCTCTTCTCCCGAAAAAAAAGGTTAGAATAAAGTAGAGTATTGCCAATTATGCGGTGAAAAGCAAAACAGATTTATAATTGGTAATCGAGAATGTATTCCAATTAAACTTTGGGTACCGCTTAAATGGTTGTAGTAGTTACAGTTTTAAACAGCCAATTTATAGCCGCGTCTTAGAATTTCTGCAAGGGATGAGAGCTAAGCATATCAAATGGGCATAGCTACCGGCCACAAATCATAATAATCTATGTATCTGCCCAGTTGCGGGTCCAACCGGACGAGCGGGGAACGGAGGCAGCTAATGTCCTAGCATAACGAACCTAGTTGATTTATTGGCCCCATCAATGAGTAGCATTGGGATAGAGACGACATTTTGCACAGGTTTTATGTAAAATGTATTCATAATAATAATCTATGTATCCACCGAATTGCGGGTCCAACAGAAAAAGCGGGGAACGGAGGCAGCTAATGTCCTAGCATCACGAACCTAGCTGATTTATTGGATCCCCACAATAATAACAACAACAAGAGACGACATTTTACACAGGTTTGATGTAAAATACATACAGCTGAACGTAGCCTTTCAGTCTTTTCAAGACTTGGCTCTGTCTACCCTGCAAGGAATATATATATATATATATAATGTATGTTATGTAAAAAAACCTCACATAAGTATCTTATTTCCAAGATAAAAGTAAATTTATTTACTGTTTAATTTATTTGCGTTTATAATATTGATGATGATATTATTACTGTTTAATTTTTCTATTTAATTTCGAAAATGTATGTAAATGATTACAAAACCATTTCACTGCTGTATCTTTTCTTTATTCTAATCAATGTGTTGATGCTATGTAAAATCGTATAGCACTAAGCCTATTGCATGACTTTTTCAAGACGAGCATGGGTTATATTACTTACTTACACCATTACAATGCCGTATCAAATGCCAGTTCCTTTTATTAAATATCAATGTCCGCTCTCTCCCTTTATCTGCAGTCGGCACTTAACTATTAACAATCAATATTACTTTATCAAATCGGATGAGTTACTGTAATTACGTGCTAGTAACCATATTAGCAGACCGCGGTGAAAGCATGGGTTGTCAATTTATTGCCAATTTGTTCTCATTATATATGGAATCATTATATGATAAGGGTAACGAAACGGTGATAAAACTAGGTAAGTATATACATATAACTAAATATATGCAAAAGTTTTGCGAAATTCTTTCATATACATATGGATTTCCGCTTCTAAAACATTATTTAACCGTCTTCGTTCGATTCCCAGCGCCTGCAAATATGATGTGATGGTGTATTCTAAATAATGTTAAGATTGTATCTATAAAATAATTCTCAAGTATAATACTTACACTTATATCTTTCTTAAAGAGGTAGGTATATCTTTCCATTTGCCACGATCCTTGAATACTTCTTTCGCTTCATCCGCATTCATAACTCTCTTCATGCAAGCTCTGCGATGTAGGATAAGAGAGATATCCTAATTAGCTGACCTGATCTTTAGCCAGGACGTAAATATAATCTTATAAATGATAAAATATATGGGTCGGGTACATATTTTTTTTGTGATTTTGTACTGTAGGCGCCGCTCAATAAAAATATGTTATTCTTAATAATATAGTTAGATGTACTAAGCGCTCTTTAATACATATTTATCCTGTTGAATTAAAAAAGGAATGGACATCAGGCGCCAGTTGCTCATTTTACACAATTAATACTGATTAATTGTGTAAAATGAGCACGATTGTAGGTGATGATTAATGAATCTTGATTTATGAGTAAACGAACCTAAATCTAATGTACAAATAAATGCTAACGCTATATATGAGTAGTATTTGTTACTAAAGACCGCCCGCGACTTCGCCCGCGTAATATGAAAAATCCCGTAATCTCCCGTTCGCAAGATTTCCAAAAGTTCTAAAATCACATAATTTATTGCAAAGTTTGAGGACCACTGCCTGCACTTGTATAGTTAGTGGCCAGATGAATCGCATAAATGCATATGTAGATGTGACTATAAAAATAAAACTAGGTTAAGTGTGGTGGAAATCGTTGATTAATTGGTATCACACATTTATAGAGTGGGATCAAAATGTTTCATTTGAATAAAGTTATTGATAACTGTGAAATTTATAAAGTACCTAGTAGGATTTTTTTATTTGTCACATTTGTTTTCGAGCATTAATTAGGAAGTATATAGTCAACCGCAGATCGAGCAAACTGCATAGAACTCGAACTCGAACGTGGTAAAAGCGGAAATCCGAAATATGTTAATTTGTGAACTGCCGTGTGGTTCCCGGCACCAATAAAAAAGAATAAGACCACTCCATCTCGTTCCCATGGGTGTCGTAAAAGGCGACAAAGGGATAGGCTTATAAACTTGGGATTCTTCTTTTAGGCGATGGGCTAGCCACCCGTCACTATTTGAATCTCAATTCTATCATTAAGGCAAACAGCTGAACGTGGCCTATCAGACTGTTGGCTCTGTCTACCCCGTAAGGGATAAAGACGTGATCATATATATCTATGTATGTTAATTTGACTACAGAAGAGGCAATTATAGGTGAATAACCATAATGTTTTCGCATTTAATCGCACATCTCCGATTTATAAGTACAGCTTTTTTAACTGCACAGATAACTGGGTGCGAAATAAGACGACGCCATAATAATTCCTACTCCTTATATCAAGTACGATATGGGATATCTATTCACTTATGTTATTGCGATTTCTATGGTGCTATATCCTCTAAGATTCTGAAACATTTGTAGATTGCATATTGACTTTGTGCACCCATGATTTACGGAAGCCATTCGGTGGCTGAACTCCTAAACATCCACGGCAACAAAGATATTTCCGTAACTCTGATGTTTACGTAACACATTTCGTTTTTGAACTGCTCCGGACAGGACTGTGATGACATATTTCTTAATTTTTTTTTAAATGACTATTATTTAACCTATTTAAAGTGAAGAAGTTTAATGTGTCATAAACACAGTTATATGTATCGGATATAAAAATATTTTTTAAGTACATATTTGGATATTTTAATGTCAAAATATAAAAGAAGATTGAAACAATATTGTTATTCTACATGTCGATATAAAGTCGGTTTGGTGTAAGTACACTACGAGTATTAAGTTACAAAGTAACGTTTATTATTGTTATAATTTTATGTACAATTAAGGGTATTATCTATCTACCTATGATTGCTTTTTTTCATTAAACTCATTTTTTATACCAAAATAATACAAAAAACAAATATTTTATATAAAAATATTGTGTTGTAAGATATAATATCATGCTTAGTGTTACAGGCAAATTGTGAAGAAAACCAACAAGAACCCAATTGTGAAGATAATTTCCACAATAACGTTCGCTGTTCAGCTGTCTTCATCTGTCGAGATCTCTTCCTCAGCGAGGCAAATATGAAATAGCATCGGTTCCTGGTTCGAACCCGGGCATGACCTATTTCCACAAGGCCCTTGGCGGCTTAGTTATTTCTGTGTGTTTCGAAACTTTACGACCGTTAAGAATAGTTCAGATGCGCCGGCTGATGCAACTGGGATACAAATAAGATGTAATGGATAGTTTATGAACACAAATCATAGACACTAACAGATTAGTTCATAGATGTAAAGTCAGCATTCTTACAAACTTAATCATAGGGTGGTCAAGTTTAATTAACTGTACTTTAAAGCGTTAATGTGGCTTGGGTGTTATATTCTTATTCTGAAGTATGGGTCGGTAGTGCATTTAGCTTCTGTGGACGCGGTTTTACATTTTCATCAACTTTGTTCTGTACCTTTTAAGAACCTTCTAAAAGAAATATGATTTGTACATTATGAGGATATTTTCTACATTATACCTAGTATACGTTAATCAGCCTAAATTTTATAAGTGTCGTTTAGAAGTTTACATTGATGCGTTATCTCTGCTTATTCGATATTCTGTACTGGCTCATATTAACCTGGGCTATAATGAATAGATTGCTGATAGATGGGTTTGACTTCTGACACCAGTTAGCGCAGACCTGATTATGACAAGACTGGTTAAAAGACTGTTTACGTAACGTTACAAATGAATTCGACAATAGTTACGTGTTTATTCCTGGAATACTAATGTGGTGTTAGACTTCAGATATGTGAGCTCTAAAATGGCTATAACTTGTATCTTTCTTTCTTTATTTGTTGTTGCCTTTTCCCACTTTTTACGAGGGGTCGGCACAGTATGTTAGTTTTTCCAATTATTTCTATAACTTGCCATCTCACTGGACACCTTTTTTTTCTTTACGTTGTCTATCTATCTTTTTTGATCTTCCTCTATTTGTAAACTCTTCTACTTCCCATATAAGGTTTTGGCTATGAATCGTATCGAGGGAAGAAAATTTTTAGGCAAGCCAGATGTTATCTTTGTTTTACAGCGTTGGTACCGCTTCATTTTAAAATATGAATTAAATAAGAAAAGTTGCATTTCTACAGAGTCAAACTCGTGGTGTGTGGTGTCGCTGACTACAGCAATAAGGGAAGAAGAGAAAGAACATCATAAAATAATAATTACGCCATGATCATTATGTTTCTGAGAACTGCATTTCCTTATGGGCGTCATTAAATTTGCCACTTTGGTTAGCACTAAAATATGATTGGCCCTCGTCCTCGTGTCAAACACGCTTTGCTACATGTATAAATTATATATTTATAGATTATTCAACTACATCAGTTGAGTTAATATTACACATACAGACACACATTAAGATTTTATCCCATATGGGGAACACTGAGTCAGTAGTCGCAAGACAAGGCCACAATTGCTAGCCCATTGCCAACAAAAAGAATCCTTATTTATAAACCTATGCTTAATTGAATTAATGTAGATATTAAAATTTTCCTTAATCCATATTCGCATAAACAATCTGTTATCCCACTGGGTCAGCGGTTTGTGGGACTAGTTTTCAGATTCAAGACCCCATGTCAATCAGAAAAAAAAATTGTTTTCGAACATAACCAGAGCGTTATTTAAACCCCGGATTTGCGGACGACCACGCCAAAAAGGCTGTCATATTTTTTCAAAATTTAACTTGTTGCTCTTGTCGGTGGAGTTAAATGGAGCGTCCTCTCATTTCTTTTATCTCTCTTAATTTTGAATGGAAAGAGACGAAGAGGAATACAAAGAATTAAATATTTTGATCAAATAAAAGAAAAAGTAAACGTACCAACAAATAAAGAAATTAATTATTTGGAGTTAAAATTCTATACCTTTTTAGCTCATCACTAGCTTACATATAATGTTGTGATCCTTTTCTCATCACTACACGACTATGAGATTTACTTCAGACGGTACTGCTCTTGATGTATGGAGGTCTCGGGTCGTATGGTTAAATAGAAATGTGCTATTAAATGGTTTAATCGTGAAAATTTATTCCCTAAACGTGAGCCAGGCAGTCGTGGTTATAGAGTGAGAAGGTCTATATTCATGACCTGTTTAGTTCGCCGATGAGTAAATACGTTATTGATATATTTATTTACATACATACATACATATGGTCACGTCTATATCCCTTGCGGGGTAGACAGAGCCAACAGTCTTGAAAAGACTGAATGGCCACGTTCAGCTATTTGGCTTAATGATAGAATTAAGATTCAAATTGTGACAGGTTGCTAGCCCATCGCCATTTGTAAGCCTATCCCTTAGTCGCCTTTTACGACATCCATGGGAAATAGATGGAGTGGTCCTATTCTTTTTTGTATTGTGCCGGGAACCATACGGCACATATATTAATTTATATGATTTCATATTGGTCTTGAACCTCAATACCTACACTACTACTTATTTACAAACTGGCATGGTCGCTGTAATGATGTAGTCTCTAATGCTCCAGAAATAGGCAAGATTATAATTGTGTGTGTAAATTAGGGTCAGTAATAAAAAAATCAAGAATCTCCTTCTTCCTTGTGGCGTAATTTCCGGTTACATTCTCATTTATCCCGAGAAGAGACTAAAATGTGTCTTTTGAAAAAGGCATGTTAAATATTATGTTGCCTTTTGCAAACTCTGAGGTGCGATAATTTTCAGTAAAAATCTTATAAATTTAGAATCGTAGTACAGTTTAATGTGGGTTCTTGGTAAATGAAACCTATTCAGTAATGTCTCCGAATAACGGTAGAAATAACTTATAACTTTATACACGTTACAACAACTCACAGGCATTAAACTAATAGCCATTCAAATAAACTTAATAGCCAGTGAACTTTATCACTTTATAGTGTTGCTATTAACAGCTTTGACTAACTTCATCATCGTTAGGACCTGTTTGTTTAATGGTATTATTTGACTGAAATTTATTACCATGTTTATTTATATTGTGAGAGGCAAATGTTGAGAATCCTTCATGGAGTCTTATTTTTTTATGCTGAATCGACCTTTGTTCAGGCATTGGCTCCCTTGAACAGCAGATTCTGTTGACGTGATGATGAATAACGTGAGAAAGTGCCTGCGAAGGTCTATTATCTGAATAAAATAGTTTTGACTTTGTTATTCTATAAGGTCTTTCCTTCCTCTGTATCCATCAAAATCGGGCCAGTTATCTCGTAAAATACTAACAAAAATGCCCATATTAGATACATCTAAAATACCTTAAAAAATAGATTAAGGATTTATGCAGGCATGGATCGCGGATGAAATGCTCAATACCGACGGAAGCTGTACATTGACCTTTAAGCAAAAAGTGGACAATGATATAAACACGCCCTTTTAAAGAGAAGCTTCGGGAGGTGGTAGAAAGCGCTTTATCTTCTCACGACGCGGTGACTTGTAATAGAGGCGTCGTGATTCCTACCGATAGTGTCCGCTGGGTGATTAATTGAGGTGGCAGTGGACCGGTGCCGCATTGGTTACCAATCGATGAGGTGATCATATGAAAGATCAGTTTGCCTACCAATAGTTTAAAGAGAGGAGCGTTCTTGTGACGAATAAATTTAAAACTTTAAGACCGAATTTAGTACAGAAATAAATTTCAATATTGAACTAGGATTATTCCTCTCTCTCAGTTTCTTGCTTTCGTTACAAGTTGTGTTCTATAAGTCCCACTTTTGAAGATTTGATATGATGATATTATTCCTATATGACACGGGTAAAAAGTATTTTTGCGCTTGTTGAGAATGATTTGGGTAGGGTTGCTGATCGCCATACGTCACCGTTTCCGGACACTGTATTTTTGAGGTACCTATAATCTAAAATTTTTAATATATTATCTAATATGTAATCTCTTTTTATGAAATTCTGTAATTCATTGATAACATAAGTACCCGACTTATATTATCAATGAATTACAGACACTGGACACCTTATATTTTGGCGGGACAGATAACCTGCCAAAAAAGCCTGACTATCACGCCTTTGACGGGACGCTTGGAAACCCTATTTGGGATTTGTATCATAATAAACATTAATGTGTCTATATTTTTCATGGTAAGTATTGACAATGAAATTTAAAAGAATATTCGCAAGTACATATTTCGTACATTTGTCTTATCAAGACAAAGGCACTGAACAATTGTACATAAATATAATAACAAAAAATTACTATTCACTCTACTTTCACCGGCCTTTCATAAATTGAAGTTTCGATCGGGCCATAATTGAATTGAAATTCCGCGTCTGCAAAACACGTGGGTAATTGAATCAGAGCCGATGCTTACCGTCGCAGTATAATTGCAATTAGTCTGCATTCGATCGCGGATTTGATTGCCTTTCTATTCACATGCCTTTATTACAAATTAAAAACAATACATATATGTCTGATCTACAATGGTATATTACGACTTTACAGGCATATCTATAGATGTAACATGGTATGTTACTATGTATGTGGCCTCTTTGCACGTTATCTACAATTATTAAAAAACGTCACTATTCCCGCTATTAAATAATGTACGCTGGTGTAGGCGTGCCAGCTGCTTCTTTTTTTTTAAAAAGTCAATCAAGGGAAAGGCTATAGGTTGTCCCAAGTTAATTTTTTAGGCGGTAGGCTATAAACCTGTTACTATTTGAATCTCATTAAGTCATGCCTGTGGCCTTTCAGTTTTTTAATGACTTTTTGGCTCTGTCCGCGCCGTATGAGATAAAGAGGCGATTAAGTAAATGTTTGTATTTATGTATGTATTTATGTAAAATTAAAAAATTATGTTTTCACTAACAGTGCACACATTTTCTTCTGATTATTGCTTCCCTTTAAAATCCTGAAAACATACATTTTATGAGGATGTATCGAAACAATCTATGAGAAATGCATTTCTGTACTTCCATTTTTGTGTAATAGCGACGAGTACAGATTATTTGTAATGAAAGCACATCTACAGTCTGTTGGTATACTCAGCAAAGTTTAAGTTCTTAATAATCCATAGACAAACATATGGTTTTAAAATATTTGTAGTGCTAGCTTTCATCGTAGTCTGGCAAAACATAGTGTGTGCCAGTGCTTCTCTTTCCGTGAAATTGTAACGTGTACATAGTGAATACAATCATGGCAAAGGCTTTAAAATATAGTGCTTTCTTTTAAGCGATGGGCTTTTTATCACTACCTCTGAATCTTAATTCTATAATTAAGACATTGAACTAAACGTGACCTTTGAGGCTTGTGAGTCCCTGTTTAAGCTGTAAGGGATGAAGACGTAATATTTGTTAGCCTGTCTATCTGTGTGTGGTGAGCACAGCAAGATCAAGTCTTCAGACCTCCGGTCTTGTTCTGTGGCGACATCTATTCGCCACAAGTTACAAAAATTAAAAAACTAAAAAACAGTACGGTATAAAACAAACACACCGAAAAACCTAAATCGCGCAAGCAAAGATTTCACGGATTGGAGTATATATACAACCTCCGACACAATATCGCCGGATCCGCGGTTCCCCAGGCATAATACCTGGCCTGATGAAAGATAAGGAACAGCGTGATAAGGGAATGTTGTGATGTGAAAGAAGATGTAGTTACAGGAATAGAAAAGGGTATGTTGAGATGGTTCGGTCATGTGGAGAGGATGAATGAAAACAGGTTGACTAAGCAGATATACAAGGAGAGTGTGGAGGGAAAGGTCGGGGTGGGAAGACCTAGACGAACATATCTTGATCAAATTAAGGACGTCCTGGTGAAGGGTCAGGTCAAAAGTGCCCGAAACCGCCGAGCTTGTACGAAGAGAGTTATGAATGTGGATGAAGCAAAGGAAGTATGCAGGGATCGTGGCAAGTGGAAAGAGGTAGTCTCTGCCTACCCCTCCGGGAAAGAGGCGTGAGTTTATGTATGTATGTATGTATGTATGAAAGATATTTCCTTTGGTGGCGGTCGAGCCGAATCATCGCTCCCGCTACACCGTGTCATAAGGAAATTGAAAAATTAATACGATCTCTTCTGTGGCGACATCTCTACGCCACTCGTCACAACATCCAATCACACAACAACTGTCAACCAATAGCAGCGAAGAAACTAAATCGCGATTTCAAAGATTTCACGGATTGGAGTTATATATACAACCTCCGACACAACATATCACCTAGCCTGGCGGAAGATCTTCCCTTTGGTGGCGGTCGAGCAGAATCATCGCTCCCGCTACATCTTCTTTGACACTGAAAATTGCTAAAGACTGTACAAGTGCGCGACTGTGACCCGCAGTTTGATTCGCTCGCAAATCCACATTTAACATTGGATTTACGCCGGCTATTACTGCAAATAAGACCGTGCTAGAGAACTAAGGCCGTTGCGTAATAAAATTAAATTTATAAACACTCGCCGTGATAAATTACGCAATTTTACGAAGGAAAGTCCGATAGGTCATCAGGGCACGCGGGTAAAACATTGACGATATATCAAAATGGCTTTTAGCGGCTCTGCGATCATAAAATATGTATGTGTAACTAATTACTTGTTTGCGATAAAGTGGAATCATCAATTTTGTTTATTTTAAACTAGTTGAGATGTTACTAATGTAATCTTTCATGTTTTCGTGGGAGGAGAACTATTAAAATGACATCTACTAATGATGTCTTGTATGTTATGTAAACCAGTTTAAATCAAATTTTAATCGGCAAATTTCTCAAAATCAAAGTTATATTTGGTTTTTACACTGTATTTTCCACAATGAGTACATAAACTCATTGTTTTACCAATGCCTTTATTTAAAAACAAAAAATATAGATACCTACTTTAATTTATATTTAATTTTATACGAGATATTTTCCATCACGAAAGTGGAATTTTATGATTTACTTTTTAAATAAACGAATTAATTAAATAAATTTGCAAACAAATTTTATACATAACTTATACTTTATATCGATTGAATATTAATCTATATCTATCATTGAGCTATAAACGTTATTTACGATCGCCGCTTGCTATAAAAAATTCACTTTCTGCATAACGGTTTTGTTTTTTTTACGAATGAAACTCGTATGTTTTTTGTCTAAATATATCTTATTCATGCCTATATTTAGTATGATTTAAGTTCGATGAAGTGTTTTATTTATGTTTGTTCAGTTGTTGGTCACTATTTTGCTCCTGTCATGTCTTTTATATAATGTCGTTTGCAATCGTTTTATTATAGGCATCTAATATGTTTGTTGAAAATATTCAATAAGAAGTTCACATACCTACTAAATCTCATATTGTTTACCTTGCCCTACTACATACTGCCTATTTTTTACAATCGTCAGACGTACAAAAATACAAAATCTATACGAGAACTATAGCTGTGTAATTTTACTTTACTGAAAGCAAAGTATTTTTTCCCCTAAGGCTTATATAAATTGGGTTTGGGATTCTTCATGAAGCCGATGCCGATGAACAGTAACCCTTACAACTAAAGGCAGTCTTAGGTTTATGTGACAAATAAAAATAGAATATAACGGAACAAATGACACAGTTTGAGTAAGTCTCAAAGTAAGTTCGAGACTTATTGTTACAAGATATTAAATAGACAAACATCCAAGACACAGGCTAATCTAAAGCCAAAGCGTACTATACTACAGGGGCTGAAAAAGTTAGTTTCTCATTATGCCCTGGCCAGGATTCGAACCACTGTATCACAGATAAGTGCATTACCGCTGCGTCAGAATTGGCCCTGTCTTCTCCGCTAAGGGATAAAGACGTGATACGTGTGGTGTTGTTATAACTGTCATCTGTTAGTAGTTCTGAGCTATGCGCTAATGGCAACTACAGAACGGTATGGAATTTTACCTTAATAGCTTTCGATATGAGATCACTAACCACTGACATTACTCGGTGTACAGCATATTGCATAACGTGGAAATGTTCTTACGGGAACCAATAACATCGCTATATGCCTACAGTTAGATGAAAATGGCAAACTAACCGGCGCGGGCGCACTGTGAAGTATTTTGTGGAGGGTAAAATGTACAGCTTACCCATTTGGCTGAAGAGTGATTGAAAATCATGAGAAATCTTAATTTTATTAAAGGTTCAACACAGACTAGAAACTTCTGATTGCTTTTTTCTTCGCCTGTTGTTGCGCGTCTCTGTTGCGATCGTTGCTCTTTGATTCCTTGGGTCAAAAAAATTATACCTTCAGTCTTTTCAAGACTGTTGGCTTTGTCTATTCCTTAAAGGATATAGACGTGACTATATGTATGTATGTATTATACTATACGTATTTCAATTACAATATCACAATCGAACAAAGCATAGGTACTTGCCCACGGTAAATCGTCCATCCGCTGCCATCCGAAGTATCGATTGCAGCCGAGAATCGAATACAATTGCCTTATCGATATTAACTAATCGCGTAAACATTTGGACGTCCCGCGGCACGCTCACGAATCCACATTGTGTCTCATTTCACGCCTAAATTTAGGGTTGCCAGTTAATATGTAATGGCCGGACAGACCTGTAAGATTGGTCTAAAACTTGTGTAAAAAACCGGACACCCCGTATTGTTCGTTTTTCGGGATGTTAGGGTAATTATTCAGTTACTTACGCGACAAAATAACCTTTTTTTTGGTCGCTTTAAATTAAACTCTTAGTAGAACACTTAATTTCTCTGTTTAACCCAAAAGTTGTTAGATAATGCATTTTGAATTAAGTTCGCGCATTGTGTCAATATTGTCTGTACTTCTTAGTCGCTGAATACGCTATTCACAGAACATAATATAAACTAGGACAGATTATATAAAGTAAACACTGTCTGAAATAACAGTGGTGCTCGTCAGTCCTCTGCATACAATATTAAAAGCCTTAAAAAAGCAATCTAAAAGCTTAATTATGTCCTATTCTTCAGTCGAACGCCTGGCAACCCTACCTGCACCGACTTTCGAAAGTGGAACTTAGTGAATGCGATCAAAAAATATTCGGATCAATGATTACGAGTACAATACTCACTTGGCTGGCGCAGCCATCCAAAGAATGTCTTGGTTTCCGATACTAAAAATACAATTAAATTTTGAATAATATAATATGTTTGCAGGGTGTTATATATTGGTGAATGAAATGATTCAAATTTCATTCTCAGTTTCGTCTTCATCAAACTTTTACGTGCTGCGTCTCAAATTCTGAAAATTATTTTTTGCTTTTCAATGCGCAGAAAACTGCGTGGCTTTGCTATCGTCATAATTTTTGTGAATAATATGGAGTTGAGTGGAGGGAGTTGCTTTAGCAGGGAGCCTTATCCGGCTAGGGATTAGTATAGTTAATTATCTAAAGAGTTAGGTATTTTTACAGACTTTTATAAGAAAATCCACCCAGTTTACCAAACACGCTTTAGGCTATGGCTATATCACAATTTAGTTGGCAATATACAAATTAATGGAGCAATTACTGTGATGTCGACATTCTTCCAAAATGCACGTAAATCAATTAAACTTATAGATCATCTAATGGGACCCTTTGGCGACATTTCGATTTGATACAAAGAGAAAGTAAGTTACATACACGAATTTCCTATTTGCCATTAGAATATCGGCTAAATACTCGAAGATAACGCAGATTTGAGAAATTACGCGAAATCACATTTGCTTAAGGATTTACAATGATCACATATATTTTTTTGTAAATATCCTGTTACATATAGTAGTTCAAGGACTCAGAAGTTGGTCAGGTTAGTTCTGGTTTGTGCAGAGCAGACCCCAGACTTTCTAGCGTGGTAGAAGAGGGCGCATTCGAAATACGAAAACATGCGAGAGATATGTATTAAGGAATCAAACGAATTCCTTTATTAAATCTATCAAAGAAAATTGATGATTTCTGAGTATTTTGTATTTATATCTCAAATTAGATTCAATATTTTTAAACTTTTGTCTATGTTAATTATGAAATCATCGACATTACGTGGAATTTTTACAAAATTGTCAATATCTCAAGAACCACTTAGAACTGAGAGATTACCAGTGGTACGAAAGTTATCGTGTAACAAACAAACATAAAATGTATTTTTGCCCCAAGTTGATAGAGTTTTTTGGTTGAAAACTAACGTCTACTACTTTGTAAGATATTTTCAAAAAATCGATATGGGGATTAATAATCTTCAGGTCTAATAGAAGTTAAAGATGTAATTTTAAGAATTTCTGTCCGACTAATGCAGCGACTCCCGTCTGACCTCCTAAACCTTTAAAATCTCCAAACCTAACCCCTAATGAATCATGGTTACACATTCAGTTTCCAGACTATGCAGGTTTCCTCACGATATTTTCTCTCATCGTAAGAACACCTTTAGTTGTTTAGTGTGTGAGAATATTATGACATACATAGAACACGAAACATTAACCTACTTGTCACATTTTAATGCGGTGTGCATTCTTCCCAATTAAAGTCATTACGGCGTAGAATAATTGTGATATATGTTACACTATGAACATAGCTTTTCTCTACCATGCTTGATATCTTCATAATTTCTCTAAAGTGTTGAACTTTTAATGTTTTTAATTTTCTTCAGGTGAGAAAGAGTGAGAGAGAGAGCGAGAGAAAATATATTATACTTGCCCATTGAAATTGAAAAAAATATATAATTGCAATAAATGAAATAAAAGTGAAACTGAAACTTATTAAATGTAAACTTAAAAATTAAAATTATTAAAGTTTAAATATAAATTGTTTACATTATTATCATCATATATTATCATCCAGCTGAACGTGACCTTAAGAGTCTAATCAGACTTTTAGCTATATCTACCGCATAAGGGATAAAATGTATGTGTAGGTATGTATGTAAGTTAATTTATATTACCTAACTACATGCAAATGTTCACACGATAAACAAGATAAAAATAGACTTGGAAATTGTGTTTAGTAAAATGCTTTCAGATTGTGTCAATAATAACTTTGATCGATCATCTTCGATTTGAACTTGTCTAATAAACGAAGTTGTATTATATTAAACGTGTAGCTAAGAGTATCGGCTTTATAGAGCGTGGGCTTTATATTTAAAAAGCAAATACTATATAACAGAGCAGTGATAAAAATGACTTAATTTTATTGGAAACAGGATTATGTTTCTGTAAAAAAGTTATTGTGTTGGTCCCGACATTAATGTATGGGAGTGAAAGTTGGGTATGGCAAAAGAAGCATGAAAGCAGAATAAATGCAGTGGAAATGAGAGCGTTAAGGAGTATGATGGGTGTGAAATTGAGTGACAGGATAAGGAACAGCGTGATAAGGGAATGTTGTGATGTGAAAGAAGATGTAGTTACAGGAATAGAAAAGGGTATGTTAAGATGGTTCGGTCATGTGGAGAGGATGAATGAAAGCAGGTTGACTAAGCAGATATACAAGGAGAGTGTGGAGGGAAAGGTCGGAGTGGGAAGACCTAGACGAACGTATCTTGATCAAATTAAGGACGTCCTGGTAAAGGGTCAGGTCAAAAGTACCCGAAACCGCCGAGCTTGTATGAAGAGAGTTATGAATGTGGACGAAGCGAAAGAAGTATGCAGAGATCGTGGCAAGTGGAAAGAGGTAGTCTCTGCCTACCCCTCCGGGAAAGAGGCGTGATTTTATGTATGTATGTATGTATGTAAAAAAGTTATTTTCAATAAAGATATTACAAACTTAAAAATCAATGATGCTAGTATGTGTTAAAGTTATGCCTAACTCTCTGGGAAGAAGGCGTGATTTTATTTTTGTAGATATGAATAAATAATACTTATTAAGAATAAAATGAATTCTAGGGAGGCTAAAGTGGTACAAACCATTTCAATAATCGGCCAAATATACCGTCTCAATTTCTTTTAAACAAAATAATGTCTTTTCAAAATTATTCAGTCTCAAAACTAACTTAACTATTTTGTAATGTTATAGTGTTAAGTGTATTTAAATTTTACTCTCGTTCTTGTGCGCGCTGTTCCCAAAAAAGTTATTCTATTATATGTTAAATGCTTATTAATCAAAAATATTCTAAATTGAATGTGTGAACGAAAGATGAAGGCAAGTTCAGGATATAAATGATTGATTTAGTTATAGATTGAAATGTTTGTATTTGCTGTCCATCCGACAATTTATAATGAGTGTAAGATTATCAGGTAATTTTTCTAAAGTAAACTTAGACGGATCGTGTAATTTTAATAAAAGTTAAACCTTCGTAAAAGTAATATTGTTTTCGCTCCTGATTGAGCGCACTGCTGCTATTAATAACATTATGAGATTTGAAAGTTCTTTATGTAATTGAATCATAATTTTAATTTGTCGTGTCCCATAAAACGTTCTTTTCTTTATTATAAAATTAAGTTGGATTTGATCACGTACAAACTATATGAAAGGCGTCGCGTATCGCCTTAGTGAAGGTAAATAAGGAGATACGAAAACGCACCTTGGTATATTACTATGAAAAAATATAACAAAAGGAAATCAAAGAGTTTCTCATAAAATATTGGCATTGATATTTATAAGCTTTTTACATATTACAGTTTGTTAGCAATAAGATGCAAAAGAATATAATGCGAGCAAATGTTTTGATGTCCTATGACCTACCAGCATAATTAGTATTCGCATTCTTTCACACTTACAAAAAGTTACATACTAAGTCTCGTGATAAAAAGCGTACATCCAAGGATATTTGAGTGATATAAAAACAAATGCTTTAACTTATCTTCTCTTTTCTGTGATCCAAGCGGTCAATATAATTGGCAAGAGTTTGCTTTAATTTCGGGTTTTCGAGATCTGTAAAGCTGCGCTTGCGCTGGATACCAATCTAAATTGCTTAATTTGGGTGAAAGTTCGCCGAATAACAATTACGAGTGAGATACCAAATAATGAAACTGGCAGATATCTATGAGCACAATGGGAGAGATTTATTTGGTTTCTTTTTTGATTGATTTCACCGTGATGTTTTTTTTTGTTTAAAGATACTGTAGTCTGATACCAACCATCAAATAAAAAATGGTTACGGTTTTTTTTCTTTGGAAATAAGAAAACATACCTACATATATTTATCACTTATCCCTTACTTTATTAGCATTGCCCTCGATTGACGACAATCGACTTTAATAATCTGCACGGTAAGAGAAGCAGCTCTATTTTTAACGCTTTAAATATAAATTATCTCACTTTTTATTTTCTAGGTCAAAAATTCAATGATAAAATTTATCTGATCAATGGATATCTGTTAAACGGTTAGTTGAAGATTCTAAATCTTCAAAATATATTTTGGCGAAGAGTGATCCTCAAGATTGCGATCTTCAATTTTATTGAGAACAGACTTTTTCTTGAGGCATGTTTTCACTTAATCCATTTAGATAAAAATCAGTACAACAATCCGCTTAATGGTTTTCGAAAACCTGATATATAAATTCGCTCGCAGACATCAATTTTATAATATTATAACTCAAATAAAATAATTATACAGTCCATCTTTATTGATATTATATTAGCTTTGGCGTGTTTATACTCGAAGTTATGCTAAATGGAAGCTATATAAATTTTATTTGTATTTCCCTAGTAAATAGTGGTGACTATTGACTTGAAATAATTGGTTTTACTTAAAACTGATTCATAAACAAGTAAGTATGTGATAATATGTTGAATCGATGGATATTTTCATGAAAAGTTTCAATGCCTACCCCTTCGGGAAAGAGGCGTGATTTTATGTATGTAAATATTTCTTTTCCTTATATTCTGAACTTATTATCTCTGAGTAATAATGCGATCCAGCTGAATGAAGCCTCGAAGTCTTATGGCGTGATATATGACAACGTGTGATTTATGAAATTGCGATTTTTATAAATCTCTATTTTTTATTTATAAGTCATTCCAGTGTATTATGACTATATATGGGATTAATTTATACACACTTTACTATCCTAGTAAGTTGGTACCATAACATACATATAATCACGTCTTTATCCCAAGGATAGCCCTTGGGATCTTTTAGTTCAGCTGCAGTGTAGTTTGTTCTGCCGCTTCTTCTACACATGCGCTCTGGAAGCGGTAGTGGTTATAATTAGATTTAAGTGATGTGACGTCAATAAGTGATACCTTGTATCCAATTTTGAATATAAATCTATTCTATTCTATTCCATCGCCTAAAAGATCCCAAGGTATTTAGCCATTCCCTTGATTGACTTATACAATCTGCACGATAAGAAAAGCAGCTGGCACCTACCATGTTTTTCCCTCGCTACGAAGCCGCCATTGGTCGTTTTGCCCTAAACATAATACAAATACATAATAGTCTATTATCTTGCATACTTTACACTACTTATAGGCGAGAAGATTGCGCAACGGAAAACATGTAGCAATTTAAATTTGAAGTAGTGTAAAAAATGGCGCAACCACTCTCCTAGTTTTGTTACGTCAGTGTACAAGGGCCCGTGGAAGTCGGTCTGATAAGGCCCCTGTTCATCTGAAAGTACTCGAAAGGTCAACTTGTGAAATATCGTTTAGCCATTGATTTGAAATTGTCTGTCATTCTTATCTATTATTTGTTAATTTGGGTGAACAAATGATTTCATACCTAAGTATGTACTAATATTTTGTACAAACAGCACAGTTTCTAATTTCGTAATTTTCTTCGTAAAATAAAAGAAGATTTAAGAATCATATTAAAATGATCTGTATATATGAATAGCTTACTAGTAAAAAAATCCAATGTGAAATATTATTTGTCTCAGTGCATGCATATTTACATCACGTCCTTGTCACGTGCTTTAGACAGAGCATTTGTCTTGAAAGATTAGAAGAAAGAAAGTTTATAAGCATTTCCCTTGATTGACTTTAATTTGAGCGGGAAGAGAAATAATACAGTATGTTTATCGTCACTACAATACCAACATGAAAGCTTCAATACATGAATTTTATCTATTATTAGTTTATGAAACCTATAACAGTTTTTTAAATTACCTACCTGATGAAATGATCCGTAACAAAAACAAAAGAGAATTTACAGTTAAAAAATGACAGATATTTTAGGTTGTAGTTAAAATTGAATATCATTCTCAATTTTTTTTTGCGTTGTGACAGTCGCCATTACTTGCAATGTCCATTGAAGTCTACAAAAAGCAGGTTTTATTTAAGGCACTGACAGAGTGGGCAAATAATGACTGACTGGTGTCAGGATTATCATCTTACATTTGAAAGACTATAAATAAAACCACTGACACACATCTAGCTAGATACCGCAAGAATACTCATCTGTGTGGAAATCATGCGTGACAAGGGTGTTTTATGTCTTCTCTCCTTACAGTTACGTTAACTGAACAAGGGATATTGCCCCTACAAAAATGTTACGAACACAACCCAGAATAGGACCATTACCTATACATTTTGTAAGTACCACGTTCAATAATGATTACAATACAATAGTTATAGAATGAATTAGTCTCAAAAAGAGTTCTATTGGACGCAACTGGATCATGCTATTTGATCACGAATTGCATACACTCGTATGGTCTAGCTTGATCCATGTCTGTGACTGAAACGGTGTATAAACTGCACTTTCGTAGAATTTGGACCTACCTTTCTTTTTTTATTGCTTGGCCATAATGTGATAGACATCTAGAATATCGCCTTATATCGTGAATTATGTCTTGAGTGTCGGAGTGTTCACCTGAATATTTGTTTGTTATTTTCCAAAGGTTATTTGAAAAGAGAATGTTGAAAGCATTAAGATCAACTTAATTTTGTCGTATTTACACAATCGCCCAAAAAGATCTATTTAATCTGTATCTTTATTGCAAAATTAAGTGATTTTCACCGTAATAATTTATTTATGCGATAATAATAAAATTGTTTACTTTACTACTTTATGCGATGAAGGTGCAGCTACCATTTGTGTAACAAACATTAAACTAACCATAATGAAAAGCGTCACAGTGTAATATATTATACGTAAATTTAAGCTGCATGAAATTTAGTATAAAGTTTTAAATAAAGGCACTTTGATCACTGACAGTTTGACGCGGGTAGAAAAGCGTTAAACATTTTATTAGGGATCTTGCAATGTGTAAATTGAAAGGCTTTATAAGAACTTACATTACATAGACTGCTCAGCATTTACCTAATTCAAATCTTATGTTTTTTGGGAAAATAAATATGTTGCTTATTTTTTACTTGACCTGATCCTACGTATGTAATTTAAATTTTCGCATATATGTATGTATACGTATTTTTTTTATGTTTGTTCTTCTATATAAATCTCAGCAATGGAAGTTAACAAAACGCCTAAGCGAATTATGTTTGCAATTTATTTCGCACACCACAAAATTTATACCAACGAGACGCGAGTTCATTAGTCATTACGTTGCGCATGCGCAGCTTGCAAAACTTTGCCATTTCACATCTGACTGTACGTGAGAGAATATTCGTATTCATTCTTCGATCCATTCATCGTTTAAACGAACATAAATTATATAACATATAAATAAGAAAATAAAATAACATAAACTCTCTTTTTGCAAGGTCGTCAGTTCAGCGTATCCCGATGTGATGTTTTTCAGTATATCCCCGATTTGATCAGGGTATGTTCTTCTAGACTTTTCCTTGCTACGTTCTATTCACACCTTGTTCGAATATATTTTCTAAGATTACGTACTTTCATTCATTATCTCCATGTTACCAAACCATTTAAGCATTCCCATGTCTACTCCAGTCACTACATCTTCTTTCACATCTCAGCATTACCTTATTACTATTTATGTAAAAATATCGAAATAAACCATAGACTAGTTCAACATTTCGAGCTAAGCCTCTATTTATCTGGTTACGTAACCAGAGCTATGCCAGCTATTTCTAAGGTTACTTTTTTCCTTTGTCGGAGATCGTAAAAAAGTAATGCATAGGCATTAGCCGTGCTTCCATGCAGCCGTTCACTTTGAATGGTATCTTTGTGGATCTGACGAATAGGAAATTATATAAATTGCTTCTCGAAGTGTTGGTATGTAGTACGTATGCCGCTCCGCTCCGTTGTGTTTCGCTTGAACAATTAAGTATAGTCACGAAATAAAGACACAACGCCAGTTAAATTTATAACAGCCAGCAATGTTGACTTGTTTACAGGCTCCTGAACAAAGCTTACTATATTTAATTTTTATTTTACCTCTGTCTGAAAGAAATGAAGATTACAATATTTAGTCGAAATTCTTGCCTATCTAAAGGTAAAAAAAACTTTACTACGGCATATTCCTACTAAAGGCGGATCTCTTCTTATTTTTAATCAATAAAGGTTATTTAATTATGTAGTATCATTGCACGATATTAATTAAAAATAGTTTTTTGACCTCTAGTGATAACAAGTGAACTTAATGCTTGCCAATTAACTCTCAGGAAATGGCAAATACATAAGAATTCGGGTGTATTCAAAAGAATCTCAATTTTTTTTTCTTTAACCCATTATCCATTCTTTGTCGTTTATTCTGTTTACGCAAATAGTTATTTTTTATTGTGGACAGCGGGCCCCTAGAATGGTACATGGCATGTCTAATAAAGCTATTAACATGAAATGCTTCCGCAAATCGAGATACGTGTTAAGTTCTCATTAGCAATCGAGTCTAGGTGAATACAAATGATATGTGGAGTTACCTATCAATTCTCTTTCTTTTTCATAGGTAAAATGGCGAATTGATGAATATGAATATACATATGTAGGTAGCATATTTAACGACTGCACTCTCAGCTGATGGCTTTAAAAATCAAGACAATATGCAAATGATATTTTTGTGTCCGGTTTTTATGCATATGTATATTTTGTAATTTATAATAATATAATATAAACATTTCTGTTTTCCTCAAAAGATACAGTATGTTTTCCACCATTAACAAGGAACATAGTTACCTATGTATATCCTTAATTTTTTATAAAAATCGGTCCGACTATCTAGCCGTGAAAGAAAAACAGAAAGGAAGAAAGACTTGCGCATTTATATACTACTTATAAAAAATATTTATAGTTAATCATATATTATTTGCGTAGTTATGTATAAAAAATTGACGAAGTTTTAACGTAATCAACATGTGACTCCTATTCGCCGCCCTGTTATTATTTGTGAACTTGTTGCTTGTGGCCAGTGTTTACCTTAAGAGCTGATAATTCTAGCGTCGATACTACAAAAATAAGTTTTATAATTCAAGAAAAAGTTATTAACTCTTTCTTAGTGTAATTGAAGTTCATTTCGAAGCCGCCGCCTTAAACTAGTTACAGTACAATCGATACAATATCTACTGTTAATTAATGATCCCAAAGTATATTTATCACTGTTTAATAGATGGTTATATCACATGTTGATTACAAATAAATTAACGGTTCTACACTAAAGCTCTTGTACACGCGTGTATTCGTAGTAAATGTTCGTTTACAGCCCGAGGCGTTATTTTGTGCGCGTGAGTTCATGATTACCTGACGCTCTTGTAAACCATGAATAGCTCATTATATAATGTGAATAACTATAGCTATTATTAACAACAGGTTACTGAGTAAAATTCTAAAGCCATTCCTTAAAACTTAATCGTCCCATCAAAGATTTTCAACCATTATTTACGTTAAGGCATTTTTATGGTCCACAATAATGAGTTAATTTGTGTAGAATGGACTGCTTGTATTTCCTCTTTGCAGCTTATTTAAGAATTGATTAATTCTTAAAAATAAAAAAAAAAAAGTATTTTTAAAGCATCTCCATATAGTTATGGCAGTTTCGCCTAAGTGTTAATTGACATTTGCCTTATCCTGATATAATTTACGCTATTTCTGTAAAGTTTCATCTATTCAGGAGATTTTTTGTTGAAAGAGCAAACAGATGCGTAAGAGTATGTACCTAGTACTCTGAAGAAATGCATTTAAAAATTAGTATTGATGATTTTAGAATAGGACTAATCTATATTTTTCCCATGGTCAATAAGTCATATAGCTGAATGTGGCGTTTTTTCAGTCTCCTCAAAACTGTTCATTCTGTCTACCCCGGAAGGGATAAGGACGTGACTGAATGTATGTATATATCTTTAAATTATCAATGTTCTTTAACAGATTCTCAGTAACAAACAAACAGTTACTTTCACATATACAATTTTATTATGGACGGATTGAAATGTACTCGAAGTAGTTGTCAGGCAAGTCACCAGCATGTATAAATCATGGGTTCATGTTGACCACGGTTAATGCTCGATAACTCATAGGCCCTCAATAATTTACACTCATTAGGCTTCACCATTTGAAAGTAGAATATATTCTGCAATGTGTGCTTATATCTTTTATACATGACTGGTAAGTATTGTTTTGTTTAGGTATTAAAATAAATATAAAGGTAAAATTAAGATAAAATTGGCATTCCGATGGTTCTAAGTTCTTTTTGTTTCAAAAACCTTAACTTTTTCATAATAATTACATCATTAAATTGATTGATATAAAGATTAGAATAAAAATATTATAATTGTTTATATTATAATAGCTGTGTAACCTATACAGAATCCTATGAATTTCTTATCCATAAATCGTTAGGTAGCTGGGCGGAATCAGATAGTGTTAATCACTGACCATTCATGCCCAGTCATCGTTTCTCGATAATAAATGTTCATATTCAGGTTTCACGGTTTGAAAGTTGTATGTTGCGTGTGTATGAAGCTAGGATATACATAGGGGGTGTAGAAGTATAGCTAAAATAAGTGTGCTTTGTGGTTGCCGACACTTTAGAATTGGGAACCTCCATCTCTTTCCCGTATATGTCGTAAACGGCGACTAAGGGAATAGAGCCACGCATTCATCAAGTGCATGCTAGAATCCGTACTGATTGTTAAAGTTGAACAGGAGTTTCCTTTTGATTTTTCTTCAATAATTGTAGGTAAGGTATATTATTATGTTAGGCCTAGTAATTTCAGTTGTAGTTTCAAAATAAAGTACTCGTATACATTTGCGTGCATTTAGAGAAGTTACTCGATTTTATCGAAATTAGTAGGTACCTATTATGTAGATAAAACTGATAATTTGCATCTTAAAACTTTTTCTGAGTAAAATTCTAAAATTCAAAAACTAAAAAGGAGATATACTTAGATTTGTGTTGTATTATATATCTGTCCATTCATTATTTTGTGTTTGAGGAACTTTGGCCCTTTGCTCAATAGGTTGGTATTGTTTGAAGCTTATTATTTATTTGCATTATTGAAGTGGTTTTACGGTAATAAATTATGTAGGTAATATAATGTACACGCCTACAAGTGAAGTAATTATTGTTGGTAATTTTTTTCTTATTATAATGAGTATAATGTATGGTATACAAAAAAACATCAAGCCTCTTTCACAAAGCAAGGCAGAGACTACATCTTTCCACTTGCCACGATCTCTGCATTCTTGTTTATTTGTTGTTTTTTGTACATAACAAATTCTTTATTGTAAGTAATACATTAAAAAAACATTAAAAATTCTTCTTTCGCGTCGCGACTATGACCAGTGAGGTCAAGACCTTGCAAACCCGATGTCAGTTTACGGCGCTCCTATAAAGGGCCTTACCAAACAGGTGCGAACCAGATGAGAGCCCTATTAAGGTCTGTCTAAACGGGAGCCGCTGGTTTCGTAACCAACTCTCACTTCGCCGTTTTTGTTTTGTAACTTAGTTTAATGGTTGGTAATTGACATCGTTGCCGGTGTGGTTAGGATGAAATTGTTGTTGACAATTGTAAAATGATATTGTTATTAAAAGGTTGCGCAAGAGTGTTAATTTAGATTAAGGTTTATGTTTGTTTAAGAGTTTCTTTTACATAAAGGTATTAGAAGGAGATTAAGTGGATAGAAATCTTAAATACATAAATACATCAATTTAACCACATGTCTTTCCCAAAATGGAAACCTAAGAAATTCCAAGTATGCGAAATTGCTCGTACCTATTTAAAATTTATGAAAAGCAATTTTTATATTTGCGTGGTATTTAAAATATCTTCCGGAGAGATCGGACAGATAAAATTGATGATGCCGTTAATAAAACAAGTTGCCAGAATATTTGATTGACAATGATGTAAAATACATAGACAGTATAAAAGTTCTTGTTGTTATGTTATGTTAGTATACGGTAGAGTTAGCTCGTAAATTCAGAAGTCCCTTGTGTACGTACTTTAGAAAGAAATACTTAAATAAAAATTATCGGGTAGTGGTGTACAATAAAATAATCAGAACATAAATAATAGAACACTGACTGACTCATTGACTGACATATCAACACCGCCCAAACCGCTAGATGTATTGTATGTAGCATGTAGGTTGCTGGGACCGCACTAAGACAGCATTTCTTGGAATTCCCGCGGGCACGGATAATATCAGAATGTTTCATTTTACGCGGGTGGAGCCAAAGGAGTACACTTGTTTTCTACACCTAGGTGTGTTTATTAATCGTGACTAATTTCTTCAAAGGTATTTCTGATTTCCCACATAGATTATTCATTCATGAACAGGGATATTTAATCGAACTTTGAGTCAAAGAAGAAAATTGTATTGCCGCGTGAATTTTTATGTTAATACATATGTATGTATTTCAGATCGAAGCCCTAGTAAATTCGTATCGAATAGTTTCTCTTGTAAAACGTAGATAGAAAGTCGGCCTATGCTGTTATATATCTATGACTGATTGAGATAATTAATTACATTCATATATGACGTTTGCGATTCATTAATTAACATTCGACTATAAGAAGAAACTTGATTAATGGGTGTAGATGTACAGTAGTCCAATCACTTCCTTTATTTAATAACTATTAAACAAATTGTATTAGATATTGATTTCCGATCAAACTAGAGATGTTTATTTGTAATTGGGATGGTGCAATATTTAAGGTAAATATTTATATATTTTCCTACATTTATAGATCTTAATTTATTTCTTAATTTACAGAATATTTGATGTTAAGCTCACTAATTAATAGGCTGGATCATGGATCCGCTTTTGACTAATAATCCTGGAAACTCAGGTACAAAGTGCATGCCATCCGACTTAGTGCCAGGGAACCTGATACGGCGTGGTTCTTATACATTTTATGTTTCCAAAATGTGCATATTTGTGTAGCAATCAAACTAATGTAGGTCAGGAAAGAGTATTTTGTAAACTACCGCGGTGACCGAACAGAACAGAACATCGAACGGGTAAGCTTTTTAAATTTGGTAAGTAAACCTTTTACTATTAGTTTTATTACCTTTAACCTTTCACTTTATTACCTATTTTTCATAAGCTCATTTTAAACCTCTCCCATATTTTTTGCTTTGATTTAGAAAAATAATGCAAAGTTAGGCTCAAAAAGCTCTTATAAAAAAATTTAAATCTTTTTCTAACCCATTTGGTTCCCTTAACCACTCTGTCACAGTTTTTCTTCGTCTTTTTTTACCTATACTCTGCTAAGACCACAAGTCTGATAATTTTTCTTCAATTATCAAGGTTATTTCAATAACTGTGCACTTTAAATTTTAAGAACATTATGGCCTACATTGTTCATCGTTTACGAGATGCATTGTGCGTGAAAAGCGATAGTTATTTGGCTAACTGCACAATGGCTGCGTCTGTCATTAGAAATGGCGACGGCCAATTTTGACATTGTGACTCATTTTTTCACTGTCATTATCATTAACAATCACTCTGCGAAATTTCACGAACCGTTAGATTGTCAAGTGCTGTACGTACGGCGAAAGTGGATGCGACATTACAATATTTTTGTTGCAAGAAATTCACAGCAAAATTTGAGTTTTAAAATACTTATTTGACGAAGTTAAAAATTATTGCATTAAAATAAGAATAATTTATTATTAGGTAATTAAATAGAAAATATTCTTCAGTAACTAATATCAAGTGTAACTATAGTTTTATTCTATCATTATTAATTTTTCAGTCTAATATATCTCTGTCTGTAATATAACTCTATCTCTGTACATAGCAGTTAGTTGATTATCTTTCTTACTATTTTTATTTTATACTTAATTTATAAAGCACCCATAATGCTTAGTATCGGAATAAAATGGCAGTGATTTGTGAACGGACAGGTGGCTACAAAACCTTTATTATGGAATGCAATTAAGGATTATTGTAGGCTGTATTAAAAAATCCCGTAGTCTAAAATACCATACATATTTTTAGTCTACAACATTACATTTTAATAATCACTGCAGTCTAGACATCCACTTTTCCCGCCCAAATTGCTGTCATTGTCAGCGGTGTCATGGCTGCCGGGCGTCCTCAATGGCATATTTTGATGAACCCGCGCAATTAGAGTAAAACGCTACTAAACTGTAATTTGAACGAATTTCCCGTGTTTAACGCAGCGTTCAACTTTCTTTTTGGTGCTCAGCGCTCCAGCCAAGAGGTTAAATAGACTGTAAATACTGGCTGTGTTATTTCTTTTTATTCGTCACAACACAATGGTAATTAGACCTAAGATTCGGCTAAGCCCATAAATTAACTTGTTATTTCTCTTGTTTGGTTTTGTGTGTTTGTTTCTATGTTGAAGACTTAAATAAAAAATTGAATAGAAAGAAAGTAAAATACCAATAAAATTACTAAGCTCACTATAAAATAAGAAGGTATCAATTGACTTTGGAAGGTTTATGTCAAGTTAATAAACTTTTATTGAGTTTTAAAAGCTTAACTTCTTGCTTCAAGCATTATCTGCCAATCAAACTATAAGAGAAGACTCATTTAAAAGAAACTTTATATTGATAGTTACATGTTGTATTAGAGACATTAATATGCCTTTGAAATGATATGAATGTGAAGATTTTCGCGGCACTTTCGTCAGCTAATGAGTACCACCTGACGATTCATTTTGTACAGTCACCGACCTAAGTAAAACCTCACGATGCTCTTATGTGGTACTTACATATTTTTCATCATTGTACGTGTGATTGAAAGCGTGATGAACAACATATTAAGATAGATGTAAAGATGATTTAAGGTGTTAACCTTAAAGTTTAAGTCACCCAAATAGCGTGGATATCATTTATATAGTGCGATAACTTGATATAAAAGAAACAATGCACCCAAAATATAAACTTTATGTTAATATTAAAAATATTTAAAAGTGAGTTATTTCTTATTTGTTATAAAAAAAAATTAAGGGCCGCCCAACACTGAGTTTCTTTCATAGAATAGATGTGAGACCCGCTATGAAAGCGAATGCATTGAATCTGCTCTGGTTTATGCTCGGGTGATGCGATGACTTGTAGTATCTTTTCATAAGATTTGAATAGGCGATTCGTCTGCATGTTTTTGCCCATCTATAATCATCAAAGTAAGCGTTTTGTACCACGTTTTATGTTAATAACCTGCACTTTCAACGTTTACGATGAAACTGCGAAGTCACAGATAAATGTGATTTCTAGTAGGACGCATTTAATTCGTTAATGTTAATGTAAACAGGTACCTACCTACCTATAATTTTTAAGAAAAAGTCTCCTTGTTTTTACTGTATTCTAAGCTATTTAAGAGGTTTGACAAATTGTCCATTATGTAAATTATAATTTTTTCAGGTATGTAAAGCTCCATTATGATAAAATTTTAGATATTGTCATTTTGGAATGAAACATTGGATTTGAGTGTATTTGCTGTGTATACACGTTAAGATCGAAAGCTTGCTCTTGAGTATCACTTCTCCTCTAGACAATGCATTTCCATATTCATTGTCAGTTCTCCACAGTATTTATGTTTATAAAGGTAATAAACTATAAACAATTTGTCTCATTATCGCCCGGCGAGCCGCTCGGTAAATCGCCCGCTCAATACGCTCGTAGTATCTGCGTGCGAATCGCGTGTGTCGACTCCATTCGTTGCGCTTGTACGGGACCATATCTCGACTTTGAGTCTTTGTACAGTGGGCTCGAGTATGGAATTTTACGATTGAATTATTATTTTCTTCTGCTATGCTGATAAACGATTAAATAACCGCCTTCGAAGAAAAACAGTGTGTGCCAGCTGCTTCTCGTTCCGCTCGAAATGTAAAAGTTGATAAAGGAAAATTCTTATTTGTTTGAGATTCGACGAACGTAAACCCTTAAATTATACATAGATATATACATAAAATTAGTCACGTCTATATCCCTTGCGGGAGAGACAGAGCCAGCGGTCTTGAAAGACTGAAAGGTCACATTCAGCTGTTACGCTTAATCATTTATCTAATTAACGCAATTGACCTGTATTAAAAGTTTATACGGTAACCACTTCCATACCCTTTAAATAATTTTGGTGCTATAAAATTCACGCAATATATCCTGTGACTCACGAGATGGCTAGAACTGTTCGGTAGGATGTGAAGAATGTGAAAATCAGTACACGCAATATGTGAGTGCATGTTAAATGACTAGCTTAATTAAAAAAAAAATATCTTTTAAGTAAAATTTTGAAATGGAAAATTTAAACAAAAATCACATAGATATAAAATTATAGTGCATTGTCTGACTGTATTTGTACAGTCAGGCTTAACTTTCATTGTGATTGGACACCGCGAATAACGTACTTTGTCACACGCGCCTGTTTCTAAAATGGCTCTTGTTTACATATGGATACTAGTTACAGAAAGCTTTACACTAGAGTCTACCGCAGCTTTTACTTAAGTATAGTGGTAGTTTTCCATATGGGCTTATTAAACATTCACAGTATATCAGCGAATTTTTTAAATATCGAATGATTTTAAATTTGTAATGACGGACATACTCGTAGCATTACGTTATGTTTATTATTACAAATTTAAAACTCATATAATATGAAAGATAAAGATTTTATTTGTTCATTTGTAGCACACACATAAGTAGAAGTTAATAATGATCATAAAGACATAAGTACAAATAAATCTCAAATTCAAAACATGCATTATTTTTGAGCTTCATATTATGTTCTTTCTATATAATAATTGCAGATATTAGAATCCAATTTCGTTTTCTAAAAAAACCGAAATATCAGAATTAATTTGAGCTATCAGTGACAATTGAGATAAGTATAATTCGTTAAAAAAATCTTGAGAGAGATATGGGGCTTTCTAAAAGTAAACAACAGTAAAATATGAGTAAACTTAGTTGATTTGGAGATATTAAATCAAGAACATCCACTATTAACGTCTCTAATCAAGTACCTATTTAACTTGAACAATCGAAATTATACAACGTACTAAATGGAACTAACAATCAGTTGGTTAAGCATTAGCTACCGTATTCATAATGCAACAATGGCGTAGTTTATAAACAAGTGTCGGCGAAATTGCAGAAACTTATGTAGCTTTACAATTATGATGATTACGATGGAGAAAGTAACTATTTTGTACCTTAACAAGGGCATTTTTATTTTTCATCACCTATTTTATTTGTAACTTGAAAATAAATTTAAAATCATAGTATCTCGGCGTGACCGAAACCTTAAATGTATAAACTTTGTTTTCAAATTAAATAATCAGTTTACAAGGAAGTGACACTGTATTAAACCTAACAGTTTTTCCCCTTAAGTAAATGTTATCATGACCTGTAATGATAAAAAATATCACGAAGTCCTGAAATATTTAAAAATTTTATGTTTTCACATTCGCAAGCTGCGGGTAAGTAGAAGGATGATATATATGATGATGATGAATGATATGATGATAGAGGATATATATATATTTTTTATTTATTTACGCGAATAAAGTTATCTAGCCGAGTGTACTGTATGAACTCTCTAGTACTGTGTTCAGTTCAACGATTATTGTTGTTAATTTGTATCGCCCCTGTATATCAACGTTAATTTACAGAGTCTAGTATGTAGGACGCAACTCTACCTGCAGGTTAACTCGCAATTGTGACCATTCGAGATAATTATTAACAACCGCTAAGTTTCAGGATATCCTTTATTTTAGGTAGGTACGGATATTTGCAATATTGCGGTAGGAGGAACTGTATCCATAGTATGATATTTTATATCTCTTTCTATAATTAAAAATAAGTTATTCTAATTCATTCATTAAGAATTTAAAACAAGGAGATTCGTTGACACTTTTTTACCAAGTTATTTACTTACTAGATATGAAGAAGGCTAACATGCTGTAAGCAAATAGTCGAGGTTATAATAGGAAACTGAGAATACGCTGCGGCGAGACAGATTCATAGAAAATGATACTTCTGCGTTACGACTCGAATGAAGTTTAAGTTTTGAGTTTTTGAATTGAGGTTAGACCTATAAATCTATCTTCTGTTAATAAAAAAAATAGAAGTATGTAGACACAAAGTAGAAGTCGTTTGTAAATTAACAATAACTTGTTATAGATGAATAAGAATGTTGTAATTATTGCTCAAATAATAATCAGTCACGTAACTTCTGAAGACTTTTAAAGACTTCACTTCTAAACTAACGTGAAATTAGTTCGTGTTGGTATTAGTTTGGTATTTAAAGTTGCATAATGCTGTTATATTATCATAAACTGTACTTATGTTCAACTCGAATTGAGTGCAGACAAACAATAACAAAGATAATTATATGGTGAGTTCGTGAGAGATAGTTTTGAATTATGATTTCGTTTTAAAGATAAGTATCCGCTGAAAATAATATCTTTAATTATAGCTTGCGCTTGACTGACTTTAGGTAGTTTTGCGACTTTAGGTTTTTTTGAGGATGCAGTCTCTCTCTTAATAAACACGGTTGCATCTCACCTTGATGAAAAACGGAACTGTATTGGTATGTTTTTGGACTTAACCAAGGCATTCGATACCGTGTCAGTGCCTATTCTCCTTGGAAAGCTGGAGTCCATGGGAATCCGTGGCCTCTGTCTTGATTGGTTTACGAGTTACTTGACGAACAGAAATCAGTGTGTAAGGATTGGTCAGGTCTCTAGTCAAACTAAGCCGGTACGATTTGGAGTTCCACAAGGAAGTATACTTGGACCAACCTTATTCCTACTGTACGTCAACGATATATTTGATATTGAAATTCCAAACTCCGTTGTTCTGTGTTACGCAGACGATACTGCACTGATTTTTCACGGTGCTACATGGGCTGAAGTTCATGATGCCGCTGAACGTGGTATGACTCTTGTTTCTGAATGGCTTCATAATAACCTATTAACCCTGAACACAAATAAGACCATGTATCTGTGCTTTCACAGGACTGCTGCGTCTGCCCCTAACCTAGATCTAAAAATACAAATTCATAGCAGGTTATGCAATATGCAGCACTGTTCTTGTGACGTTCTTACACGCGTTGAGTACATGAAATACCTTGGTGTTCACGTAGATGAAAATCTAAATTTTAAGAAACATATTGAGATTCTCTCCGCTCGAATAAGAAAGGTGGTTAATGTAATGCGTAATCTTAGAAATGCTGCGAGTATTGATACTCTGAAATCTGTGTACTACGCGATTTGTCAATCAATAATTATGTATTGTATTTCATGTTGGGGAAATGCTGCTAAGACTACTATTATTCGAGCTGAGAGGGCTCAGCGTTCGGTGTTGAAAACCATGCTTCGTAAACCATATAGATACCCGACAGATGATATTTATAGGGTGGCTGGTGTGCTTTCCGTGCGCCAACTTTATGTATTAAAAATGTCTGTTGCTATGCATAAATCAGTTCTTTCTGCCAGTAACTACGAAAATCTTGCAAATCGAAGAGTTTTTAGAGTACCGGTTCCCCTAGTTAACACAAGATTTGCGCAAAGGTTAGGCATCTTCATTAAAATATATATTTACAACTATGTAATCAAATTCTGCAATATTAAGAGAAAATCTATACGTGAAGCCCAGAGGCTTATTAAAAATTGGTTGTCTACTCTAAGTTATGATGAAACAGAAGAAATATTAATCATTGAAAGTTGAGTCGAAATATCCCCTACCCACTTACTATCTAGTTTTTAATTTAAGTTTAAGTAACTAATTATTTTTAAATTCCGTCTGGCTCAGAAATTGTATGTTGAATTATTGTAATTGACTTCCTCGATACAGGCTTGCCTAGTGAGGAAGTCATAGATATTAAGCATAATAGGCAAATATTCTGCAATATACATGTAACCTTCTCTGTAAATTATGTTTATGGTCATGTTTATGTTTATTGTAGCAAATAAATGCATTTTCATTTTTTTCATTTATCCTTATATTTAGACACATCTTTCGATGATTACTCATAAAATCTTTATCATCAAAGGCTTCATCTTTCCACCTGCTACCATCCCTCCATACTTCTTTCGCTTCATCCACATTCATTATCTTAATCTTTCTGCATGCTTGCCGGTACTTCTGACCTGACCTCTCGCCAGGATGTTCCGCGATTTGATAATTTTCGATTAAATTTTCCTTTTCCTATGTTCAAGTAGCCTCGTTGAGTAAGCTTTATTTTTATGTAATCTTACTATTTTAGAAATAGACAAGAGCCTATTTTTAGTAGATAAGACGGACATACAGGCCACGGGAAGTAATACTTTATAACACATTAGCTGTAATAACCATCGTTCTAAATTATATACGAAGAACTCTCTCCCGGCGGAAATAATATAGGCAAGTGCCTGCCGAGGT
Source organism: Amyelois transitella (assembly GCF_032362555.1). Classification (NCBI taxonomy): domain Eukaryota; kingdom Metazoa; phylum Arthropoda; class Insecta; order Lepidoptera; family Pyralidae; genus Amyelois; species Amyelois transitella. The sequence goes on from NC_083523.1 coordinate 5,445,549, forward strand.
AATTTCTATTGTAGGAGCAGTGTTTGATAATGAATGTTTAATTATTTGCATGAATTTCTCGACTTCTCATACAAAAGACTTGATTTGTGATTGATTAAAAGGGTTTTAGTGCAATTCTAAAAATATTCTTCAAATATTTGTATTTATGCCGCTTCATCTTTGCCAAAGCATATTCAGTTGCCTGGCTGAGCAGGTTTATATTTTCATCTACTTTTTATATAAAAAAAATTATTGAAAATGACGTTTTTGAATGATATTTTTTTTATCTGTATAACAAAAGAGAACTAAGCTATAATTTCCAATCATCGTTTACTAGTTAGCTTGCTCGGTTATCTTTTAAACGGAATTGTTATTAGCTTGTATGTACAGTCAACTACATATCGAGTTACCCAAATTCATTGCAAGCAATCCAGCGTCATTAGCCGTTGCTGTTGGCGTTGTAATAGAAACAGAAAAGGCTTTGATGGTTTGGTCATGTGAGCAGGATGAATGAAAGCAGGCAAACTAAGCACACATACAAGAGCGTGAATAGGAATGTTAGAAGAAGATCGGTAAGACCTATGTTCTGCGATGAGCGATGCTCTGGCGAGAGGTAAGGTTAGGAAGCTTATGATGGCGCGTGATTTTCCTATGACTGTACCTCCATAGTAGCAGCAAGGCGTACGGCCGTTTATAATCCTATCAGCTTATTACATACTTGTGATTCTGTAATACCAGGGCACGCAGAGTCGCTCGAGGTAATTACCCGCTCTAAAGAAAGCCTTAAAGACGCCTATACATGTTTAACTGCAGTTTTAATGTTAATTTTAGAGGCAATAATGGATTCTTTTGAAAGACATTGTTGTAGCTGTGTGTTTGTTGTAGGACTGCAAGTTTGTTATGAAAAGTTAATATTGTAATAATGTTATGTCAATTGCAGATAGATGAGTGTATCTATTGAACGCAATTAAACTTCAGCAGCTTTTAGCAGCACCTTTCTATGTTTAGCCAATTACGTGTGTTTTGCACGATATTAGACTTCAGCAGTATTTCTATATCAGCGTATTCTCAATTGCATTATCAGTCCCCGTAGCATGCATTTGTTCCGTTTCACGTCTTAATAAAAAGCGATACAGCTATAGTTTTTCGTGCGATAAAATAGGCGTCGCGCGTGCCAATATTACGGGGCAGGTGATCTCATGAATCTTTATGAACATTTCAGGTTAAGTTAACAAATTTGCAGTAGATATGTTTAATTATTTAGTGATGACTATATTTTTATATACTAGCTGTATCATCTATAAGAGGATAGGGAGTAGCAGCCAACTGTTTTCCGTGCGGGAATTATCAGACGATATTCATACAAATAAAAATCAAATAATTATCACTATCCTGTTCATTTATTAATATTTTGAAAATAACCAAATTCTTGAGGGTTTCGGATAATACTTTGTGCAAGCACTTTAGCCAATCTTTGCGCACGCGCCGATTCACGCTACGCCCTTGCAATTGCGTAGATAATTATCAACCGTTACAATTTATGGTCATTATCATTTTCATAAGTTAAATTGTCATTCTAAGGCAATGATTGTAAACATCGTTTAAAAATTATTTTCTATCCCTATCGTATAGGTATATCCTTTTTGCAGAATTGAAACATTTGATTGTGTTTTCATTATCTAGGATAAATGGATTTTTATAATCGCTATTTACTGGTTTTTCGTGGTAAATAGGTATATGCACCTATCCTAAGATTCATCATCGAAATAAACATTCCAAACATTTTCTTACGCTGAGTACTTTGACCGTATGTTGCCTGTCAGTCAGTTACACAGTCACTCAGTAACGCAAGAGTTTTATATGTAGAGTATGCCCTCGGCTCCACCCGTATAAATAAAAAAAACCCCTTAACTTTTACTTCTCGCGGGAATTTTGGGAAATTCTTTCTTACACTCAGTAATGCAAGAGTTTTAAACGTATTGATTGATGAAGGAAAAGTTTGTCCACTGGAATGTTCTAAAGTCTGTCAAGTTATTATCGCCTGTGTAAGTGCAAGCCCAGGCGGTGATTACCGGAGATTTACCGCAACGCTAATCCGCCGTTTGCGGTCTCGTGGTCTGTAACTGGCGATTCGAAAGAACAAGGATTTCTCGCTAAATTGAATATGAACTTTCGATTGCGGTGAAATTCAGAGAATACGACTAGAAAGCTAAATAGAAAATGGATAAATTGAAGCCCTATTTCGTTTTAACTTGACGTGTTAGGCCAATTCTGCACAGCCTTGTGGTTTGCGGGAGGGCAGAATAGGATACCACTACAATTCTCCCATTTAAAAATCATATTTCCAACCCGTCCGGCAAATTATAGAACTAAGAAACAATAGTTAACAGTTTAGTTTTATTTTGGGTTGCATCATATTACTATAACGATAACCACATAATTTTGGCGAATAGTTCTATTATTAGACTCTTGTATTTGACATGAACGAAAATTACAGTCAGTTTTCAAGGTTTTAAAACTGTTGCTTGAAAAGACTAATAATATATATAATACTTTTTATAATTCGCGTTGCGTCAGGGGGAAAACGGTATGTTCCCGTTTGCATACATTAATATCCAATACATGTCCCGATCGCAATTTACGTCTCTTATAGCAACAATAACAATGCACTTTGCTTTTTTCTATCTCTCGCACACCGGTCATAAGTTATCGTGGAGTTACGAGCTTTTACTGGGTTTAAGCGATACGCGAAACAATAAAATACAACCTTATCAGTTGTTTTAGTGGTACATCCGAGAGTAGCGTAAATCTTGAACCATTAGTCTGCCCTTAATATTTTCATAGTCATTCTTATTTTGCATACTTAATAAAGGAAAAGGACTCATATCATGACTTTTGTTTTTTGACAGATAACTGTATATATTATTCAGACAACTGTTATTATGTTTACATTCTTTTGTTGTTACATAATAATATGATAACAAGTCAAACTCACCGTCACGGACAAGGAATTTTAGAAATTCAGATGGGTCAAAGATCCGGCCAAAATATAAAATTGAAAAGTAGGGTTCTACAGCGGCATAAATTTTACTCAACCTAATTTTTGTGATTGGATTCGTATCATTATTACAATTAAAACCTTTAGGCCGTTTACAGTTCGGAATCGATCGATTTTACCGATTGAATCGTGAACTGGATATTCTTAATTAGTTTTATTTATTTAGGTAACGGTTTCTCTTGGTTTTTGCCCAGAAAGCGTATCGGAAATAGGTATTAAATGAAATTGCTTTGAATTGTCACAAACACTTGCGGATAGAATGAGTTTTGTTAATGGTAGAAATGAAATTAGAATGTTTTATGTTGATACTGAATTTTTTATTATATTTCTTAAAGTACAAGTTGACGATCAATCCAGCCATATGATAATTTAGACTGACTAAACTAACAAGTCCCAATTAGGGAAGCAGGTATACTATACTGTATAATTATATTATAAAAATTTTCATACTGTCTTTACCTGTCTCAAGCTTTTTTTACCAAAACCAGTGAACCAAAAGAGTGGAATACGCTGCAACAAAACAATAATAAGAATGTAAACATGGAAGTTTTCAACTCCTATTAGAAATAGGTTAAAACAGTCATCAAATTGATCTGCGAAGATTCTCACGCAGTCCTTGTGGCTTGATAGTTAAACTAACTAGACATAATAGACCTTATTAGTTGGACATAGGAAGTTACACAAGATTGTCGCTTTAACAGTTCATTTGTTGATGGCATAGTTCTAATTAGAGTCTCATTGTCAGATAGAGGCAGGACATTTGAATAGCTGCGCCTCGCTCTATCTAATCACGTCAACTATTATGCTGTCTTAAATAATAAACTCCTAAAAAATCCTAGTGGTTGATTTGTAAAGGCACCAAAGAGATACGGGTGTTTCTAGGTTTCTATAGAGTGCGCATCGGGCTCAATATTCCCACGTTACTCGTGGTACGGTTCAGATCATAGAAGGAGTAAAATGTTTAGGTGCAATTCATAAATCTAAAGACGTATCCTAATAAAAGTAGGCAAATCTTAGAAAGATTTCATACAGGAACGTGTAGTTTTAATATATTCAACATCTCGTCGTGATACAATCCACAAGAATACATCTCCTTGGAACACACTCTTTTCAAATAAATGGTGATATGATACTCTATGACTCCTACCTCAATGACTGGAAACCATTGTTGATTGAAAATGAGGCTTCTAATACAGTTCCAATCTATTGTTTATGTGGTTTAACTTTGGAACTCCTTTCTAGATGGTGTCAAGCTATCAAAGACTATCAATTTAAAAAGGATGACAGCTCTATAAGAGATGTTAGAAGCGATCAATAGAAACCTATAAAAAGTGGCTCATATGGCTCAAATGAATCACTTCAAAAATATTTAATTCCTATGGGATATATATTATATAGTATAACGTCCATTTCCTAAATAGATAATTTGCAGAATGTCGAATTCCTAAAATGATAAATTCCCATAATTCAAGGAATAGATACAAAATGATACATAAAATAGTTGGCGTGTAGGTAAGACTAAGTCGTTTATCTTTGAGATACCTTAAATGAATGCGGTTTGCATTGCATTGTCCGTTCCACTCAAGTCTTTATCGTAAAAGCACTTTATCTTTTGTCCTACAATAAAGAAATCTATAACCGCATGTTTTAAACGTGGGCTAATGGTTTGTTAAAAAGGCAGTTGTCATCAGCAGTCTTAGGGAGATTAACTGTCGTGCGCACGCGTCGCTGATAGCGTCGCAAGTGCTCGGTGGGCCTGCAGCAGTGCCGTGGGAATACTAGTTAATGATCGGAGATGAAATCGTGCTGTGTGGTTCTAAGCGCTTTAGAATAGGACCACATCATCTGTTTCCCATGGATGTCGTAAAAATCGACTTAGGGAAGAGGCATCTTCACCTAGTGCAGCTTTTATCACGATCCAATATAGGCTAAGTTCCTCTGCAATGTAAACATTTGAGTCAATCAGACTGGTGACGCATTGTGTAAAAACCTGATTTATTCAAATTAGGATCTTGGTGAAACAGACCATCCTGGGCCTTTGTGGTGAGGATTTAACCGGAATTAACGCCAGGAGGAAGAAGATCATAGATAAAATAAATGTAATATAAATGTAATAATGGAAATAATGGCAAGATATAATTTTTCGTGAATGAAATTGAAGATTTAGATGAGAGGAGCAATATTGAAGATGGATGGAAGGAATTTAAAGAAAGAATTGTGAAAGTAGCTGTTGAAGTGTGTGGTGTAAGTAGAAGAAGGAAAGGGAAAAATCACAAAAATGCGTGGATGAGTAAAGATGTGCAAGAACTTGTGCGATTAAAGAAGAAAGCATGGCTGGATTTGTTAGCAGCAAAAGCTAACTTAAGAATGCAAGAGGTTATAGATGAGGATGTGAATGAAGCACGTAAGGAATATAAAAAAATGAAAGATTTGGTTAAGAAAGCTGTGATTAGAAAGATAGAAGAGTATAAAGAGGATTTTGATAAAAGGCAGAAGACTTTCAGTCAAATCTGAAAGTATTCTGGAAATCCGTAAGGTCAGCCCGAGGAAAAACTATAACCAGAGAGCTGACTAGGATCAGATGCCAGGATGGTAGCGTTGTGAAAGGAGAAGAATGTGTCCTAAAGATATGGAAGGACTATTTTGAGAGTTTATTTGAAAAAAAGGAAGAAAATAAGAAAGAGTTCTGCTATAGCGAAGAAAAAGAGAATGAGATGGAAGGCGAAATTGAAATGTTTGAAATTGTGGAAGCACTTAAGAGTATGAAAGCGGGTAAGGCTGCCGGGTATGATAGAGTGTCGGTCGAGATGCTTAAAGCAGGAAAAGGCGTCGTAGCTAGACAGTTGTACTGCCTTTTCAATTTGTGTTGGAGAAGCGGCCGAGTACCAAAAGATTGGTGTAAGGCTGTTATTGTGCCACTTTACAAAGGAAAAGGGTCACAACTGGACTGCAAAAATTATCGTGGTATAAGCCTGCTTAGCGTCGTCGGCAAATTGTATGCTAAGGTATTGATTAATAGAGTCAGGAATGAAACTGATGACAAAATATGGGATGTTCAAGCGGGATTTCGAAAGGGAATGGGATGTACTGATCAGGTCTTTTCTTTGCGGTGCATAGCCGAAAAGTTTTTGGCCAAGAGTCAAAAAGTCTATTGCACTTTCGTGGATTTGGAAAAGGCCTATGACAGAGTTGAGAGGAATGAATTGTGGTCAGCACTTTCTATGCATGGGGTGAGCAGTCTCTTGATACGAGCACTGAAATCCTTATATGAGGATTCGATCGATGTGTTGCGTCACCGTGGCTGTTCAACCTATTTATGGATAGTTGTTTGACAGATTTGAAAGAGTCTGAAAGTGGATTAAGGATGAATGAATTACTCGTCAAATGTCTGCTCTATGCCGACGATCAGGTTATACTGGCGTCATCAGCGGAGGAGTTACAGGAGATGGTAAACTGTATGCGTGAAGCTTTAAAAGAGAAAGTGAACGTAAGTAAAACTAAAACACTGGTTTTTGAAATGGAGAAAGAAATGACAGCATGTAATATTTTGATTGGAGGAGAAAAAGTTGAGCAAGTGAAAGAGTTTGTATATCTAGGATCAAAGTTTACATCAGATGGCAAGTGTGATAGTGATATTGAAAGGAACGCGGAACGCGGGGAACATGGTGAATGGAGCTTTGCATGCCTTTATGAGCAGTCAGAAACTATCCAAAAAGGCTCGACTGGCTGTGCACAGGGGCGTGTTGGTCCCGACATTAATGTATGGGAGTGAAAGTTGGGTATGGCAAAAGAAGCACGAAAGCAGAATAAATGCAGTGGAAATGAGAGCGTTAAGGAGTATGTTGGGTGTGAAATTGAGTGACCGGATAAGGAACAGCGTGATAAGGGAATGTTGTGATGTGAAAGAAGATGTAGTTACAGGAATAGAAAAGGGTATGTTGAGATGGTTCGGTCATGTGGAGAGGATGAATGAAAACAGGTTGACTAAGCAGATATACAAGGAGAGTGTGGAGGGAAAGGTCGGGGTGGGAAGACCTAGACGAACATATCTTGATCAAATTAAGGACGTCCTGGTGAAGGGTCAGGTCAAAAGTGCCCGAAACCGCCGAGCTTGCATGAAGAGAGTTATGAATGTGGATGAAGCAAAGGAAGTATGCAGGGATCGTGGCAAGTGGAAAGAGGTAGTCTCTGCCTACCCCTCCGGGAAAGAGGCGTGAGTTTATGTATGTATGTATGTATGTATAATTTTTCGTGTAGCCAAAAGTACACAAAAAAGTACATTCAGTAAGTTCATTAGGCAGTATAGCGGAGTACCTACTAAGAAAATATATCCCGGAATTGCTATGAGTACGTAAATTAACACGACTTTAACTTTTAGTCTAGCTTTTACCCGCAGCTTCGCCCGTGCGAATTTAGTACTACCTACGAAAGAATACAGGTTTTTCTCAAATCCCATAGGAACTATCGTTTGTACCCAGATGAAAGTATATGTTCTTTTTCAGACTATTACGTATATTGATGCAAAATCTCTAGAAGATTATTTTGGTAGATTACGCGTGAAGAGACAACAAATAAAGAAATAAACTTATTTTTGCGCTTATAATACTTATTACTTCGGATGAATTCAGCTACGAAACTTTAAAAAATGCTGTGAAGTGCAAATCATGTAATTATGTATATACATATCTTGTATATGTTCGCACTTTTAGGAAGTGATTTAAGATAATCTATGTACCCTTAAATCGAAATAAATGCAGTTTTAAAATTTTATCGCTATGATTACGTGTGTTAATTGCATGTTTTGATATTAAATTACGCTTTCCATGTAATGTTTAGCATAATATTTAATAGTATGAGCTAATGTTGGCGTTGGTTATATTAAAATTTATAGTTTGACTACACAGACACATTGTTATAAAAAATTTACCAGCATAATTTAAATTTTCTATTTCTTAAATAGGTTCATATACATGTATATACATGTACATATATACATATTATAACACACACATAAATATTTCCTGAAGGATGGGCAGAAAATATATTTCCTCACGATCCATTATATTCAAATGAAAATGGGAATTTTCTTTTAAAACAATCCCAAATCCATTACTGTATTCAACCTTTATCCAAACATCTATATACATATATTTAGACATGTGTAAATTTATATCTGCATGTGTCTGTACTACGAACATGTACTCGGTACAAGCATTAATCAATAATCTTGGTGTAGATCAAGATTCAACTACCGTTCTTGTTACACGGACGCAAAAGCCAGATGTAAAGGGTTGGGTTATAAAATAGGGAGAGTATGGAGATAAAATCGTTGACTTGAATTATAACACCGCTTCATATAGGTATTTTACTAGGAGTGGAATTTTGTGAAGTATTTGAGAAAAGATGCGAACTGGGACTAAAAATGTCATTTCAGGAGATAGTTGGTAATAATATGTAGATTACGTCGCGATTATTGCAAAAATCTATAAGCTTATAATTACCTCTATTTCTAAGGGATAGCAAAAGGTCCCTTAGAAAAAGTCAATTGTTGCTGTATTATTTCAATCGAAGAAAAAAGTATTTTTTTTTTTAAATTCTCTTCTGATTTGTTATCTTGATGATATTATTTAGTCCGTAATCTGTTCGCGAAGGAGTTTTAGTATTAACTGCACAATTAAAGATAACAGTAAACTCAACCCTACTTATATTTACAAATTAAAAAAAAAAGGTTACGAGTTGCTAAACGTACTAAAAAAATCCTTTTATTTTATCAATTTATCTTTTCTATTGTAAGAATTGTCAACGGCGCGCTGGTGTTCTACCTGCATTAACTTTCCTGCCACATGCATTTGTTTCTATACTTTCGGTTTTCGAGTCCGACCAGTTGATGCAACCGCAGCGAGGCATCCGCTCCGCTGGCCTCCCATCGATATAATTACTCGCCCTATCCTATAACCGATCATTTTATTTTCGATTTGACATCTGATAACGCAAGCTACCAGTATTTTGTCTCGTAACAATTAGAATTACTGTTACAATACACTCGATATTGTTGATTAATTGGGAGATAAATTTAATTAAGTTGGTTTTTATATTTTATTTCATGTAGCTCGGATGTAATGAGTTCATTATATCTAACTTAGTTTAGTTTTTTTATAAAACAAGCGCCACTTATAAAGTAGGGTCCAGCTAAATTTGAAAATTTATATAATATTCAACTAAAATAATTATTCGTTTGTAACGAAAACTAATATGGCACCGATTTTTGATTATATTTATGGCAAACCGACGGACAAAACTTTAGCAGCATTATAGGCTACTTTTTTCTTTTTGACAGCCTCTGTCTTGGTTGTTTTTATTTATGAGTGTTTATTATAAAATATAATATTTCGTAACATAAGTTTCGAATTTACTTCGAGGTAATTTGTCTCGTATTATTTAGTTATTCTTGAAATTTCCACGCGGGTAAAACTCCGCGCAAAAGTTAATATTGGAGACAAGGATCCTTCAAGCTTTTGGTCGTTTTCATACTAAAAGTGAGGCAGTTTTGTCACTGCAATACCAGATAAATAATAGAAGTTGCAACCTGAAGACCGCCTCTGGCTGCAATTATTATATTAGCGAGAGAAAAGCGCACGACGCCCACCTGTGCGCTTGCGCATGGCCTTTAGTGGTCTAATTAATATCTTCTATGCCTGGTGCACACGAGCCTTGGTTTGTTTAATGATATGAATGAAGTAAAAAAAATAGTAGACAAAAGAAATGAATCTGTCTGAGATAGGCAGAAACTCTGAATATCCACTTGATAAAATTGTAAGATTGTATATATTTAACTTTGTGAATATGTTCCAAAAATTTATCGTGTGAAATCAATAATCCAAACTGTGTTTGTTTGTCTATGTTTCGGGTTGAAACCACTTAACCGATTTGCATTTAATTTTGCATACATAAGTATAATTTGGAATGGAGTACGGAGAAGGACATACACTACTTTTCGCGCAGGCAGAGCCGCGAAAGAATAATAGTCTTAAATACATTAAATAGGAATAGTCAGGAAGCTAGTTGCAGTGTAGACAATGTTTAGAACCGCTGGACTTAATACTTCATCTTTGGTGTCGGTGTCTTTGAATTCAGCTTCAATAAGTCTTCCATTTTGGTCTTCATTAATATATCCAACTATGAAATTGATTACCAATGTTTATCATCTTACTGATTACACAAGCGAGCACAAATAAAAAATCCAGCGCTAGGAATATAAACTTCAAATAATCCTTTTACTTTTTTTTAGGTTTCTGTGTCTTAAACTAAATTAAAGCTATTCCTTTAGTTATCAAAGAGCAGACGTAACCAGATAAAACCCTGTAAAATACCTAACCTCTGTGTGATGGATGTTATTAATTACCCGGAAACACAGAATGAGATAAAGAGAGATACAGGGAGATTCTCGTAAAAATTATCATCAACACACTAACAGTTTCCAACTCTTTTCTAAGTCACTTACAGGCTTTGCCTTATTTGTATTTTGATTCCATTTCGAGTTCACTTCCTTATCAGTATTTTAGAATTGTCTCTCAAATGGTTGCATTCAATTATTAGTTACAGATCCGTATCAAAAGACGTGGTACAAATTAACTCTAGCGTTATCTGAACGCGTTCAGGATGTTAGTGCAAACTAACAGTTCTGTGAAAGCTTGGTTTAAGGGTCCAAAGTTTTTTCAGCGTGGGTTTCCCTTATACGTAGAGTGCGGATTTGGCTTAAAGTCAAAAATATAAGAACTCAGTGACTCATATATTTTAGCCTATATATTATATACTATTCATATGTCTATCACTTAGAAGTCTTATTCAAATCCGTGCAGAGGATGTTAAAAATAAAGAGACAATTTGACGGCCTCTGTGGCGCAGCGGTAGTACGCTTGTCTGTGACACCGGAGGTCCCAGTTTAGAATCCCGGCCAGGGCATAATGAGAAAAGATCTTTTTCTGATTATATATTAGAAGTATTTATTATAAAATACTCGTATAGTATCGTTGAGTTAGTATCTCGTAACACAAGTTTCGAATTTACTTCGAGGCTAACTCAATATGTGTAATTTGTCCTGTATATATTTATTTTTTTATATTTAATATTTTACCACTGTCTGATAACAGTGTGTTTTTTTTGTTGTCGTTTCCGGGTGCTTCATCGCTTGTTGTTGTCTCTGTGTTGCGTGCCTTTTGTTTGTGTATTTAACAATTAAAGTTTGTGTCAATAAAAGGATTTAATAAAAACAAGAATAGTTTATTCAATATACATATCTACAGAGGATTTTGCGTGTAGAGTTTTTAAACATTCATTATTATTATTTACCCGCAAACTATCGCATTTTTCATACTAGATTTAAGTACTAAATGCTAAGTTTTTATCATAAGCTTTACATCCATTGGAATTGTCATTTGACTGTGAAATCTGTCAATAAGACACTTTTATATTATTAGAATTACGTTAGACGTGCACTCTTCTTAACATAAAGACGACCCAAACAACAATCCTATGGTTTTCAGTTATTTGTAAACGCGGATCTGTCTGAAGAACCATCAGCAGGTCGCCACTGGAATATACTTCTTGCCGACAGACATACAATTTGCGTTTCGTTTGATATTCTCTCTTTGTCTTAAGGTTTAAATTGGTTTGATCCTTGTTTTCTACTATGTGGTTTCTTAAGCTCTTGTAATGGGCCAGTGTTGAAACAGGGAAACTCTTGATTGTTTGACGTTTGCCGCCAAGGAGATGGATGGCCGGCCGACATTAGCAGGTTAAGAATCACATTTTAAGTGGACCTGGAAAACGTCGAAATTTATTGATACGGGTGTTTTCTTTGCGCTGCATTAAATCAGTAAGTACAGTAAGTAGATACATTTTCTGGTTTAATTGCTTCTATAGAATCAGCTTTCACTCCATCTCCACCTTACAATTGCCATTTTTACCTCTGTATCGTTCACGATTACCAAAAACCTAGCCTATACTCATATTATCGCTTAGTAAATTTTAGTTTTTATTTAGCTGTCAACTCAAAATTTATTCATTATGATAGTAACAATCCTATATTCAATGCCTTGTTTCTGTAGTAGGGCCATAACTTTAGGATTTGCCTTTATCACGATATATCGCGTTCCTCCCACGGGTTTAATGGTTTATTTAATGATATAATATATAATGTAACTTCCCAAGACTGTGTAATGCGATCGGACGGACAGCCTGATAATTTGTCTATCTATATCCCGTTAGTTGTAAACTTGGTATTTTTCTTTTAGGCGATAAGCTAGGAACTTGTCACTTTGTGAATCTTAATTCCATCATTATGTCATACAGCTGAATGTGGCCTTTCAGTGTCAACATAATGTGATAATGTGTCCTGGTTACTTCATTTCATCTTCATCAATGAAGGGAAAGGAAATCTAGATTTTTTATTTAGGCAATAAGATAGCAAATTATTTCTATCCGGATCTCGATTCCATCATTAATTTATCCAGCTGAACGTGGTCTTAGATTATTTTTGAGATAGCTAACTCTGTCTACCTCATAAGGGATAAAGGCATGATATTGGTATTGATATGGACTTAAAATAACCAGTCAGGGCTGGGCAATACTGGGCAGCCAGTTAATATTCGGATATCAGTCGAACTGTTTACCAAAAACCAGTTTTCACGGATCTGTTGATTCTGGCCATATGTCACAGTCAACCAGGTGCTGAAAAAAAAGTGAGCAGCGGAAGCGGTGGCGCATGCGCTGTTCGACCGTGCGCGGGCGGAGGGTGGCACCATCGACTTAAGCGAGGGTACTGGCTCGCGCGCGCCCAGTCAGCTGACAACCGCTGTCGCGTTCACATCGGCCCCATCCCGACACTTACCGTGTACCGGTCGCGCAGTGCTCATCTCGAGTGTTAACCTCCGTGTTTGAAAAAAGAATCCAGCGATGGCAACCTACGCCCAGTTCAAACATGTAGAGCTGTACAAGATCGGCCACGGGAAGAATAGGTGAGTGAGTGGTGTCAGCGTTGTGGGGATGCTGCGGTTTCAGCATCCCTTTGTTTTGCGAAAGGTCAAGGGTTGCGGCAGGATATGATGTGATTTATTTCAAAATTTATTTTGCACGATTCATGAATATTTATAACTTAGAATTTAAAAATATTTGGAAATTCAAATTATTTTAAATTAATTAGCAAAAAAAAAATATTGTAAAAATAGTTAAATCTACTTTAAAGTTTACAATTGGATATAAAAAATATGAGTGAGGTAAAAAATTTGGCTAAGTTAATAGTAACCGTTATGTAAATTAATCCAAATAAAATTAAAATTACTTTTTAAAATTAAAATTAGTTTTAAAATTTACTTTCCTCATATTTATAAATAAATATAATAATTAAATCTTGTTCCGAAAGTAAAATAAAAAAGTGATATATCTTTTGAGAGCAATGCAGAGCGATGAACTCTTCTGTATATCAATAATGCGGAAGGTCACGCGGGCTTTTGGGCAAACTGAGCTTTCAGCGGCGGAAGAGCTTACAGGATTCGTGAATGTTCTAGAAAGTTATTTAACTTTCACTTCAAAAAAATGTGTTAACGAGCTTTTTATTCCAAAGCAAATGTAGTAAGTTAGATCTTTCTTAAAAATTAATTATAATTAAAACATTCTAAAAATTTTAATGATCTCAATAAAAAGTAGGATAAAATTACAAAGAATTATACAGAGATTGTAGCCACTAGAACTATATACTTAGGAATAACGCTCCAGTAAAATCACATCGTATAAATTATCCACATATATCATTATTAATTTTTAAGAAATATATAGATCAACATTTTTATATGGTAAAAATAAATAAGTAACTATTAAATAATCACAATATGTTACACGACATTTTTGTCGCAATACGTCGCGTGAGAATTCAAATTCAGAAAACAAATGGCTTGCAAGATTTGGTTACAAATAAAAATTGCGAATGGTATTTTTAGCAAAATTACAAAATATGTTACTTACCGAACGTGATATAAAAAGATAAAAAAGATTATGTACATGAATATGCCATGCCAATCGCAGATAGAAAATCAAACGCACAAACATCACGCTACTGTAAAACCCGAAACTAATATTTATGAGAATGATAAAAGTTCGACTTCTGGTTTAATAATCAATACCATATTTGATTATTTTTTATATTAATAGATTTTGTTACTCGGATTGAGTAATTAAAGAAAGAAAATGTGTGAAGCAGTTCTATTAATTTAATTCAGTATATATTTTTTTTCTTTAACATTTGTTTATTGTACTTTACAAATGTTCCAGTTTCAAAACGGTATTTAATTTATCAAAGCGGTAAAGAACTGATGCATTTTTTTGCGGAAGTACTACTACAACCTAACATAAATTAACACATCTGAAAGTGACACTTTAAATATAAATCTCATTTAGCAGTTGCCAATGAATAATTATCATGTTTTAAATTGCAAAAACTGGTTCATTAAGTGTGAGGATTGACAGATAGAGATTATGTCGACATAAATTAATTAAAAAGCTAATGTATGCTGAATCTAGGCTTATTTCTTTCCAAGAATTTTAATTTATTTTTTTCATAAGTGACAGTATCTATTAAAATTTTTATAATTATTAGTCATTATGATTCTCCTGATGTTAATGCCGGTTGCATCGTCACCTCTCTGGAGAAGAGCCTGGAGTGCGCCTGTAACCATGATTCTGGATTGGGTAAACCAGATTTTTACATGAAGCGTCTCCCGTCCGACCTCGGCAACCTTTTTACAAGGAAACCAGACTTTGAAACATGGTTATTTTTAAATATCGCTTTGTCACTTAAATTTTTTTTTTATTGAATTATTTGGAAACTTTAATACTAATTTAATTTAATTGAATCCGGAGGAGTCTCTTGATATGCGTTGTAAATAATGTGTTTTTATATACTTAACGACTTATGGTTATTAGAAAGCTTATTTTATTATTAAATTCTTTTATTTAAAAGAGTCTTATTGTGGGGTAGCTTTCTAAATCGGTCTTTGAACTGAATTGTTTATTTATCTTTTGTCATTACTAATAAATTATTTAACTGGCTGTTTTTCTCTTCACTGAGTTTTCCGAATAGCATTTTTTTGTCGACGATTTTCAGATAAAAGAAGTCTTGGGTGAAAGCAAAAATAGAAAGCAAAATATAAAAACAAAACGAAAGCGTTTTGTCGCTCAATTTTTTCTCTTTGATTAAATATGACATTTCAAAATAGACTCGAGTACTTTAAGTAGCTAGAATAGAGCATATTTTTAATTTATAAGCAGTAAAAGTTTGTAAGTTAGGTATGAGTTGCGATATGAGTTGCGAATAAGTGTATTATCATCAGCATACTCTACTTTCATTGTAACTTAACTTAGCTCAATAATAACTAATACAAGGAAAGGTAATATTATAAAGACTATTTAATGGTATTTGCATGATTATATGCTTTAAAAAATATGCTCCTATGTATGTAGGTCATCTTTAGACAATCCTTGGCCAAATACAGCAGACTATTGTAATCTACAATTAAAACGAGGTTGGTAGCTCCAGCACCACTAGCGAAGGCCAGGGGTGGTCCAGTCGCGTGCCGCTCGCCCCATTAGCATATCTATAGGAAGTGTGTGATTACTTCGGACGGACAGACAGACGCACACCGACGCCTTTACGACGTCCTGGCGGCCTATTTGTGGATTAAGTAGAACTGTGACCTTGTGTGTGAGCTTTTTTTGAGGTCATATTTCGGATGTTCGCGTGGATGTCTGATTAAGTATATAGTAGAATTACCTACATTTTAAAACTTTAAGTGATTAAATTTGTCTTGGAAAAGTTTCATCAAAGCTCTACAGGGAGACTATTAAGAGTACTTAATACCCAAAACCTAGTGGCGGAGAATGCAGTTCGGAACATTAAAGATGAACAAGAGAATCTTATGAAGTATAAGTATATAACATCGTTATGAAGAAAATCTACGTTGTAAGAACTCTAAACTTGAAATGAAACGGATGTTGCCTTAATAAACCAAAAATAACTCTGTGCAAGTGCAACATTTCACTATAACGGAACACGGGAAATCACCAATTTTTTAAATAAACAACCGCTCTTTGTTCTTTCAGAGAGGGAGTTTAAATGTAAGATGTTTTTGTTGGGCTTTTTTTATTACTTAATTTGTACCGTAACCAGCTCCAGCTTGGCACGTTTTGCAGAGCATATTTTCTTAACCTATCATAGATAACTTATTTTATTTTTATTGATGAGAACAGCGTGGAAAACATTTTAGTTGAGTTTATCGCGGATGTACATTCAGATTCTGAAGTGGGCATTGCTTTATGCCCGCGACTTCGACCCCCTTACATTTTACCTTATACAAATTTTTAGTTTTTTAGTTATTACAATGTCTACGCTATAAATATTATATTACTGCAAAGACTGACACACATATGTACATCCAAACATCCCTACAAACTTTCATATTTTTAATATTAGTAGGATAGGAAGAATGTATGTCACGCATTCATGACTAGTTTTTAAACATTTTTGAATATGTAACCAGAACTGTTCCCAGACTCTCTGACTGCAATCATTTTAAATGACCGTTTTGTATCTTTGAACAGCTTACAAGCGGAGTTTTGTCTGACTAATTGTGTGGACATCAACAACTTTCACACCCTGCCTTGTTTTAACGTCATTAAGTGTTGAGTGAACACACAAAACGCCTGTTGAGTGCCACTTGTCAATTACACAAACGTAAGAATAGCACAATTCTAATGCATTTGTAGTGCTAAGTAATACATAATTAAGAGATTCACAAGATATCAAAATATGAATGTATTTTTTAATTATCTGAAAAATTTGTAGAAATCGTTAGTTATATATCGCTGCAGTGGAACATTAGTATTATTTTTGCATTAAAAATGTTTGAACATTTATTTTGTACCTTTTTTTACGAAACGTATGTGTTTAACGAAACCAAATCAATTATATGACACGTTACATACCACCTTTAAATGATTGCCTAGGTACTATGTCAAAGAACTCAAAACTTATGAATAGCTGTAAAAATGCAGTCAGTTAATATTAATATATATGGCACAAATTCCATAATGTCTTTACTCGGAAAAATTACATTGAAAATATGTCACACTAACACTTTTTCACCCGCACTATTAATCGGATCCTGTTCAGACATTGTAATGCGTCATTAGATGCGTTACAACGATACATACGTGTTTTTTTTTGCACCAACATCTTGATGTATGTGTTTAGATTGGCACATAATAACGGCAAAAACATTCGATTGAACTGCAACAAACCGATAATCGATGCATCGATAAAAAGTAACAACATCGATTCTGAGACGCCGCAGTCCGAGCACATGTTTCTTGCTCAATTACATCAGTACATTAATAATCAACTAATTTTCTTGTATCTAGTTATGATGGGGTTTACTGTAATACTCGTGTTCCTTTTAATTGTTTATTTTTTATTATTTTCTTGCTCTAGTTTCAAATGTATCGTATTGTTCTGTTAGATGCAGCGCCCTTTATAACTACTATTTTAGAATTAATAAAATACATACTTATAACCTATATACCATTCTCGGCTAAAAAACTCGAAGTTCAAATTTAGCTAGATGTTTTAATGTTGGTTAAACATATATAATGGCAATTACAACGAAAGTAGCAGAAAAATGGAGACAATTTTATTATTATACCGACAGAATTAGTTGCGAACATATCTGAACAGAACGCAACCGCCTTTCTATGTACTACTTATTACAAAACCATCATATTCATGTTCCCTACCAATGGAGACAGAAGTCATGTCGTATATCATACCGTGACACTTACGACTTTGCAAAATATCACGGCATCTGAGTATTATGCGAATGGAAGTTCACCGCACGAATTTGCGAAGGCACGCAAATTTGTGTCGACCTCACCTTAACATGTAATGTTGGTACGCATTTTTTGCCGCAACCACTATGAAATATCATGCGGCTGGTGGTTTCTCATTTGAGTCTCAGTGGTAATACTTTTAATTTTTACTAATCAGTCACAATCACATTTGATACGCAATCAATTTTGGAAACCTAAATTTCGTGGATACCGGTAACGAAAATAGTTATAGTCTCGCTTTTATTTGTGTTTTCCCAATAAAATAATAAACTGAGGATTAGCCTAAGTTAGCTTTCAATATTTTTTTATTATCTATACTTAAACCTATGTTTTATACTGAGGTATTCGAGTAACTTGGTAAATATTCATTAGGTACCTAAAGCAATTGATTTTCTATGAAAAATATGTTTTTCGGTAACATAATTGATGGAATCTTTTTATTTATCGTTGTAAATACAGTAATTTTCTAACCTTCTCAATATTCACTACCTGTTAAATTAACTAAATGTAATAATATTTTACCCCGGCCATATACTTTCTCTTGTAAACGAGAGCTAATATTTTATAGTGTAATATTACAAGCTGCATTAATGCAAATTAGTATCGATAAAATATCGATCCTTAAATGTGTCTAATGGTTTCGCATAAACTGATTTATCGAGTCATCACGGTCATCTTTTCTTATCAACGCGTTTCAAATGATTTAACATTTTAACAGTAAAATTCAAAACACCTTTTATCGTAGCAATAAATTTTGGTATGTAAAATACCTAATTAAATTACTGATTACTTATCCATTTTTTCTTTCTTCATTCTACCTTAAGGAGTTAATTTAAAATGTTAATCGATATTGTATATTTACATTACATAGAACTTTGGTCGCTGGCTCTTATACATCAATTTTCATATTTCACTTGCACGAGTGTGTATCAATCTTTTCAAAGTATTATAGTCTGAATATATTAATAAAAAAATCACAATACGTACATATTATGTGTCTGTGATATCGTCTGCAAGAAGAAAACCGTGGTAATTGGAGCGTAATGACAGATGATTTATTCAAACCGCGTTCACAATGTAAATGATTTATAAATTCTGAAGTGTATTTGCGAAATAGCTGAAAACTATCCAGGCATAACCAATTCGTTGCAGACAACTAATGTTTTTGCGGCCTAGGTTAGCGGTTTTCAGATTTCTCCATTTTTGATAGTAATGCCCAACCAAACGAATGAAAGCCCTTTGTTAATTTCAGCTTCCATGCTGGGCTGGTAATGAAGAAAAAACCTAGCTATTTCTTTTCCTAGAGATTCTAAAAGTCAATTAAGAGAAAGGGTTATAAACTTCGGCTTTTTATTGCACTTATTACCAAGTGCCTAAAATATTTTGTATATCTGACAAAATATTTACTACCCGGGTACTTATTTCCTAGGAATGTTTGACCACAAAACAGATCGATAGTCAGTAGTGTCGTGTAGTGGTCATTTGCGTGAGGTGCACATGCCGTATCTGTCTTTTGATCTATGTCTATGAAATCGAATGCATCTCTAGAATTATTAATTAATGTGTATTGTGTATTGATTGCATGTTTTCATAATTAATGATCATCGGATACTATACTTAAAGTCGTAATTTAGTAAATCACTAAATACTAGAACACGGTCGCGGCTCCGTCCATTAAACTTGATTTTCTGATAAGAAAAAGAATTATGAGATATATGAGATACATTGTGAGATACGTAAGGCTAACCCCAGGTATTTAGGGAAATCTTCTCTTAGTCTACCTGTAGCTAACAAAGGATCCTTCACGCCAAATAACAAAACTTTTAGATTCTACGGTTTCGGCTGTGTATTGATATGATCAATCAATGAGTCAGTCGGAGTCCTCTATAATTTTGATATTGTATAGATTGCGTTGTTCTCCGTACAACAAAACTGTAAAATACAGAGCGTTAATTAATAAGGAATTTATCGCTGTAAGATTTCTTATAACAACAAAATGGTTGTGTAGTATACCGTAATTAAAGTCCGAGCAATATTTCAGGCATTGGACACGAAACACGAACTGAATGAGAGGTTTGTTTTCACGGCGTCGACGTGAGTAGGGCTGTGACTAGAGATATAATAAAATACTTATTGTTTTTATTTAAAGGTTTCCTTAATGTTTTTGTACCATAAAAATTAAGTTATTCTGTATGACTGCGACGACATAGCAAAAGACAGAAATAACATATTTTGCCGTCCCCGTGTAAAGGATGGGCAAAGATAACAAAGAAGAAGATATTCTCTCATTTGTTGTGTGTAACTAAACTTAGAAGCAAAATATTTAAAATCGAAATAATATTAAAAATATTTGGTGTAAGCCTTCCAGTGTGAACCCTGCTTGCGATCCACGATCGCAAATGACGGACGAAGCGCATCACGATCCGTTATGCGCTCGCGCAGTTTTTTTTTTTCGCAGCGATTATCGCGTACCCGTTAGACCGCCGCACGCGCACAAATTGTCTGAAGCTGGCTGTAATCAATTGGAAATAGATTAAATATGGAATGGGTGTGTCCCAGCTGTGGCATATGTCGAAGTTATGTATCTGATGCAGTTTAAAAAATACTTATATTGGTTTTCTTACAGAGACTTTCAGGGTCATTTAGGTAAAACAGTATCATTTATCGTCGTATTTTATCATCTTTGTCATCTTAGTTAGTAAGGGAATATTAATTCTATTGTTAAATTAAATCTGCATCGATTGAAGCGTTTAACTTAAAACTGGAATTTGGGACACGCGAGGCCTACTTAGTTACAAAAAACCTCGCTCTTTCTGAAGTTATTTATTATTTATGTATGCAGTATGTTTCATTCGTGCTGTTGTTCTTACGGTCATTCTTAATAAATTAACACAGTTTTAATGAATTTACTTGTCTAGTTAGATATTAATAACATTACATTATTTTAAATTTTTAAATTCATTTAGATCTTTAGTGATTGCGTTGTATGTCAGTGTTACTATATTATTTAGCATAAAATCACTAAATTGCATAGGGTATTTCTTCATGTGCGTTGTCGGTAAGCAGATAGCCAAATACTTAACACCAGTTTGTTTAGTGGTTTTTGAGTTTATACTTTACAAACAAAATTAAAAACAAATCTCTTTATAATTAAAGCATGGATTTGATCTAATAATTTCTGAACTTAGCTCTTGCTTTAATGGGAATATGAAGATCCATTAACCGACATGAAAAGGTCTAGAATTATAGCAATTAATGAGAGAATCTTTTGACAGGCGACCTGTTAGAACCAGATATATTGAGAACCGAGTGCTTACAATTAACAGCGTGTGTCGTTTGAATTAATTTATTCTAGTGCTCCTGGGGTGAGAAAGATGGCCGTTTGGATTCAATAACGCTTGTCAGAATTGCTAGTCGATTAAGTTTTTCATTTATTTTATAGGCGATCGAAGGAAAGAAAGTATGTAATTAGTAACTGTTCCGTCAAGCTAAAGAAAAATAAGATTCTTCTAGAAAACACTATGTAATAATGTGTCATGCTTAGCTCATCTCTTTGGAGATGTGCCCGAGACGCGCCTTTGACCATGATTCTGGATTAGATTAGTAAGGTTTAGGGTAAGGCATGTTTTTACACAAGGCGACTCCTGCCAGGGCTTCGCAACCTTTCCAGGGAAACCTAGCACATATTGGATCATGGATACACATTCAGTTGTCTAAATATTCCTCACGATGTTTTCCCTCACCCACAAGAGCATTGGTTAGCACTCAGACTAATGTAAATCTAAGAAAATAGTTGGTATCACCATATAATATTCTTTTATTAAATACGATCACTTATCACCGCGATCAAAACAAACATATCATCCAGGTAGGCTTTCCAACATATTTTCTCAGCTAAAAGATAAATCTGTCAGGTTAGACAGATGAGATTACTGAGTCTGTGGATGATTTATTAAGCGGCATCAAGTCATCCGGTGTTCTCATAATTCCATTGAGAATTGTCAAGAAATTCAGGTTTAAAAATATACTATTTGGGTTGGTTGTATATTGGGTTAACAATACTAGTTGCTTAGTACTAACTTAATTTCTTCTGTGCATATATAATCACGTCACGCTTTAATTCCAAAGGGGTCATTTTTAATCTCTCTGAGATGATCATTGTGGAGGTATACTTTTCATAAATCTAAAATTTCTGATTTGCCTTTACAACTGTTTAGCTTTGGTTACCTGCTAGGAAATGTCTGGCTTTTTACTGCAAAATCAACGTGAAGATGAAGCACAAAAGCGGGCATAGACAATCAGTTCCGCGATGTGACGTGTTGTATAGTAACACGAACATTACAAATGATACCGCGCGCCCGCAGTCCCCGCGTGTGTCGAGCTTCTAGTTTAATGAGCCATTGTGAACAAAACGTAACAAATAGACAGACATCGCTACAGCTTTTTATCTTGATTCATCGTTAAATTGTTTGAGTATTCAAACAAACATTGAAACGGAGTGAATTTAAATTGCAGTAATTTACCCAGTTTTACACGTTGTTAGGTTTCTGTGTAAATGGTAGTCATTTGTTTTCATGGATATGGTCGTGTCTCGGCTAACAAGCAAACTTGAAAAGTTTTTACTGCATTATCAATCGGTCTTTTAAATTTGTTATTGTCTTAATTAATTGCTGTAATACATTTTTAACTCAGCATGATTTAAATGATTGAATTGAATGATTTAATTAGACTATTACGGATTATAATTTTTGCATCGCTTAAATGTTAATAACTTTCTCATCTTTTTTCGGTTTTCAAATAAAGAGTGCAGGTTGCAAGCAAAGAAAAGGTTATATCCCGAGATGATTCCGGGTAATACTGTCTAAGGAACCTTCATGCTAAATTTCTAATCTCTAGACCCAGCGCAGTGGTTTATATATCAAGTGTAGTTGTAAATGTCTGCTCACAATAACCCGTCCACATATACTTATTGCACTTATTTACTTTTTGCATTAACACTATTCAATTCGTTGCAAATGTTTTCAATTACCCGCATAAGCAATTATTCTGAACGCGATGTTATCTAACCATTGTCACAATGGCCAATTTTGATTGTTATCTTTTCATTTTTATTGTTCACCTCTTACCGGTCGAGAGCTGTGATTGAATAATAAATGATGGACCTGTCAGTCTGTCGCAACGCTGATCGAGCCTGATGGAATGTTACGTAATGGGGAACGAATTGTAAATAATATAACGGGTTTTAGGTACTCACTGTAGATAAGAGAACATCGGAGTGATAAAATTAATTGCAATTTTGTAGTAGGGTACATTGTTTGCGTCCGGACATTGCCGCTGTAGCTTTATTTAAAATTAATTGAAATTTTGTAGTAGTTTGTGACCGAACGCAATGCCGGACATCATTAACTTGGTTTTTCCCAAGAATTCTACCTTCACATCAGCTAAGGATAGGCGTTGGATGCAACTGGAAATATAATAGTTTCATGTTGAGAATTACAACATTAATATGAACCCTCAATTAAAGCTATTATAAAGTTTCTTCATGTCGAATTGAATAAAAAATTTGTAGATATATATAAACGGGTATATATTTTTTTAAAGACTATTTGTTCTCTCATCTTTGTGTGTTTGTTATACGCTCCACCAGTGCCCGAGCCCGTGGTCCGCTATACTATTAACAATTTAACTGTTATTGAATAACTTACTTACAAAGCTTATTTCCTCATTCCAAGAATAAAATATAAAAACAATTTGTCAAACAAGGAAAGAAATAACTGTACCTACGTACAAACCAGTGACTAATTATTTTAACTGCTCGGTCTATTTAGCTGTGCAAAAAAATAAGCAGTGAATAAATACTATGGTAACTTGCGTGGGAGCACTGCATTGTGCATGAATCAATATTAAAGAGCAAATTTGATTGTATTCATAAGCTTCTATCAATAAGTAGATCTTTGCTATATAATTGTATCAGAAAAAGTTTTCGTCTCCCAGGCTTTTCAGGACTACGAGTACATTCCCATATATATATTATAAAATTTTGGGCTTAGGAAGCTAGAGTACAGCATTTTTAAATTTTTGGGAAATCAAATTATAACAAACTTAAACAATAACATAATTCCACTATACTTGTATTTAATGAAGGCAGTATGATTTGTAAAAGAAGGAGTTTAATAGTCCCAAAAATACACTTAACACCAATGAAAATGCATTTCTGAACTATAGCACCAAACGATTGCTCCTAATGCATAAAACGTGTACAATACCTTAAAGGTTAATTAAGTATGCTGTGGTAATGAGGAAACCTCCCAAAAGCGTTTATTTATTAATTTGGTGATGGGGAAAGTGATCCGTGGTATTTATAAATGGTATCTAACGGGATGCATCGTGACGGCGCGGTCGCCATGACTTTACGGACTTATAAAATAAAAGTAAATTACAGAAATGATTATATGTACTCGTATGACTTGCCAGAAGTACCATCGTTTTTATTGTTTCACTTTTGGGTTTATTATCTGTGTCATTTTTATTGACACATAAAAAATTAAATACAAAATCCTCAGTCCCAATCTGTTTCAGTTCAATTGTTCCTTAAGAAATCATCTTTAAATTAAACAAAACTTTATTATTTTTAAATTAAAATATATCTTTAGACTCCGTACAAACTTTGGGTATTGTGGATTTTTATCCTCATCTGAATTTCCATTTCTAAATTTATTACCATAACTAAGTAATAGTTTTCATACCATATCATGAAATAATTCAGCCCTTATTTTGGTATTTAATTTCAGGAAATAAATTTTCTTTTCAAGAATGAAATAAGATAATGCAGAAATAGTAAAATTGAAATTTTGATTGCAGAACTGACATATTTAGATGACCCAGTAAATTTCTTTACTTTAAAAAACTCGAATAAAACTTCATCTGCTCTCGTTCTTATTTGTGATGAACAGGTGATGGCAAGCACGAGGCGATGATCTGTAGGTCGATACAGACGTTGATATAAATCACACGAACAGACTTCCAACTGAAATGATCTGGTTTTGTGCAGTTCTATATAATTCTTTGTTGAACCAACAACAAATGAAAAATGTTATATGTACATTTTTAGAAATCTTCTTTGTCGTTTCCTTTTACCACTTTGTACGTAGGGTCGGCACAGTATGTTTTTTTCCAATTACTTCTATCACTTGCCATCTCACCGGTCAGTACCTTTTTATATGACTATAATAATAACTTGTTTGTTTTTTGCTATTAAATTTGAATTTTTTTCCAGCTGTATATGTTTTGCTATTATAATTTGAAGTTCTTTAAAAAAGAAAAATAGGTTGGAATTCACTCTCACTATCCAAATACTTGATATTTACCTTCTCCACTCGCATTATCTCAATGAACTAAGCCCGTTTTATTGCCATCTCACCTGTGTATCTGTCACGTACATCTGCCTCGGAAACAGTTAGATTGATGCGGAACAACGTAAACACGACAAATTTAATGTGAAGTTATTATTATCATTTTTACGGCTGCACTCGTGTGAAAGTCATAAGTTGTTAAACTAGCTCTTTTCATTTTTAATAAAAAACTTATTACAATGCTGGAAATGATTTCTTTACAAAACAAGAGCCACATATGTACATTGACATGATGACTATGACATCAGTTTTAGTATGCTTTGTTTATTCATCCCTATGTTTAGCTTTTGTACATATACTGGTAAATAAATTTACTCAATAACATGTCACCAAAAAAAAAATAATAATTAAGAATAACTTCAGATATCACTGTTAAATTAACTTACTATACACAAGTAGTACCAATATAGTAATCATGTCTTACTAGACCATTATATTGATTAATATGTAAGTACTCATCTAGGAAACAATCTTATATCATCACCATTATGCCATCATCATCTCAAGGCAAATAATATAATTATTGTACCCTAAATTAAGGACAAAGACAATTTTTGATTGTACTCGAAAACGGCTCGTGTCATTTACAATAATTGTTTAATTCGTACGCAATTGTCGAATTGCCCGACTTCCTGATACAAATTGTTTGTTTTTCTGAGAACTGTGAGTAAGATATGTTCGACAAAGGCGATGAACTCTAGCCACGGTGTAAATTTTCGATTTCTTTTATTTAAAAAAATGTTCAATTTGTTAATTCCAAACAAATCTAATCATTATTTTTCTCTTTACAGGTAAGCATCTATGAAGCTGTGTACAAAGACTTTGGTATGGCTGTATTCTATAACAATCCTGAATCCTTAGGACTTCCTTTTGAAGTTAAAATAAAATTTTAAAATTTCTTAGCTTAGCAATTCATTATTTCATGTGAGTTTTATCTTACATGAAAAAAATCATTATAAATTTATTTACCATTAAAGTTAACTATTAATTTAGTACCATAAACTAGCCCTCTTTTGTACCAAGTTGTAATATACCATCAGTGTATGTAATATCTAGAGGCGTAGTAAGCAAAGGGTAAATAAGAAATAAAATAATTAAAATAAAAAAATCCTATACGGACATGTCCTGTCCATATCGAGGACATTTTGGAGAAAAATATGGATAAGAGAAGAGACATTAATAAAACAATATGGAAAAAGCAAAACATACATATATGCAGGGGTCGTGGCAAGTAAATAGCAAAAACACGTGTTGAGACCGCTTTTGATCAAGGCCTTTGTCGCGCGGTTGAGCAAAAGCTCTCATCCTTACACACACCCCTATCCATCGTCTTCTCCATCCATAGCTCATCGAATGTCTTTAGATCATCTGCCATCCCTTTCTCTGTTACCCTCTAGTAGGTCTGTGCCTACTAGTAATATATCATCAAGGTAATACCTAGACAGCTATGTTCAATTCAGTATGAATACGCACTTAGTCTCGCTCCACCGTCCTCGTAACGGATATACCAAGCAGTATGTGCCAATAACACGCATGAATTATCACGATATGATAGTTAAATATCAAGAAGTTATCTCTGAAATAATTGCAGTGTTATAGATGTGTTGAAGATGGTCATAAATTGGTTTGTCTACAAACATTTATTATTAATTAAAAATGTGTAATAGTAAACTGTATTAATATACTAGCTGGAAGCTCAGATATACTAAAATATGTACAACAAGAAAAACAATATATTTTTATTATTGCTATCGTATTTCCGAATATAATTTCAGCTTTTTAATACAAAGCTTAGAGTCATAAAAAATGTAACAGCATTCTTTACCAATCAACCTTTAGAAAACGGTTTAATAAATAACAATAAAATTTGATTGAGAACTATACGCATAATATTAGTTTACTTCGATCATTTCATATCATGAAACTCAAGTATCTTAATGACAAGATGAAGAAAGCACTTTCATCCGAAAGGCTGTCCACCTGACGGTCTGATAAAATAAAATAAAAAACCATCGGTAAAACAAAATCATAATACCGTGATACGCGATATCGCTCCAACCTGTCAGTGATGGAGTAAAACTGGGCCGATTAAATAGCAGTTATTCCGTTATTCTTTGTGAGCAATCAAGAACGATCCGTTTTGCAAACAATAACTACTGTTTCATGGACGATTCGCTATCCGATTACGTTTCTATACGTATATTTTAGTACTAGCTGTGCCCGCGACTTCGTCTGCGTGGAATATTTATTATGGGCATCATTGAATCCCTCAAGGGTGAATAATTCTCCCCGTTTTTTTCTCATTTTCCATTATTTCTTTGCTCTTTATAATTGCAACGTGATGTTATATAGCCTAAAGCCTGAGATTAGTGCGTTCAAACAAACAAACAAACTCTTCAGCTTTATAATATTAGCATAGATTAAAGGCAGTTAACAAGTCGTTTTAATTTAAAAAAAAAATTAAAAATAAATTATTCATTTAGTGCAAGCTTCCACGCTACTAGCGAGGATAAAACATAGTGTGTGCTAGCTGCTTAACTTTCCATGCGGACTGTTAAAGTGAATCAGGGGAAAGGCTTATAAACTTCTTCTTCCCCGAGGATTAGGTTTCCGCAATTGATTCACTCTCTCGCGACCCTTTTTGCGTGGAGGGTGGCGTGGGCTAGCTACCCGTCACTATTTAAATCTCAATTCCATCATTAAGCTATACAGCTGAACGTGGCCCTTCAGTCTTTTCGAGACAGTTTGCTCTGTCTACCCCTATGCGATAAAGACGTGATCACAATATTTATGTTTGTATGTTTCTTACTAAGTTTTGCTCGTTTGTCTCTCTCTTTCAAAGTAGGAATTCATTGCTAGAAAGAGAAGAAGACCCAATGCACGATGAACGCCAGGGTGATGACCAAAATATCAGAATTTTGGGCAAATCTTCTGTGAAAACATTGGAACAGGTATTACGCAACGTATCATAGGCCTAGCTGGGTATTCAAAATAGACATGTCAATCGTATTCTTACTTGAAAATTGAATAATTCATGAAGCTACAACTGGTATATCTACTTAATTACGTCTTTTGATTCAAGTAACTATTCTATACAGTAAAGAGATAACTTCGCGAAATGACAGTAAACCTCGTCTAGTTTTATACACCACAGATAACGAAATAAGAATATGCTACGTAACACGAGATCCTGTAGAATGCAGTCAGATAATATTCTTGTACACTTTCAAGTCATATGGTCTCATTTCCGCTGGACGTTTCTCGTAAATTGAAATTATTATGGACACAATTTGTAGGAACGCGTGCAAATGAAGCAGAGTTTCTTATAAAATGAAACTAACATTTTGTGGAATATACTTTTTTTAAATTTGTAAGAGTCACTTGCATGGATGAATTTGTATAACTGTTTGTTTCGCTTTCATTTTAGTTGAGTTGGAAATTAAATCAAAACAACATTGCATGAATATTAAAAAAAAGAACTTAGCTTCATCTTAGCGATAATTAGTAAAATATAAGATTTGCCAAAATCGTTCATCAAGAAGAAAAATAAGAGAAAAGAAAGATGCTAATAAACACATAGGTATATACATTTTCACATTAAGCAATCGCGATGTGTATTATTTTCATAGTGTTGCGAAGTCATTATAGTAAATATGCTATCAAAAACACGTTAAAATCATCAATTCAAGTCCAGGAGTATTTATAGATGTGATACTTACCATGACAATAAAACATGCGAAGTCAGTTCTTCAACAAGTCGAAATTAAACTTTCTCCAGTAAAATTAAGTATTTAGAAATGCGAAATATACAATTACTATATCTACTTACTATGTAATTTTAGACATTTATTATGCTCTGTCATTTGATATTGACATGTGTCATTATATAACTTTGAATGAATATTTGAGTAATTTTTATTTTTCCATCTGAAGGTAGGTATAGGTAACCATTAAAAATATTTTGCGAGTAATTTGCATTCTTACTGATATTTAACAGTGAAGCTTACTAGCCCATGGCCTAACAAGATAAGAACTAACTTATTAAGTTTATATTTGTTTTTCATTTAGTAAGGTTGAATAGCAGAAAGGACTTACTTTGAGCATTAAGTTCAGTACTTAAAAGGATTAATAAATACGACATAGTTTCTGTAAAAAATATCATTATATTAAAATTTATTTACATTTGAAATGGCATTAATAATATCGTTTCAAATGTAAACTTACTTTCTACCTATTTCATTAATAGATTTAATTGTTTATAAAATGGCTAGGATAATGTAAGAGCGTAATAAATTTAGATAACTTTCTACGTAAACATAACCAAAATTTATAACATAGTAATTGCTAATCATAAATAAACTATCAGTTACGCCGGGGTACCTCCTTGGGAGATTTTCCCTCGTAATACAATTTGTCAGTACAGTTATCCACCATACCTGATGACAGTGCAGATGATAGAAAATTATTACTGTAAAATATGTAATCAGGGAAATAATACGTGCACGCCTTAGACCATAGGGCAGAGAATAAAAAGTTTATAGATGGATAGTTTTTGTAGGTTCTCTCTATACTTTTTGTGATCTCTTAGCTGCCGATCTCGTCAAAATTAAGGTAAGGTTAGTTAAGGGTCAGATTTTGAAAACATAGAGATAGGAATCTTTATCCGAAATCGAAGTTTGCAAAAAAATATTGATTAATACGGTTCATCCACATTGTGGAAGAACCGTATTAATCAATATTTGTGCGGATGAAGAAAAAGAAGTATGCAGGGATTGAGACAAAGGTTTTTACGTTGTTAAGGACCTACGATTAAAGATGATTCAATATAATCAGTAAAAAGTATTTTCTCTTTGATTTAGTTATAAGCGGTGTGTGAATGAGAAAATGGAAATGCGTTGTTTAAAGAGCGGTGTTAATTTACGTAGTTAATCAACCCCTGAAGCTTTTTCTTTTTTATTAAACTCGACTCCTTACTCATTTTACATGTATACCTACTTATAAATGCGAAAGTAAGTTTGTTTCTTGTTACCTCTACACAGATAAACCGTTGAAGCGATCTCCATGAAATTTTGCATACATATGATGGTACTCCACATTAGAAGTTATAGTAAGTTTCTCATAATTATTATAAATACACATATTATAATTCACCTGCACATTTATGCAAATTCTCTCTAAATGAATTCGCGTTTCCGTAGCATCGTTGTTTTTTTCCCTACCCAGGGTGAACGTGGGCTGTGGTCGCAGCAAGATGGGTCGGCTTTATTGGCTATAATTCCGTGGTCCAATGAGGATGATTTCAGCTAACTTTATAGTTCGCAATTGAAATAATCTTGTATAGTTACGACCAGATTAGTTTCCTACAACTCTTAATGGCTACCGGCTGATTTCACTTAGGTTCCTGATTTAGTTATACTGATACGCGGGAACACTGAATTACTTAGTCCTAGGATTCTAATGCATGTAAGTAATAAAATTCTTCAAGTTAGAGCAATGGAGTAGGATTTCCCTTTTCATATAAAAATATGCCTTTAAACAAGTAGGTAGTAGATTTGTGAAATATATTTTCTGTCTAAATGTGTCACTTGATTTTAGAAATTATTTAGTGAATTTACATATAAATAGATTTACGTAATATTTTTTTCGCAAACCGCAGTTTCTAAGCCACACAAGATAAGATTATTACAGAAAAGAGTGAGAAACAAGATTTTTTAGCCATAATTTTCTATTTATTAGAAAACTTGCATAAGAATATTCAATATTTATGTACTTGTCTGCGTTGGTTTGTTACTAAAGATGGAGTTTCTTGACGTACGCACCGCCAATCATCTTACATTCCCAACATGGCATGTAAGCCCGCCGCCGAGAGCCAGTCATGTACGATTATAAGATTATGATCTCGAGTGTTATTCGATTTCACATATCGAATGACATTAGTTTCTAGCATTACAAATACTTTAGAATACTTCGAGTGTAGAAGTGGCATTCATTAGCTATAACCGGTAGCCAGCCCGATATTTTCTACCTTTTGTGCGGAGTGAAAAGTAAAATATTATTACCTAGTGTTTTAAAAGAAATGCTCAGAATAAAGAGCAATAAAAATAGTAGGTAATTAAAAAGCAGCAAAAGTATGTAGTGGAAAGTCAGAAGTGGCAAATCAGTTCCGTGTATTTACCGTAAATTCATCTTAGAAATTCTTAGATGAAATTAATTTCCTGTTATATTTTGCGCTTAAGCTTTGATTATGTTACAGTTGGCTTTACTTAGTTTACTCCGTAAAATGCCAAAAAATACTTGCATTAATGAAAAATAATTTTCAATCCGTTCTGGCATATAGTTCCATATTCAACAACAATTGTGTAAGTGTTAGTATGCACATTGTACGAAGCTTTATTTCTACACTTGCGTTGTTTGCACCTGAGCGGTGCAACCCTGCAATTTGCGTTTATGGCTCCATTGAGTCCTGCATATGAATGGAAATACACCGCCCCCCTCTCCCCTCGCCTTTCGTCGCGCTTTTGCCCAGGCTCATAATAGGGTAGAACATTAGCTTTCCTGTAATTTTCTGCCTACGATGCATAATTTTCTAATAATGCCTTTTACTATGTTGTGAACTAAGAGGATGTGATTGATCAATTTTTATTTATTAATATTTTACCTTTTTAAGAATGTTTTTATACATTTTGAATTTTTTTTTATCACTTTAATTGAAGATAAATAATAATTGAGTACTTTTTCTATTAATCAATCAAAACTTTAATAAATTCATTGACAAACGTTCTTATTATAACTTTTTTATAAAATTAAACACAGGAGTACTACTCTGTCAAGAAAGTAGCAGGAAAAGATCAATAATACACAAACTGTTTGTTATTCATCCAACTTTATTTTATCACCTTCAAAATATGCTCCTTTAGAAACGATACACTTACGCCAACGAATAATCCAATCATCAAAACATTTTTTAAACGCTGTTTCCGGAATTGAGGTCAGTTCTCGCCGCGAATTCTCTTTTATGTCTTCTACCGATTGAAAACGGGTGCCACGAAGTGGTAATTTGAGTTTAGGAAAAAGAAAAAAGTCGGCTGGAGCCATATCTGGTGAATATGGTGGTTGCTCGATGGTATTTGTTGAGTGTTTGGTTAAAAATTCGTTCACAATGATGGCCTTGTGCGAAGGTGCATTATCATGGTGCAAAATCCAAGAATTTTCTTTCCACAAATCTGGCCTTTTTCGTCGGATTTGCTCTCTTAAACGCCGCATAACACTCAAATAATATTCCTTATTTACCGTTTGACCTTCCGGCAAGAATTCCGAGTGCACAACACCGCGATAGTCAAAGAAAACAGTCAACATGACTTTGACTTTTGAACGACTTTGGCGTGGTTTTTTCGGTTTCGGTTCAGTTGGAAGGCGCCACTCCGAAGCTTGTTGACTAGTTTGCATGTCAAACTCGTAAACCCACGTCTCGTCACCAGTAACAATGCGTTTCATGAATGTTGGGTCGGAATTGACTCGTTCTAGCATGTCCTCAGCGACTCTCATGCGATTGAGTTTTTGAAAAAAATTCAGGTCTTTTGGGACTAGCCGAGCGGCAACATGTTTCATACCCAAATTATTAGTTAAAATGGTACGGATCGACTCGTGAGATACAGAAAGTTCGGTGGCTATCTCTCTCAAAGTTGAATGAGGATTTTCAGTCACTATTTCCTTCACTTTTGCGATGTTAACTTCAGTTGCAGACGTTGATGGCCTACCAGAGCGAGGCAAATCTTCCATCACATCTCGACCGCTTTTGAACGCTTTGTACCACTCATAAGCACGAGTTTTTGATAAAGTCGATTCACCGTAAGCCTTCTGTAACATTTTCAGTGACTCCGAACACGATATTCCATTGGCAATGCAAAATTTAAGACAAACTCTTTGTTCGATGTTTTTATCCATTATGAAATTAGCAATACACACTAGATATGATATAACTAAAAATAGCACTGTATTTAATGTAAACAACAGATGCAACTCAAACTCCGCGCAAAAACAGTTGTGCCAATCTAACAACAACAAAAAAAAACAAAAATTTGAATTTGGAACCATAAATAAATAATCCATTCCCGATACTTTTCTGACTGAATGTATATGTAGGATGTATACCTATATGCTTAACACTTTGAATCCCGCTGATCTTTTATTTCCGCAGAACAATACCCTTCTATTGTTTGTATAAATGTCGGCTGTTAGTAGAATTATAAAAGCGTTTACACAAAGCCTTTCATCGGGTCTTATTATTGAAATAAAAATGGTCATTTGTACAGCCCAATTTTGATTTTTATTAATTTTTCTGATTGGCCTGGGTCTTGGATGTTTATCTATATAAGTATTTTTTATAAAATATAGTATCGTTGAGTTAGTATCTCGTAACACAAGTCTCGAACTTACTTCGAGACTAACTCAATCTGTGTAATTTGTCCCGTATATGTTTATTTATATTTATTTATTTGATTATTTTTTAATATATATGTTGTAAGTATTTTACAGTTGCCGTTTTATTTTATGTAAGCTTTTATAAAAGCTAAGATTATAAAAAAATCTTATAAATGAACAATACCTTCTAACTTTTGTGTCTGATAAAAGAGTATTTTAAAATCTGATTTTCATCAGAAACATATTTTCGATGACATATTCTATTATTTTATCGTATGTAACTTTGCAATTAAAGGAATATTATAAGCTTTACTCAAAACCAATTATAAAACTAACAAAGCATTTATTTGAAGTTTGATAAGAGTTGCTTCGTTTAATTTTTTTTAATCTTATTTAAACTTATTACTTTTTACGCTAAGTAGACGGCATTAATGGAAGTTCCTTAAGTTAAACACGTTGAAGCGTGCCAGTTATAACGTTCCATGTTTACATTACAGCCTGGATTTTTGTAAACACACGCTCGGCTGCGTGCGCGCAATGTTTTGGGCGCGAAAGCCCGAAATTATGCATGCATTGTTAAGTAGAGATCGTCAAATATTTGATATAGATCGAAAGTAGGGATTCCATTAACTTTTGTTTTATTGGGAATCAAAATTATTTTTTATGTCGTTTAAATTTTATTTATTACTAAATTATGTTAACATGAATAATTTTTTAACAGAAAAAAAGAATGTTACGCATTAAGAAAATTATAAATATGCATGTGTGACAAACTAAAATTCTTAAGTTAGATTGCAATTCAGTTAGTATTTCCGCGAATGAGTTATCAAATACCCATTCTTAAATCATGGAACTTTCAAAATGCAAATGTTTACGTGCAAAGTTGTTTAAGGAGCTGGTGAAGGCATACACCAAAAAAAAAACACTATCACGCCCCTCATAATATGGTCATATTTTAACAAAATTTAGTAGATGTATGGTCGTCCTGAGAATCGCTTAAAATTTGGCGACCCGAATCTCAACGGAAGTAGGTGATTATCTCAGCAAATACCTGTAAATCATACCCGGGCACAGCATTAATCAATGAAAGTATGACTCTTCCGTCCATTGTCCGTGGGCATTGGTACCGAAACCATTGTTTTTCGATAAACTCTTTGATTTACAGTCGGTTTAAATGATGGTAACAAGATCACATTACAAATTTTACGTTTATTTAAATTGCAACCAATATTAATAAAGGAAACCGTTTATTTGTTTGCTGGCAACATTGGTTAATTTCACACTTTATACATAAACAATGTTCTTAAAATTTTGCAATGGATAGTGTCGACCAATATGTGAAGTTGACCAGCTTTTGTTGAAACTGAAGTGCGAAACTGGGGAATAAATACTATTTTACTGTAACATGTCGCTTCATCGCAAGATAAAATGTCAAGTCATCGAATAAAAACTAAACTCTATATTTTTTCCTTATTAATAGTAAGTAAAAGCAAATGTTTTGAATGTATGTTCAAATTTCTGCGCAAATATGGAGTTTGACCACTTAGAGCGACAAGTTTGAATATTAATTTTCCAATCAGTAAACAATGTTGACTGATTTAAAGACATTCCCTTCGTGATATTCGTAAATATTAAAAGATTTGTAGATATTTATAATAAAGTATTATATAATAAAAACATTCGGCGGTTTTATTTTCCGATTGTGTCAGATTTTATTTTTTATATGTTTGTTTGTAGCATAAAAATAAACATGATAGAAATACACATTTATCAGGCTTGGACATTTTTTTGACTGAAGATTGCCACATGGTGGAAACATATATATATGGAAACATACATAGATTGATAGGTTTCACTGGAGTCTAAATTGTGTCAATGGTTATGGATATGTCAATTTATTTAACGAAAATTTATTTCCTTTGCAGGTAAGAACCGTCTGCCAACCTTCAACTCGCTGGAACATAGTACGTACAAATAGAATTAGAAATTGCACTGTGACGAAAATCAATATGGTGCTATTTTGAGATTAATATGGCATCGGTTAAATGACGTGTATTTACTGCATTTAAAGTGTACAGACCATATTCATGAAAACCTATCTTAATTTCAATTTCATGCTGTATATATAAAAAAAAATCATCTGACATGCTCATTAAATCGAATGACATTATAACATTCAAAATATTTATCGTTAGTTTTCACTTCGGACTCGATTTGTGTATCGATATCAATCAGTATCGAGTTCCGAGTAACACTTGGTGTTTCACAGATAGTATCGTCACAGCTATCGTACTCGTATGAATGGTCTACATACACCAAGATTGACGTACCATCTGATACCGTGATATGATACGGTCGTACGCAACTATTGTATGAGGTATAAATACCTATTTAATATGCGTTTGGATGTCGGATACTATATATGTCAGAATTTTAAGTCGGTAATACAATGTTGTAAGGAACGTTAGGGGAGGGTTAATCCAATGTACTCAATCTTGTTTTAAAATAACTTTTTAAGTGTTCTTTTTTTTGGGTTTTTGAGTGTCTTTGATTTTTTCTATTAAGGTGTTCATATTATAAACAGACATAAACGCTTCTTTCCTTGAGGGATAGGCAGGATGAACTTGTACACATATATTCATCTTTTCATGGAAGGTTCGGTCGGATTAAGTCGTTCTTCAGTTCAATAATAAAAAAAGGCTTATTTTAACTAAACGAACCGTTTAAGGTTTCAGAATTTTGGAGTATTGCTCATAAGAAATATGCAAAGAATGTGTTACACAAAAATATGTGCCTCAATAAATTCTAGAAAATGTAGGTTAACAGTCAACTACGCGTAGGCAGCGCTTTCCATGAAGTAGGTAACGACCACGTAAATGTATCAAGATAATTATCCACCCACCAACATTGTTGACCACTGGACGACCACCCATGAACCTGCAAATGGAAATATCTCAACAGCATCGTGGGAATCAGACATTATAGTCCCATTTTCATACATACGATGAGATTATAACCACTGCCTACTGCTCATTCGTGCTTCCTGACTGTTATCGCTAGATGGCAGTTAATCTTTAAGGTTCTAGTGGTGACGTTTTCCTTTTTATGGCGGTTGATAATGAGCTTTGTAATTTTTAGGGCAATTCTTGAAATCTTTATTTCTAAACGTTAGAACCTTTTGTACATAAAGCAAAGGGTTTTGAAAACAATAATTTGTAGATTTCATATCAATTGGTCATTGAAAAGTTTGACGCTAAATAAAAATGATGCCTATCACGTACACTTGTAAACAGCAAATATTAAACTGTATCAAAAAATATGAAATGCCCATGCCTAGCCCACGCACGTACATTCCCTGGAAGTGCTTCCAAACTCAATTACATATTCGCATTAAATAAAATCAATGCACTTTCTAGCGGTTAAATAACCAAAGCCGTTGGGACTACAAAATGTGCATACAATAGGCCCTTGTATTCAATATTAATAGCTGTAAGGCCATTAGTCAAATACCTCACGTATTTATCGTATCCTCTACAAGAAGTAACGGCGTTTTTATAGCCGATATTAGTTCACTAGGTCCCGCTAACATTTGGGTCAAAGAACGCCCTTTTTGTATGAGATTGGTATACACTACCTGACTGATGTTTTTAATATGAACTGAACATACATAAAATGAAAAGGGTAGACAGAGAGAGCATTTTCCAAGTTGCTTCTTTCTTTATCATGATTCTAATTCCAATAATACTTTCACATTTTTAGTGAAGTTTCGACCTGACCTTTCGCCAGGACTTTTTTATTAAAATGAAAATGCGGGATTATTAAACAAACATTTTTTTATACAACTTTTTAAATATTGAGTTAGGTGACTAATGTATGTATGTTTGAAAATTTATACACCGTAAGTCAAATTTAATTTCTACGTTTATTTACATAACATACAGGTGAGAATAAATAAGCTTCTTAAAAATGTAGAGAAATCGCAGGCTATTCAGACAGATTAAGATTAATCTGTCAATAGACGTGTTGAATATGAAATTTATTATTTTAAATTAACATATGTCTAAATTGTCACCATATTTCTTTCGTCAGAATTTTACATCACCTCGGTAAGTATCTGCGAAAGATTAACAAAACTTTTCAAAATTCATTATTTTCATCAATCAATTAACATTATCTCTCATTACCTTTGTCTTTATATTATCAATAATATTAGAAGTCAATCAAGGGGAAGGCTTGGGATTCCATCAATAGGTATTTGAATTTAAGAGATGAAGACGTTATTACATGTACATGTATTGTATAAGTATCTATTGTTTAAAAAAGTCCCTATAAATTTAAATCCTAAGTGTGTTAAGGTCCTAATTAGAGTAGATCCTTCCAGAATGTGCTTCATTATTTGGACTCTGCGTTCCGCTCGCACCCGTGACCGAGTTTTCGTTCATAAATCACGGCGTCTGTCCCACTGTTCCGTACTCTTTCACTGCATTCACAAATTAATATTTTTTTTATTATTATTTCGTCGCATTATGCCCGATGTTTGAACGCCTGTAGGTTTTTGTTAGTTAATTAGGTTTTTTATTTCTTTTGTGCTTTGTTCGGTTCGTCGGTTCAGCTTGGTATTTAGTTCTTTGGTTAATTTTCTTTATGAGTGTTCTCATGTAATGGTATAACGCTTACTAACTAATATTAAGAATGAGAAAGGAGGCCCTTTGTTGTTTTGTTTGTTTGTAACCTTTTCTACTGAAGTTCATTCCGGTAAAAACTATAGTTCCCGTGGGATTTGCGAAAAACCGTGATTCTTTTGTAGGTGTGTGTAATTTAGTGGAAATTCGCGCAGGGGAAGCTACGGGTATAAGCTAGTTTTCAAGATTTCGTAAGTACATATTTACAGTTTGCTTTTGTATATATATGATACATTACCCTGACTGGATGATGACCATTAATAAAAACAATCAATAACTGAAACATTCCGATACAAAAGTCGATGACCCCCTGACAATGACATTACGATACGAGCTGAAAGGAATATTTAGTAACATGTGTCGTAACAGGGCATTAACCTGTGTGTTATTGATTTCGATATTTTTGTTCTCTCTCCACGTTTTACATCATTGAATCATTAAAGACCAGTATTAATGTCATTTCCTTTTTCCAAAATGATTATAGATTAAGTCAATGTCAAGTTTCAAGTACTTTATTTTTGATATGGGGTCCAATAATAATTATTAACATATTTCATACTAGCTTTTGCCCGCAACTTCGTCCGCGTGTCCATTATTAGTCCGCGTCGAATTTCCATACAAACATTCACCCACTCTCTTAACCATTTTTACTTTTTAAACTAGATAAAAAGCCTCTTTCTCAGGGTCGACTCTATCTGTGTACCAAATGTTAACAAATCGGTTCAGTGGTTTATGTTTGCCCGACAGAGTAACTTTCGCATTTATAATATTAATAGCTTTTTAATATATTATATTAAGAATATTAATAATATAATAGCTTGATTTATTGTACTTATAAGTCTGTGAGTGTTTATAGGAAAACGGATACCCTTGCAGCCTTGGTTCTATCCTGTTATGTCACTTATCGCTCTTATCACAAACAGTTCTGCGCATTTCCTCATAGTCAAATTGATTATTGTAAAATATTAATAAATATTACGATAATTGATTATTTACAATATACAAAAATAAAATATTTTCACTATCAATAGGGTCAATCTTATATGCCACAGTGAAACAACAAATGACAACATAAATGAATGAACATGGCAACTAAGGGAATGGGTTAATAAGCTTCTTTTTGTAGGCGATGGGCTAGCAAGCTGTCTCTATTTGAATCTTAATTCCATCGTTAAGCCATGCAGCAGAACGTGACTTATCAGTTTTTTGGACTGTCTTTCTTTAATTCTTAATTATTATTAATCAATTTTTCATGACATTTTCCATTCACCGCACGTTTCTGGATCAGGACCACCAGTTATCCAGTTATCCAAAAGCAGATGCATACATTATTTTCTAGGACGTGATGGCGAAAGGTCAAAAGTATTCGAAACCGACGGATCAAGCGAAAAAAGTATGCAGGAATCCTTGCAAGTGGAAAGAGGTAGTCTCTGTCTACCCTTTCGAGATTCTATGTTTGTACGCATACAAGAATTAAGGCGGTGGTCGAGCCAATGGCTGAGGGAGTTCGACCACGTGATACTATACAAAATGAGCGTGCTCCACAGTTTAAGCACATAAAATAGCTGACTTATATAGGACTCGCTGTACTCGGATTCCACTTTGTATGCCAAAATTGTATGTATTTTGGCACGCACTCTGACATAATTTTGTGTAGAAACGTGGTCTATATAGCGGCGTCTATGTGATGTAGTTTAGTTTTCAAATACTGGGTTTCAGAACATGTTGGTCTACATAAAGGTATGGGAAGGCACGCGTCGTAGTCTTTTACATTCTCTGGTCTTGATATTTTAATGCTATAGCAGTATAAGTGATGTATTGAGCTCGACGGCCACCAAAGGGAAGATGAACGCTCGCAATATCTACCAGACCATCGTGAAAGTTGATATTATAAGACCTTTGAACTGAATTCAACCTTTTGCCAATAGTTACTTAAAAAACAGCTTTGTCGTGTCTTATAAAAAATCAACGAGTCGAGCGAATTAATAAGTATTCTAGGCATGCGTCGACTATATTGCCAACGTCTCGTGGAATCGATACATAAATCTATCGATTCAATCCCATCACTGTAATTTCACCCTACGTACTCGATTCTGACTTCCGACGATTATCGGATGATTGCTAACTAGTAATATGGGAATCAACAATTTTCGATTAGCGCCGGTGATCGAAATTTAAACCAAATTAATATTTAAATTAATGTGTTAAGTTGAAAATTATATTGAAATTTGTAATTAATAATAGTATATATTATGTAATTTTCAATAATC
Organism: Amyelois transitella; assembly: GCF_032362555.1. Classification (NCBI taxonomy): domain Eukaryota; kingdom Metazoa; phylum Arthropoda; class Insecta; order Lepidoptera; family Pyralidae; genus Amyelois; species Amyelois transitella. The sequence goes on from NC_083523.1 coordinate 5,486,305, forward strand.
TCGTTTGATACATATTAGAGGAGTAAGATACGATAAAGATTTTGATAACGAAATAAATATTTTCCTGTGAATCACAGGTTCACAGGTAGTGTCAATTTCTGTTACACGTTTAATAATAGAATAATAAATAATAGAATTCAAAGTTACAAAAGATTTTATAATTTTTTTAATGAAAGGAAAATTAATAATTCGAGCAGGAACGTTTTAAATTAAGCGATGCATTCGGAAACGTGCCAATGCATTTGAAATCAAGGAAGAACCAAAAATAAACGTCTAAAACGGTCTTGGAGACTGAAGCTATAGACAATCTGATCCCAGTACAACGTAGTCTATAGGCTAATAAGAAACGTGTGGATGTCCAGCTGTTCAATGTCATTTGATTTAAAGTAGTTTTCATTGACACTTCTCCAGAATTTCCCAGATACATTTCGGAAGATCAAAAAACTATTGGTGTTTCTGGAAATAAGCTTGAATGCTATGAAATGATGCACGTGACTTCAGAATTAAGAAATGGATTTTTCATAGAAAAATTCAACAAAATGTGAGACACATCTGTATTTTTTTTATGAAAGACATTATTTTGCTTTAATTTAACTATCGACCGCTTGCCTTGCTTCAAAGCTGGCTAGTGTTTTGTTGATTATTTTCCATGACGGCAATTGCAGAGAGTGACCAAATTCACTGGAAACCACTGGATTACAAAGCATCATTATACACACAAACATAAAAAAACTTTAAACCTTACAGGGTAGACAGAGCCTTCAGTCTCGAAAAGACTGAAAGGCTTCAAATAGTGACAGATTGCTAGACCATCGCGTCAATAAAGAATCCCAAGTTTATTACCATCCTTTTAAACTACATACAAACATATGGTCACGTCTATATCCCTTGTTGGGTAGACAGAGCCAACAGTCTTGAAAAGACTGATAGGCCACGCTCAGCTATTTGGCTTAATGATAGAATTGAGATTCAAATAGTGACAGGTTGCTAGCCCATGGCCTAAAAAAAGAAGTCCAAGTTTGTAAGCCTTTCCCTTAGTCGCCTTTTACGACATCCATGGGAAAGAGATGGAGTGGTCCTATTCTTTTTTGTAAGTACTGGTGCCGGGAACCACACGGCGCATAGGTACTACATAATTATCAATTTTTGGTCCATCAATAGATACACAGTAGACAACCATGTCCGAGCTCGTCAGCAGGCGTGCTTTATTGACAAGAGACGATACAGCTGCAACAAGATATGAACGAAACTAGACTACTCTGCAATTATCGCGATCACTCGTGGCAATCACGGCTAGCCATTAGCCGTGCTTCTAATAAAGATATAGAAGGGGCTTAGCAGGCTAGCAACAAACGAGGCATAGATAAAATAAAGTAAATTGATGTTATGCTAAAGATTTAAAACTTAGTAATGTTTGGAGTCAATGTCCGTCTTTAGGTTTTTAGATTTTAGGATAATATCCGCCAGGCTTTGCACGGTTAGCATTAGAGTTGTTTTCAAGTAGGGACTTACTTATTTTTTGTTTGTAAATATTTTATTGTACATAAAAAAAATTTAGTAGTACATAAAAAGACATTAAAAAAACATTAATACTTTACTTTTTGTCTTTTTCTGTCTTAATCGTCCAATCTTTGTCACAAAAGCATCTAAATAAGAAAAATGACTGCACGATTGACATGTCTTCTTCAAGGGCTGCACGAAGAAAGAAATACCTAGTCCCTTACTTTAGAATCGGAATATGTAGTTAAATCCGTGATCAGAAACTTTGGAGGCCGGAGAATTTAATGGACGTACCATGACTGAATCGGGGACGTACTGATAGAAAGTTATGAATGTGGATAAATCTAAAGAAGTATGCAAGACAGAAGAGTGTACAAGCGTGTTTTTATGTATTCAAAAAGAAGAATTTGTGAGGATTTATGTTCTCTGAGCCAGTTATCTGACACAGAGTTACCTTAGTTAATTAAATCGTTAATCTTTGTGTGGCGGTGCGCCCGTGATGGCAGATTGTTGAGAAAATTGAACGATTTACTGGCGAAAGGTAAATAGATTGAAGATAAGCTTTATTGATTTCATGGCGGATTTTCTCAACTACAGTTTTCGTATCCATTATCATTTAGAACCAGTTATTTAAAGATCTATTGTATACTCAAAGAACACATGATTAGGTAAGTATATATATTTATATAGTATAATTATATTATATAAAGTTCCATCTTTGTCTGAATTTGATGATTTGTGCGCTAAAGAAACTAAAAGGAATAGTTTTTAAAAATATATGCAATGTAATTTAATTAGCAAATATTATCGCGTATGATTTATTTCAGCTTAAAGATGGATTGTAAAATTCAATCGAAGAAATATAGGTACTAAGGACTTTTTAGGCGATGGGCTAGCAACCTATTTGTAACTCAATTACACCACTAAGCCATGAAACTGAATGTGGCGTTTCAAGTCTTTTCAAAACTTTTGACCCTGTCTACCCTGTAAGGGATAAGAACGTGATTATATGTGTGTATATATGACGTTACTGCAAAGATGGTCGCGTGAGAATCGCGCGTCCATCGCATCATTTGACGACACGGATGATGGCCGCGCGACACACCGCACGTCACGTCGACTGTCGCCAAACATAAACTATAGAGTGTACAAAGTATAATTTAACTATCCTACCGCCACTTTCAGTTATACGAGCCTTATCACGGGAAAGCGCTGCTCTCGCGTTTGCTCTCTAACAGCACACCTTTTCTTGATTCCCTACAAAATCTCTTTGTTGTCCCTTTGTTCTATATTCTAAGCATAAGTGCACAGCATAACTATATGAAATTTAGGATAGGACAGTCAGTGGACCGCAAAATGTTTACTGTTCTGTAAATTTTTTAATTTCATGTCTAAGCTTGCTTGTATGGTTCTGTGTGCAGCTTTGATCACGGAGTGCGAATGACAACGTGTCAGTCTGATGCGCTTTCTCGTTTGCTTGGGAAGTTCTACTAGTTAGATTTTAACAAATCTTACAGCTCCTAAATATAATAAAATCTGTTGCACACTAAGATCATTATATTGCCTTCTAAGAGGGTTTCATATGTTAATATTCTAAACAAAATTTAAAATACTTTATTTCAATTTAAACGAGATAAGATGTTTTCAAGAAAATTGTCGCTGTGTCTAATGTTTGCGTGATGTGCCACGATCCTTGCTTTCTCCAAACTTATATTATTATCCAACTTAATTGGAATTGCAAAAAATATTCCCTGACCAGAAAATCATGCGCATACCATGAAGTTGTGTACACCTAATTGGCATGGAGGCGTCATGCATCAGCGATCGTGCATTGATGCAACCCAGGTGAAAGGAGCAAGGGTTCCCTTGCTACATAGAGTGACAAATATAGAATAGATCGCACTCTGTATCGTAGCAATGGTGAGAATAATTTGTTATATTACTTTCTGTGTAGCTCGTTATAAAAGGTCTGTAGTATCTAGCAAGATCGAGCTGTTCACCTTTTCTTACTTCCATAATAATACCCAACTTAAAGTAAATAGAGAGATGCGGCCTTCTGTAGAAATAAATTAAAGTAAATATGTAACAAAAATAGACATGGCATATAAAATTAATTAATGAGAATAGGAAAACCTGTTCTTTTTAAGCAAGAAAATGCTGTCGATGTGTCATATTAAAACAAAGAATCATTGTGAGCAAGCAGAATTGGATAAATAAAAACATGATACTGAGCGAAAAAATAAAGTTTAATAATATTTATTAAAATCTTACAGTGTAATATACAACTGGTTATATTTTCCACTTGATTGCACGCGCTCTATCACAGACAAAGAGTATGATATTCCAATCCGTATACTAACTCAATGTCTTGCCCAATGCTATAGGAAACGACTTTGCAATTAAATGTCTTCAAAGAGTTCTCATGATATGTAAAGTGCTCGTTTAGCTTTAAGTTCGTCGGAAGTGGCGTGGCCACGACGGGTGACAATTGATTTGAGTGAAATCATTATACTGTAGAGACCCACAGTACATAAATGAACAACTAATCGAAAAATAAGAAGTATTACATTACTTATTTATTTATATTTAATTTAAGTCAAAATATAAATTGCTGCTTAGTCTTAAAATTTTTAATTTTCGACTCATGTAACGCCGATAGATCTAGAAAGAATATAAAATTTACATACATATACATATATGTACTTATGGTCACGTCTATAACCCTTGTGGGGTAGACAGAGCCAACAGTCTTGAAAAGACTGATAGGCCACTTTCAGTTATTTGGCTTAATGATAGAATTGAGATTTAAATAATGACAGGTTGCTAGCCAAAATTTATTTTGTCGAAATTTCTAAGAGAACGGTAAAATGGAATCATACAATGAAGAAGCCGAAACGAATAAAAAAATATATATGCTCAGTTGAAAATGCGCGTTCCATATAACGTTCCATTGCACGCTCTGTGGTCTGCTCCAGCCAGACGTAACGATCCCTGAATATTTCCATAGACGTGATCATTTTCTCGATGTTTGCAATTCAATGAAATGCATTGCTTACGAAATTTACGAGCTCAAGATTATTGCTGCAAAAAGTATGGTAAATTATAGAAAAGCAGAAGTGAATAAATGCGATGATACAATACAACGTAGTTGAATCTAGCTTTATGCAATATCCAACTAATATTTGTTAACTCTACTTAAGTCAATAATGATGAAAAAAATGAATTTCAGTTATTAATATTATTCTTTCGTGAAAACAAAGAGATTTTATGTTTCCTATATGTTTTCTGTGTACACGAACTGATAAAGAAATGCACAATCACGTTCAAATTATATCTTTATTAAGCATACTAAGAAAATAACACGACATGTTTCAAATTCTCGTCTACACTAAAGCCGTGTTCACACGTCATCACACTCGTGAAAAGAAGAAAGTTAGAACCGTATGGTACATCAAACATTCAAAGATAAAGATATATGTAGTGTTGTCGACATTCGTATTGCGCGTGAGTGATCAGTTTCAGCCGATGACAGCCCGCATTAGTTGCTCGGTTAGTGCGCAACATGACAGGACTGATGTATGATGTTGATGATGTTTCTCAAGACGGTAGGCTTTCTCGTTAACACATGGCAGAATTTTTCGAATAAAACTAAAGTTGTATGTCTGGTTGGGCTATAAGTAGCAGTAAGCTGTTGTTCTTTTATATAATGGATGAAGTAATATAAAAATGTAACGTGCGTAACCAAATGTGTTATGGATTTGTTTGGTCATTGACTTGGTTTTAACTAAAGTAATCAGACTCTAGATGTGATTATCTCTAGATTTTATTATCTATAACCAAATTTGCCAACTGGCTTAGACGATATTTTATTGCAAATCTTTCCTTTCCCGCCTTTGACTATTATTTTATAGTTCTTGAAATGCCCATAGGCAGGCCCATGAAGGCAGGCATTTGTTTCCACGTTTACAGATTTCTGAAATATGTGACTAATTGAGACTAACACCAATTTAATATTTCATTTTTAACTTTAAGTTTTAAATGTAACAACTTCCTACAAAAAAAAAATTAACAAGACGTTTGATGTGATAGACTGTTTTTCTAGATCATAAACTCCTTTTCTTGTACAGATTTCTAGAGTTGCAACAAAACTGGATTTGAAGTTTATTGCGACACGGTACATAATATATTACGTGTGATTCGAATAAATTGTGTGGGTTCGTGTAGATAACTACACTATACACATTGATTGCTTTCTTCACGCCTCTAACGGAGTAAACAGCCAAAATATTTGAAAGTGATGCAACGTTTTTTAATCGAATATATCATTTTATTCTTTTTCTTTTAATTTCACACGTGTTTCCATAAAATTATATTTTTTAGTAGATATTAATTTTAATATATCAACTGATATCTACCTATGTAACATGCATTTTTACACTTTTTTGAATGAAGCTAAACTCATCATATTTACAGAAGTAAGTTATATTCTAGGAAACTAAAAAATATTATTGTATAAATAAATTAATTACGACATCGTAATTAAGAAGGGCTTCATATTTGACGCTCGGTCATTTGTATTTTAATGTGATTACTTGTTGGTGTTAACGAGGCTGTAAAATGTAATCACCAATATGAAACAGTCCAATCTCAATATTCCAGACACAATTTCTCACACATGGCTTTACCAATTATTACGTAAAATATTAATGGATGAGTATAGCGTATCGTAATATCTTTAATATTCAGATCCATAGGGCTTATATCTGATACATCTTGGGAAAATTCTTTCAAAAGAATGTTTATTAAGAAAATAATCAGACTGGTTCCGAAATAGAAAATGGGCAATAGGTCAGACTCGTGACCACTCCAAATTGTACGAATTCACTTGTTCGCTGATTGATACCACGCTCGCTCTCGGTGTGATGGGCGGCCACACTTAATGGATGAATTGCATAATCCAGAATGATAGAATCGTGGATTCGCTCAACGGCTTGTACTTAATATTCATAAGACGGCCACTCTTGAATAACCATTACCTCTTGAAATGCCTAATTCTATGAACTATTGTCCGGTTAAATGTGAAAGTTAATGTACCCGGGGTCGTCAGGTTGACTGTCAGTTTTTGGCCTTTTTTAAAATTTCCTTTCGTCTCTTTTTTGTTGCTTTGATGAATCGACGTTTTCGAGAAAGCAACGCAACTGTTTAGTGTAACAGTTTCTAGATAATTTCACAGATACCATCTCTGCTTTTTGTCATAGTGGATCAGATAAACTGCCATTTATAAATGTTTTCTTTTTAAATGCTTGCTATCTTTTGATGGATAGTTTAGTAATTAGACTAAGAGGTCTAATCTTGTATCTAATACCTATTTATTATTGGCATTTGACAGAATCAAAATCTTTAACAATAATATAAAAATAATGGACACGATTTTGATTATGATAAATTGCATAAGAACTTGAAAAAGATACAAACTGTAGTTGAAGTGGACGAGTCTTTGATCAGAAATAGAAAATTAACGACCCCCTTAGTAATAATATAAATATCTTATCTGGCGTTAAGTTTTTATCACCGCTCGGCGGGTGATGGCGGAAGACTGGCACACGCCGGGGTCGACAACACTCTACGCTAGGAATAGACGAGTAGAAACACGGCTAATTATAGTGACGATGTGTAAATAAACAAACTTACTGCCACATGTGGACTTCTGGAAATGGTTGGATCATTTTCCTTAATAGCGGCTACAGGACATTGTGGTTAGAAATATTTATTGCATGTGGGTGTTTCGGAATTTTGTTCCTTAGTGGCAAAGTCAAGAATTGTGTTGTTATGCTTGCATTTATTTATTATTTTCGATTTAGTTACATTATATTATAGATAGAATACAATAGAAACATAGTAGTTTTATCGATACTAAAATTTTCAACATGTATCAATCATAATCTCTTGTAAAAAAACAGGTTCAATTACTTGATTTTTTCTTATGTTTATTCAAAAAATCGTCTTAATGTGCGTCTCGACGGAAGACGGAAGCACAGAATTACTAAAAAAAAACAAAAGTTAATGAACTCTTAGAAGTGTGAATCAAAAATGTTATGTGCCAGCCAAATGTTCAATTATCTACTTTGTTAACGAGTGTGAATATGTCCAACTAATGGCGCTTGTTTATAGTTTTGATAGTTATTTAATTACGTTATATCAATCATTTTGTTTACCATCATTAACCTACAATTGAAACTTAAATAAAGTGTTGGGAAAGATAAACGCCTAATTTTTTTATAACAAATAATAAAAATATCTGAATAATAGGTAAATTGATTTTGCCATGTCCTTGGCAAACTTAATATTGCTATCATATAGAGAGATATTTTTATTTGCAATCAACGATAAAACTTTTTTCACTCTGTTGATAAAAAAGTAAGCTAATAAAATAAAAAAAAATCAGCCAGCATACAATGAGTGAAGTTATCTTTATTCTTAGTAATATCCAACTACAAGTATTAATTAAATATAATTTAAATGAATATGAACAATAAATACTAAATTAAGTTGCAATATGACGAACTCGTCACGCCAGAGCGAGTGTCGTGATCGTTCGTTACCGAATCTCGATTGTGATATAACGGAATTCGTTTTATTATAAACTTGCCAAATAAATTGCTTTCTAGAGGCATAATAAACATAATGCCTTGCGTAATTTGTGACAAAACTGTGGCGAATTCTCGAAAGCAAAAGTCAACAGAGGAAATGAAGCTAGTTTTTCTTTTTATTACTATAGTAAGTAGCGTTGTAAATAACGCTTATGTAACTTTCAAGCTGTTGTCTTAAATTTATATTCTTTTTGTCAAATAATGTCAGAGCGCGTGAGATAGTTTAGAAAACAACTCTAACACTAAGGCGTGCAGTTAAAAGTTTTTGTTTTCAATTATTATTTCTTTTACACTTAAGACTTCTTAACATAAGTACTCTACCAGTTTATAAACAACCATTATTTTAAAAAAATTAACGGATGCATCTATCTATTATTCAATTATTTTGTAACCTATGTACTTCAAAAGCTACAACAAAAATGTATGTATTTAAAAAAAACGTATTAATTTCTAAAGTTGTAATTTAAGAAAGTGAAAAAATTCGTGTCATTTTTAAATGTATGCCAATTAGAGGCGATGTAACAAAAAGTGTTGGCGTCGTATTACAATAATGTTTCCCGATGAAAGTTGGAGAATTATTGCAATTTACTGTTAATGACTAACAGATTCTAATAGCTCATTTTGTAACCACTAACAAGCTTTCGCGATCGCTTCTCACGATTTTTTCACTGATTCTTATCATTACTGTAAAATAATTTATTACTGTCTTCGTTCAACTTAGCGTCTGGAATCTGAGTACAAGGTACAACAATAACAGATTCTATACAATTTTACACAGATACGATTACAAAATTACTACTTATTACTGTAATCACCAGTATGTTCCCGAATAAGAGGCGAACAATATCAAATGTTAAAAAGGGCAAGATGCCATAAAGTTAAAACGTCGACAGACTTTAGTAAATACTGAACACGCAAAGCATCAGTAACAAAAGTCGTCAATCTTTTGCTATCCGATTTAGAATTTCATAAACCTAGATTACCTACTGAGATACTTCACAAAAATAAGACAGCGCAAACGACCTTCATAATACAATAAAAATGCCTGTACATATTTGGGCAAATCGCGTGCACGGTCTAAATGGCCCTTATTGACAAAACGGATAAGTCGTCATGGCCCGTGCCTGGTCCCGTTAGTACGGCCTATGAAAAATATCTGTTGGAACGTTAACCAAACTCTTTGCATGAAATTACGGCACAGATCCATTATGATGCCAAATATCTGAAATTGGAAATTGGAGATTATGTCTGAAAGTTTTTTTTTTAAATTAATTTTATTCTCAGTCATAGATACATATGTACCGTTTATCTTTTTAAATGGAAATTATTGAATTTCTTTTTAAAATAAAAACACTTTGATAATTTTTTTCACCTGTTTGCAGTCGGAGTTGAAATTCAAACATAGAATAGTAATTTAAAAATAATGATTTGCTTATAGATGGATATGTTATGTTTTTTTTTATCATTGTCAGTATAATTTAGTATTAATTAACTACTCAGACTGCTTCAATAAATTTGTTTTGTATATTTCACAATATTTTTCCCGAATATTTATTCTACGTATATTGCGTTTTTGTTTCTTGAGTATGAAATTTGAATATATATTCGTCAGAGCAGTTGTTCACACTGAATTAATTAGATGTTTACAATATACATATAATGTTTTTGGGTTTCCCGACGAGTCTAAATAGAGTTATCAAATCTTCATTTTAAGTTGTTTGCTGTGAAATGTTACAATGTTTATACAGCTTGAATGTAAATAAGTAAGCCTTTGTTAAAATTAATAACGCGTATGACTATTGGCGCAAAAGAAACTTTGTAATAATAAAATATTTTTACTTATTTAAATGGGAATGGAAATCCTTATCCTTAGACTCTAAAATATTTCAGCTTTCTACAATCTGTGCATTATGTATTTGTCGCTCCCGGAATACTTTACTAAATAACGAAACAGGTATACCTAACATCTCAGACTGGGTACCATAAAAGTTTACGGGAAGTCTAACCAAGACGTACAGTTATCCGAGAAGTATTGTCAACTCCAAGGAAACTGTGTCAGATCATTAGCCGATGATCTGAATAGAGTTATTGAGAAAAAGCGTGAAGGCTCGGCGGCCCCGTGACGTATGCAACCTCAGCGGCATGCGTGCCCCGCTGTGCTCCGTGCCAGGGCTGCCAATTGTCGCATAGTTTTTAAAAAGCATCTCGGTTTGATGCCCAATGCTGCGCATACGCCTTCCTATTGCGTCATGAATTGTAAATGTCGCTGTGAATTATTAATTTTATAAAGACAAACAGTTCTTAATAGCTTCTTCACATTATCTCTGAAAGATGGGTTTGTTTATATACCTTAGGAAATTAATTGTCTGAAACAGACAGAGGCAATGGCTGACTTTGTTTAATAATGTGATGATAATGTATATGTAGTGGGTAAGATCCAAAACTAATATGGCTTAAATAGAATATGTATACGAACTACTTTTCACAATAAGGAAGAAAGGGTATTTGCTATATGCTAAAGATAAAAATGTAAGAATGTATTTCGTGAAATGAAAAATACCATTAATGATTCAATACCGATGCTATGTAGGTATTATATTTATCTTGTGAAATTGGATACAAAATCTGACATACCTACTAAAACTATTTCAGGAATTTTATAATATGTCGTTTACATGCGGGGTTGACGTGGCTCATTTGATTAATGTAATTTTAACTATCTGGAGCATGAATTAGCTAACTAATGTACGTTCCCAACTTACGTGCTTCTCTGTTTGGCAAGTGTCCAAGTACTTACAATAATGAATCGCGAGTTGGATCTATACGGCTACAAAATGAAGCAATTTATTTGGTACATTATCAAACACAACGCCTATAAATACAACGCATTTCCGACTTGTTCCATTTTATCATGTGTCGTGTATTAACTTTTTTATTGTATAAGTTTCTTTAAGTTTAAATCTAATATTTTATTGAAATTATTTATTTTACCAAAATTTCTTTAATTACTATTATTTCTGCGATGAATATATGCATGGTTTTTGTCTGAACTTTTGACTTCATACTAGAGCGTCATTTCTCGAAGATTAAAAAGATATGTGGAGCTTCTAAAATAAACTCACAATTAAAAATATTAATAATAGGAAGTTGTGATTATGGTTGAAATAGTAAGGATTAGGAATACGCATGCCAATGGTACCGAAGGCGGCTTCAAACCCCCAGCATGCTTTGAAGACGCCTGTTTTTTGCAGGGTGTAACTGGTAACTCGCACTGGGAATTCGCAAAGATGAGATAGAATTGGTATTGTGAGGCGATTTGTATAATTTCCAATTAATTGGCAACCCTGCTCATCGGCAACATCAAACCGTTCCGTGTAGCGGCCATGTGTGGCGTCGCGGCGGCTCGGAAACGTCCAATTATGTGCCCTGTACTGTGCTACACACGCCGCGGGTGCTCCATCTCCGAACGATACACTTTTCGCATCCGTAAACACGACTGTCTGATGCACAGGTCTGATGCCTCCGTTCGAAGTGCATATGTGTGACCGACTTCAAGAAAGGGTTACAAAATTTTGTTGTATGCTTCCATAATGTTATGGAGCCTACAACTGAGAATACGCAAAAATAGAAATAGAGAGAGAGAAATGTTATCTGCATAAATTCGTGTCCTTTCGTAAATTGCAACCCAAATATCTTCATCTTTGTTAACTGCATTGTTGTTAACTGGTACCTCATTATGAAATCATTCTTTTCATGACTTGAATAGTTATAAATTTATAAAGCCCGTTACTAAATACACTTTATTTAATTAGAAGAGGAAGATACTCAAAGCGCTATAATGAGTAGGTATCTATTATTTATATTACCTATGCTGCCGTGGAGAACCTATTATAACTCGTTATCTTCGAGTAAGTACTATGTCATAAAAATAATATGGGCACCTACACCCAGATTTCGCGTGATTGTATTTGTATTTTGATGAACATTAGTCATTTTTCACACGAAACATTTTTTAACCGTAACTACCTTATAGGTCGTAACATTCCTGCTGATTTATTACTTAAAGTTTATTCTAATGTAATTTGAAATATTTTTAAAACCAGGAAGTTCTAAAATGCTTTCCAAAATAATGTTTTAAAATAAGTACTTGTATTCTAACTAAAGGAATGTACCGGCTCTTTTTTTAAATTTGAAGTTGTCAACTTTGTATCTTAATTCTGTCGCCATTACAAAACAAGTGATTGATATTTTTTTTCCTCGAGTTATTTCCGGATAAACCAATTAAATTTAAAAAAGGAACTGCCACGCCTGTCAACTTGCGGTAAATTGTTTTACGCTTTCACGAAGAAAGTAATTGATTTGTTCTAAATCATCGAGATGAAAATTAAATAATAGTCAACATTAAAAAAAATGCATTGTACATATTCATAAGACCAGACTTTCAGACGTTGTACTGTGCTGAGCAGTGATAATGAGTGATTTAATAAAAATTTATATGTATTTTGTTGGAAATTGAATTTTTTTTATCATAAATAAAAAGAAGTAAAAAATAACATTAAAACTACACACAGTTTTTTGGAAGGACTCGTTCCTGAATATGTTTATATGACTACTAAGTACTTTTAGACATACACATTAAATTATTATCACGTTTAACTTTGGGCATCTTGTAGTAAATAGTACATACATACATATCTATACAATCACATATATATCCCTTGCGGGGTAGAAAGAGTCTTTTAAAGACTATTTTTCTTATGCGGAACTAGAGCTCAAATATCGATTATAGAATGTACTCGTACGTCTTTTTGTTGAAACTAACCGATTCAATATGCCACCTCGTTTCCAAACAATGGGCTTTGTATCATACAATCGACGATTTCGTTTGCATTCTACAACTCGATAGAGAGATTTCAGTTTATCGATTGTGGATCTATGCATCGATATCTCGTGTTGCCTCTCGACCTGTAATGCCTTGGAAATAGTCTTCTATATTTCAACAATTTCTAAGTGAAGGGATATTGGGTTAGGTTGTTTTGTTAAGGTCGTTATACACGATAAAGTCTCGTTTTATGAAAATGTCTGACAAGTATTTGGAAAAAAAAAGAAAGAAAAATAATAGTGCTTTCATGCGACATGCCTGACCATGACTTCTTGATAGAATATTTGTAGTCGAGTCAGATTGCTTTACATACGAACCTTCTTGGCCGTTGTCGACGTCCTTAAAAGTATTTCTCATGATCAGAAAGTAGAGTCCCGATTCACATAAGACATTAAGACGGCAGCTATCAAAATGTGAGTTTTACTCATCGGTCTATTGTTGTTTACATTCTGAACATCCCACATGTCATTCATTTTTATTGATTTTGACATGTCATCCCGTAGACAGATATACATACCATCATTACCTATTTACCCAGTAGTAGGCAGAAGACTAAGAATTTTCACTTGCTACACTCCTTACACGCATCTCCCGCTTTCTCCACACTTATTAAGTACTCTTTTCTTGCATATTCGACGAAAATATTATGGGTAGAGCTCCTTTATTCTCATAAGTCTTGTTTTTTTAAACATGTTTCATTTAATCAAGGATTCATTGAAAGAATGTTTTCATATATGAACTAAACAGTACTCTTTCCTAAAATATCAACTAATCAGATGATGTGGAATGGATTTCAATTTAGTTAATCTTGGCCAACGTGTACAGCCGCTTTCATGTTTCACGCCTTTGTTTTATCTCGAATCAGACATGAGCTATTATTTTATAGAACTACTGTTTCTAGAAAGGTCAATCTTATCAGTTTCATCTTTTTGATTTTATTAACGATATTAGAGAAAAGTAACTTTGATGGCATCAACACCCTACCTACTTCTTAATCTTGGGTTTTTTTTTTCGATTTTCTTGTGATTGACCAGAAGTTGATTATAACCGTACTTACGTTAACATTTTATCTTCATTTTAAAGCTGTCTTTTTTTTTCAGTTATGTTACCTCTGCCTAACAGTTGAGTAATTAGAAAAAGTTATTTCTTAAAAAAAACTTTCAGTTTTTACTTCCCCTTCGGTTATCGACTCCGGCGTCTTTTTTCTAAACTCTTGCGCAACTATCAGAGCGCGACGGTGTGGTACCGTTCGCGGTCTCGGTGGGCAGCCACTGAGACTCATTGCCAAGTCGCTGATTACATGTGCACGGGCAACCAGAACCGCGTAAAACCGTGGATAGATCGATTACTGCCATTGAGTTAATTATAATTGATTTAAGAATGCATTTTTGTTAATTTTTATTTTATTTTTGGTATAGGTAAAAAAATTGCCTACGTTGTTAGTTTTGTTATCAATATCTTAACATATTACGGGTATATTTTAAAATGTAAAATATATATATATATAATATATCCGAAGTTATTAAGCTGTTTGAATGAAGAAGACGAGGCTTTTGTTAAGCAGTGGAACCATGGATACCTAGAAAAAAATATAGATAAAAAAATCAGTTTCTATAATAAGGAAAATTTTAATAGTATTTAACGGCACCCTAATATTTCTTTAACCAAAAACCTAATGAAATCTTTATTTTGTCCCCAGGTACGTCCACACAACTGGTCTACAGAATTCTATATTCGATGCCGTGGGATCTCGTGTATCATCAGGAGAGCACTAATTCCCACGTAGCCCCGGGGCCTGGCAAATTAATGGCTGGCATTTAATCCGCGATAGAACAGTAGTCGCAAAGCTATCGTAAATCTATTCTGATTGTTTTGATTCTTTAGGTAAGGACGGGTACAGAACATTGAAGGTATTTAACAAGAAAGTTAACCTATGCTGGCTTTAGAAATTGCGCAAACGTCTGTGGTTAGGCAGGTGTAGGGTCCACTTCGAAATAATGCTATTTCTCAATATTTTATCGAGGCTTCCTTTGTTTCTGATATGTAAAAAAGAAAGTGACGTTTGAATGCTTTTGAAATACAGCTAAAAAAAGTGAAACTAATTTTGCTGAAATGCAGATATAGTGGCTCAGGCATAATGAAAGCAACATAGAAAAACAATAAACTTTTAAATAAGTAACCTAAACCCATAACTACGTTAATTGTTTGCAATCACGGGTAGAAATGTTAATACTAAAGTTTAGATTTGCGAAGATTCTAAGATTATAATAAATATTGAAACTTATTTCTTGATGGACTTCGAGACTTTTGGCTCTCTTTATCTCATAAAGGATAAAACGTGGTTTATGTATGTAAAGGACCGCTTCTTAATCAGTAGGTTTACTGAAGTTTTATGAACACTACCATTATTGAAGTATCGCTATAAATATTATATATATATAAGGTAAGAATGGGTATTACCGGTCGCTTAAGGAGAAATAATCACAAATCAAATAATAATCAATATTCTTTTATTAATCTTATCGATAACAAAACTTTAGGTAATCTTCTAACTAAATCACATTAATTGAGATCAATAACTGAAACAATTTTGGCATAATTAGTCTTAAAAAAAAAACTACTTTGACTGGTATTCGACACCACGGAGGGTAAAACCAGTCAGTCGGTTGATAATACCGGTCAAGGTTTGTTATGGCATAAGTCACAGATATAACCCTCTGGAGAGTCACAACCAGAGCATTCAGCATGTGCCCAGAGGCCACACAGTACACATCTATACCACAGCTCGTTATTTTGCCCATAATCATCGCAAATGATACATTTATTTTCATAATCATCATCAGCATCAGTGTCTTCATCTTCACGTAAGTCTGTCATTTCTATTTCCGAGTCCGATGTACTATCATTACGCTTGTTTTTGTCTTGAAGCACTCTTCTTTTAGCCTTTTTCACTTCGATCGATTTTCCTTTTCTTTTAATTGTCTTTTTTTCAGGTTTTATTTTAAGTTTTTTCTCTTTTAAAATTTTTCTGTTTTCTTTCTCAATCAATGCTTGTTTGTTAGGAGTTCCTGTCAGGACTGATGCATGCTGCTTGCGAGATAGTATATTTTTTGTCTTTTCCATCGACTTACTTGGCAGTGGCAGAAGATCCCTAACTGTGATAGTATTACCACTTCCTGAGGTAGAAGGAATGGGGTTTGTATAAATATTGCTCGGCTGCTCAAATGCGGAAATTATTGGTGTATTATTTGTTGAGACTGGTTCAATTACATCAATAAGAGATGGTGATTTAGATAAAATAGTCTGAGAATGAGTTGGTGGGTCATGTGTTATTGATTCATCTAATATGATTTGGGCTTCTGGTGTCTTGTTATCCCGGTCTCTTACTTCTTCTGTCGAAACTACAACTTCGTTACTATTTAAAATTTCAGCAGCCACAAAATCTTCGTCTGTAAATACGTCGGGGTTTAAAGGATATATTCCTGTAGCAGCAAAACCTGCTTCAGCTTTTGGAATGGTTGCTATTTTTTGAAAAGCTTTTCTGAACAGTGAAGCGAGATCATTTTGTGTTATCTTTTTTCCCAATTGATTCTTTATAAAAAGATTACATTCTTGTTTATAGGCTGCTTTCAATGGACCATAGACGGAAACATCTAGGGGTTGTATTCTATGCGAGCCATGTGGTGGTAATGATAACATCACTATGTTGTTGCCTTTGCAAAATTCATAAGCTCTCAAAGAAATGTGGCTTGCATGGTTGTCCAGGACCAGCAATATGGGCTCGTTTTCTGAAGGCTTGGTGAATTCTGCAAAATGCTTAAGCCAATCTACAAAGAGATCTTCATTAATCCAGCCATTTTTCGAGCACCGATAGACTGCCCCTCGAGGGCCGTCTGTTTCTAAAGCAGATGAATGTCTCTGTCGTGGATAAATTAACATTGGTGGGACGTAGACTCCGGTAGCATTTACAGCACACACAGCTGTCACAGTCTTTCCTCTCTCTCCGCTAGTAATAGAACCTACACGTTTCTGTCCTTTCTCTGCCACAATTTTTCCGGGGTCTTGCACTGCGGAAATCCCAGTTTCGTCTACGTTCCATATGTTTCTTGGCAGAAACTTGTATTTATCCATTAGCTCTGTAAGAAGTTTGAAAAACATACCAACTTCGTTTTTGTTAAAAGCAGTTGCTCTATTCAGACTCATACCTTGAGCTTTCCTGATAGATAAGTGATTTCTTTTTATAAATCCTTTGAGCCAATCCTTGCCAGCAAGTTCAAAAGTGTCATTAAAATTATGCTTAATGTTATTTTTTACAGCATATTCGTATGCCATTTTCCTAATTTGAAGCGAAGTGCACCCGTAAAATATTTTACCAAGGAACTTAACCTGCGTAGCCATTTCGTTTTCTTGCTCCCTCGTGAAGACAGTGTTTCGTCCCAGTTGTGGTTTATTACTGTTCTTGTTCTTTATCCTTTCTTGAAGCGTAGAAAACGGTACACCACAAGATCGCGCTGCTTCTCGAATAGGTTTTCCATCCGCCACCAGGTTGAACCCTCTGCGTAGTTGATCTTGGCTCCATGACGCCTTTGAAACTGGTTGGCTTCTTCTTTTAGGCATTCTTTAATAATAAACAAACATAAATAACAATATTTTTTACTTATTTTACATGCGGGTAATACCGGTCAGCGCGACCGGCATTGCCCGACTAGAAACATTTCCGTAAATAAAATTCTAGGTTAAAAACTCGTCGAGATTAGTTCAAAAAAGAATATTACTTTGAATGCTTAGCATTTATGCTACAATAATCACCAGTAACAATGTTAGAAATGTGAAACAATAAATACTCACCTCTTATTGTTTTAACCCGAAAAATTACTTCAACTGGGCGCGAAAACAAGTGACGTGCGTTCATTGCAAATGGCGGCTTGGAATGAAGCGGGGGCCGGGGCGTTCGCGCTCGGCTACATCATGCGACGCGCTGTGTATGTGTGCGTGTGCGGAACGTAGTAGTATGGGAGATTTTGCGATGACCGGTAATACCTTCTGACCGGTATTACCCGGTTCTACCCTAATAATTTTACTCTTTAAGTGACAAAACTTTCTTCTTGTAGTAATATTACCATTTTAATTACAACATTAAATCGCGTGTACACTCCGCCTTAATCAAGCGCTAGAATATCAATTGAGACATTCAAAAGTAGGTATTTATTACTGCTATAGTATTTGGCACTTTCTCTCGCCTTTTTCTCACAGTTATTTTGAAAGCACAGTTATACCTAATGTACTTATAACTTCAATCGTTAATGCCGTCTGTCTGTCACTGTCATTAGCAAATGGAAGCTCTTTGCAAGGATTCTCAGAAAAGTCACACAAGTGCTTTGTTTTTTTGTTATAGCTTATAATTGCACATAAAAGTTAATTACTCATTGAAACACTGAAGGTATCCTTATAGTATCCTTATCCCATGAAGAGATAATTTAACTTAATGATATAATATCCACTATATTAATAAATAACATAACTATATTCTAATTAACTCACTCTATTTTCATAAACATATATGGAATAAATAACATGGACTGAGTTAGCCTCAAAGTAAGTTTGAGGCTCATGTTACGAAGATAGTAAATCAACGATACTATATTTTTTTATAAAAAATACTTAAGAGTATAATATCATGTAAATTATCATCAAAAACAGTAACCTTACCTTGGTTTATAAATAGATCTTTTTCAAAAATACCTTAGTATAAAAGCTATAGGTTTACTAGTAGGCGTTGTTACCTATGTACCTCAGAGTGACCATCAATCAAGTACACGTCCGTGGCTGCGATAACATCTTATATGACTATGTAGGCTGTATATCGCCTGAAAAATACAGTTCTTTGGCAAAGATTAAATGGAATTATACGAACATAACATTGAGAATGTTACGTAATATGTAAAAGGAGCAAAAGTTTTTAAATTGTGATGAAATTCAAGTCAATCAAAAAAGAAAGGTCTGCATCAAGTGGGATTCTTTTGGTAGGCGATGGGCTAGCAGTCTACGACTCCTTTGAATGTCATTCCATTATTACTCCTATATTAATAACTCTCCAGCTAAGCGTGGATCTGTCTACCCTGCGAAGGTTAGAGAAGCGGTATGTATCTTTGTTTGAACGTTGAAACTATCATCTCGGCTCCTACAGTCATCACATATTTCATTATTCCTTAGTACTTTTCACTCATTGTTAGATGCTATCTCAAAAGTCCACAGTTTATCAGTAATTTAATACTCGTTTGTAGCTTGTTTATGGTTCTCATGGGATTGTTCACAAATACTGTATACCGCTTCCTCTATTTTTCACATCGGTATTTGTATGATTAAAAAACAATATACCTCCATACTTTTATATTCGCTTGCTATTTTATGCTTGGTACTTTACTAACTAACTTTAATCTACTTATTAACTTTAACGTGAGATAAGTACTTTGACCGGCATTTTTCTCTCAGATAAGATTCTATTTTAAATCCGTCCGGATATATGTAATAAAGAAGATGTGACTGAAATATCTGTACACATACAACTGAAGCAATTACCTGTAAAACGATATAAACATTTGCTAAAGAAGATTATCAACGCCTATTTCGCAAGTCATAAAATATGAAGACCTCCAATTTCCATTGTAGGGTCAGCAATTCATATATTTTCACATCCCACATTGCATTAAAGGGATATTCACAAATACAGCGTGAAGCGAAATCATTATGACGGCGTTATGAAGTTGCAAGCACAGGTGATTTCACATTGATGTATATTGCAGGAATAGATTTAATGTTATCCTCAAGTTTAGTTGAATTATAGCGATATCAAATCAAGACCACACAAAAGGGTGTTTAATAGTAAAATTAGGAAAGCTATGTATGAAGCGAAATTTCTATGACTCAGTTGTTAAAAACGTTTTTAGGAGTAAAAACCGAAGTTTGCCGATATCCACGATCCTGGATTAAATAAGTCAAGTATTTGGGCGATGCGACTCCGATCTTGACTCCGCAACCTTTGCAGGGGAACCTAACCCATACTAGACTACCATCACGCGCCATGCAGTTGCAGGTTTCCCTTTAACGTTTTTCCTCACCGTAAGAGCATCAGTTAGTAATAAAATTAACGTACCTACATGATTCAGAAAAGAGGTATTGGTACTGTTCAAGGTAGAAATTGAATCTGCTCGTCATCACTATCTAAAGTCCGGTTCTTAACTGTTCTACCACCGACAGTTTTAGTAAATATTTGCAACAAAATTCGAAGAGATAGAATGCCGTCTCTATAAAATTAACTCGCGGTCACAGGTCATGCATCATCAGTGTTGCCATCTCAGCTGACGTTTCCCACGTCGGACGTGTTAATCATGACCAGGGTCAGAAGTCACGCCAGACGTGTGACCTGACCGGATGTGATGAAGACGTGAGTTTTTGGCACTCGCGAACCACTTTAAAAAGTGATGACTAAATTTGTCTGAGAGAAATATGCCAAGCTTTTTTGCTCAAAATAGTATTTATCTCTTGCCTAAAACTCTTGTAGTAATTTGATACATACATACATACATATGATCACGTCTTAATCCCTTAATGGGTAGACAGAGCCAACAGTCTTGAAAAGACTGATAGGCCACGTTCAGCTGTTTGGCTTAACGATAGAATTGAGATTTAAATAGTGACGGGTTGCTAGCCCATCGCCTAAAAGAATACCAAGTTTATAAGCCTATCCCTTTGTCGCTTTTACGACATCCATGGGAACGAGATGGAGTGGTCCTATTCTTTTTTTTATTGGTGCCGGGAACCACACGGCAATAGTAATTTGATAGTATGTGGTAAATACACCTAATGTGTTATTGTGTTATCTCTACCTTATCAATAACACTAACTAAAAACTCTGAGTAATTGGACTGATAGACAAAACAAAAGTCGGAAATATTAACAAATATTGGGCGTGCTTAAAAGTTAAGAAAATTGAATACGTTACTAATAATTTTCTAATCTATTTTCACTTTCTAATAATCTACTTTCTACACTATTATTAACGTTTATTAGTAAATGTACACAAGTTTATTATAATAAATAGAGCAATTACAACCGTTACCTTGTTAACTGAATTAGAAATTGTAATCTATGGTGATCTAATACATTTCTAATACTGATTCAAACTTTTTTTTATATATCTGAATTTTCGAAGTTAAGACAGTAGAACAGTCATAATCAGATATGATTTGCGTGTAAGAAAAACCTCGCAAATTTCTATTCCTGCGGGAATAAGGTGTTTCTCTTTTAGTACCTCCCTAGACGATATAGGAACCTTACCTACATGCCAAACAATTTTTATTTCTAAAATCAGCGGTTTAGGGTGCATGTTAGTCAATTAGTGTCATCTTTTATGAATTTAGATTTTCATTGATTTGAACATACTCGTAATAATATTGAAATTTGCGCGGTCAAGTTTCGCACTCAAAGGTGTATGCTACACTACAATACACAACATTTTATTTACACTTCTGTGCAATTTATATTTTGCTAATCGCCACTGAATTATCGTGCTCACTGATTTAATTCAATCAATATAGTTTATAATTCTAATGGCATAAGTTGTCATGTTTAATTAAAACATTTGAAATCGAAAACTGTCACAACTCGTTTGTCAACTTTGATAAAATGTGATAACATCGTATTGGAGTTAATCGAGTCGATTCCGATCACGATTTAATCGAATCATTTAATTAGTGTGATTTAGGAATCTAAATATATACAAAAGCGGATACTGACTGACTGATTGACTGACATTATTAACGCACTGAAGAAACCGCTGGTTATAATTATTTTAATACTTGGCCTTTTGTGCTCTAATGGTGCATAGAGAGGTTTTTCCAAGACGGGAATCTGTGAGGCGGGAACGTATGTATATTACAGGATTTTTCGCTAGATGCGGGCGGAACCGCGTGTTTGACATAAATGTTAAAAATTTTGCGAAAGCTTCTTCCGCTTGCAAAAGTATTAGAATACAGGAAGTTTATAGTGTCGTTTATAATTAAACACGCATTTAAGTTAAGCAGGTACTTTAATTATAAAATTTATTGCATCCACATTTTGTCAATTTTAGTAGGTAGTATTTTAAATATTTTTACTGTAAATATCACAATAAAAATAACATGTTACTACTAGCTGCTTTTTAGAGTTCTGCGTCCGTATGAGAAATTAAGATAAATTTTAACTTTCCGGTAATATGACCTAACGTGCCGAGTGGCTTATAAGTTATTATGTAAAATAAAATAATAATTTTTTTTTTTTAATTTTTCTGTTATTAATATTATAAATGTTTGTAAGGATGCGGGAATGTGTGTTCGGTATTCTTTTACGCAAAAACTACTTAACGGATTTTCTTGAAACTTAGCAGTAATATCTTAGACATTAGAATAACATTTATTTCAGACTGAAGGCGGACGAAGTTGCAGATAATAAATAGCTGTACTATATTTATACAATAAATCTGCGGTATCGCTGTGCGTGACAGATATTTAGAAAAGGCGGTAACGGCAACTCCCATGTTTGTTTTCTAATTTCATTCAATGACAAGGTTATCAATGATGTATTGGCACATTAAGTACATATACGGACAACAATCTTCACGCAACATACAGACAATAGTGATATGTGCTGCCTTCGCGAACAAGAAAGTACATTAATTAAAATGGATTTAATATTATTTTGCCTTTACCTTAAATAAATGATTTCTTTCCACGCATTGGTTGACTGATAGACTATACTTGTGTTATTGCATAATTTGTAACCTAAATATATGCACATTATGCAAAATCCTAAGAAGGCGGACGAAGAGACGAACTATAAAGAGTTCTACTTAGTACGTAGGTACTACGAGCTCTAAAAAGATACCAGATAAATTTCGCTCTGCTTTCCTCGTGACAAACCTCAGCCACAATTAAATAAATTATTAATCACCTATAAAATTGGGTTAATTAGTGAGCAAATAGTCGTACTCCATCATCCTTTAACTTTCGAATACTCTGACCGATAAATCTTGCTAATCGATTAAACTGTTAGCAAGTTACGACTATAACTAGGAATGTCGATTTGAAATACTACTGGTATTTTAAAAATATTCTTTTAGTCACACAATATAATTAGACGGCCTCTGTGGCGCAGCGGTAGTACGCTTGTCTGTGACACCGGAGGTCCCGGGTTCGAATCCCGGCCAGGGCATAATGAGAAAAGAACTTTCTCTGATTGGCCTGGGCCTTGGATGTTTATCTATATAAGTATTTATTATAAAATATAGTATCGTTGAGTTAGTATCTCGTAACACAAGTCTCGAACTTACTTCGAGGCTAACTCAATCAGTGTAATTTGTCCCGTATATATTTAATATATGATATTTTAGTTAAATGCAATTAAAAAGATTATATATTCATTTTTTAGTATTGTTAAAAAAAAATTACATAAATACATTATGTTTAATACATAATGCACATGTAAATTTACTGGAAGATGTTATTTTTTCATATTTATTCTCCTTTACACAGATTCATAGTTAAAATGAGTTAGAATATTTGTTTTTCAAGCAAATCATTTCCAGTCACGCGCGGACGTCCGACAAATGCGAGCATTAAATTAATTAAAAGCACTCCAAGTTTCAGTCATCAATTAGTGGCACTATCAGCTAGTAATCGAATAAAATCGATTATTGATCCTATCGATTGCGATTATTTAACATCCCACGCTATCGTTACTCTTGCGCTATGAACCATTTGAAAAAAATACAATTCGATTTATTGCAAATTCAATTGTATCGTTTCTTGTTCAACAGTTTAGTATGTTAATTAAATCGTGTAGGCGTTTTATTCGAAATTCGGTTAGTTTATACACAGTAAATGAAACAGAATAATTTAAATGGCAAACAGTTATGGAGATTTAATGAAATCGTTGGTTTTTATAGTGTTGCCTTTTTACGAAGATCTCAGTTAATGCATAGTTTATTTGGTATACTTAATAATTTACTCATTTGTTTCACAAATAAAGACCTATCTGATCCAGCAAGAAAAAAACCACCACATGTACATATGTAAATATATAAAATTTATTAGGTCGTTTGAATATGTTATATTATAATTGTTTCGAATTAATAAGTACTATACGTTTACACACATTATACGTAGTAGATTTTTCATATTTACTAAAAGGAAACAAATTAAACAATTTATTCGAATTTCCATTTCTATCGAATTTTCGGTCTCTGTAGACTGTAAAAATAAACAATTACCAGTAAAATGATTGACTTCGTCGGCTGCTCTCACGAATCATGTTATATTTTATTAGCAGTTTATTCGCCTCGAACAAGGGTGCATTCAAAGTGCAACACTTCACCGTACTATGGATGCACCTTGGCTGTTCGCCAAAGAGTTAAGTGCAACGTGTTGATTGATGGATCATGACCACGCTGTTTAATATTGGCATTTCAAAAAGAAGTAACATTTTTCGAAATGACACGAAAATAATTTTTGTATAGTACACTTTTCTTATAAAATTAAATTTTTGCGAAAGCTTAAGCTCTTATCATCTCGGGGTCTCCCTCCCATGGAAATTATTTGATATATGTACGCATGCGAATTTACATTAATATTTGTCTCGTGAAAGCGTAACAAACAGACAGATATACTTTTTCATTTGTATTATTAGTATGGTTATTTATTTATTTATCAATTCAAGTATCGGTGTTCATAGCTGCTGAATCTAAAGAAAATATTTTAGGGCAGACTTGAGAAAGAAGACATAAAAGGAGTAATAGGCTTGACCTACAAGAGAAAACTTTCATAAACATTGCGTAGTTTGACTCAAACAAACATTGTATATGTTCGAACAGAAGGTAGAAGCACTAGCTATGCCTTTTGTCTATCGTAGTACTTATCGAAACAACATCTACTGCACATTAATCTGTCTGTACTGAGTCGTTTATCCTAACATGGATGATTGAAGACGGGTCACACCATTAACCTATAATGTTCAGGAGATAACATACACGACGTTGCTCGGTTCAACTCTAATACGTAAGATTTTATACTATAGAGTATAAAGATATCCTAATCGCGGTGGGCGAGTATTCTATGGAATGGAATTGAGATTCCATTCCATAATTGGATTGTCGCGATTTTGAATTTTTAGAAACATCTTAATCCTAGACACACATACCTAATGTATTAACTGGTTATTAGACCATCATTAAGCCATTACATGGCCTTCCAGTCCTTTCGAGATTTTTGGCTTAGTCTACCCTGCTGTTATTATTATCCCATCGCCTAAAAGAAGAACTGATACGATACATCGTATCAGTACGTTCGTGGTTTAATTTAGCATAATTTTTCGAACTGTATCGAAATAGCCCACGTGTAGTAGCATCTTTCTTATCGATACAAGCATCGTACATAAATCGCTCGCCTAATGCTTAGTAAACATATCGATCGTTTCCCATTACCGACACCCACCAACGATCTCCCATCAATACGGTCGAAGCCAATAACCACACGTCCATTACGTGTTTTATGCATCAATTTCTAAATTCACCGGTCCCAGAAAATCGATGGACATAAAACACTCCGCGTTTGAGTGTAAAAGTTTGGTTAAGTAGTAAAGGTAAACTGTAGACGCTTACCAGACGGCTGATCGGGGTTAATGACCTCGTTTCGTGCCTATATTTGAGATCTAGATGTTTGATTGGACTTAATACTGGGGTGACAAGAGGCTCTTTGTATAAGGCGGTCACGTTTGAGCTTGGTGATTCGTTATTGATAATTTTGCAAATCTCTTTCACCTACATATTTTTGCTCACGGCCTAAGTATCTAAGTATATCGGTTTTAATCTTTCTAATCTTATTTCACGATCATCGAAGCCGGAAATTCACATCGAATAAGTGTATACATATTAATAACAGTACCCTCTTTAGGTTCACGCCGATGAAAGTATTTAAAATTTTTACTTTTAAGATTCTCCGTTTGGTTATGTTGGTATTATCATTTCCTTGTGTAATAAAGTTTTAACTAACTTCTTGAATAAATTTTATTACTCTCAGAATTACCATTAAACTGTTGGAAATAATATCGATGGTTTAACTTCAGCAGTACAGTTCGATAAAAATATGTTAATAATTTCTCTCACAGAGCTTTTCCAAATATTTAATACGAGTACAACCGACCCGGTAATTACGCCTACATTCGTATTAGGGGTGGGATTGGGGTTATTGAACTCGAAAGGCTTGTTGATTTTCCATGTAATATTCTTGATTTGAATGGTAGGGTTACGTCTCTTTAATTCAGAGATTAATCATGAAGATAGAAAGAGAAAAAAGATAAGACGTTATCAACTTCCGTTAATATACCCCCCTCATTATTCTTTAATGTTCTTAATGAGTGGATCTATTTCCAGTGCTGAAAGAAGGCCTTTTCAAATATTTGGATACATTTTAAACTATTTAGTTTCTAGTTAAAAATTTAAATAGTAACTGAATTAGGTATGATGATTTCACATAGTAAATACAAATGATTAAAAGTAGTTTAATTACCTACTAAAATTACGATTGCCATTATAATATCTCAAAAACTGTAACAAAGATCTGAATCTGATAAAGTTCTACAACTAAAAAAAAACTTAAAAATATCATAGATACTCGTAGAAAATTTATTGATTTCCTGGCACCTTTTAGCTCTGAAGATGTTATAGCAAACGGATATGATTTCCTCAAAGAACCCATACCAATCTCGGACGTATATGAAAACGACATCCGTTAGCGGTGATACAAGAAGTAGTAAAACAGAACAATTTCCTTCTAAGGTAGGTACATGATTATTTTTTATTTTATTTGATGATACGAGAGAGATTTATTGGATTATTATTAATGGAAAGAAAATAAAAGTTTATGAAGAATTGCTGCCTTGACCATAGGACAGAGAGCATTAGTACCTAACTACAGATGTATTTATAACTAATTAAAAATTTAAGAGTAATGGTAATTACACATTGCATGTAAGGTGGTTGGCGTAGAAATAATCATTTATATATTTTTTTATTAGACGCCACACAAACTTTTGGAGAATGCATATTTAATCTTGACGTAGTTAGGTACCTACTTTTGTTGCAAAGATTATATTTGTTTTTTCCATTTTGGTATCGTTTCAGATTGAATTGAAAGTACCTAATTAATCTTTGTAGTATTCATTTTGTCAGTATTAAAATTAAATGATAAGATAAACTTTATAAAGCCTACTTTATTTGCTTATAATGACCATATAATAATCTACATTCTCCGAAGCGCGACGTGTCCGAGGCACGCAAGACTTTTACTCTTACTACAAATATCTGACGAGATGATCTCAGAAACACTCGTGTTATTCGTATTACATACCAGTACAATCCACTTACAACAGCCACCAACCATTTATCATACCACAGACAGTAGAAACTAGCGTAAATAATACCAACTATTTTATAATTAACCGCTCCGAGCATCTTTCATCTCCGAGCGAAAACAAAAAAAAAATGGATCAAATTACACATTATTTCCGGTTCAAATTACAATTCTTTCACTATTTCTATTTTCGTGAAGACAAAGATATCAAAATGTCCGTATGTGTATATTTTCGATAATTTCTATATCAGATTACGCTTTCACGAACGCAAATGATATCTTTGCACAAAGTTGAAGACGCGGTCGTTTCGTGACATTAATAAATCATACCGCCGTTCTAAAATGTAGTTAGTGGACTACAAAAACATTGCCTATTATTTACTTTCTATTTTATTAAGCCGAAGATCAATCTACGTTATTACCATAATCGTCGTATCATACGATCTAAGCCTTCCGCAATTAGCATTCGAAAGAACGGACTGCACTTCCGTTGCGACAAAAAGTCACAATTGCATTTTTTATTATCTTATGGCAACTTATAATTAAGTCCATAACGAAAGTGCATACTTTTTTGTGTAGACAGTGATTGGTATGATGAGGTATTTCCGTTCGATGCGATAAGTGACCCCTCTATTAAAATCTATACTTATTCTATATACGTAGTCGTTGAATAATCATTTAAGAAATTAACTTAAATTTCTATGCTTACTACGTATCTCTGGAAGATTTTCTAAATTTTGGTAAAGTATATAAATAAATTAAAAGTATGTTAGTGAGCATAACTTTCATTTTCTTTCTTAACTCAATAAAGACACAGCCACAAAAACCTTGAACCATTGATAATTAATGTAAAGTACTGAGGGTCTCCACAAAGGGCCTATTTATTTGTATTCACCATATAGAAGTTAACCCTTTTCACAACAAGCAGGTGCTAAGCAGAACCGCTAACCGTAACGTTCTTTGTTTTTGCGGAATGTCCGTGCATTTTTCTCGTTTCGCACCTGCCATAACTTGTTGTTCAAAGCAAAATACAATTTACTAATTGGAAATAAGATTCATTGTTTGTGGAAGGTTGATGTTTTCGCTATGCTTTAGAATTCTCATGTTATTATCTAAGGTAGCATTGTTTCTTCAAACAAGTTTTCGTTGTTGAAACTGATTTCCTTTAACTATTACTTACGATCTGAACTACCTTTTTATCATATTGCGAGAGCTTCCACATAGGTACAGAAATATACTCTCGCCACACGCAGTTTTCTGAACCTTCGCGATAAACAATTATAAACATAAAAGCGGAAAAAATTAAAAAAGAAAATTTCTGTCTTTAGCGAAAAGCTCTCTGGCAAAAAGCTCTCTTGCAAAGCCACCGTGGAGTAATTGAAAAATCTTGACGGGCGCAGAAAATGGATGGTTTTTTTCCTTGTTTTTTTATACGTTAGTATTACCTACTAGCTTTTACCCGCTGCTTATCCTTCTCCATGCTCCACACTATAAACATACATAATACATACATGCAAAATTTTAAAGAGATCGGTTCAATAGTTTTAACGTGAAAGACGAAGAAACAAACACACTTTCACATTTATAATCTCAGTATGGATTTTTTAATTTCCTTCTAATTTGCAGTATTATAACTTAAAAATATGCTCGTAAACTTCAATACAACTTAATGTTTATACAAAAATGCAAAAACAAAGAAAAGAACAATTAAAACATATTATGCCTCTTTCCCGTTCTCATCGTCCTCATCTAGACTTAGACGAATAATGATGAATAAACGTTCGTCTAATACCTCAAAATGCATTGCTAAATGCAATGCATTATGAAGGCAAACCTAAATATTTAGTGCACTTTCATGCCCAGTTGAATTTCAAAACACCTTGTACCGACAATACTATATAGGTGTAATTGATAACAGAGTGCAATAAATTTGAGGTTACCACCTCTTAGCGATAAGGAACATGCGAACTCGCGTAAAGGGAATGTTAGATCATTGTCAAGCAAGGCTGACTGAAATCAATAATGCCTAGGTCTAGCTTAGGAGGTGTTCACACTGGCCTTGCGGGAACGGAAATTTTTGGAAGTTTCCAAAGGTCAGGTTATATTATGCTGATTTCTCACCTTTTTTCATTAAAGCGTGTTCCCAAATGAATCGTTAGCGACTTTGAGCGTTGATTGAAACAAAAAGCTGTGTATAAATGGTACTTGTAAGTAAATAAATATATATTCGGACTAAGCTGATACTGGATTCAGAACATAACAAGTACTTAGTCCGAGAGATATTTTTATATTTACGTAGGTATAAATTAACTCATCCTCTTAAACAAAACTTGAATCACTGAGCACACTGATCACACTGAAATTGGTCTGAACTGAAATTTTCAAAAAACGCAAAGATGTAATCTCTGCCTACTCATATGGGAAAGAGGACTGAGTTGTCAAAGAGATCAATTAATGCAACATCACGATCACATAATTGAATTTCCTGGAAATTTAAATACATATTCCGATTTCCTAGGTGGCGCATACTCAGCTCAACACAGCAGTTCATCAGCCATTCAAATTGGTTCATTATTTATTACAAGCTCGTATTTGCAACTGTGGGTAACGATTGGAAAATTGACTTTTAATCAGTATAGATTTCTGTTGAATATTAGTGCTTACAACTATAAATCACTAATTTAATAATAAATGTATAGAATAGGTTTTAAAATTGATGAATTTTGGGGTAAACATGTCAAGCAGAACTTATCTCTCCTTTTTATATTTTCTGTTAATATGTAAATAAATCAGAGTACCTATAGAATTTTTTTTAATAAACATTATACTAATTTCTGTTACTCGTAATTCATAAACTTATTAAACATGAAAATTGCGTCAAACCGGATTCTATTTTAAAGTTGATTTCTTTTAAATCGCATAAAATATAATGGAACGAGATCGTTATAAAATTAAGAAATGGTAACTAAAGTTTCCCTGATAATTTACAACTTCTCTCTTTAATTTTATCGAGACTCCTTTCTTAATAAAGTAAGTATAATTATGGTTGAACATAACCGTGAACATTAAACGTTCATAATAATCGTTATTAACTCATTACATCGGTGATTTACTGTTTCGTTTCCATTTTGGGCAATACGATAATGTTATTATTATTTGAGAATCAACATACATACATATTACATCTATGCATACATTCATATTACCCTTACAGGTAGACAGCGCCTACAATCTCGAAGAGCCTAACAGGCCATGTTCAGTTGGGAATTGAGATTCAGATAGGTGACAGGTTACATAAAAAAGGAATACCAAGTTTATACAATATCCTTGATTGACTTTTACAATTTGTATAGGAAGTGAAGATGGCGCACGCTAAGTATGTTTTCTCTTCGTTATCAGAATAGCATGGTCACTTCGACTTAGTCGCCTTTCACGACATCAATAGGAAAGAGATGGAGTGTTCCTAAAGTGACGGGAATCAAACAGCTCAACAACGATGAATAATTATCCATTTTATCAAAGATGCGATTAAAATTAAATCGAGAAAGTGCACAATCGATTTGAAATGAAATGCCTTTCGTTTGGAAGCGAAGAGCGTTTTCTCTCGCCGTGTATGATAAAGTTACTTCTCGTGTTACGCGGTCTCGGTATCATTTTATTGCCCTCGTTTTCATCTTGGCATTTGTGAACCAAAACCGCAGTGCAGATGGTGCACAAGCGTTAACGAACAATCGTTATAATCAGTGAACCGTTTTTGTGCAATTTCTGGGGTGAAGATAAAGTACTTACGTCAGAAATTTTTGAGGCATATAATTTAAAAATATCTGCATACACATATAAGCATGTTTAGCTACTTATTTATTGACTTCAGAGTTCAGTCCGCTTAAAACAGCATTCAAGTGATACTCCCTCCGTATGTTGAAAAAATATTTATAAGTATGATTACATTCTTAATGTTTATATAGGACGGCTGCGTCAGACATTTACTGGATCATTTCATGATAGATATCTATATATATAACTTGCTGTGTGGTATGCCATGTGGTCCCCGACACCAATAGAAAAAAAATAGGATTACTCCATCTTTTTCCCATGGATGTCGTAAAAAGCCACTAAGGGATAGGCTTATAAACTTGTGATTTTAGCAACCTGTTACTATATGAATCTCAATTCTATCATTGAGCCAAACTGCTGAACGTGGCGTATCAGCCTATTCAAGATTATTGGGATATGAAAGGAACAACTAAAGATGTGACCGGTTACAGACACAAAGTTTTTCCATCAGGTAGATTCATATTACTGCATGCAGCATCAAAGAACACGACGTTATCAACATTGCTTATCTTCTGTTACTCATACGCCAATTATTGCAAGCTAATTACATTGAAGTTGATATCTCAAAGCAAGTGACTGGAAAATTAAAGATGTTATCTTTCTAACGACAATAAAATGACTAGGTGAGCGTCTCGTCTCTTTAATGCTAAGTTTATACTCAAGTATGTGAAAGTAGAAGTATTGAAACACGAAAAATAACTGCCCAACTCATCTCAATCTCATTGTTTCAAGACAACCAACTTCTTGGAAAAAAATTAAAGGCCACGTTCTCTTTTTATGAGATGAATTGAGATTCAGCTATAGTTAAAGTACGTGTACATATTTTATATCCTAGTCACGGTGGTTTTTAGACGCATACAAAAATCATAGTAGCCGTATACACATACTTACCAAACATAATAAGGAATTTCATGCTTAAGTTTATTTCATTTGAAATATTTTTAAGTTACTACTTACTACTAATAACAAATAAATAGTTTATCATAAACAGACTGAGATGAGGAAAAGACGCGATCAGTAACTAGTTATTTTATCTAAAAATAGTTCCTGCCCATATCCCATGTTTTCTTTGATATTGTTTATTATTCTGTGACTGTTTTCTTGTGTTCCCCATCCCTTCAGACAAAAGTTTATTTTTGTACCAGCGCTATACTGCCATATGAATTCTACATTAGTCAAGTTGCACTCGCATGTTATGTGAATACTTCTGAGTAAAGTTTGAAGCGGAAACAGATATGCCAGATTTCGTTTTCATATTTCTATTTTCCCTATTAGGCAGGTATATTAATATTATAAAATAAAAAATTTAAAATAATTCTAAATACTGCTGTAAACCAACCAATTTTTTTCTACAACTATGCGTACACACTAGTGATATTATAAAACTATGTGATCCTCGGGATGTTCAGAAAAACAAAAATCTTAGTTCTACTTTTAAAAAAAGCTTTCTGTGTTTTATATCAATATTTAAAAAAGGAACTCTGATACATATTTTTTTTCGGTTCTACTGGCGTTTATAGCTGGACTGGGCCATATAACCCTACGAATGTGAAGTTCGTTTCTTGTCTCCTATTTTCATCGCGTGTGGCGCACGCGGCCGTCGACGTGGCCACGGATATTACAATTAAAAATTTTACTCTCACGCACTCTCTTCCCGTAACTAATTATAGGAACAGATATGCGTTTGTTTATAAGATTTGTTATTATGCGTTGTTATAGAGACACGTGTTAAATATAATAGTGTATAACTGAAGTCGACCCACGGCTCTGAATGATTGCAGCTTGAGGGGACAATTTGTGGTTGTACCAATGTTCCGTGACTGTTTTTTAAATTGTTCAGATTACCATGCGTGGTTTACGAAGAAAGTTATCGCTTAATTTTGTATAATTAATGTTTGCGTTTGATAGCTGTATTAGAGGGCCTGTTTTATCGTTAAATATTTGGAGAGTTCCTTACCACATGTCTTTCACTTAGTAGATATTATATAATATAACCAACAGCCATAAGTGAAGCAGGCCAGTAATTTGTTTAAGAGTTACTTTTCCACATGTTTAAAAAAGTTAAGCATATAAATTAGTTTCATAAAAATGATTTAAAAATAATAAGGTATTTTATATCTAGGTATGCTAAGCATCGTTGTACTCAATAAAGCTTTATTTCAAAATTATCTTAAATTTAGAATTGATTTCCTTAACACAAACCTTTCACTCATCTAATTCCTAGTGATTTCCCAGTGGTAGTCAGCTTAAGTGCTTCAAACTGATTACATGAGGCGTGATGACGTATAATTTGCCTCATTCATGCCCAGGGGTAATACCGCCACGAGCCATGCATGTTGTACGATGGCCACACATTCCCCAATGACAAAAATCTAGGTATAACATACGAAACGTATTCCTTTTTGTGAAATAACTATAATTTGCTGTTTTTAAATATTGTCGCGTTTATTTTAAAACTACAGCCAGATGTATTATTATTGTTTTCCTTCCTTGTATACCTACCAGTTGCTGACCGGTATATTTCTTTTGTTTTTTTTTATTAATTTTGTATTTATTTACCTAATCATAAACAGAAAACACATATAGAAATAATAAATACAAGTATTATTTCTAAATATTCAAGCTTGCCCTAGCCATTGAGTCTTTCACAAAAACATTCTATGCGGTACCAAATAAATAAGTAACAAGATAAAAAAAATGGTCGAATTGAGAACCTCCTCCTTTTTTGAAGTCGGTAAAAAAAATCAAAATCATAAGTTAACTAGCCCTGTAGAACACCTGTCCCTACAACAATGCGCACTTGGAAACACCGTTCCCAAGCCCGGTACCTTATAAATGAACAGTAGTTTGCAGTAACGCCGCCGGTTCCGCGGTAAATGATTCAAATGTGCAAATTTTCTAACAAACCGGTGCTTACGATATGAGATAGTGCGTCCGAGTGCCTTTACGCATAGAATAATGAGAACACAGAAAGCATTGTAAGAAAAAATATATAATACTTATCATACTCTTTAAAAACCTTTAATTAAATATGAACGCCTGCGTAATAAATTAAGATTCAGTGCCTAAAAGATCAAATCAAATGCCTAAAATTATTTTAGCGAATGTATTTGTCAGTTATCATAAAAAATAGTTTTAAACCAGCTTAATGTTCTATTTTCCTTGTATTGTTTACAGAAATTGTACTTAATTCGTGTTTATTGTTTATTGCCTCTTCTCTTGTACTTTGGCAAATATTATTTTTAATGTGATTTGGAATGAAAAGTTGATACATAGTTCCGTTTGACTTAATGCATATAAAATTAAATTAGAAGGTAATTAAAGATGTTTTTCAGATTGGGTATAGCCAGGGAGCTAAATTATATATAGACAAGTGCTCTCTTAAAAAAACAATAAATGAGCGAATTGAAATACCTGTGAACAAACTTCTAATATTGCAGAGAACTTTGCCAAGTTTTCTTGTTGTTAGGCGCAAAAGTTTATATTGGAAAAAGTAAAACCACCTGAATAAGTTTCTCACGCAAATGCGTAAATTAAGTTTATGAGGTCGTCGACACTTTTTTCTAGAACTATTTTGAGAGGAGTCATAATCCTTATTATTTTCTTGATAAATAGTCCTGAAAGTACAGATGGAGAAAAAAAATACCGGTTACATGCCTGAATACTACTATCTACGTGAAAAACAATAAGGTTTAAATCTTTTCTGTGACTGCCAGACAAGACACAGCCGAGGGTGCATGATCGAAGAATGCTGACATTTAGTATGTTGGTTCTTTAGAGAGCGTATGAGGAGGATTTTCCGATTTTTTGTAATTCGGGAAAAATAAATCAAATTGAAATTCGAAATCATCGACAAAAGCTATGGAAGTTTTTCTAAAATAGTACCATTTTAGCTTAAAATCAACTCATTGTAAGATTATTAAAGTTGGCGATCATTTCATAAATTCTCGTGGAGATGGCAGATGATCTAGATAGCGTCACAGCTGCCGGATGACGCAGTGGAGTATCGATTTCTGAGAGGACTATATACAGTGCGACTACTTTATTTAAACTTAAGTTCTATAACGTATCGAATTTTCTCTTTCTTAATCATTACTTTTATAAAATAAATATAGTAAGTATACAATTTTTAAAAGCTATATTAAACTTACATTTCCTCAGAAAAACAAATGATCCTAAGGCCAAAAACTTTTTTTTTGGTATTTGTGTATAATATCTATGTAAGTAGGTACCTACGTGTCAAATTGGGGTACCAGTATATGATATTTGTTTTTACAGATGAAAACAAAGTAGACATCTACGCATGATCCTAAGGGTTCAACAAAACTCTTGAACATTTTAATGAATGCCAATATAATCTTAGTCTAATAAAAGGGTCGATAGACTGATAAAACTTATAACAAAATGTTACTAAATGCCAGTACGAAGTACATATACAATATAAGAAAGGTAAAACTTAACTAAATGTAGCCCATCGCCAGTAATCTCAACTTCGAAGAAGGTTATCATCGATTGAATCTTACAGCTGCCTATGTAATTATTTAATTACAACAAATTACCACTTAGAGCCCTGCCGTCGTGAATTGGCACGCGTGCGAAGTTTCACGATTTGCTTACAGAATTTTCAACTTTATTCTTTAAACTGTAAGTAGGAAAGTAAGAAGGATATGTATTTTCCTATCTTCGATTCTTATATTCGATTTAGAAATACAATGACAACAGAATTTGTGAAACCAAAAATTTAGGTAGATAGTATATTTCTTTGCTTTGGATGATTTGAAAACCGGAATAAAGAAATGGCCACAAAAGTTACTAATGTTAGATAAATAAAATGTTATAAGTATTCTGTGTAATGCAACTTTTATCCCTAATTTTGGTTAAGTACTCTTATGCTTCCAGCATAGGCGAGTTTTATGAAATGGTGTTTACGTTGGCATCCTACACTTATACTTTTCAAATGTTTCTCCTATGTAGGACCCTAAATCAGTTTGCTAAAAATCGTGCAGTGTACACTTCAGCAGACGTGTCTTGAAGTAACTGGACATGATACAAAGTTAAGGCTGCGTTTGCGCTTCAGAATGTTATCGTGCCATCGCGTAGGATGCACGGGATGAGTGGCAATTATTCAGCTTTAAAAGGTTGATAATTAAGAGATTCCATAGGACTCTATATGTGTTCTGTGTCAAGCTACTAATATGTCGGCTGCGTGGTCGTTTTTCATGTTGGTACATATTCAATTATTTCCGTAGCATATGCAATTGTATAGAGAATAAAGGAAAATTCTATCATATCACACTTTCCCAGTTAACATTATCACAAAGTAGGTACCTAATCCATACTCTTCGAACAGTATGTGGCCATATCACAGTTTCTTAATAAACAAGCTTAATCTTAGAGGTGGCTGGCCCTGTATGTTAACAATCTATAATGATAATTTCCCAAAGCGTAAAGGCATCGGTTACCAATCAAACTAATGTCTGTGCAAAAATCTGTATACTCGATCTCTGTTCAGGCGTTTTAAAAGTATTGTATCGAGTGAAGCCATTGGCAACCCCTAACAAATGACAAAGCAATTCCCCGAAGCTACATTAGCATATGGTGACAGTTTGAAATTTCATAGCAAACAACTTTATGGCTTTTCGAAAATGGTTCCGATCGATTTTCAACGTCCTGCCAGATTATTCACGATCGTTGACAAATCTCATCTTCGCTCTCTCTTTAACTCACAAAGTTAGAAAGAGAGAGAAGATATAGCTAGTCCCACGTTCGTGAACAGACACACTGACCACACTAACCCCTCCGGATGTTACAGGTAATGATGATAATGCGTGTCCAGTTTTGTTAGGGGGCTTTTTTGGCGGGCACCGATATTGTTTGACCATCCTTTATTTATAGAACACAATGATTATAACGGTTAGTAATAGAGCCAAGCCCTTTTCTAGCATACTAAAAAACTTAAATTTATATAAAATTATTAGTGCTTACAAAAAGCTTTTGAAGAGGAGCTTTAAAAGAAGAGGGTAGTGAATGTGGATGAAGCGAAAGAAGTAGGTGTATACCTACTTCTTTTGTTTTTGTGCCTTGTGACACGTAGAAATATCTTAGTCTCTGCCCATGCATCCAAGAAAGACGCGTCATTTTGTGTATGACTTAATCGCCTTTGACCAGATTCACACAACATGTTTTCTAAAGCCAATTTTTTAATAACCATATATAGTTTCGTAGATAAAAAATACTTTTACGAAGGGGGTAGTTATCGTGTTTCAGTTTATTTTCGTAAAGTAATGGGGCTAAATTGACATTGGGGTTGACGAACCCTTACATACGCTGTTTCATTTAGATCTATTTTCGTAAGAGATTTTGGGCAAAGTTTGTGATAAATAAATGCTTTTGGCTAATTTGGTAGTAACATATTCAAATAGGTAGGATTTATATCATACAAATCAGTGTTTCTTTAGCTATTAATGAGTCTCTGCATGTCCAAATTAATCAGGTTAAGGTTTTTATTTTATCCGTCTTTCCCCTTCTCAATTGTTCGCTGGTTAATTGGAAGGAATACATTGATGGGATAAGACAGTCATTGAATTTAT
This sequence comes from Amyelois transitella, assembly GCF_032362555.1. Lineage (NCBI taxonomy): Eukaryota > Metazoa > Arthropoda > Insecta > Lepidoptera > Pyralidae > Amyelois > Amyelois transitella. The sequence goes on from NC_083523.1 coordinate 5,524,202, forward strand.
TTTTAATGCAAACAATATCTTTACTTTAGATATTACCTACATACTTTTTACCCGACTCTGACGGAAGGACGATATTGAGTAATTTGTGTTCCATTTTTGAGCAAAAGTCTATCCTTGCTTTCTTCAAATGTTCCTATGAACGTGGCTTATCAGTCTTTTCAAGACTGTTGGCTATGTCTACCCCACAGGGGATATAGACGTGACCATGTATGTTCCTATCAATAATCGCCTTTGTCCATTCCTCATCTCTTCATCATCATCATCCATTATCCGACATTATCTGTTCTTCCATCTACTCCTTTTCTTGTACCCGTCTGTTAATCTCTAAGTCCAACTGGTAGCTATAAAGGTCGACTTCTCCGGTTTTGAAACAAATGCTGATGACATATTTCCCATTCCAGGGTCCCCAACGCGCCCAAGAGTTGCATCGCGGAGATCTTCAGCGCGGACACCACCGACAGCAGCCCAGTGAAGAATGGCAACGTGCGCCCGCGCGTCGTGCGCGACACCCCCACCCGTCCCAGGGATACCCACTCCAGACTCTTCGGCCAGGTGGGTTTGGTTGGACACAGATTATAACTAATGCTATTTGGACAAAAATAAAACTTTCGTATCATTAATTAAAATTCGATTTCCATCTTCAGGTTTTAACTTTTATAACAAATTGAGTCAGGAGTCCTTAGTTTCCCATGAAACCAGCCCATAGAGGACTTAATATTTTTACATATTTTGAAATTCATAATGACGCATTAATGTATTGGCGTGAGCGTCAATGGAACTAAGCACTTTACAAATTAATTCCGCTTTGAACAAAGCTTTAAAGAAGAATTACTTTTAATTTCAAATTGATGTATAAAAGAAAAAAAGACATAGGTACAAAGCTTTAAATCACTTTATATTTTTCCACTGCTATCTCATGTTCACTTTTTTGTAAATTTTCTACCAATGGTTTTAATGTATTTTTTTTACAGAAAATTTGTACAAAATGTAAGCTCGCTTCAGGGAATTATTTTTTTATTCATGCATATGTTTTATTTCATACATTTGTTTCATTATTCATACATACATACTTAAAAAGAAAACCATCAAGACAGCTATTATATTATAATTTTTATTGACCTTTATATCAGTCGGTGAAAAACTTAATTAGATTAATCTTGTTTCATTAAAATCATCATTGTAATGTAATAGCAGCCCAAAATCAGCGTTGCGCTTAAAGTATGCCTACGCCATAAAAATTCAAAATTAAAAAAAAAAAACGGACAGTGCATCGCACATATTTGGCTTGGCAATCGTTTTGTACGTGAGACCGCTTGCCTTCCAGGCTGTACATACTTCCGTAGCACCACCGCTGATCACGGACACCATCAGAAGTAACATCCAGTTCGGCGATTCGCAGATAAATGGCGGGAGTCCCTCTCAGTCGCCGTCGAAGATGACGAATGGCAGCGCCTCTTCGACGCCCAGTCGAGGTGAGACGACCGACGGGGAAAACTGTGAGTCCATTCAGATGTAGGCACGCAGCACGAAACGCTATGGGGGATGGCGCGTTTGGATGTGGTTTGGATTCGCCTGTTTTTAAATTTGCCGCGCAGTGCGCTTATGAATATAAGCCAATGAATTGCCAAGGTTATTTAAAGTGTTCGTTATTCAAAATCTGGCATAGCACAGGCGACGCGATTTTGCAGTCTTATAATTGTGGTAGTTTTTTAAAGATACAAACATGGACACAGGTTATCCGATTTTGTTTTTTAAGTACAGACTAGAAGTTTCTAAAGACTTTGAAGCAAATGAGAATTCACCTCTCTTCCACACTCTTGAAGGAAGTAATAACCATCAAACTTTGGCTCTACCTGATGGGGGGTGTAACAGTGTCACTGAATAGTAATAGTTAGTATTATAAAGTAACTGTTAGCCGAGGTATGGCCACCAAAAACTTAAAAATAAAAAAGGCAATTTTTTAATAAACAAAAAATGACGTCTATCGAGGTTTCCTAAACAATCCATTCCACATTTAAAACGTTGTTGCCGTATGCAGACAGCACTAAACTCTGTGGCAACTGCACGCTCGCGTGATGTTCAGGCAAATCTAATCCGGCACTTCAGCACGCTAGGACTAGCTTGTGATTGATTACGAAACGACATCTAACTTTTATCACTTGCCATTCAAAACTGATCGATATAATGTACTAAATTGTTTGTATGTTAATAACAAAAAATATCAAAAAATGTATCATAATACGATTGAAGTTAGTCTGAGAATGAGGCATGGAAATAATTGTAATTAAAACATTCATAAACTGAAAATAAACATAACAATTTCATCTATTATAATCACTGATCATAGTGTGAATGCATGTATATAATAAACTACACAATATAACACAGAATAAATTAATTTTAATCTTTAAGAGAAAAATCAATTTTATTAGCCTAAGGTCGGTAGATATAAGTTATAACCTAGTTGTAAGCAAATTTAGGAGCCAATATTTATTTACATCACGATATTGGTTCCGAAGTAGTAAGATCAAATGAAAACCGATTATTCTGTAAATGGTCAGCATCGTACACCCCGCCGAAGAGGAACCCAGTGACCGGCGACGGAATACATGTGCCGCCGCCGCGACGTCGCCACCCGGCGGCCAGCCTGCGAGGTGCCCAACAAGAACCCGACCCTTCCAAACCCCAACCCACACATCGACACCACACCACACACTGGCCCCCACGTCCCACTGAATATTACGTCGAATCAACCAGCAGAAGACCACCTAATATCCCCAAAACTCCCTATACTCTTCTCGGGTTGCAAAGTGACGACCCAGAAAAAATTCATCCAATTATCGATCATGATTCTTTCTCTCCACAACCAGTTTTGGATAGACATTGGCCTCCATTTCCAGCTCAGCATTATTACGAACCAAAAGAGCAGAAAGTCCCATATCATCCCCTGCCGCCATACGCATTCGTTGGCATGACTTCGGCTCTCGGAGAAAGACCACAGCCTGATTACAAATACAATCCTATCCCGTCTTTGGACGGACCAATCGATCCATTCTTGATAGAACATAACAACCCACCTCTGACGTTCTTCAAATATGAACGTGATGCTCCTATTCCTGATTTGACCCCGTTGGCTACAAACGTAGCTCCAGGACCTTGCACCTTGACCGGTTTCCCTCCAATCTTCCACAAACATGTCCCTGGTTATCTCTTTGATATAGAACGGCATGCTGAAGACTTCAGACCTAAGACGTATTATGTAGACTATGTTCGCCGACGAGAAATGGGTGGGTGTTCAATTTACAAGCGAAGGATTGCCTAATTTTGCACTTTGGTGGGACATTCGCCTTTTTTACTACAACGCAAGTATAGTTAGGATTTTTATTTGCCATTTGAAGATCAAGAGACGATTCCTTCAAATTTTGAATTGAGCACCCACTACAGTTTTGTTTATTTGCCGCTTTGTATGATATAGGCGCTTTTACAAGAGGACAATCGAATATCATCAAATAAAATTTTATACCAAATTCTTTTGAAAATCTATTGTAGGCTTTACGTTAACTACTTTACTTAAAAACATTAAACTATATGACTAGGAGTTGTATACCTAATACAATTTGCTAAGCTTATTTCGGTAACGCGAACCATTCATGTATTGAAATGTCTTTGATATTGGGTATTCTGGACAAATATCGCTGCTCTTACAATATTTTTACACCTCTCTTGTTCAAGCGCTATGGTTTTATGGTCAATATCGTATAGATGTTAGAATAAAACTAGATTTGTATTATTGTGTACTTACCAGTTTTTTATTCATATTGAGTAATGCTTATTGTCTGCGAATCGTTGTAAATTTTGTTTTTGTTGTAAGTATACGTTGGATTTTTTCTCTGAAATTGGCACGCATTTTCTTCTCTCTGAAGACTATTAGGTAGTTCTATTTTATCTGTATACGTAGAAAATATAATTTCTTGGTAGAATACAATAAAATTATTTAACAGTTCTAGATGATTCTCTAGATCTAATCACGTAGATTTTGAAATTATCCATTACTGATGATCATACATTTGAATTCAAATTCACCATAATTAATTCTGGTTTTAAGTAGGTCTTAAGCATGATAGGACCCTATCCTGTTTTTCATCTAATTAGCTCATTTAGGTCTATCTTGTATTATTTTTTTGCGTAAATTCAATCGTAATAGCAAATATCAAAATTTAGTTTGGCTGAGATATAAAATCTTTTTCGGAAATCACAGCCGCCAACCTAAATTTTGTTTTTTGTATCAAAAGCACTTATTTTTACAGAGTTTATAAATATTTTTTCTGTGTTTTTCAGAAGGCAACCCTATAACCGGTGATGGTTACAAGTCAATGAACGGCCAGATCAACACAGTAACATCAGTGAACGCTAGCTGCCAACGCGTACCACCCGGAGGCTTCTCATTTGGACTTTGGTAGACCATCACCACGACTTCCCACCATTTAAAAGCAAAAAACGGCGAAACACCATCCTGACCATCGCCGCACAAAATTCGGAAAACCGTGCAATTACTCGTTAAATGTACAGCAGAGTGTTACGGCCAAACACGTGTCAATAAAAATGAAAATCTTTATATACCGCCCACCATGAGCATCTCACTTACATAGGACTCGAATCTGTGTGAGTAAGACCCTAATAAAATAAAGTAGCGATATGATGTGGAATCTCATTTATATTGACACGTAATAAAAATATGCATTTATTTCAACCATTTTCATTAACTAAATCCAAGTAGAATCACAGTAACGCACGATTTGATAACGTCCAATAAAATTGAAGGGTATATGTTGTTTATAAATCCTTAGCCTATCCCAGTTAACAGTTTCGAATAATTTAGAATAGATCATAGATATTTTTGTAATAGTAATATTTCTAATAGAGTAAGAAGGTTCGTCGGATCTTTGATTTGTAATAAGGTATGGGTTGTGCATAAGTGTATTGACATCGCCCAGGCTTTATCTCAAAGACCTGTTTATATTAAGAACTCGAAATTGTACTCTTTCACACTTAACGATTATGTTAACGCATTGATATTGAGAATTAGGAGTGAGGAACGTATCAGCAATATACCAAAATGATAGTGCCTTGAACGGTATGTGAAGAAATAGGAATCCATGTTTGGAGTAGGCAATCGTAAGAGAGTGATTATATTGTCTATATATCTCACAGTATAGAAATAGTAATCATGCGGCACTTGGGCTAATTGATACAATTAAATTAACAATTGAATTAATATTCTAATAATATATTTAAGTCTTTTAATCTCGTTTGTTGAATTTCATTATCGTATTTTAAATAGATGGTTTATAGAAATGCATTTATTTTATCATTTTATACAAGTTTATTTTATTTTTTGTTTATTTTCTACTCGTTTAGAAATTAATGTAAAAATGTGGATTTGAAATTTGGTAGATTATCTGTTAACATGGATGAATGGACCATTGTTTTAGAGTATGCATAAATGGTGATGAATCTGTGTTGATTATCCTTCGTATAGATACTGTAGGCATATCATCTTTGTAAAAACGTTTTAATCTTCTAACAAGAATCGCATAATCACTGGCCTAAGTGTAACAAAATTGTTAATAGATAATAATCCATTATTTCAAAATAAAGTTTTTTTATTACATTGTGTTTTTCTTTTCTTTTATGGTATCTTCTATCTTTAATTTTATGGTTCAAATGGTAAAGAGTGTGCTGTACAGAAGGCGGCCGAACTTGAATACTTTACGAGTATGGCTACTCTGTAAGACTTTAAGGGCCATCTTGAAAGGAACCTTGCGCTTCCAAAACGAATAAGGATTTCAATTTGATAGAAAAGTAAATAAGTTAAAAGATAGATTTCGGAAAGCAGACCTTAGGTCCCTAAATACTTCAGTTGTGGAGGGTGTACACAAAGAAGAGAATCAAACTATTACTAATCGTTAGCTGATATTCTTTTATAACCTTTGTTAAAAATAAACTTAATAAATAAATATAAATTCCTATATACGGGACAAATTACACAGATTGAGTAAGCCTCGAAGTTACGAGATACTAACTCAACGATAATATATTTTATAATAAATACTTATATGGATAAATATCCAAGACCCAGGTCAATCAGAAAAGTTATTTTCTTATCATACCCTGGCTGGGATTCGAACCCGGGACCTCTGGTGTCACAGACAGGCGTAATACTGCTGCGCCACAAAGGCCCTTCTTTGTTCATAAACAAGCAGAGAAGGACTTTCAGAAACAATTTTAAAGAATTATTAAGTACTATTTATTTTATTCAATAAATATATATAGTAACAATATTTACAATAAGTTATAACTAAGTTTCCTTTTCATCTCCTTTGGACGTTTTATCTTGCTCTTTTGAAGGAGATTCTATTGTAAAGGTCACCGGCCCGTCGTTTTGTATGGACACTTGCATGTAGGCGCCGAATTCTCCATCTGAATAATAGATATGAGTAATAAAGGATCAAACACACGCGTTGGTGTGAGTTAGGATGGCGGGTGTAATGTGAATCTGAATGAAACAAATACGGCTCGAATCTACCTTGTGTGTACCTGACTTAACCTAGAGAACATTGAAGTGCCAACGATCAAAAAGGCCTTTGAATAAAGAGAAATTCATATAAAAACAGAGCCGCCAACCTGACGTCATAATGGCGGGTGTATTTGTGTTTCGAACTGAAATATGTCGATTTTTAATGAAACAGATATATATAGATTTATTTTCAAAATAGAATACAGGGTATCATCACTAAATGACGTCAACATAACGTGAGGTTTCCAGCACTTTAGAATAGAACCAATCCATATCTTTCCCATGGATGTCATCAAACGTGACTAAGGGATAGGCTTATAAACTTCCTACTTGGGATTCCTCTCGTAGGTGATGAGCAAGCAACTTACTTGTCTATATAAATCTCAATTCCATCACGAAGCCATACAGCTGAATGTGACCTTTTAGTCTTTTTGAGATTGTTAGCTCTGTCTACCTCGCAAGGGATATAGACGTGATTGCATGTATGTATGTAATGTACATATATATATGCATGTACCTTTGATTTTTTCTGGCTGATACTGGTCCCTCAACATTTCCAAGAACTTCATGTAGAATTCCTTAGACTTTTCTCCAGGCATCGCATGGTGGAAATCAGGTTTTGTTCCCTAAAATATATTGTGAATTTAAAATAAAAAAAACTGTGAAGTAAGCATTACCATTGAATGATTTCCAATAAAAACCCAGGAATATAACTTTAAGATTTAATTTTTGATTTAAAAACAAATTTAGGTATCACATAATCATTTGTTCCTTGAATATTGTTACAATAAGTCTCAATTATATTTAATCATTATTTTCATATTGTTACTTTCATGTAAATGCTAATTTTTGATTATTTTATTGTAATGTTATATTATATAGATAGGTAACTATTGAATTTTAAAAAATGGAAGCCCTAAACTTCACAGGGTTGTTTAACCATGTATAACTACATAATAAAATAAATAATCAAACTTACCAACCTTCCAAGTATTGTATAAGGTAAACTGACTGACACACAGCACTTCAAATTGTTTTTCTACAACATTTTTCTTCCATCTTTTATTTGATTCATCATCAAAAATCTTTATGCTTAAGATTTTTCTTACACTGCAAAAAAATATTGTTTAAAATAGTAGCAGGGTACTGGTTTGATAGATCTGTTAGGGCAACACAGGTGAAAGTCAATATCAGTCTTTTTGCCAACTATTCATCTCAGGCCAAGGGTTTTATCTATAGGCCACATAGGCCAAACTAGATACAAAACATTAATATTGACCATTGACTTTCTATTCGTTTGCATGAGGGTCTCGTAATTGGAATTGTTTGATTTTTTTCTCAGGGGATCTCTTTGATTATAATTATGCTCTATCATTTGGTAACAAATGTGTAAAATTTGTCTAGGCCCTGTTCTGCCATCGATATCTTTAAATCGAATTCTTTTCACTGGAAAGTATCACAGATTATGAGCTCCATTGGACGATCAACAGGACGCTAGCAGGTAGATATTGAGCACTTACATGTATTCCATATCCTTCACAGTGTCACCATTACAAATTCCTATAAGGACACATAGTCCTTGTCCAATACTGCTGATAGGTTCGCTATTAACTGAAAAATTACAAAATCCCTAAATTTCAATAGAAAACGGAGAATAAGTTAAAAAAGTGGCAAAAAAATATATTTAAATAACCTTACCAGTGACGTTAGCGTTCATAACTCTTTGAATTAATGCCTTCATTTTTATTAAATATTTAGTTCATCTAGCCAACAATAGATTCAGAAAAACATAAATCTATATATTATAAGGTTATGTAAATAAGTCAAAACAACATAGATAAGTACTATAAGTCAAAACAAACAAATGTCAATGTCAGTTATTTGTCAAAAGGTCGATGACTTTCTACATTTTAAAAAAAAGACGAAGCAGACACAATAAAATATAAGTTTTAAATATTTGCTACTCGATAAAAAATAGCGCTAGTGGTAAAAAATATTTGTATATATATTATAAATTTATTCCATACCATCACGCCTATAAATATTCAAAACTCCACTAGCGCCATCTGTTACCAAGTAGCAAAGTTTTTAATATTTGCTACTCGATAACAGATGGCGCTAGTGGTAAAAATTATTTGTTATATTATAAATTTAAATTTATTCCATACCATCGATGAATATTCAAAAATCACGCTTCTTTTTTCGAATTTGGCAGACACTACATATGTATATATTTATTATAATTACCACAATCCCTGCGTAATTATTTGCTTTTTAATTAAGCCCTAATATCTTTCTATAGAAAAGGTTCCTAGGCAGTACCTAGTATACATAATTCCAGTTCAAATAAATTTCCTTGAACAGCATATATATTAATTTTATCTTAAACTTAATTTTTATTTTTATTTTCAACTTGGCATTGCATTGACTTCATTCATAATAAGTTAATCTGAATAGAACCCTTGAAGGCTGTTTTTGGGTAAGACAAGTTTTTACATGATGCGATTTCCATCTGAAAACCTTTGCCTAACCCATATCGGATCATGGTAAAAGCACTACGTAAATGTGCATATACCCTTAATCGCCTTTTACGATATCCATTGTTAAAAAGATGGATTGGTATTATATTCATAGTACACACTATACAGCACACTTTTTACTTACTACCTACTTACTAAACTTTAATTTAGTTGTTGGCAGAGATAATGAAATAAAGACCACTCTATCTCTTTTTGTGGAGGCTGTAAGAAGCACCTTACTTTTACGAAATGCATACCTAGATTAGCAGAATTAAGTACATATGCAGGCTCCCAACTACCAAAAAATCCCGGCAAAAAATTTTTCTCTCTGCCATCATGACGTGGTTCCACGGCATGTACACTGTTGCTTACATGCTGTCTTCTATCTTACAGAATGCAGAAAAGGCAGCGATCAAAAATAATAATAACGAAAACGTTTAATCAAGAAAGACTAGTTTATTTTATTTTCAATGTAAATTATCTTAATGCTAAAGAAGATAACCATTTTTAAGCGTATATCAAAGCTTTTTACAATATGGAGCGTTGTAATACGTATGGCATTGTAAACACCAGAATGATATCTGAGCAAGTTGTGTTCAGGCGAAAAGCGAAATAATTTATTGAAATTTTCATGAAAATTTCCATAAATTATTTCGTTATATATCGTATAAGTTATTAAGTTAAATTTACTGGTGTTTAAAATGACACTTGTATCACTGCTTAAATCTAACCAAGTAAGTATAGATAATCTGGAAACAGCGCTTCTGGATTTTCTTCAAAAATTGCTTTCAATACAACGGAATTAAGTAAGTAATATATATATACCTAATTGGGTGTTATTCCCTTCAAAACAAAAAAAAAAATACTTCAAAGTTCAAATGTCAAACATTGAATTACTTTTTTTAAACTTAATACGTAGAACCTCGATAATACGTTTGGTCACAAACATGCCATTACTTTGGTCTATAAATAAAAGAAATAAAAGTTCATACAATAAAGAAACTCTTTTTGTTTTTAATTACTGATGTCAGTAGGTAGTTATTTTTTATTTTTCTAAAAGATATTACTCTTACTATACGCTTCTTACATTTTGTACATTATTAAAATTAAAATTTGAGATGCACTATTAATTTTGAAAATACTTAATGAAACTATCACATTAGATACATAAATATATAATTACTCATATCACATTAGCAAAACTTATGAGCCCTAAATAGGGAATACTTTTTGGCAATAAATAAATAAATAGGTACTTAAGTATGGCCAAAACGAAAAGTATATAAAATATGTACTACAATTTGAAAATTATTTTGTTATTGGTTACTGAAATAATACATCTACATTCAAAATGAACACAGTGCCAGGTAGATCTGTGCTTTTGTTGATTATTATTATTATAAATGCAATAATAGCAAGGTTTACACGCTAGCATTACTGTACCTACCTACCCAGGTATTCATTTTATTTTGTGAACAACATGCGAACAAAATATTTTACGAATTATTCCATATTTACATAATATGTATATCTATCATAAAATCTTAATTACTTAAATTGTTCGTCATAATTGTATTTCACTTTAAAGAACTGTATTTTCGCATAAAAGTATTATGTGGGGTATAAAAGGTGAATTTGCATCGTGTGTAACCCTTGCGTTGACATTTAATTATAACAAAACAATAAATAAGTAATTTTAAACTATCTTATTATTATAGAGTATTTAAACCTTACCCAGTTCTCGTGAGAGTGAAAAAAGTGATGTAGCACAATAAAAAATTAATCGAGGATATTTAAAGTTGTTATAATTTTAACTCATTCCGACATTGTGTTTAGTTACATATTCAAAAATATTTGCAAATTACAGAATAACAACACAGTTATGTTTTATTTTAATTTTTATACGCATAGATAACCTACCTAACACATTGAACGGTACTTATGAATACTAAAATGGTACCTAATGTGTATTTATTTTTATGTAAGTGTTAGTGTATCAACACCACACCACATTGTCAACTCACAGTAGGTAAAAAGATACGCGTATATTACTTTAAATATATGTTCTTGAATTTTTTTTAAATTCTGATAATGTTGCTTTATAAATTTCTCACTATCTAAACTATATTATAAATTTTGTACCTAACATGAAATTTCTTCATGTTATATCGGTAGATAAAGAAAGCTTTATTAACGTGTTCAACATTCATGCATGATACCGCAAGTCCCAAATTTGCTAATTATTACAGAAATAATTCTTTTATTCAGCTTAATTTTTGCTATTTTTACTATAAGTTCCTACTAAACTTAGGTACTTACAATTGGTGCAAGTATAATTACATGTATTCAAGGCTTTACTGGATGAGCACTAAATTTAACATTAAAAAGGTACAACATCGAATTCAAAAGGAAATGTACGAAGACGTAGGTATCTAGAAACATTAACAGCCTCAATATTACAACCTCGGAATCACATACATGTAAATAAAGTATCCTAGAATAACCACAACGATTCGTTTTAAGACACTGCATTTTAATCTTTATTGCTGGAAGATTAATAAGAAAAATAATTCTAAAGATTTAATTTCAGAATATTCTAGATGCATTTAAAAAAGAACGAGATCTTTTTGGACAAAAAATAATTACTTACAACATAATTGCCTTAATCATAATATTTTTAATTGTAGTTCATCGACTGGCATTTATCATTGATAAAAATAGCGTCATTTAAGCTACTATTTATAGCCTCAAAACGTATGCCAAAGATTGCGTTACTTTTTTCTGCTAAATCTATGATTGTCTTTTTAATATCTTACTTGCTTTGAGCACGATATTATTTAAGAACTCTTTTATGACTCAGTTGAAAGGCAGTTTAAATGAATGTTCTTAAGATCTCTCACTAGGTTATACCTATAAGAAAGCTAATAAAAGTGAAAGGTAGATACTTACCTAATAAACAACAATAGACTAACATTAACAGGTCATAAATTAACAAATTATTAGTACTTAGTCAAATAAGTCAAATACAATTGAAGGTTGATTGTAAATTAATACAGTACGAGTAACGACCTCCTTTAGTATGTGCGTTCCTATAGTAAGGCTTTTTTGATGCTGTTTCACTGTTATGAACGACTTAATTAGACTTATATGTAAAACACTGATTAAAAATGACCACATTCAATAAAAACAGTACAATTAAGTAAACAGTCACATTTATGGGCAACGTGTACAACGTGAGACCAAATTTCACAATTGCACAAGCTTAAAAAAAACAATCAGTCGAAAAATCACATTTTGAATTTAAACGTTGGATTCTATTTTGACGGGTATGTTGTTTTTGAACGTTTGAATTTGGAATTGGAGTTCTTGGGGGATACCATAGAGCCGGACGTGTTCGACATACCTCCTTCTATTTTCTGGATTGCTCATGACTGACGCTATGAATTCCGATGTTTCTTTTTGTAACGCTATGATTTTTTGTTGGATAAGCCTGTTTTTGTGCATCAGTGCTATGGTCCTCCATGCTAGTTCCAGAATAACTCTGTTTTGGGCTACTTTGTTGACTTGCGCAGGAGGGCATGGTGTGACAGGTTCCTCGGTTGTCGCGGGAGCCGCTAAACGCTGGAGTCTTTCCAACCGTCTAGCCTCTCGCAGCCGGGTCACATGAGACCCTGTAAACAAACAGAAAGAAAATATAAGTATTCGTATCGTATCTAGTTTCATTGTTGAACATAAGAAAACTACTTAAAATTGAAACTGAAAATTTATAATAGAGTATACTTATTACATTTGGCACTGACTGTACCAATTATAGTCAGTCACTTGGAAACTATCAATAGCTTTATCAATCGATGACCGTTTATAGATAACGCAAAATGTAAATACTATAAACTAAATACGAATTTAAAAAGTATATGGCTATCTTTAGTAAGTATAAAATAACAAAATTGTGACCTCATTCCTTATTTACCTAGAGAAATAATAAGTACAGCTACTAAGAATTGAATAAACGAATATGCTAATCAATTTACTGAATAGACTTTATATTATTACCACATTTAGTTTTCTCAAATTGTACAATAATTCGAATTATGTAACTTCAATTATAACGAAATCGGATTAAAAAGTGTACTTAAATCTTCTTAAAAGTTTGAAAAACCCAGGGAAAATAAAAGGATAAATGAATCACAATGAAAAGTTTTAATTCTCGAAGTCAATCCGCTTTTCTTTAAGCGAACTTTCTTCGCAAATAAATATTTTTCTATAGAAGTAAATGATGCAAAAATAATTTTGAATAAAAGATGTAGTCGTACTTAGTTGTTTAAGAATTCTGAATATAAAATGGGTTAATTTAAATGTGAGATTATAAAACTAAGTTGAAATATAAAAAGAATAATGGGTGAAACAAATAAAGTGTTAAAAAACCCTAGTACTTATGTTCAATTAAATTAGGAACATTCATATATGGCGGTATAGCAATTGATTTGATAGTCACGTGCGCGTGCGTAGTGATGTTTTATAATTTCTTACGTCACCTGCCAATTTGTCATTAGGTTTATACTACGCGACGCGACACTACGCGATTGATAGTGACGTAGAAGGCTGAGTACGATACTCTGATAAGGTGTAGTACATGTTTACAGCTGTGTGTAACTAATTTTACTTGATTAAAATGTAATTTATGACGAAATTCTGGTTCGCCTGTATAAAAGTACAAAAGGTATGTTCCAAGCACTACGATTAATTCAAAATTATTTGTAATGTCTTCGGAAGCTCAGTCACCCGGTGAACAATGTTAGGTTTATAGTCACGTTAAGATACGGCGTGCGTTCAAAAAGCTGCCAACAAAAACAGAGTGCGCGTGTCTGTGCCACGTGACACTGCGCCAACTACCACACGGCCGCGGAACAATTCGACTGCAAGGAACTAGCGGCCGATGCGATGCAATATTGCCTTTTAAAAATAAAACGTTCCATTTTTAACTGATAAATAAAGTCGAAGAAATGTTTTTAAATATGTTACTGGCTGACTTGAAATAATGCCTATAAGATTAAGTAGGAAATATTGTTGTGCAGTATGAATCATTAAAATCCTGTATTTAGCCGGTTGATTCACCCAGATTAATAAAGTAGACTTTTAATGTTTCCTTATATATCCTTGGAAAAATATAACCTAAGAGTTATACACAACAGGTCAAATAATTCACCGAAGAACAAAGGCGACCTTTTTTATTTCTATCACTCAACTTAGCAATTAGTGACCCAAGCTTTGGTGCACAAATAATGTACCTACCTAATCAGGAAAATGATTTTATAAAAGCGTATGGTATTTTTATTAATGTTATATTAAAATTTGCGGAAATAATAAACTCTGTTACATTATTTATTTTTAATAGAGCTTACATATATGTATATTTTTATAATAGATCATTATTCTGTTATTTTTTTTCTTGGTAGACAGTGATGTTCACATGTCTATTTAACGTGAAAGTCGCTTTAACCTAGTAAAATAAATACACATGAATTTCCTTGACTTATTGCCTATATTATGCTGAAAATTACAATATTCAAGTGACCTCGTAACGGGAGGAATAAATGAAAAGTTTTACACACAGTTTCCGAGCGTAACTGTAAAACGTATTCCCACGGTGATAATGCTATAGGATATTAAGCCTTATTGTGATTAGTGTAGGATATATATTGGAGTGGAATTATTTACACCACGTGAGCTAAACAATGAAGTGACGCTAAGGAGGTGAACAACCTTTCATCATGCAAGCCTTGGCTTGGTTCGAGCGGTGAGAATTGCCAATAGCATCGGGATTCGTTTTGCGCGTAGTTCTAAAGACGTAAATAAAACGGAATTGACCTAAATAAAAGCCTTTATTGTAATCTAAATGTATTGCGAAAGAATATTATTAGTGGATAGTAGGTATGTAGGTAATTTCAGACCAGAAAAACAATTTTAAAATATACGAAATCTCTTATTTTAATTGTAGATGACATTTACATAACACTATGCTTCATTGTTAATATTTATCAAATGTATACACGTGCTGAAAAATAAACCATTAAATATTCCCCTTCACACGTGACTAGTATGGTAATAAGGCATAGCATTAGTTTACTACTACAGCAAACAGGAATACATCATTTATTCCTATAAATATAGGAAAATTGTGCGAAAATATTGACCCACTTATAAAAGAGAGCGGCTCGTTTTAATTTTTTCCGGCTCGTTTTAATTTTTTCCATTTATCATATAAAAATTCGGAAGAATGAAATGAAGATGTCAGTTTGTAGTTTTTCTAATTACGAGTACCTACCTGTTTCATTAACTACATACCAGAAAAAATGTCTTCTATTAGTTCGCGTATACACTTAGAACTTACTAGAACTTTTCGTTACTTAATTTGTTATGCTTTTTAAATCGTGGAGATATGTTTTTAATTGAATTTGAACTAACAGGAACGAACGAAACCTTTCTTTCGTTTATTCATTGTAATTATTATTATTTGACTGTATTTCAGCTGCAATCTTACTGACAAGGACAAAGCACGGTGTCAAAGATCTAACTTTAAATACAGGCTAAATACAGACGATTGAAGGAGACTGCTGGAATACTCGTACAGAGTGACTGCCGCGTAACCTTCGCAATCCACAGGCATACACTTTGGGGTCAATTCACGAAGCATGACAAGTAGGGTGGTCCTTATTTTACAAAGTGAAAAATAACATCGGGGCACCTTGTCATTGCGTTCTTTATGCTATAAAATGAACTCAGTTTTTTTTATTATTTTTTTTTATTTATATTTAGGGGTCGCGCCAAACATTAGAAAATTAAAAAAAAAACTCAAAACAAAAGAAAGGCTTATGAATGAAATTCCTGACGAAATTTATAAAAAGTTATGATCTATCTATTTTAATGGCTCATAGGCGAGCACCAGTTGTTATTTTGCTCTCCTCACCCCCCCTCTTGCCATACATTAACAAGGACATGCCCCGCAACTAGTTCGCTATCAGCCGTAAGTGTGAGCGCAAGTCGGTAATGTTTACGTCCGTTATCAAGTCTGGACGCCGCTAAATTAAGCAACAGGAAAGCTGCAATTGTAATCACATCTACGCTGAAATGTGCTGGGTCGGACCCCATGGAATTTTCTGTGAATAGATTGTCCATTCGTCGTCATCGGATAAAGCATCGTAAAGAGATGACAGAGACGTTGAAACGCGAATTCACTACTCACTTGCCTTTAACTATTCACTGGGATGGAAAGCTAATAGAAGACTTTACTGGGCACGAAACTGTGGATCGTCTTCCTATTTTGGTGTCAGGACAAGGAATCGAACAACTACTACCGGTCTCGAAACTGGACCGTGGAACAGGAGAAGCATGTGCATCAGCATTGTATGCTACTATACTGGATTGGGGACTGAACGATAGAGTTAAATGCATGTGCTTCGATACGACTGCAGTCAATTCGGGATTGAGAAATGGGGCATGCATACCATTGGAGCAATAAATGGAGAAAGATATGCTTTGGCTTGCATGTCGCCATCATATACTGGAGATAATGCTAGGAGCCGTCGTGAGTACAGCTCTAGGTCCATCAAGTGGGCCTGACATGTTGATTTTTAAAAGATTCAGGAATCACTGGAGCAAAATAGACCAGACCTACTGCAAAACAGTCGCATCTGATCCTCATTCGCTGGAATCTGTACAGAAAGAGACTCAAAATTATGATTTCCTTCGCTCAGAACCAACTCAACGACTATCAACCTCGAGATGATTATAAAGAACTACTCAACCTCACCATTATGTACCTAGGAGGACTTCCTGAGAAACAAGCATCA
Organism: Amyelois transitella; assembly: GCF_032362555.1. Lineage (NCBI taxonomy): Eukaryota > Metazoa > Arthropoda > Insecta > Lepidoptera > Pyralidae > Amyelois > Amyelois transitella. Next base: position 5,541,148 of record NC_083523.1, read on the forward strand.
TTTAGAATGGCAGCTGGACTGCACAGGGCATGCTGGATGGCAAAAGCTGTATATTGCTTGAAAATATTCTTATTTAGACACCGGTTCAAAATGACCAAAAAAGAAGAAAAAGGAATTAAAGATGTTTGCATCTTTTCAGTCATGATTTACGTGAAGTACTAGAAGGTATCAAGCTTCTGTTGCTTTGTCAGCTCCCAAAAATGACTTGCAGCTATTAAAGGACCTGACAACATTCGAATATATAAGTCCAGATCTATTCAAAGTAGCTCTAAAAAAAATTATGGGACATCTGTGGTACTTGGCAGAAAGAGCTCGTATCATTTGCATTTTTCGATGACGAAATTGCATCAGATACCAAACGAAAAATGGTACAGGCGTTAGAAAAAGAAGGTCTCGATTTCTCTCCGAAAAGAATTAGTTTGGATACGAAAGACATTGCAAGAAAAAATATCGATGACTTCGTGTCCAGTAATTCACTTCGTTTCTTTGAAATACTAGGAATTTCATCTCAATTCTTAAAAAAAGATGTGAATGACTGGCCAGAAGATGATGAGTACAAAGCTGGAGCATTGTGCGGTCCATAAGGGTTGTGAATGATATTGCTGAACGTGGTGTTGCGTTGATGGAGGAATATAACAAGTTGATCACCGCCAATGAAGATCAAAAGCAATATCTCTTTTTGATTGTGAAAGAATTTAGAAAAAAATATCCAGATTCTAAGAAATCAACACTGATTAAGTAAAATTTTTAATTTTTATATGTTTTATGTTTGAGCTGGATTATTTTAATAACTTAACGTGTCAATTTTCACTGCTAGGAATAAATGTGACCATTTAGAAAAATACATGTATTTATTTTTTCTTTCCAACTTTAAAAGTCGCGTCGCGACCCTTAAATATTAATATTAAATTATGAAAAAAATACCAAGTAACTTTCTAACTTTACATATCACTATGCGAGGGTGCCTCACCATAAATTAAAAAAAAATTTTTTTTTTGGTATTTAAGGACCACCCTAATGACAAGGCAAGTCTTATTAACTCTTTCGTTCTATACCTTTCGGAATTCGAAGCGACTGAAAGCATGAGATTCTAAGACATGCATATATGTTTATATATTAAACCGTTCTCTTTATTTTTCATAAAAATAATGATTAGTCAGCCACAAACGAGAACCAAAATTGGTTAAGCTTTGAACGAATGCTAGATGGCGTTAAGCAACCACCGCCGCCTTTAGCCTTCCATAGCTCGGAATCTTTTTTCTTTGCATGCGGCAATCAGTTTTTTAACCGACTTCAAAAAAAGGAGGAGGGTTTTCAATTCGACCGTATATATTTTTTAGATATCATCACAGTTTTGCGTTTTGATATCTAAATCTATTTTGTGTAAAAAGCTCGTTAGACGAAGAATTTCACGGAATAGGCAAGATCAGATTTATTCAAAATTACCTAAAATTCACCTAGAAACCTTGGCTAGAGTATTCTTCTTCAGAAAGTGATCTTGCCGCTGTGAAGGGGCGATAGGTATGTAACGTTGCCCATTTGTATAATCAATAAGGGTTTTCGATAAAAATATAATAAATATTTCATAAACAACAAAGACCTCAACGATTCACGTGACTATTCAAATGAATGATAATAGCGTTGAGTGTAGACAGACAGATTGTTTTGTTAAAATTGAAAAAAAAATTAAATTATTAAATTAAAAAATCGTCCGTCACACATTAAAGGAAAAACTGGACTTCCTGAAATGCAATTCAGTAAGTACAGTAGTACCTAATTAAAAAAAAATACTCATAAATTAATAATATTCTGAAAACATATTTCATTTTTTCCCTGCTATGTATACGGAACAATTGTTTTGTTCATGCTGCCTTACCGCGCAAATTGTAACAATACCAACCTATATATTTGTTTCAAACAATCATTCAATATTAATTACACAATTTAATTCAATATATTATCAAAATATTATCGTTATATATAATATAGGTATTTATTATTCATTCCACTATAAAACTAATTAAAATTAAACATTTTTTAATGTAAAAATAACTGAAAATTATATTTACATTAAAAAAATGCATAAGCTTAGTCTACACAGTGCGGTAGGTCAGTGTGTACAAAATGGAGTCAGCAAAAGCCGCTTTTACCTGACACCATGGCTAACCATCTTATATTTATAAAAAAATAAAAGATATAAGAAAATCACAAACCTTTTTTTATTTTCCTTGTCCTTTTCTCACACATTTTTGTAGAACACAGTTTAAAAAACACAAACACTGGCAGTCAAGACTCGAGTATACTCGGGCAGCTATATACGCGCGTGGTTCGCTCGAGATTCAAACGTGGAATGAATGGTTTGTTTGAAAATCGAATATGCAGACAGAGCTCTGGGCGCCGTCGCGCGTCGCAGACCGAGGCTGGCGAGGCAAAATAGTAGTGTTGTCATTCCACTTTCGGTATCTCCCTTGAAGAATGTAAACATTAGAAAATTGATTTGTCACGACCACTTACCTAATAATATTTGTTTCTTGTGTCTTTAACGTATATAAGTTTTGTTGGTTTATTACAATGATGTAGGTGTCAAATTCCTTTAAATCAGATAAAAACAAAACAGGCCGTTAGTTTCCAGAACTAAATCGGAGAGCTTGTTGTCGATAAATTAGGTTTAAAATAAATAATAAATTTTGGTCGCAATCCAAAAAACATTTAATACTTTTGTCGTTAGATTTCGTTTTTTTTTACATTATGTAAGTATAACCTTATTAGATTATTGGTCGGAGCACTAAGGTCAACCACTACGCCTACGAGTCGTCGTAGCCGACCGTGATAATTTATGTTTCGTAGCAGTTCGTAGCACTTTATCAATTTTCGTAGCGAACTCGCTACGACCACTTTATTTACATAGCTCATATTTAGCTTATTTCATATTGTTTTTTACATTTACGAAATTTCTATTTAATTAATATTCAATTTTAGCTGGACGGCTTAATGATGTAATCAAATTTTATTTCACTAAATAAAAACAAATTCCCTTTTACTTTTACCATTTTCCCAGCGGTTTTTCCCCACTCACCCTGGCAGCCCCGACCAGTGGTGGGTAGGGCACACCGCGCATGGACCAACACGTGGCAACTCGATTGTTCGCTATCTGTCGCTCACTGAGCTACGAAACCTGTAGAGGTTTTTAATAAAAAAATAATAAATATAAATGAAATATTAAAAAAATTATGGGCAGGGCCAGGGAGACGCCAGAAGAGGTCTATTCAACAAAAGGTGAAACCCTGGTACTGGACTGTAGATGATAGAAGTGGGAAATACGAACGAGATGTTGTTCTCTTAAATCTGTTAATGATGGGTGGGCAAACTGTCACTATTTGAATCATGGCATTTTGTCATTATTGGTGGATCTCTATATTATGTACATTAACTGTAAGTATTGGCCACGATTCTATTCTAAAACAATTTGTTACTGTATTAGTAATTATAGTAACTGATAATTGATATGCACACACATAAGGCAAAAAATGATTCACCTTTGCGTGTTTCTTTCTAATTTCAGACACTTTTTCCATTATGTCCCGTCAAGGAAACAAAACATCAATCAACCAATTTCCGTATGGTTCCCGGCACTTAAGAATAGGACCACTCTACATTTTCCAAAGGATGTTGTAAAAGGCGACGTAGTGAAAGGCTAATAAACTTTGAATACTTCTTGTATGCAATGCGCTAGCAACCTGTCACTTTTTGAACCTCAATTCATCATTAAGCCATAGTCTTTTCGACAATAGTGTCGACAATAGTGTCGAAAAGACTATGGCTTAATGATGAATTGAGAATTGAGTGTAGTGGCTCTGTATACCCCGCAGGCGATATAGACGTGATTGTAAGTATGTATGTTTATATGAATCTTTATTTGTATACTAAATAAATAGTACGTTCTAAGCTCATTGTAACGAACGTTGTTAATGTGACGACGCGTCGGGTAAACATGCATGGCAACGGAATCGCGACGTGACCAGTGACTCACATGCAAGAGTGTCTCCGTCCCCACCGTAAAGTGCAATAGAGTTCTAATTTAGAATTTTGTTTTTTTCTTTTTTTTATAGATTAGCGTTAGCTGTACGGGGCGATTTAAGATTTGGCGATTTTTTTCTCATTCTTATTTTTTCTTCTTATTTTGAAAATTCGCCTTGTCATATTGCCTTTGTCATCAAGTTGCCACTAACGAGATCTATTGTAAGAGCTGAAATTATCCTGTTGAAAAACTAGCTAACCCGATGGCCTGTACACCACAATCACCTCATCCTCTCACCTCCCACCTCACAGACAGAGAAATAGCAAACTGTGAGCGCAAGACAATTTTCGCACATTGAAAATTAAGAAACCTTTTTATGATACCTTACTGAAGATACGCTATAACTAACTTAAGAATGTCCAAATCACTACATTGTTTAGAAAAATAGAAATTCAAAATTTTTTGTCAATATTATGGGACATTTCAAACATCACTTATTTTTACGTTGAATAAAATATTTAAAACTGTTTCTTAAAGTTTACCGCCGCTTTCAAAGCGTTAGTGCAGAAGAAGAAGTAACAAACTGCACTGCAGCAGTTTCTTGAATAACGTCAACTTCACTAGAGTATAAATCTTACCAAAATATTTTATTTTTTTACTTAAACATGGATTTATTTTTAACTATAAATACACGATAGGAGCGGGTCAATGGTATTGCGACCTAAATAGGAAAGTAGCAACTTCTGTTGATTTAAACAAAATTTGTTTTGATAACAATTCTACTGATTGTAGATGCGAATGGACGATAAAGAATGATATTGATGTCTGTGCCTGTACAATATGCGAATTTATTATAATTCATTAATCTATACTTTGGAAATAACGATATCTATCTTTAATACATAGGTATAGAAATGACACGTCATTCCTTTCATAATTATTCAAAAATATAAATTATTAAAATAAAGCGGCTTACTACTTTTAAGACTAGATAAAAAGCATGCTTGAAAGATAATTTTTGTAAATAAAAAATGTATGTACGAAAATCTTATTATTTATTTGGTGGCCTGTTTGGTGCAGTGGTAGTGTTCTTATCTCAGAACCACCGGTTCCGGGTTCGCACCCCGGTCGAGCAATGAACTAAAAAGTTCGTTGCTCAGCTTGACCTGGCCGGAGGAATAAAAAAATATTGAGTGTTGGATATCTCGGGCTAGTTCAAAATGTGGGAATAATCCTATATAGGTACATACATCTGCCTGTTACTAAAACAAAAAGAAAAATATCTCTTAATTTCTGTTCCTGCGAGAATTTCTGGAAACCCTCTCTTAAGGTCTTTAATTTCAATTTATTAACATTTCGGGAACTCCATATTATTTTTACTTCTGGTCCAGTCCGCGTGAAAATCATCCCCGTAACAATGACGTAAGAGACAGACGGGAATGATCTGTCTATTAAGGGCCCCCTCACACTGAGCGCAAGACGACGACTCTCAAAAGAAGTCCAGTGTCGGAGGTCCTAAAAGGAACCGAGCACCTCAAATTGCAGCCCTTTTTGCTGTTATTGTAAATAAATCATCGATTTTGAAAACTTCCAAAATTACCGTAACTTTGGAAGTTTTCGCGAATACTTCCCGAAATATTCCTGAAAACTTCCAAAGTTTCCGAAACTTTCGGTAATTTTCACCTCTACTCAAGATTCAAAACAGGTAAGTTTTTTCCTATCTGGAAAACGGTCCACTTCTTGTTTTACATGACGAACACATCACGTTGCATCAAACATGGCCATTAGTGAATCATTACATTTGTATTTCTTTGCCGCGTGTTTTGGCTCTTTTTATGTTGTAGTCACGATTTGTTTCTTTTTTAATGGAAAATGGTTATATAAATTTGCGTAGGTAAGTTATATAATGCATGTAGGTTGACATTATTGGAAAAAAATCATTTAATCCTTTTTCGTGTTATGAACGCGAGAGTTTGTAAACCTTTGAGAATGATGTAAGATGGATAATTATGAATATGATATATTGGATGGTTGGATAATGTTATTCAATCAAACGATTTTTTTTGGAACTTGCCTACCCACCTGCAATTTATCATATAGGTAGGTACCAATCCTTCTTTATTAGTACACCACATTAGAAATCTACATGTCAAATTTCAAATCTCTAGACCCAGCGGTTTAGCATGTGCGTGATGAAATTCATTCAATCTCTTATACATATATTAAGATTTTTTTAAGTAGGTTGTGTCGTGGATCGTACACCAAGAACTAAGTTTGATGATTCAGATTTAAGTGTAACTTTCCCATTTTCTCGACATTGTTAACAAATACTTATTTCTTTTCATCAGCCACCCTGTGTAGACATAATAAGCAACAGACTCGTGTAATAAATAGCTCATGTATACGCTGCAGTTTGTTATTATAATCGATTTTGGGGTTCCGTTAATAAAGAGCAAATAGTATGAAGTTAATATTAAAATAAAAAAACCTTGAAAAAAAAAGAAATAAAACAGCTTGGTAACAGACAAAAGGCAAACCTAAATTGAAGTAATCTTTAATTTTGTTGATTACTAGCGACCCGCTCCGGCTTCGCACGGGTTGCATTAATAGACATAAACCTTCCTCAGAAAACACTAATTTCAAACAGGAACAAAATCTTAATAGACTTTTAAATATGTAGTGATTAAACAAAATCTGTTCGATTTAGGCATCTTGTAGGTATTCTTAATACCAAACCAGCATGGTAGAGTGTCTATAAATAAATATTATAAAATATTAACCGAGTAGTTCTGGACACATTGTAAGTGTCAATCAATGAAGCGGTTCACAAACTTGGCATTTTGTTTTTATATGATGGATTAACAGTATCAGAATTCTGACCAATCTTGGCCTAGAGTCTTTTTAATTATTTTCTGTCAACCCCGTAAGGAATAAAGCCATTGTATGTCGTAAGTGATAAAAATATTAAATATAAATCTCTTGAAAGGAAAAACTAATAAGTTATACGGAACCCTGCGACCGTGCTCCATTTTATCAAGCATCAGACATCTAAATCGACGCTTTATAGTTACAATAGGCGATAACAACTTACATTACAAATAGTTTGCAACATTGTATTGGCTAGACCGTTTCAGCATGCGCCAACACGAGGTTAAGGCAGGTCGGGTATGCACGTTGTGCGTTTCACGTGGGGGGGCATGTGTGACTATGTGTGCTGTGTGTGTGTGTGTGTGTGTGTGTGTGTGTGTGTGTGTGTGTGTGTGTGTGTGTGTGTGTGTGTGTGTGTGTGTGTGTGTGTGTGTGTGTGTGTGTGTGTGTGTGTGAATGCGGCGCCATGAAACGATGACGAGTTGCGTACATGTGTACTGATCAAGCATTCCGTAGAATATAGTCATCTTGTTCGGACAATCCAGTGATTCGATGTATCTTCCCTATCAATATCCGAATCAACTGATCTCGTACATACATACATACAAAATGAATAATTCCAATGTTTCTGGAATATGACATGAATCGATACAGTAAGGATATTACAGTACCTTCATATCCGGGCACCCGGCAAGTATTGATCGATGTCTCATCACACTGCGAGCTCGGTAATCTATTTATGGAACCTAGCTACCCTAGGTACAGTCAGCACCGATAGTTACTTTGAAAGTAGGATAAAGAAACCTGCTATACATAGCGCTGTTGAGCGTCGGTGGCCGAATTGGTACGGTGCCTAGATAAAATGCGTGAAGCGCGTAGAGGCACAAGTTCCAATCCTTCTTCGGCCATGTACCGAAGATTATTTTCGAAGTTATGTTCGTAATGGATATGCCTACAAACTTGGGATTCTATTTTAAGCGTTGGGTTAGCAAACTGTCACTATTTGAATGTCAATTCTATCATTAAGCCATATAGCTGAACGTGGCCTATCAGTCTTTTCAAGTCTGTTGGCTCTGTCTACCCCGGAAGGGATATAGACGTGACCATATGTATGTAGGTATGTATGTATGTTATGTTCATTAGTTTGAATACTAGCTGATACTATTACGGTGAGAGAAAACATCGTGAGAAAACCTGCACATTCAAGCAAAAGGATGTGTCCTATACCTACTGGTGTAGGTTCCCCTGCAAAGGTTACGGAAGTCAGATGGCAGTCGCTTCAAGGCTTCTGGCTTCGCTTCAGCTCAGAAACAGTAGTTTTCACTTTGTGAGTGCTTTCGTCAATAAGTCATCTCTAAATATGTTAATAAAAATACTATAATAAACATTTTGCGATATGATGCTGCCGACCTTACTTTCCATCCCCCATCCATCCCACATTTACTGCGAATTTTATCTTTCAAGAGGTTCTGTCTCGCATGTTTTTGTATGGGAATAATTCACAGAATCCTTAATGAGTAAGATTTCTATGAAAATATCATTAACAACCTACATAGTAATAATCACTCAAAAGTATAAAAAGGTCTTTATGATAAGATTTATATCAAAAGAAAAATGTGAATTTGATGTAGAACATTTCTAAGTCCCCATGCCGTAGTCATGAAAAACTGTATGTTCTCAAAAACTTCTAAGGTATACCAAACTTGTTTATTTGTCAACGCTACATAATGTATCACGAAAAGTAAATATTCCTTTTTTAAATATGTTAGTCCCGATCCCGAGCCCTTCAAAAAAGACGAGGTTCTAAATTCGACCGTATTTTACCCGAAGCGACTTTCATCTGACCTACATAGCCTTTGCAGGGGCACCAAACCTGTATTTAGATCCTGTGATATTAAACACGAAATAAATAACTTTGTCATTCCACTAGTGTGAAATCACGAGTAAAAGTAAATAAGAAGATAATATGACTTACAATAATTATTACGTGGGTACACAATGACTTGTAATCAAGAAATGACGTATGATATAAGTATTTCTGACAACGATAACCTCGGACATTTTTGTAACTACGTTTTAAGGCAAAAATAAAACTTTTTGTACTTATCAATACTTGTTATTGGTACTTCGATTATGACTTCGATCCTGTGAGTAAGTCAGATGTTTAACCTACGTTACCTTTGCGTGCAAATCTAACACATACTGGATCAGGATTACACTTATAATTGCTTGAATGTGCAGATTAATTCACCACGTTTTCCATCACCATAAGAGCTTAGGATGTTGATTTAGCCGTCAGCGAATAAACATTCAGTTATAATACGGGTTGGTGAACTAGTAGTAACTACTATTTAAGGATCAGTTTTGTTCACTTTGAACTAATTACAGCCTGTAAAATGCGACTATGTAGCTATACGAGTATCGTGCCCAGCTTGCTTGTTATTCCAAGGTCCCCAATGCAGTAAATAGTTATTATATTTTATTACAATGCCAAAGGTACAAATATGAAACATTGTATAAGTTAGTTACAAATGAGTGAGAAACTACATAAGTTAACATAATATTATGCCATGTTATGAAGGCTTACGTACATGTAATTATTATTGAAATTACTATGAGCAATTGGCTCAGATTCCTTGACCTTTTCTTGACGTTTTTTTTTTATGTTCCAAAAAAGTAATAATGCAGCAATGATTTTAATGAGCTTAGACGTTTTCGCTACCGGTAAAAGTCATGAAATACATAGGTATACCTTCTCTTTAGAATCTCCTCCATAGAATTTGATTAAGTAAGTATAGTTCCTATACTTATTAAGTCATAACTACTTGTTTATTTTGAGTTTTATTCAGTGAAATATGATTTTCCCAAAGTCCCAAGTCCCAAATAAGTTAATGTCCCTTGAGATTGCCCCTTTTTTCGTCAATTTCGTTAGAAGCAATAAAAGTATGATGGCAAATTAAAACTATAAAATTCACAAGAATTTCATCAGATTTTTATCAGCCTACAGCACCATATCGTGTTACTAATGAATGTCCACGTTTAAACAATTATACCTATGAGACAATATCATTGCATCATAACTCATAACAGTACGTGTGGACTGGGTGATAGTAGGTCTTCACGTTGTTAAACACGTTGCGTAAACTAGCGAATATGCAGACAAAAAGCTTTTGGTTAAGAACATTAAATTTTATTTTTTTCTTTTCTTATGATTTGAGATTAAAATTTCTTTAGTTATCCGTTAAAAGTATTGGTGGTCGAAAAACCTCGTCTTCATAGATGCAGGGACACAACTGGGATTTACACCATTATGTTTTTTTCCAGGAAGATAAAACTGTTTTAACTGAATTGAAATTAAGATGAGAAATAAGAAAATCAGGCTTGTTTCAACTACGATCAAAACAATTTCGAACTCCCGGTTATCGAAAATTCTTTCTGAACCGAATTATGTTAATTATAAACTTGCCATCCCTTCCGTATTAAGCAAGCGTTTCAAAATGAGATTGTAGGTGAGTTGTCAATAATGTCAAAAGAATTTAAAAAACAGAATGTTCCTGTATTCGGAAGAATAAAGTAATCGCACTTTATTTCTATACCCCCGGTGTTCTTTATTGCTGATGTGTGAAAATGCAATAAATAGATTAATAGCTCCTGATGACAGATATGTTACATATAGCGAACATATTTGTAATTTACTAGCACGTACTTCAATAACCAAATACATTTTGAACATGTCTTTGCTAACAACTGTAAGGTTTCATAAATTTTCATACAAACGTCGTAAGTTTAGGCAATATTCATACAAACGTCGTAAGTAAGGCATAAATGCATTTTTAAGCCTTCACTCTATTGACTTTTTTAACAGATGGTATCAGCTGGAATATCAGTTGGCGCATTCGTCATCAGATCACCATAGAGATTGCAATAAATTAATGCTTATATTCCATATAAGTCGCCTTTTACGGCGTTCATGGTAAAGGTAGAGTGGCTCTATTCTTATTTTATTTCAGGGACCATATGGCAAAAAGGGCGATTTGCTGGTATTCGAAAAAATATTTCCTCCGCTAAGTTATAGCCGAGCATGTGCGTAGTAAAATCTCGTGTAAATCTAGCTATTTTCAATTGCACGAAAACAAAATGTGTTGAGATGTAGTGATGTTTAATTCATATCGATGTGTACAAATATCACGTTGTTAGGCATTCACTGTCTGGGTGTCTCTGTAGGTACATGTGCATAAGTTGAAAAAAAAAATGCGCAAATGTTCACTGCAAAAAGCGAATCGGTTAGGGATGACACTTCCGTACAATACGATAAGATAAAGAGAAACGATTCATTGTGAACGATAATAAACCTAATTACATACAAAAAACTTTCACTTTAATAAGATTTTTGTAACACTGTTGGCATAAAGAATTTGGTCAATATTATAATCAAAATAAACATAAAAACCTTGTCCCGGTTGTAACCTCACCTCTTTGGACAGACAGATTTTAACACCAAGCGACTTCCTGCAACCTTTGAAGGGGAACATTATCATGATCATGAAACGACAGAGGTGAATGTTGATAACTCTTCGGTAAAAGGTATAATGTTATAATAATGGTCTTTTCTTAGACAATTATCCCATCTTATCAAAGGGTCAAACACTAAAATGCTACAATCCTATCGTATCCTATAATACATACGAAAGATGTGTTTGTTATTTCACACAAAATAACTGAACGGATTTTCATTAAACTTTACAGTAACAGTTATACAGCTTAAACATTGGAATAATGTGCTTAACAAGTTAAAATTTAGATTTTTTATATGGCGGACAGTGATAAAAAGAAACATAAAACTATTCGCTTGAAAATGAATTCGATGGAACTCGTGAAAATTATTTAAAGCCTTCCATTTTTATGACAAAAGAAAACCTAACAGGACTAATTATAAATATAGAACGTTTTGAGAAACTCCATTCACCTAGAATAGATAAAATAAAATTAATCGTCATATTACTCGTAGTTAATTGAACGCAATAAAGTCTTTAACTTGGTATTGATTGCGGAGTGTGTTTCAATCGTCGTTAAACAATTGAAGTCTTAAAGTCTCGTGGCAATATCAATAAAGTATTGTTATTGTTTGACTTCCGACAGTTTTTATAGAATAAACAAACGAGTTTGAGTAATATAAAGTGGTTATTGACTACGTAGTCTCCATTACTAAAATATTAGGGGTGTACCAAACGCTCAACCTATAGACAATTTTATAGTTGAAAAAGGCTTTATTTGAATTATTGGTATGTATAATCTGTAACAACTTAGTCATAATTTAAGGTAATTTAGGGTTAGTGCTTAAAATCAAGTTAAGTCATGGCACCAATCCCGGTTATGTACCTATTTCTCTGTGGAGAAGACCGGGATAAGCCTAACTTAGCCTATCCAGAATTATTGTCATATTGATCCTGGATTAGGTAAGTCAGGTTTTTATACGAAGCGACTCCCGTCTGTCTGGCCACCTTTGTAGGGGAAGTGCACATTGGATCATAGTTACTCACACACTTACCTGAATATACAGGTTTTAACTAACAGAATGATTCATTCAAACTCATAGTACATAACTCTAATTATATCTGATAATATATTAATTGTCCGCGATAAGAAATAAAGAAGAATAGAACCACTAACTTCGCAACCTTCACAGCATTGCTCAATCTGTGAAGAAAACAGCAAAAATTATATATATCGATCGATTCAAGATACGAAAGAAAAACAAAGACAATAAGTTAAGTTAATAAAGTGGCAACCCTAGATCACGTTGTGGCCACGATTTGGCAGTGCACATGGCGGGCCACGACTCACGTTGTTCGCTGTCTACATATCCACATTGTCATTGGAAGACGGCACATTCCTCCACACTCCTCAGACCTCTATACCACGCGGCGCATAGATTATGGTCTACCACGTCACGTGGTTACAAAACAATGCAGTGTTCTGAATTTAAATTTGAATTCATCAGTTCTGTTTTGTTGAAGTTGTTTATATTAGGTACTAGTAGTTTCTTTTCGCAACTCCGCTTGAGTTAAATTGAATTCCACGCAAGTTATGTTCCCGTTGGAAGTTTCAGAATACTTTTTATAGACTATACTTGAACTCAGATTATACACACATATGGTCACGTCTATATCCCTTGCGGGGTAGACAGAGCCAACGTCTTGAAAAGACTTAATGGCCACGTTCAGCTATTTGGCTTAACGATAGAATTGAGATTCAACTAGTGACAGGTTGCTAGCCAATCGCCTAAAAAAGAATATTAAGTTTGTAAGCCTATAGCCCTTAGTCGCCTTTTACGACAGATTATTATCTTCTTATTCCTCCTGGCGTAAATCCCGTCTAAATCTCCTCAATGGAGAGGAGCCCGGGGTGCGCCTTTGACCATGATCCTGTATTGGGTAAGTAACGTTTTCACACGAAGCGACTCTCGTCTGATCTGCACAAACCTTTTCCGGGGAATATTCACGAACAAAATTATCACCCTAAATAGCAAGTACCCGGTTCAAAGGTACCAATTACATTTACTGGCAGATTGGACCTCTAAATCTGGTTTACACAGGGCGGTTGGCACTACACTGTTTTACTTTTTCTTTTAAAACATACATACATACATACATATGGTCCCGTCTATATCCCTTGTGGGGTAGACAGAGCCAACAGTCTTGAAAATACTGATAGGCCACGCTCAGCTATTTGGCTTAATGATAGAATTAAGATTCAAATAGTGACAGGTTGCTAGTAGCCCATCGCCTAAAAAAAGAATCCCAAGTTTGTAAGCCTATCCCTTAGTCGCCTTTTACGACATCCATGGAAAAGAGATGGAGTGGTCCTATTCTTTTTTGTACTGGTGCCGGGAACCACACGGCACAAACTTCTTTTAAAACATCCTCGTTTTATGTTTTTCAGTATCTACTACATCCATCCTTTAGTATAGAGGGCCACAAATGAAAGTAAACCTTCGATACCAGTACGATACGAAGGTGGTATACTTATCATATGTGACCCACTGTACGTAGTTCACTTGTGTGCAAAGTTGAACTCGGCCTTGCCGGCACGTTGAAATAAATAATGTATCACCGTTTATAAGGAACTCTATCGGATATTTCACTTACAAAATGAATAACAAGTGTGTCATTGGGTTACCAAATCAGAACCACATCTTTATTGCTTACGGAGTAGACAGAGCCAGCAGTCTTGAATACTGAAAAGCCACGTTCAGCTGTATTGCAATTAGTTTGTAATATAAGCGGATTTTGTCGTGAGGTTTCCAGCACTATATAATAGAACCACTCCTTAGCTTTTCAATGTCCTAAAACGCGACTTAGGGGTAGGCTTATATGATTCCTCTTGTAGGCGATGGGGTAGCAACCTCACACTATTTGAATCTCAACTTCATCCCAATCCTAACTAATGATATCTTCATTGGTTATTTACTGAATTATTAAAGCGGCCATATTTTAATTTATTTTATTATTTTATTTTCCACGTTGGTGCCCACGGAAGACCAGCGTTGTGGTATATACCACGACAAATGCTCAGGGGGGCTATTTTGGTACAAAAGTTGTTATGGATTAAGGTTTCTGTTCTTGATATAATATGATGTACCAAATAAACATTTGATCTTTCTTTCTTTCTTCCAAATTAATCTTCTTAAAATGTCACGTATATATGTGGTAAAAACAATTGCTCCCGTGGGGTTTGCGAAAAACCTGTATTCTTAAGTATGTGGTGCATTTTTCATTTTTGGAATACTGTTGACTCAGTCTACCTCGCAGGGAATATATCGTGACTTAATGTATGTATAAGCGAATTTCAAGATAGGCAGTGACTACATCTTTCCACAAGCCATGATCCGATATTTTCCTCTTCTACTATATTACCATAAGGCCTCCTATCCAGTGGAGAGACCTCGTCAATTTACTTGCTTGTACGTAGATAATTATAACTTTGGGTGATAACTAACTACAAATTTGTATTTTTTTTATTATTCTAATCCCTATCATATAATAAAAATCAACCAGCAATTTAGACGGGTATTTATGAAGGCTTTTAGGAAATAAATTTTTTAGGAAATATTTTTGTATACATTTGGGAGTTTTTTTTTAAAATCCTACCGTAGCAATTCACTATAAAGTTTATATACGCTGGTGGCGATCTCCACCCATTCGTAGGTTAGTGTCAGGCGGAGCAGTATTTTGCGGACGAGAACAGCGAACTAGGTCGCGGGGCACGTGCGCGCAGCACGTGCGGGAAGTCCATGACACCAAAATGTGCATGCGGACAGTCGCCGCCGGAAGGATTCTGTGGTCCTACGTTGTTGTGCAGTTTTTTTATACATACACATTATCCCTTGCGGGGTCGAAAGAAACTAAGTCTTGAATAGACTGAAAGGCCACTTTCAGCTGTATGGCGACAGGTGCTTGCCCATATTAAAGGTATATTATTTATATTTATAAGATGTTTTTTATTCTTGAAAAATAAAATCCCTGAGAGACAAGAAATATGATTGCGAAATTAAATAATAGAATTAAAAAAAAGAAGTTTATATTTGAATTCGCCAAACTAAAATAAAAATTGTTTTAGTCCAACCGATCCTAACATTGGTAGCATTTCAATTTGATACTCAACACGTGCCCTGCTCAGGATTTTGATTCTAGGCAAGAATAAAAAAATATCTGGCTCTGAGGAACCAAGAAGATATGAAATGCCTAGTACAAAATAAACATATCTATATTGAAAAACTTTACCATACCTTCATTAGGGAATAATGGGTTTCAAAAATTAAAAAGAAAAGATTTGCCTTTTACCTTGCATTTTCCAATTACTTATATAAAATTCTGTTCTTGTATGTACATCCTCCGTTGTTCCTTTCTAGCCGGTATAGTGTTTAGAGCAAATACCGTACTTATGTCTATATTACAATGGAATTTGAACTTTAAGACGAGGAGTTTCAAGTGCTTTTCGATTTCTAGGGTTATAGCTATATTTTTACTTATCATATTTGGATTCGGCTAATAGCTAATAACTTTGATACAGTCAAAGTGTCATTAAAATATCACACCAAGTTATTAATGACACATCTACACACACCCACACACACACTAATAATGTCTATTATTAGATATTTTCTTATATAGTAATAAATAAACACAGACAGACAGAGCCAAAGAATCTTGAGTTTCGTTGAATGGAACAGCGTTTTTAGAAAAAAGAAGAATACCTACAAATAAATAGGTAAAACAAAGGTATACATATACAAAACTACTTACATACACAAAATGTACGTAGCATTTTGCCAATCTGATTTCACCAAAAAATTGCACATGGAATTCAGTTATTCCAGTCGTATTTTCAGTAATACTACGCGAGAAGCGAATTTGCTTTATATTATGTAGTGATTTATCCATATTAGTCTGGAAACTTTTTAAACACTTCCAGCGATAACTGTACTCGTATTTACAAACGTGGAATTTCCGGTCATTGACATGGACGCGTCCAGGATTCTGTTATCTTTTTTGTACCGTAGGCAGCAGATAAAAGCCATGGTATCTATGCTGCTATACATACTTAAAATCACTCCTCTTTCTCGAGGAGGTAGGCAAAGACTATACCTTCATCACCATTTTTCTTTCGCTTCATCCAGATTCATAACTCGTTATGCAAGCTCGTCGGTTTCGAGTACCCTCGACCTGACATTCTACCAGGACGTTATTGAAATGAAATGCCTCAGTATTGCATGTGGGTGCACAGGTTCAAATCCTACCTCTGCCACACCTATGACTAAGTATATTCTGAACCAATGACTATATTCTGAGTTACGTACTCTGAGTGACTGATGCTCTTACGGTGAGAGAAATCAACTTGAGGAATCTGCACATTCAGGCAACTGAATGTGTAACCATGACCCAATATGAAGTTCGAAGTCTCGAAGCATAGCAGTGGTGGGTTCAACCGGGTTCACGAAATAGATGAGACAGAATTAGTATAAGTAGATAATTCAAAACATCATTGAATATTTATCGAGAAAAATCGACATGAAAAAGCTTCAGACTCAAGCAAACTTCAATAATGGAGAGGTTGTTATTTATGTTATTATAACTTAAGTGGAGCTTTCATGTTAATAATTTGTTTATGCAACGCAACTCAGGCTGATTTCACTTAATTGTACAAAGTCACGTTTTAATAATCTTTTTACTGGAATCAAAACAAATAACACTTTATGTGTATAGCAATACAAATAAAAAAACTGTGTTATCATACCTTCTTATCAACGGATAAAAATAATACATTCCTTAAGATTCGACCAGCATGTGTCAGTCAAACTGGTTTAGATAAACAAATGTATTGTTTTTAAAGTAGCAATAATGATGTGGATTTCTATATGTCAAGGTTACTTCAAAGGCTTCGATTAAGGTTATTTGGTCCATTAATTCGCGTAGTATATATTTCTTTGCCTAATCACAACGACTGGATCGATTACATGTTTCAAGCTGTAGGTAGAATAGATCATCCCAGAATCAATAAAAATACATCAATCCCAAGATTATACTTATTTGACTACCAATAGTTTCAAGGCATATCAAAGACCCTAAAAGTAATAAAGATAACTAAGGATACTAACTTCAAGATCACAAAATATGACCAGTGAGAAATATATCCATTTTATTTCTTGACCTAACAACGTTTCCAACTTCACAAAGTACCTAATTCAAATTTTAGACGCAAAAACAATGTGATTTTTTGGTAAGTTTACAACTCAACTATTAAGGTCGATAATTCAAAGTACCTACCTAGATAATGTAATCATTATTTTAGAAGTGTTATTTAATAGCGAGCTCAGACACTCAGAAATTCGCGTTATACAAGTAGTAGGCGCATGATTATGATTAGGTATTTGTTTTAATCTCTAACTAATATAGTTAAACAAAAGCTACATAACGGAAGTCGCATAAAATTAACTAAACAGTATCAATAGAATCATGTGTATTGTTTGTTGTCATTTTAGAATTCATATATTCAGCATAAACTTTGGCACAATGTGCTAAATGTGACCAACTCAACCGATAACAAAACAATGTCCAGAAGAATAACTTGTAACGTTATATTTTTAAAAGTTATTAAGTTTAATAAAAAGCTTAAGCCACCACTTCTTTATAAAAAAACAAACAGGTTCCTCATTTGCCACACTCAGATATATTTAAGAAAGGGAGTCTTTTCCCTTTCTTCTCAAGCTTACTGAGGATCCTTGTGTTGCATTTAGCATCAAAGGGGATCGGCTAGTGTCTTTCGCTACACACACATCTTACCTATCTCACTTTATTGGGCCATTCACTTCATCCATTTTAAAGAACAATACCATACAAATTTATTTGTGATCTTTTGTTCTTTATTCGGTGGCTGGCTAGTTTTTAAAATGTGAGAAGTGGTAATTCTTTTCTCTTATCATTCAGTACCACCGACAGTACACTTGCGCGGTCACATCGTAACTTCGCGTGTGAACGACACTTGTTCTTTTTACATTCTCATAAAATATTTATTCAAATTTTCTCTCTGTAATGAATTAGTTTTTTAAAACTAAGAAGTGGTAATTCTCTTCTCTCACCATTGGGTGCCACCGGCGGTGTCACACTGGCGCGGTCACATTGAGGCTTCACGTGTGAACTACACTTGTTTTATTTTACATTCTCTTCGCATTGAGCTGTACATTCACGTGCTATTAGCATGCTAGTAACCTGTATGTAATTTTTGTCTGTATTTGAAATTATAAGTTAAGATGCGAAAGTTCTTTTAAGAGTATTTTTATTTTTGTTAGAATAACATTTGTCCCTATACAGAATACATAACTTATTTCAATGTGCCATGGTATATGTATACTTATGTATTTACAAATAAATATATTTTTATTTAATTTGATTAGAGTTGACAAGCTTGCATTTAGAGAGCTGTGAATGTGGATGAAGCGGAAAGATGTACTTGAAAGATTTAATCTCTAGCTAGCTCTCCGGGAAAGAGGCGCGATTAAAATTGTGTATGTATGTATATTAGACAGACATAAATCAGACCACATTATTCAGATTTGTATGGAATATCTAGTAGTAAATAGGAAATAGGAGAAAAAGGAAGTATAAAAAGTTTAGATTGACTTTTATTTTACAATTCATTCAATTCGTAAAACAATTACATAAAATTGCATATTATTTGCAAATATCATTCCATACACACGTTTTGCCAGACCAATCAACACCACGATTTAATTCTTGCGTGATATCAATTTAGTTTTTAGTACGTCAGAACATTTAATATTCTGTGCTATTAGATAAGCTGGCACGTGTCTTACACTTAATTTGGGGCACAAAATAAGATCAATACAGAAAAGAGACATTTTGTAAACTTAGCCAAGGTTTTTTGACGCACAATGTAATTAATAAAGATATTTATTAAGAACTCAGAAATCATCATGTTATAAAAAAGTAGTAAGTAATTTTATTATTTTAATATATTACCTACGTAATTTGTGTCAAAAGATATTATGAATATTTGTTCTTGGACGAAGCTTGTTGCTGATATTGTTTCTGTTTGACGAAACATACTGCTGATATAGAGATGGTCAAACACAAATGGAAGCTTTAACCTTTCCCGTGGCATGATTTTTAAATCGAGAATAAAATTTAACACTCAAATTCATTGAGGTCTCTATTAGCTGACACTTTAGATGCTGCTGTCATAAAATATTTTATAAAAATACGACTAGCATTTTACTGCGACTTAACTAAGTAAGTGTTAAAAACATCCTTATTATTTTACGGGGTTGAATATCCATTCTACATATTGGTGAAAAAATTTTGTCCCCTACTTAAAAAATAAGCATAAACTCTTTAAAAGTAACTTACTATTAGTGCAAATTAAAATATTTGATCTATATGATAAATTTAATCTTTAAAAATAACTCTTTATCGAGTAAAAAATATTTCTAAACAGGGTGTCTCGTAAACTCTCAGAATGTTTACCGAGAAGGCTCGCGGCCGATACAACCCACACTCCTTGTTTTTGATGGATAATTAGGTACAATTTGGATCTGTTTTGCAATTTTTTGGAATCAGAATCAGATACTAACTGACTGATCTTTCAATATGCACAGGATTTACCAGGCACCCTGTATAAATTTGAACAGTATTTTGTTTGCTTTTAACAAATAAATATTTGTCCTTTATTCACGTGTATAGCATTGATATGATCAAACACAAGTCCAAACTGTTTGTTTAGCACTGATAAGATATTTAACCGGTTTAAGACTTTGATAATTGTATCATTTTGTTGACCCCTGACTTTGTATGAGTAAGTTTTGAGGAGCCAATAATAAACTGTGTTCCGTGTGATACCCGGCAATTTAGAATAGGACTATTACTCTTTCTACACCCATGGGCTTCGAAGTAATTGAGACGGAAGTCACAAGAATCTAAGGCCACCTTAGATACTGATATATTGTTATCACGTTATTGGGGTATAAATGGAATTCAGGAAGCTAAAATTTGCTTGCCAATTGCCTTAAAAGATGTCTCCTAGATTTTCCGCGGACATTTTTGTTATTAATCTAAGTTACTCCTGAAAATTTGGTCTTTTTCCATGCCAAATACCATCGAAATTAATACAGTCGGGTTGAGTTTATTCGTTACCAGCACATAGAAAAAATAACAAATATTTTATTTTTTATATATTAGTACGGATTAATGTGAATAGATAGGTTTACCTTTAAGCCTTAATTTGATCGTAATTGAATTTCGGATCACTGGAGGCATGAATGGAGTTATGTCAGAGGCACGTGTGAGGACACGTTTTTGGCAGTCTGATAACATGTGACGTCACGCGAGTCACGCCTAGCTTGCGTCACGTTTCAATCGGGAAGATAAGAATACGAGGGAAAAATTTTTTGATTCTGTAGTCTGAAATCATTGAAATTCTTGAATCATTATTATACTTATCACTATATGTATTTAGTTTAGGGTAAGTTCAGACGTCATACCGCTGCGGTTTCTCTTGACAGCCCGGGAGCCCTATTTAACGCCCCCTAACTTTCGCTTTTTGACTGGCGGCTACTTGCTGGATCTTGCATCTATATCTGAACCCACGCCCTCTTAAATAATGTTTAACTAGTCCTAATAAAGGTTGTAGTTATTCTATGAATCTTTTAATTATCTCTCATCTCTTTTACCTGCAACGTTTAACATAAACGTCACAAAGTATGGAATATGAGCTCAGGAAAAGAACATCGATGCAATTCTGTTAAAATGTAATTTGACTTAGTCAGGTAATGGTTCCTCGATTAAAAAAAGACAGGGTTACTCTTGACGCGGTCGAGTTACGATCAAAATCGAGTCGACATCGAGAATCAGTAAGTTGGTTTAGATTCATAGTATAGGTTAGTTCACGGCTGATTGATTACCTACAGATCCGAGTCTTTGTCAGAGTTTAAAATAAGAAAATTGCACCTTAAAAAACATCACAGATTGAATAATAGAAAAAGGTGTTTAATTCTGATAAAAGTAATCACAATAACCTTTGACCCATCTACCTAGAAATTTATAATGATAAAGTGAAAAAAAGCGGGCTTGTTAAAACTAAGTTCAATTATACCTAGACTTGTAACAAATTTTACAGAAAATTAAATACTTAGTTGTATTTCGATATTAAAACTCAAAGAGTTATTATTATTATAGTTAGACTTATTTTTCTGAATCAAATTCCAAAAGGTTACCTTTAATGATGCGATAAGGCCAGAGGCCGCCTTTTGCGCATCACCAAAATATTGTAAATTTTGTGATGCATCGATTTGTCGAAGTGTGTGTGATCAAACTATCCATACAGCTGAATATGGCCAATGAATATTTGCGAGACTGGGCTCTTTCTACACCGTAAGAGATAAAGACGTATGTATGTATGTTGATTTTGTTCCAGTCCCTACATTAGGATAGAGAATTCATACACAGTGGTTAAATTTTATCCTTTTAACAAGGACAATAAACATTATCGAGTAATACAAATTGATGCACGTGTCCAATAGATTGCTCACGGCCTGCACCTTTGAAGTCATTGTCCTCTGGCGTGGCGCATCACGTGGAGGAAATCATAGTATGATGCAGACGAACGTGCTCATTTCCAGGCTGGAAACAAGGTCCAAAGTTGCATGAGTTGTTGATAAATGAGCAATGATACCGGGGTTATAGACGAACTGTGCGCTTCTTAATTCAAAGAAATTCAAAGGGTAGTTAACCCTAAATTAATAAAACTCTTCCGTTACTGTGTTACTGACAGACAAGTGGTCTAGAGAATTGAAATTAGGCAAATAGTTACCTTTCGTGGTCCATGGACGCTCCGAGGGAGAATTATCGCAAGAACTGGAATTAATGGATAACGATTTTTCGTTTTCACGGACGGAGTCGCGGGCGTTCTCAAGTCAATTTATAAAACGAATGGTTTATGCCTTATGGTTTTATGCCGACATAAAATTATTATCAAGCAAACCCTAGGCTTCTCTCAGAAGGGTGAGTAAAGAATGCTATAGTAAAAATGCTTCAAAATTTATTTTTTTGTAGAAAATTAAAGGTGTAATTCACCTCTAATATTTCTACTTACATAGATTTATATACCTAAGTAAGCAATTAATTAACCCACTAAGTCAACTTAAATGATAAGAGGTTATCATTGTATTTACGATTTGATAATGAGAATTTCTTGAACGCTATATTATTTGGATTATTTTTGTAAGTGAGAACATTTTTTTAGAAGACTAAAGGATAGAGGAGGTTGTACTTAATGCGACTAATACCTTGCATTTCTTACTAAGCTATATAAAATTAGGAATTTGGCAATTATGTTAAACAGTTATGAATCTGGATGAAGCAAAAGAATATGTAGAGTTCTGCCTGACCCTCCGGGAAAGGGGCGCGATTAACTTTTATGTAACAATATTTATGTTATTAGCAGGCCATATTGAGGCCGTTTTATAGTAGGTACTTTCTCATATTATTATTTTAAGACAGTCTTTCAATTCTTATTTCATATACTTATTTCACATATTTTTTTATATTTTGATCAAATAGAGGACATCGTGGGAAAAGTCAGGTCAAAAATACTGCGAACTTGCATGAATAGAGTTATAAAGAGTGGACGAAGCGAAAAAAGTATGTAGAGAAGGTAGCAAATGGAAATATGTAGTATCTATCCCTCCGGGAAGGAGGCGTGATTTTATGTAACTATGGGACTGTTGGCTCTGTCAACCCCATAAGGGATATAGACGTGACAATATGTATGTCTGTATTAAAATATTTGTCCTAACTTTGGCATATACAAATATTTTTCATTCTTGTACAATAAAGTGATAAAAATCGTTTTAAGAGAAAGCGGTTATATTAAGGTTACTCGTATGTCAAGAAATACGTTCGCATGCACTGACGCCATTTTGTCTATGGAATGCACGCAGATCTAGACGCGCCGCAGTCCCTGCATTCCCCACAGACTTTATGGACACATGACCGCGCCAGCCGCAGGCGCAGTCCCAGTACCTACTGTAGTCCCCGCAGACGTTATTGACCCCTCACATAGCGGCCGCGCCGCAGTAAGGTCAACAGCGTACCTTGCACGGAGCTCCTCTCGTATGACATCCGTACTAATATTATAAATGTGACAGTTATGTGTGTTTTTTGCCCGTCTTTCACGTCAAAACAACTGAACCGATCTTAATGAAAGTTGCATAGCTATATAGATTTAAGATAACTTTTCACGCAGGCGAAAGCTTGTAATAATAATTTTTAATCGAATTTTAGTAAATTTGGGTACTTAATATGCTGTTGACTGTACCTTCCCGTAGTCTACATTTCTAGTAAGTACGGTCAGTGTGACTGACCGCTTTTTAAGATTGTTTTGGTTGTAGGTATTGCATTCTCTAAGAAAATAAATAAACCATTGACATTTTTTCTTATAACTCTCCCCTATACTAACAGATATTCCTTAAAATTACGCTATTCAAATGTAACATTTCTCAATAGAGTAACGTAAACAAGGGCGCGGAAGAGCCTTGCAGCGTCAGCTGGCCTCAGACCGTCGCCAGCGCAGCCACGTTGGGCGCCACGCGACTCACGTGACCCAGAATAGGGCATTGGTCACCTGCGAACTTGTCAGCTGACCTTAATAATGCATGGGTCATCTTAGGTTATGTACATTATTTTGAATGTATTGCAAGGGAATACAAAGTGAGGAAACATGCACATATAGGCAACTGAATGTGTAACCATGATTTTATTCAGGTTTGGTTCCCCTGCAAATGTTGCGGAGGTGAGAAAAAAAGGTGGCTTCGTGTAAAAACCTCACTTACCCAATCCTGGAACATGGTCTAAAATACGCCGGGCTCTTCTCCAGAGAGGTAAGGATGTAACCGGGACTTACATCAGGAGGAAGAAGTAAAGGACACCAGCAGTTGCAGGGGAAACTTACTTATCTTTTGGCTCATAAATTTGAATGCAAACCGATGTTTTACGGCGAGGAAAAACATTGCGTGGGACCCTGCACATATAGGCAACTGAATGTGTAAGTATAATCTAATACGGGTTAGGTTCTCCTGCGAAGGTCTTATGGTCTCTCTCTCTCTCTCTCTCTCACCTTATTACAATTATCTTTATCATAAAAGCTACACTGGATGAATGTGCCTTTTTCTTTGTCAAATATTCTCTTGCACTAAATTAGATTTGTTTAGCTTTAGAAGTAAAAAGAGAAGAAATGCTTGGCCTTATAAACATTCGTGAATAACTACGCCATTATTGGTATTGGTCACCTGTGATCTTTATAATGTTCAGCCACCTTAGATAATTGGGTAGGTATGCGGGCTGCCTTAATTGACTAACTTACATAGTAACCTATGCGTAGTAAAATTACTTTAGATTGAACATTTTGGTAAAGTAAAAAATAGAAGGACCACTCCAACTCTTTCCCATGTATGTCGTAAAAGGCGACTAAGGGATAAGCTTTATAAACTTGGTATTCTTCTTATAGGAGATGGGCTAGAAACCTGTCACTATTTGAAGCCTAATTCTGTGATTAAGTCAAACAGCTGAACATGGCCCATAGTTCTTTCAAGATATTGCCTCTTTCTATCCCGTGTGATATATGTTATGTTGTTAATTTTTTTACAAATAAATATTTATTAAATAATAATTTTTATAAACATAGATGTAACACTGATATCTCTAGTAGAGAGACCACAAAACCAAATCTGTCCGGTAGATTTTCCGTGAAAGAGTTACGTAAATGACCATTGTAGCTCTGGTTTTAGGCTTAAAATTACACTAGAATGAGTCATGGCCACTGAGATACCCCAGCCCAACAATTCGGCGATGCGAGCACGTGCGTTTTGCACGTGACATGCGCGCACGCATCCACGCGTTTGCTGTTGCCATGCGGTGATATGATTTGGGATAAAATATCAGTGCTAAATATGTTTCAATATTGTATTTTTAAGTAAATACAAATATTTGTACATAGGACGATATCAAAAAAAATTAATTAACCGCAAAGTAAATTCGAAACCTGTGTAATGGTAGGTGTAGCTTATAAAACGATATTATATTTTATATGCATTTAAATATAAAAATCCTGAAAAAATTGTAAAACGAGTATTCCAACATTTTAAAGTTAGAACATGAATTGATAACAGTATTTAAGTTGGGTATTTATTAAATCTAAATAGAATTTTAGGAAGCTTCATTCTAGTCTAACTGCTATTTCTGTCACACTATCACTGACTTTTGAACTACCGTCTTTTGTCATAAACTTAATTGGTATGTCTGATAAGTTTTGAACGTCGCCATTTTAATTTTGGTAGATGGACACCCTAATAGAGAAACCCACACAAAAGCACCGGCCTCGACTGTAGCCAGTTAAGACTAACTGAGAATAATAAAATATAGATATCTACTTAGTAGGCACCTATTAGTAAATGAAACGAATGAGTAGGTAGGTACTTTGATCTCTTCTAATGTTAAAACCATAAAACAGGTTCCGTTATGTTCTCTGCTCTTGTTCATGAGCTCCTGAATTTCTTCTCTTGCGGGTGAGCATGACATGCGTGGCGCCATTTTTATCGCCCCATAAACTATCGCACTTCCGTTTCACGTCATAATAAAAAGCGGAAGGGCGTAAGTTTATCGCGCTACACAAACGGCGTCGCTCGTCCCATGCTAGCTTATTTTTTTTTATTTAATAGGCAAATAAAACAAATTATAATCATTAAATCACAAAACATTTACACAAATTGAAACGTCTAAATCGTACCGAATCATGAAAATATGCGCACAGAAAGACTGAAAATTCTAGTGACTTAAACATTAGGTACAGATAGTAAGATAACAAAAATATGAGCCTAAAGGTGAAGAGAGTGTGTGACTCCAGATTCTTATTGAAGAGAATAAATTATATAATTTATGATTTTTTTTTTCAAATGTGAATAAAGTTTTTCTCATATTGCCTTATGCTTTTCTTTTTAATATTTATTTTCTTCTTTTAGGTAGTTAAAAAGAAGAAACATATATTAGGATAAAATTTAAGATTATCCAGAAATTACGCCAAAATTGTCTAAATAGGTTTATACCGTCTTTTTAACTTCATTGATGAAATTCAATTATAAATTAAAATGTATTTATTCAATAATATGAAAGTTATTTTTTTGGTGTGTGGATGGACACCCTGATCAGAATACCACGCGCTCGCTCTGGAGCCGGCGAGACTGATAATAACAAACAAATAAGCCGGCACGTGTTAGCTTCATATATGCTAAAAATATAAAGATACTTTCTGGGAATTGAACTTGATAAATATTTGATAAAATTAATTTAAATAAAGTTCGATGAGAAAAATAAATGTTATGCGTCATCATGAAGCTTTTGCCTATTACGAAGGTCCATGCCAATTAACGTGTTATGAATACTGACATTAATATCATGACTACTAACATATTTAACACCAGAGTCGCCCTCGAAACCGAGTTAATCGATATTCCCTGTTTAGTGTCATATATACCTATAATTGGTATTATAATTGGTACACCAACAGTGTTTACACACTACATTCAATGACAGGGATACACTTACATATTGTTCTTGTGAAAATACCAATTACAGGTAGGCATACACATCGTTCACCATAGATTCAGTAACATATGTAGGTATTAAATATAAAGTTTGCAGTTATAATCCTAAAACATTTACAATAGATTCAGCATCTTATGTCTAAAGACATTCAAACTATCGTCAAATATGTATAATTAAATTAGTATTAAAAGATATGTTTTGCTGTTTTGTTAAAAGTATTGAGGATTAATTTGGAAAGCATAATGTAGAAGAGCGCCATCTGTTATAGAATAAAAATAACAAATTAGCGACATCTATTGTTGAAGGGCGAAAATGTAAATGCGTTTTGTTTGTACAATAAGTAAAAAAATATATACGATTTCGATCATTTTGAAACAATTATCTTTTCTCGATAACATAAATGCAAGGCATAAAGTAAATATAATTACTAGAAGGCTACATCCCTAACAAAAATTAACTTGTCGCACTCAGAGTAATAAACATGAAACTAGGTAAATACTAGTTTTTGCATTGACCAACATGATGTTACCAAACAAAACGTGAGTCAAATTGGCAAATGTCAACATTTAATGACAGTGACAAAACAAGACGGCAACAAACCTACAGTTCACTGAATAGCGTTGTTTTTGATTTTGAATATTGAATTACTTTGAATTTATATTATTGATATTCTTCTACAAAGAAGGTACCTACAAAATTATTAGTATTAACTGCGCCACACTTATATATCATTAATTAAAAGTCACTTTTTGCTATGATGCTAATTATATTGTCAATAGGTGTGGTCAACCGTTATATTCTATTTTAACATAAATTATTTACATTTCAGACTCTAAAGACTGACTTGTTAATAAAGCCACCAAAATGACGATATTGGAATCCTGTTGGTCTCCTTGCATTTGGTCTTCTGATGTGAAAATCGGCAGTAAGGCTGTGGCCGTTTATACGGCGGCAATGAGTGTTATTTTGATAACCTTTATTGGCTATCAGATGGGTGGTGGAGACTCCACCCAGCTGTGGAATCCTCTGTTTGAAGCTGATGTTAGAGGCTGTAAGTTGATATATTTTGCTGTTACTATTGTAAGATAACATTTCAAGATTTTCTCTTAAATGATGATTTTTTGGTCTTAATCTCATCTGGATTTTATCATCCCTTTTTGACCAAAATCCATAGTGAAATTAGAAATTGTAAGTTAACATAGTCATTCTTTTCACTGTCACTGTGTGTTTTCTAGATTATCAATAAGAAATGTGATTCTTTGCTACACATGTTAAGTTGTTGGGTCTGTAGGCTAAATAGTGTGCTTTTGTTCACTTACTTAAATTACAGTATGAAAAAATATAAGCTGTTCACCCTATACAAATCTAGCTACCTATATGTGTCTGAAATTTGTTTATGCTTTTCCTAGGGGGAAATAAAATATTTTACCTATTTTTTATTATTTCAGCTCTACAAGTATTCGGAGGCATATTCATATTTATATTTGTGTTTTTAATAATCTCTTCCTTGCTAATGGTAAGTTTGAATCAGCTTTAAAATAATTTTATTTAAATCATCAGTGTTGTGTTCCCGGCACCAATACAAAAAAGAATAGGACCACTCAATCTCTTTTTCATGGATGTCGTAAAAGCCGACTAAGGGGTAGGCTTCTAAACTTGAGATTCTTCTTTTAGGCGATGGGCTAGCAACCTGTCACTATTTGAATCTCAATCATATCTTAAAGCCAAATAGCTGAATGTGGCCTATCAGTCTTTACAAGACTGTAGGCTCTGTCTACCCCGCAAGGGATATAGACGTGATTATATGTATGTATGTATGTTATGTAAATCAAAGAAGTTCTTATTGAGAATAACAAAAAAAAAATTAATCTAACATCAATGATGAAGCTTACGAAGTATGCAGAGATTGTGGCAAGTGGAAAGATGTAATCTCTGCCTATCCCTCCAGGAGAAAGATGTGATTTTATGTATGTACTCGTATGTATCAATTGAACCATGACCTAAACCATGCCCAACCTCTAATAGGTTGGGTTAGAAGCCTACCAAATGGCATTTGGCATTTAAATAGATTCATAGTAGAAGATATATTGAACTAACTAAAACAAACATATGATACACCTCTTTCCCTTAGGGATAGGCAGAGACTACATCTTTCCATTTGCCACAATCCCCACATCTATTGTTTCATCTACATTAACCGATTCATTGCGGATGACGCCAATGAGCGTCATTGATTAAAGAAATCAATGACGCTTATTGGCGTCATCCGCAATGAATCGGTTAAATAACTTTGTGCAAGTTCCTAGGTTAAGGTTACAAGATCAGTCTGTCAGGGAATATTGGGAGGGACAGGCTTACAAGCAAAACAAACCTTGATCAAATTGGATACGTCCTTCTGAAATGTCAGCTCAAGAGTTACCAAATTCCAGGTGATCGGCATCAACATATGGATGCGAGGGTTGATGCTCCCGTGGCTGGGTACCATGGGCCTCATCATAGTGTTCCAACTCTGCTTTGGGTTATGGCTGCTTGGCGGATACTACATCTATGTGAGTTAATACATAATAATCCATATTCAATAGTACTGAATTGTTCAGAAAACAGGTTTAGAAAATTTGAAAAATTTTAAAAAAGGAGGTAATACAGGAGTTGCTCCATGTAAGAATGTGATTACACCAATTCGGAATTATGGTCAAAGGTGTACCCCGGGCTCCAATCCAGAGATGTAATCAGAACAAATGTTGTTGTGTCTTGTTTTACTATTAATGTCATGTAAGCATATCATCATAATTGCTGCTAATAGGAAGGTACCATTTTAAAACCTGATTTCCCCATCTAAGTGCGTGGTCGTCATAGGCGCAAATCCCTAGAGAGGTGAGGATGCTACTGGTACTGAGAAGAAAATTATCATAATTTGGGTCACACATGCACTGCATAATGTTATAACCATGTTTTTAATTATTTACATATAAAATATAATTATTTTAAGGCTGACGCAACCCCAGGTTTTTTTCTTTAACACTTTTTATTCAATAATTTTAACTTATGTTGTTTGTTTTCTCAGCTGGATGCTACTTTTGCTGCCCTGATTGACTTTTTATGGATGTCTTACAATGTAAGTATGAAATAAATTTGTCTTTATTTTCTATGAAAAAATATTCTTCTGTCTTCCCTATTAATAGAGATGCCGTAATTAATGTTGAATTTCTAGAAATTATGAGTTTTGTTCTTAATTACTAGTGTACTTTATATATATGTATTTGTGCTTTTGTGTACAAAAGGTACTTAAATAATTGTGTCCAACTATGTTGTTCAATTATTTTATGTTCGCAACCCGCCTCGGCTTCCCACGTGTAGAATTAAGATATAAACCTTTCTCAGAAAACACCTTTTTCGAACATTTCAAACAGGAACAAATCCGACTACAACTTTTAGAGATTAGCATATATACATGTATAGACAGAGTAAAAAGGGGGGACTTTATAATATGTTCTATTTATTATAACTCCTGGCTTTAGTCCCGGTTGCATCCTCAGGACAAGGCCAGGTGAAGAGGGAGATGAAAACTAACAATAAAATCATTGATTTCAGATCTACTGCTGGCTGTGTGTGTTTTCTCAGTACCAAATTATATTAGAGATGCAGTCGCCGAATATTGAAATACTAGTTGAATATTGATAACAATTACATTATTTGTAAGACATTGTTGCCTTATTAGAACTTTAGCACATTGATCTGATAACATAGATGAACTCAACTTCTTATAATCATGGAATTAGTTTATTAAAAAATAGTTAAGAGAAAATGTACCTTTATGTAAAAGAAATTTAATAATTAAGTAAAATAGGAAGAGACACAAAGACATATAGAAATATAAAAGAAAATCGTGATTAAACTTTGATAACAACTTTCTTATAAGTAATAGACTAATATTTTATTTTCCATGAATGAATTAGCATCAACTTTCATGAATAGATAGTTATGAGCTATATAAAAATGAAATTCTAAAGTTTAGCACAAATTATGCAGATTCTGTCAAACAATATATAAGAATGAAATTTGCCTTTATAAAACAGAATGAATGATGCTTGTAATAAGGTATCTATTGTTTCCCAACTGATGTTTCTTATTATTTATTATCTTAATATTATTTTTCTAAATTCCGCCGTGTATTGTTGTGTGTTAGATATCTGAATCTTGAATGATGTAGTAAGAAATTTTATCATTTACCTATTTAGATATATTTTAATAATTGTTAAATATATGAAATGACAGTCTTTTTATAGAAGAGAAATCATGAATTATTATAGTTATTTATAAATTGCCATATCGTTTTTGTATGTTGTATACTGTTCTCATCAAATGTATGTATCTCTCATAATTTGTAAGATAAACAAAAGACTAAGACAAAATCCGTCCGATGTATAATTGTTTGTATTAATTTATTAACTTTATTTCTTGTGGGTCGTTATATGCTGAACGTGGCCTTTCAGTCTTTTCAAGACTGTTGGCTCTGTCTACCCCGCAATGGATAGAGACGTGACTATATGCATGTATGTAATGGGAGCCGTGGTCCCCCAGGCATAACACGCCAGGTATAATAACTACAATGGAAAATTATAAAATTACTGGCTCATCTATTGAAAGCTATTGAAATGATTTTGATGTACAAAGCTAATGCGATGCAAAGTTAAATAAATTGACAAGAAATTATTAGCTTTAGTTTTTGTGTAATCTCTGTTGTAGAATGATAACCAACAGAACGGTAACTTTGTTACTAGGTATTTGTTCTTGCATTTATCAGTAAAATAATAAAGTGATTTTTTTAAATTTTAATTGATTTTTTTTTTGCTAAATATAATGTTGTAAATGTATTTTTATAATTATTTTTTTGCGGCAGAACTAAACGCCGTATCAAAGCGTGCTTTCGAATACGTATAGTTTATATATTTTTAACCCAGATGTCGCTAGTGTCCAAAAACGAGTTACAAGCCATTTCTACATGAAGCAGCTCTCAGCCTCGAGACCCAGGGTCCGCTTTCAAATATTTCTCTTTTGACTTTAAATACTTAAGTTTGAAGCAAAGTCGAGCACAATAATGCAAAGACTAAGAAACAGCAAAATTATGATCGAGTTTCTCTGAATTATTTTTCAAAATTATTTAAATATTTTTTTAGATATTAAACAATAAATGGACGCGCGACATTGTTATTGTAGTCGGAATTTTGTCTTAAGATAGTTACTACCATAAATATTTCACGTGAAAGTGTAAGTACTTATGTACATTTGACAATGAAAAGAACATAAAAATATACGGGATAGGTGAATTTCAAATTGAATATGTACCTGAATTTCAAAGCCTCTATGAAATTTTCATTTAATTCTGAAGTCTATCATTAAGCCATCAGCTAAACGTGGCCTATCAGTCTTAACACTGCTGGCTCTGTCTATCCCGCAAGGGATATAGACGTGATCATATGAATGAATGAAATTTTCGTTGATAACAAGGGAAAGATAAAAAAGAGAAAACTGAAAATTCTTAATCGTTTATTCAGAGAAATAAAACTTTCTTCAATTTTTTGTTCATGTTTATCAACTAAAATAAAAAAAATACACGTAGGTTCAAAGTCAAGAAACACTGAAAACATAACAGATAAATTGAATTACAAGCCTATTCCCAATTAATTAATAATTACATTTTTAATACATTTTTAAGGATAATTATCTTAATTTTACGATACGTCAACGAAGCCTATAAAATCGAAATTAACAATGTGTTTCACTTGTATTGCACAGACATAGCATAAATATTAGAAATGTAATTTAACGGTAATAACAACTAACCGTT
Organism: Amyelois transitella; assembly: GCF_032362555.1. NCBI lineage: Eukaryota > Metazoa > Arthropoda > Insecta > Lepidoptera > Pyralidae > Amyelois > Amyelois transitella. Next base: position 5,574,053 of record NC_083523.1, read on the forward strand.
TTACTATAAAAAATAGAAAGTATATACATAATTCGTTTGGCTTCGGAAGAATATTAATTGCAATAGACCCAAAAGGATGAAGGTTTTCTTTTTATATCTATCCTGTATATATTGTTTTCATCGTTACACAAATTGAAGTTGCGATTTGGCATTCTAAAAGCACTGTATTATTGTACTAATTTGATTCGACCAAATAATATATTTCTTAAAAAAAATGAATGTACATAAATAACTGAAAAACAAGTCTTATATATAAAAAAATAATTAAATAAAATTAAATGTAAGGAAGTAGGTATGTACAATTAAATCTTATTTCGACAAGAGTATCATACAATGCTTACTAGCTAAAATGTACAATCGAGTATAGTATGACTATATGCTAAGTACAGTCGTGGTAGCTATGTTACAATAATTTACAAAGCTTAATTTAAAATGATATGCAATAAGCTATACATAGATATAGCCACAGGCTATGTAGCCAAGAGATTAATAGAAGAGTTCATTGATTATTTACCTTGTATCATGTTTAATAATCTGGAAAATCATTTTAACTTGTTTTTTTAATTAAGATTTTTAAATTCATGCTCGATACCAAATTGCTTTTAGAATTTTGACCTACAAAGTTGTTAATGATTGCCTTTAGAAACCTTTTCGATATCCCTTCCTTACACTCATTTTTAAGACATACTCAATAATACAAGAATATTAAAATATAACAAGGTAAATAACAAAAATGTTACAAGTAATATTTTTTCAATATTACGTCCCCACTGATTAATGTTTGAGCCGGGCACCATAATCTACAAATCGGGTTTGACCATAAATTGGAAATGGGAAACTTGAAAATGTTTGAGTGAACTTCAAAATATAAAGGACAATATATAGAGGTATCTCTACCACGTAAAACAAGTTTTCATATTTCAATAACTCAGTCACAATTGTTTTGGCACAAGTATTTTATGAAGTTATCAATGTCCCTACAGCTGTGAGTATTAAACAGTTGAAGTCTTGTCATCCGTATACAATTTACTATTAATTTCAACAAAACTTTATTTACAAGAAATAATGAGTAAAAATCTTCAAAAATCACTGGAGTCTTCGAAAGTCATGGGCGAGTCAACGTTAACATTAAATCAAAAATTAAACATAACAATGGTAATAAAACTAAAACAATGCTTGAAACAAGAACACTTTCAAATACAAATTCGATATTTGAATACATTAGAAACATTAGACAAATCTAACTTGAATTCGGCTATGAGCTCGCTGAATACCAATTGGTGTTAGGTGGAACAGACTTATCTACATTTTGGTGAGAATGAGTTGCGTGGGCGGAATGGGCCTGAGGGTGATAGAGATGGAATGAGGAAGGAGGATGGAAGAACTGAGACTGATCCAGTGATGGTGCGTAGTCCAATGCACCAGGCACAGCTGAATACGCCTGAGGTTTCAAAGGCAATGGCGCATCTCCTAGATACGAATGTCTTAAGGCTTCAGAATATGCACTGTTATCGTATGATAGTGCATATTGTTGCTTGTCCCTGGGAGAGACAGATCCTGGTGGTGTCATTGCTGAATGATAATCAGCGTAACCCCCATAAGCGATTGAACCAATATCTGTACCTTTGTGTCCTAATTGTTCACCGTAGCCTGACCCCTCGCTTCCTGGGGGAGTCGGCAATGGTCCCGATTGACCGTCACCAGAATAGTAACCGCCTGTTCTACCATCTCCTAAGAAGTTACTTCGAATGACACTTTCTCTATTCGCATATAATTGTCTAAGCAAAGCAGATGCTGGTGTCGATGTGTGATTAGCGGGTATTTGTCTGTTTAGATGGTTCAGATGATGGTTTTGTGTTCCTATCCATTGTATAGTCGACTTTTGTTGCTGTTGTTTGAGCAAGGCATCAGTTGAAAAATCTGTCGGTCGATGCGATATTTCTTTTCCGTCTAACGCTGGTAAATGTTTAGACATTGCGTTTTCTAAGTCTCTTACTGAAGTCGCATCCGTTGCGCCTTCTGGCATAGCTAAGTTAGATTTAGTCATATCTCTTTCGGCAGGCGATATGGTTGCTCCAGGATTGGATGAAGACTTTCGTCTATCCTCTTCTCTTTCTTCTTCCTCTTCAGCCGTATGTTTTCGCTTCTTTAGTCTTCTGGCAGGCATGGGAGAAGTTCTTTCGGGATTTGTATGTAGAGGTAATGGTTGAGCATCATTTAGTCGAGTTAAGTGGGTGACGTCGGAAGTTGGCACTGGGTTAGATGAAGCAGTGTCGTTATTAGATGGCGGTTCAGTTCTTTCTGCTTGATGTCTTGGAGGAGGAGGTGGCCCTCCTGAATTGTCAGTATCAGGAGGTCCGTTTTCAGGATCTCCTGCAGTTTCTTCCCGTTTTACACCTTGGACGCTTTCTTCTAGTTGACAACAATCCATCACAGTGTTAGGATACTCTCGACCACTGTAAACAAAGTAACAAAGTTACGTTATAATAGTGCACACAACGGAAGATTAAAAGTTAATTCGTTGAATATTTAAAAATACGTCCACCCTTTATAAATAACATTCCATTGATTTAAAAAAACTCTTATTACGGTAACATATCTTACATAACCTGTCCATGTATTTTCTTTCAATCAATCGCCGCTTGTATGCCCTTTGCATACTTATCGGTACACTACGTGATATCTAATTATAGCTGTGGCTTTACACAAACAGTATGGAAATCAGAATTACCTTATGACATAGTTGACGCATATGATGTTTTGTTCCTCTGCATTCTTGGAGGAGCAGACGACAGTCGCACAAGTCTGCATCCAGGTATATCCACCCAATTTGTTCATTATTCTGTAGTAGTGAGTCAGCACTTGACCTTTGTTCATTACTGTAACAAAAAAAAAATCTATATGTTTCCGAAGGCGGTTTGATTTGCATACTGTTGATTCTTAAACTTTGCAAAATTTTCCATGAAATTAAATTTTGCTACATCTCACAATTTCTTGGACATACGCCTACCAGATTTAGCCATATAAAATCAAATTTTAGTGTTTTATTGTGTTAATTTATGGAAGTGGTAAATCATCGTGATTGCGTTTGATATCTGTACATAAAAGGTTTTAGAATGACCTTGCGGCCAATATCAACAAAACAATAGGTATCGAAGACATACAAGACCATGTGACAATAATGATATATTCAGTAGATGCACACACAAGACAAAGTGACGAACACGTGTATTGTCTACGTGAATCATTAGGACAACATGCTTTTTGGTTTTGTTTTTGTATTGTGTATTGTAGTCATTAATCTTTTGATGCATTTGGAGCTAGGCCAAAAAGTGAAATTGGAAAGGCCGGCTGCAATTCGTAAAATATTAGTAAATGTCCAATAAGTCCATCTTAGTGACAGGATAAAATATCCAATTTAGTATGCATCTCATGTGAAACTATTATCATCAAATGATCATCATTTAAAATCAAGACATCGGGTAAAACATTCCATTGTCGGAAGTCTCAAATGTAGATACATTAAAGTTTATTACATTATGCACAAACTTGAATAACCTCCTGTTTAATGTCGTCAATAACTTCATCATGCAACCCAATCGCGTCTGTTGTAACCAAATTACCCGCTTTCTAACAAACACCCGGACTTTTATGGTAATTTGACAATTGTTATTCTACATTGAGAATGTCCACATTTGACCGGCATCTATATACACATTGGACATTTTAAATGCAAAGCAATGGTCTCGTAAAACTATCAACCGACGAATTGCTGTGAAGAGCCATATGACGCTCAACCTGAGTCGATTGGCGTTGAAATCGTCGGCCATCTTGTTTGTATGACTGTATGACTTGATTGGTTAGGAGACAATTGTTACGTCAGATTATAAGTCCTTCCATTCATTAATGCTCATCCTTGAAAGCCATCGTGCTCAGAGTCTTAAAAATCATGATTCTTAGATGAATCAAATCCTGATTAATAGGTATTTGATTTATTTTCGATATATACTTTTCAAAGTAGGTAGGTGTTAATATTTATCAATTAAAATAGAATTTATGATAGCTATTCTCTGGGGCGAAACCTGAATCGCGCTCAAAACTTTGTTTCTTTAAATTCTCCCTTCTAACATTATGTATTGATATTCTTGCCTATCCAGAAAATAATAAACGAAATCATAAAACTTCTATTTAACTCATCATAGTTTCCAAAAGCCATCTCAAAAGACATAAAGGCTTGACGTTTCCCACGTCTAAACTCGGGAAAGGAAACCGAAACGATGGTATACTTAAAAATTATTATTCAAATCAGGTTCGCGAGAGCCGACGCATAGCGTTAGGCCTGAATTGTATTCCTCTGACGAATGCTGGAAAAGTAATAATATCCTGCGTATATGAGGCTAAGATTACATTATTTGAATAGAGATTTTCCTCCCGATGTCTGAAGACATACCTAACCAGTGGGAGTTACGTGATAGTAATGCCGAATTTCGCATAAATAATATTTCGTTTGTGGAAAATCCTCTCTCACTGAATCCATCAATATTTTACCAAATCTATCTTGTCGTACTATGCATACCAACATGTATCCCAATCTAGTAAAATCCACACAACATAGATCTAAACAAATATAAAAACACCCTTAAAGAAAACCATGTGAACCAAATTTCCCAAACAAGTGAATACTGGCATCATATTAAAGACTAGGTATTTGAAAAAAGTCTTAACTAATGACAAATTGACAGATGTAAAAGACAAAAGAAGGAGGACGATATCTTGACTATAAAAGACCAAACAAAAGCTTAACTTTGCTACAGTCCAACAAAATTTCCCAGAAATCAGGCGGACTCATAAATTTTCCTCGTAACGGCGCCTCCTTGAGCTGCCAGTCTTCTTGACATGGATTTCCAAAGGGTACAAACTGAATACAAATTGCGGTTGCGACACGACAGCAAGGATTTCACCACGTACTTAATATTGGGTCATGGGTGGAGAGTCATCGATTGTTTATAGACCATTGACGAGGTTAATGATTCAGTACGATGTGAAGATTTTTAAAGATATGGAAATCAGCAAGACCCAAGATGCATTAATCTCCAATTTCCTTGTTTTCTAAGGCAAAGACGATAGACTTTGGGTTTTTGCTTAATTCTTTAAGGTCTTTATAAATATGTACAAATTTTGGCGTTAGCTTCGTCTGTAAGGTAGGTAGTTGTCTCTATGTGCCTTCTAAGTTATTTTAATTTTATGTGTTGACATTATTTTATAATTCTGTGGTATTAAATTGAACGACTGAATAGACGATGTTTTATTCACTTCTCAATAAAAATCAATTCCTTATACCTACATGTAAAATCCGAAAGATCTTTCCACTTTGTTGTCTTTCCTAATGGTAGGTCAATTTTTAATTTAAAAGTGGTACTTACAATCTACATGGCATTTTCTTAGTTTGTTCGCATCTTCCCCATGGCAGAGCGCGTACAGGTTCTTCCCCGTCAGCTCCTCTGCTGTGTATCCGAGTAGTTCAGACACCCTGCTGAGAATTCAAAAAGATGTTAGGTATTTCTGTTCATTCTCTTGATAAAATAAGTGAGCTTTAATTCTTTTTGGAAAAATAAGTTGAAAGTACACGTAAATACTCGTAGGTACTGTGGACGTTTTGCATTAATTTTGCATTGCAAATCTGAAGGTATATTCAATTTTTTTCCCATCAACGAATTCTGCTTAATTTGTAAAACGTACTTAAGCCAACTTAAGAGTAAATTTTGTACACAAAAATCAAGAAATCCAAGTACCTGGGTTCACAGTGGGCTATTCTGAAGTCGAAGTTAATTCTAGTGACAAACATATCAGATTCCAATCTGATCTCGTGGACTGAGGGTGGGGGCAGTGCTATCGCTAAGGCCACCATTCCCAGAAGGACTGTAGGAGACTTCCGACTGTGTGAGAAGGAGTATTGTGGTCGGAGCCGGCACAGCATTAGAACTACCTGGAAAGATGGAGAAAGGAAATTTAGTTGAACGTCTACGGAAATCTCTTTTTATTTCATAACTCACACATTATTCTAAAACTCCACTTTATCTATTATTCTGCAGACTACAATGAGTACAAAGGTAATGAAGATTCAGTTTATGAAATTAAAGTACCTACGTGATGGCATCGCATCACAAGAAAAAGTTAATAAAAAAATCTCATCAAACTTCCAAACTCATTTTCAGGATCTACATGAAACGTGTTTAATACAACGCGAAATAAACCTGAATCTATTTACAGCATATTTCAGAGGCACGTAGAATCATGTGGCTGATGTCAAAAATTAGATACGAGGCAATTTCAAATTTTCCCAATAAAATCTTTGCCTGTGGCGTTTCCCTACTTAGCGGAGTAATAATGGTGGTAATAATTACTACGTCGATCCTGTTCCGACTGTATGAGCCATTTAGATCGAGATAAAGAGAATTAGAGGTATTAGTTCTGGATTTATAGGATTCAAGTTGTAATAATTTGTCACATATATTTACTCGTGATATCTACATAGCTGTATTTTAGAGGTGAATTGCAAATTTAAGTACCTACGTGCGTTGAAATTTTATTGTTAAACGATCATTTTAATGTTTGTATAATATTTTAATCTTGGTATAAAAACATATTTCAATTAATAACATTAAACAATATTAAATTATTAACTTATAATTAGTCGACTTTTAAATACTTATAAATAACAAAGCAAAAATCGATATTTAGTCAGAAAAATGTTTACAAAATACTTAAATAAAATGTAGATAAAATTTATACCCTACAAACAATCTATTACAGCCAATTTCGCGAACCCAGTACGTTATTCGCAAGTCGCTTGAGATATAATCGTACTTTATGACCTAACACCGAGTTAAGACAAAAATTATTGCCAGGACCGTGCCTTGAGGCACCCCACGCAATATCATAACTCTAACCAATAATGTTTGCGATGTTAGCCTTTATAGAGACATCATAGAAATTAAATTTGTTGCTATATTATATTCAGATATATATATAAAATTAAATATAAATGTAAATTGTATTATAAGGACACATATTCTATCAAAAACTAAAGTCAAAACTAACATTAACAAAAAGAAAACAGAACCTGAAAGTTTTAATAATTGTTACAATTATTTTATCTCACAGAATATATATTTTTTTTATATCACAAGCTTCCAAGAAGCTTTGATAACAGTTGTCTTAGATACCCACCCGCCAGTTACCATTCTCCTCATATCTTGATGTCTCACCCTCCTTGCTTCGTGCAACCTAGATTGAAAATGAAAATTCAGCGTCCATTCATTTCTCATTCTAAACTATAGAAAAGAAATATGTCCACAAATTTCCATAGTCATTTACAACTATAAAGTTGATATTTATTACATTGAAATTACTTTCGTTAAATTTGTTTTTAATACCTAATGAATTCATTATTAAAATGTTATTTGGTAATGGAAGATGGGTAAATATACATATGACACTATTCAATCAAGTAAAAAATATATATTTTAAAAGTTTATTATTTATAAGGTAAATTGACGTCTTTGTATAACTATTAAAATGTGTATAAAATAATATTTCATCATGCTTTACCAAATCTTCAATTAGCTAATGCCATAATATAGCCTTACCCTGTATCCAGAGGATTTGAAGTGACAGCCACGTTTGGTTAGAGTGCTCTTCATTCTGACACAAAATGCTCTGTCCATCCCCCGATAAAGTTGACCGCTGGCTGCTAAACTCATTTGTGAAGACACTGCGAATAATAAGGTAGAATTAAATAAAATTGATACCCCTAAATTTATTTACCTTCATAATCCAATCAATATTTGAATACAGGTCGATTGCAATAAGTATAACAGCTTTTGTTCAGCCTCGGTTTTGAAAATTTCCAGAAATCCTTAAGCTTTTTGGCTGCCTTTTTATTCGTAATTCACATTAGATTTATCACGTCAGTTTTTTTATATCACTTAATATTTGTAAGTATGTAAATAAGCACCTACTTATGTAATATTTTGATAATATTAATTAAGTGTGAAAAAACAACACTTTTAAACTTATCTTACTAAAATCCTTTTTGATATCTTCAATTTAGTTAAAAAACAGTACGATAGGAGCATTCCCTTATCTTTATTCGTTAATGAGATGGCAATCAGTCTATTCAGGAGTTATAGAGCACTCGGCAGCTAATTAAAAGATTCGGGCCAAGCGTTGGGAGCAGACAGATCAACACCACGGTCTAATTGATTTCACTGCCTTGGTCCGTGATTCTGAGAAATTTTACGTGATTCTAAAAGTTTCGGTCGATGAAACTGTTTATTTTGTAGAAGCGGGTCTCTAGCTTCCTGGTTTATATTGGCGGTAGATAGCCGCTTGACTTTTTTCAATTAGAAATATGATGTGAAGAATATAACTAATGATGGAGAACACACTCTCAAAATTGAAACAAGTGAATATTTAACACCAAGTATGGTACAAAAGAATGAATCAAAAGACAAAAACAAATAATTATAAAATAGTTTCTTCATTGCTTGGGCGATAACCACACAATTTCCATTATGGTGGACAATGTGGTCTGGCTTGAATCACGGCTTTGTACCTAATACGTAATCATAGATTGACTCAATACAAAAGCATTTCGATAGTCTTGTTGTTTATATTTTATTTTTAAACAAAGTTATTTGGGCTCTTTTACACATTGTTTTTTATACATATGTAATCCATGTTTATAACGCCAAAATAGAAAGACTTTCTTGCTCTACATTCATGTAATTGACCATTGGTATAAATAACAACGACTGCTTTGACCAGTGCTAGCGGTCTTAACAAGTATACTCTGTTTTCATTAATTTTTACCAAACAACTTTTCCGTTGCCTATGATAATGGAAAATGTACTATAGTCAATTCAAGAAATGACATCTTTTGAACACTTTGTGATTGTTTTTATCAAATTGTCTAAGTCGTGTCTCTGATTTATGTGTCATAAGATATCAATCATATATCATTATTACAATCACCAAGTTTAAGAACCACAGCTGCCACCTCATCCACTGGTGTTACTTCATCAGTTTTAGGAATGGCTTTATGGGTATCAGTTGACAATGTGGTCACTTTACCACGGCCTACTGTTCTGAGAGGTTCGTTTTTCCACGCCCGTCACTACACAAAGATCCACTGTCACACAGAATCCGTCCTGATTGATTTTTTATCGATCGTCACTTTTTTAACACATCGTAAATTGAAATTGATTCTAGCCCTCGAAGTATTCATGTTGGTAAATTGATGGACCCTATTTAATATAAAAAAACATGGGGCAAATGTGTTTAGATCAGGAATTAAATTGATCGGTAGTTTTCGGTATGAGTATCTACCTGAAATTAATTAAATTTATTGACAGCTTTACTCAGCCAAGTTTTTACAGCTATAGCTTTTTAGAACATGTTTATAAAATGAGTTACTATTGAAGAATGTGGATAAGCAAAGAAGTAGGCGGGGATCGCGGCAAGTGAAAGGATGTACTCTCTGCCTATCTCTCCAAAAAAAACTGGATATAGATATGTCTTTTCATATTAGACCTATGAAAACATATCTATTGCACTAAGAAAACTATGGTATAATGAGATAAATTTCACACTCAGAACTGTTCTCATTACTTATTTATCATCTTCAACGAAACAGTTATTTGTCAAAAAATTTCTTAAAATTATATTATTTTGTATTACAGTAGACGTGTTCCATATTATCTAAACAACAAAAAAGACAAAGTAGTTTTTGCTAAGCTGCTTGTATTATGACCACAAATAAAAACTCCGAATGCACTGGACCGAGGAATAACTGCTATTTAATAGTAAAATTTATACCGGAATGGATTTTTTGTCCAGCAAAGGTTTAATTAAACCTAGCACCCACATTTGGTATAGTTGTCAAGCGGTTCAGTGTGAATGACTTCAATTTTATCGTGGTGGCGCCAAATTTCAATAACTTAAACTTTGTTCCCATAACAGACAAATGAAATGTTAATCAGATGTTTTGAAGACGCCTACGGACACCCCATAGACAGTTTCATAAGCTCCCAACGCGCCGTGAAGTGGCCATAATCTAATTTCAATTTGTACCAAACTTATTATAGGCGACATTAAACGATTCGACATACTAAGTGAAATTTTTAAATCGGTAATGTCACTCATTGGTGCAATGGCCTTTAAAAGAGGAAAATTTAATTGAATTCTTAACAGATTTTTTCATCGTTTTTGTAGAAGATGGATCGCTATCGTCTTTTTCTACAAATGTTACAAAAATGTTGACGCCTAAATGAATAACGGAGCTAAGTAGAAAGTCACCACTTTTTACTTCATTTGACAACTGTCTAATAAGACGTGGTAGATCTCACTTATTAAGAATTAATTCAGTTTAAAGAATCTCGTTAATTCGGTTTTATATAAAATAAATTTCTTTAACGATATAAACTGTGGAAACATTTAATAAAACCAGTACTTACTGGTTTTATTAAATGTTTAGAATAACAACCACCAAGACTACCAAAAGCTTACTTGTACCTGCTAACCTAATCGCTTTATCTAAAACTATTCGAATAAATCCAATTTTAATTTAAGAGAAAAAAACTATTCGAAATCTACATTTATTTTCTACTCACCATCAGGATTATTGGTGCCATGCTGACTGCCTTCTTCGCTGCCTGACGCCGGGCTGTTAAGCCCAGCACCTCCAGACCTTCCCGCCAGAGATAGACCTAGTTGTTCTGCAATTTCTGCATGGTCCGCTTGGTGCACGTAATCGAATATACTACTCCCCGTCATTTCTACCTGGTGGACAAATAATATGATTTTAATACATTTTGTAGATATCTAAAAAAGTAACAGTTTCCGTAGAGGCGTCATGTAAATAATATTCTGTAAACTGCGTATTTATGTATATCTCTGTAAAGTTGCTAGATGATCTATTTTTTTAAAGATTTGTATCTTTGTACTATACCTAGTATACTATATTGAAATCTGAATGGACCCATTATTCAGATAAAACAAACCCAACTGGTTAAACTTCTACAATATCACATTTACTTTCATCATAAAAATCATCGTGTTCATTCATCCTAGCATTTCCAAGTAACTGGATCCCAAAACCCGGCGAGTGCAAGTTATGTACCCACTGCTGAGCCATCACGTACGTTGTCATCGTTATGAATGAACGGGTGTTATCAACCATCTCATAGCAGGTGGCTCCGCGGAGACACCTATAAACCTCGGAGGTAACGGCTCTAGAGAGAAAATTGAAGAAAATACTCGTCCAGCTAACAATGAACCGGTAGTTTGCCTGAATATTGCAACTCATTATGAAGTTTTTTTATCAAGTGTATTTACAGAATGCCTTTTATAGGAACAATTAAAATTTAAAAAAAAATCACCAGCTGTAAATATGACAAATTACACAGACGGAGTAAGCCCTAAGTTGTCAATGATTTTTTATTAATTATCATTATCCACATATATACACTATCATGTAACATTATATGTTCATATAAAAAAGATCATATATCATATGAAAGTCCACCGCAATCTTTTCGTGGCTACAGCTTATGCAAATGTTTCTTTAAATATATTTATCAAATATAATTGTGGGACCCTATTACGGATTCAGTTGTCGTGTATCCGTGGTCACAGGCGCATGAGAATGTGAAGAACAATAGTGTAGTTACGGTGGTCTCTTCCAAGAATCCACTTGGCATTTTATGGCGTTTTCGCTGATTCGTCTACAAATTTAGATGTAACAATCGAATTTATTATGCGAAGATGGCGAAAAGTTTTTGGCGTTTTTCAAATGTTTAATAAGCTTTCACAAAATAATTTTTTTTCGAGTTCTTGTTTAATTAATTTTAATTTTAAATTATTCAACACTAAGAGATTTACAAACAAACTAGTTGTGTTTCTTGGAAAAAACTGGCGTCAACCATTTAAATTAGAACATTCCGTAAAGTTCTAGCGGCTAGTGCAAAGTATCTAAGTGGATAAATTGTCGAGGATGTCAATTACAAATTTAGAGGTAACAGTCGAATTTATTATGCGAAGATGGCGAAAAGTTGTTGGCGTTTTTCAAATGTTTAATAAACTTTCACAAAATCATTTTTTTTCCAGTTCTTGTTCAATTAATTTTAATTTTAAATTATTCAACACTAAGAGATTTACAAACAAACTAGTTGTGTTTCTTGGAAAAAACTGGCGTCAACCATTTAAATTAGAACATTCCGTAAAGTTCTAGCGGCTAGTGCAAAGTATCTAAGTGGATAAATTGTCGAGGATGTCAATTACAAATTTAGAGGTAACAGTCGAATTTATTATGCGAAGATGGCGAAAAGTTGTTGGCGTTTTTCAAATGTTTAATAAACTTTCACAAAATCATTTTTTTTCCAGTTCTTGTTCAATTAATTTTAATTTTAAATTATTCAACACTAAGAGATTTACAAACAAACTAGTTGTGTTTCTTGGAAAAAACTGGCGTCAACCATTTAAATTAGAACATTCCGTAAAGTTCTAGCGGCTAGTGCAAAGTATCTAAGTGGATAAATTGTCGAGGATGTCAATAATGATTTTTTGAAAGCGTTTAACTCTGAAGGAATCACGAACATAAAATTTCAGTTTCTTCACATTAGTTTGACCCAATAAAATAGACATGAAGTATCGATAAAAACGACACGTAAATAATTTCCTCGGACGGGACGGAGCACGTCCAAACAAAAAGTATCCATTTTCTTCGGTTATCTTTAAAAGAAAAATATGATTTCCCATTGTCGGCGTTATCATCAGTCTTTATAGCTGCCCCGAAAAAATGCCCGCAACAGAATTTAATATAGCAGCGTCTAACGCAGGCCTTGCTTATAAGAAAGTTGTATCTACGCTTATTTACCAGGAAGTTTATGTATTTTATATGTCTACACACACTAACATCCAGGCGAAGAAGACTTATGGACCCGTGTGTGTTAGGAAGGTGTTTAGATGTTATTTGACGGTAGTTGTGTGCGTGTTTGGGGGTGTGTGAGTGGTAAGGTTCGCAGCCGCATTAGAATGAAGAGCACGCGCGCGCCTCGCCCGGGACGTGACCGGCATATCGCATCGTCCCTTTCCCCCCATTTTCCGTCTCCGTCACACCACCCCAAAAGCCAGCCATGTTGGATGGTTCCAACGAAAATTTCTCAGTTTTCAGATCTTTTCAGAGCGGCTTTTAATTTCGTAATGTTATTTAATTTTGTTTGGATGTAAAAATATTTTTGGGAAGTTTCCCTGGCTCGCTGGTTTTTGTTTTATATGTGCTTTATTGTCGGGTACGTTAATCCGAATCTAGAGCATGGTTTTGCATTTCAGATTAGCTCTCATTTTGTAGAAACAAAACTGTTCTGGAAGATCTCTGCTTGTTAGCATTGTAATACGTTCATTATCATCCCTTGGAGTTAAATCTGCAACTTTGTGACAAATAAGCTTAAAATATTTCTCAAAAAGTCTTTTTAACCCTTTGAGATGGTCGGGGTAAAAAAGCAGATAGTCCATAAAAACATCCCACGTAGAAGGCATAACACGACACGTGTAAAAGGACTTATCTGTGATCTGTGCATTACCACCGGATGTCTTTCTAGCGCCGCCGAAATTTCAGATTAAATCGTCTGACTGTACTGCGTGAATGTGTGCGTGGTTCAATGGATGCGCTTATCTCAGTTGTTCATGTACAGACAATTTTGAGAAGGTCTTTGGTACTATTTCATGTGTTTCATTTTGATATCGGGTTATTGAAAAATGTCACAAATTATTTACATCTTTGTATACGTTTGTCACTTCTCCTCACATTAAGGGTATACTTATTCCCAAATAGACGACTTGCAAAATTTTAATCAGCTGTTCTTGTTTCGGGTCGATGTCCTGTTTTATATACATACATGATCTGTTGTACTATAAAGATGGTTATAAACTTCCAGGTTGGTATATACACGAAGTAACTAATTCTCATCCCAGATCACTTTCAACTCCTGAATAACTTACACATAGATGGCATATTTGATGAGCAGTACCGCATTCGAAATAAGGTCTGGAGTATCTTGTGGGACCCTGACAGATTTCAACTCTTTTTATGTGGCAACCTCACTTGCCAATTTGGGTCATGCCTGAAAGATATAAAGTGTCGAATCGAATGTGTTCGTGGGATTGCCACGTGAAATTGTTTCTTTCGAGATCGGATCAGTAGCGTCATGTTAGTAGTCGTTTGATTAGTGTGGTGAAGAAGATAGCTCTTTTATTTGATGAGTGTAGTTTTATGAACTAGATCTTTATATTCGGCTGTGTAATTTTTACACTTTAGGTCTGGGTTCATGTTGTTATTTTATTTTGTTTCGTTTGTTATAGGTGAACAAATAAAAAACATTTTTTACTTTTTGCCTCAAGTAAATTTACGATATCATCGATGTTCAATAACATGAAGTTGATTTTTGAAAATTGAAAATAATAATCCTAAAATTGCATATCACGTAAAATAGAATAATGAGACCAAAAGAAAAATGTCAATAGCATGCGCTAAAGACTTTGTAGTATAAAATATTACAATAAAATCAACTTATTTTGATGAAGATGATTATGTTATAATGATAATGTTAAAACTGCATTTAATTTAAAGATCAAAACAGAAGATTACTTACTTGTGATAATCCTAAATATATAGATACAGTTTCAGATATGTACAGGAACCTCCCGTCCGCCGCTACTGACAAGGCGAATCCATCGAGGGACTGTGAACAAAAAGAGAAATAAGTAAATTATACATACATACATATAGCCACGTCTTTTTTTTCACGTCGTCCGGTCTAGCCGATTTATTCGGCTAGAATAATTTAATAATAAAAAAGTATTAACAAATTGCCCATCAAAGGCATGTTTCAGGCATATGTAAGTATCCATCCATCCTTTCGCCCTGAAAGGATGGATGGATACTTGGATAGAAGAAAGTTTTGCAAGAAGCTTTGGTCAAGCTGCCAAATCACAGTATGATTCGTCAAACTTAATTAGCAAGATCTTAAAGATTAGTTTAGTATGAACTACTGTTTTATTTTTAAAGATGCAGTAGATCTGAATAATAAAACCTATATCCACGTCGCTTGTCAGTACAGTAAAAGCGAAACTACTTACTTAATAGTAGCCATCAAATAAAATTTCGTTCAGTAAAAAAGGTAAACAAATAATAGCATAGATGATTACGAAAACCGATCACCACGAACCAACTAACTGTACTAGATGAGCCATCCACTGTGTGTTTAAACCTACTTAAAAAAAGGAGGAGATTTTTTATATGACCGTATTTTAAGTATAAGTATAGTTTTAGGAAACATAGTGGAGTTAGTAGAGAACCTAAATATTTTTTATACATACATTTAACAGGAGTATTTTATGACATGTCCGTATTATTATTTTAATTTGTCTTAGAATCAAAATTACTTCGAATAAGGAATGTAAGTGTACCTAATTCACCCAAAACTTTGCAAAACTTTTGAATTTATAAATAATATTGGCTATAATTAATAACGTTTGGTGGGTCCGTATACTTAAGAAGTCAATTAGGTTACTTGGTTTAAATATTCTAGAACTTCATTATTCTCTTTTTGCTGGCATAGAGAATTCCTTCCTGTAAATGTATTTCTTTGTAATCTATCTTTATTTTAATGAGATGCACGGTTGACAAAGTACACTTACTACGATTAAGTTTTTTATCCGAAAGCCGCGCTTAATCGATGGAAGATGATAAGTCTAAAATAAAATAACAGCATGGATTATAGTTGTAATGGCCTATTGTCATTTTCTTTCTTCACAGTACGTGGCCCTAGTTTGTTTAAGAAAAGTAACCTATAAGAGTGCTCATGATATTTTGAAAATACAGCGGCCAATAATAAGTTGATATGGAAAGCAAAAAGTTAAGAACACAATTTCGATCTATTTCTTTTTTGTTTTTGTAATATTTCTTGCAAAAGGCTTTTTCAAAAATATCTACTGAATAAAAATAGAGACGACAACAAAGCTACTGAAAAATACAATTTAGCTTAAAAATAAAACCAAATGCAGGAAGTACCTACTTACGAAGTTCATTTCATCCAATCAATCAATCCATCATATATACTTATAGGGTTTTCTCATAGGACTGAATTTATAGTTAATTGACCCTTATGTATGAAAGCTGAGAATTTTCTTAAGACAATCCAACAAAATATTATTTATTATTGACAAACATTGCGTTTCTTCATGCACGTCCTTATTTTTTCTCCTAAACGTACAACCTGTCCCGCAAAACATTTGCCCTCGCCAAAAAAACCGAATCAAGGAATCACGTACACATTATTTTCATTGCACGGAATAGAAACCACAGCACCCACAGACATTATAATGACACAGAATCGATTGCACAAAATGATAATTTACGTGATCGAATGACAGAATAATCGATTTTTTTTACGATACAACCCTATCAAATGGCCCAGAAAGCGTGTGTTCGATTTAATATTGTTATGAAATTTTTGTGAAATCAGTGAAATATCAAATTGTCGTTTCGCAAAATTATTTGTGTGTGTAAGTAGTGTGTCGCAGTGTTCTTTTGTATGTATTCTATTGTATGTTTGTTGTTGAAAAGCGTTAAGTCGGCCATGATTGCGCAACGGTCAAGTTCGAATGTGGAATGGCGTGCTTTCGGTTCATTTTTTGCATGACTGCCGACGAATGTAAACATACCTTTTTGTGAGTAGGACTTGGTTATTATTTGTTTCTCTAAGTGCAGATTTCATTTTACAGTTCTAAGCTCGGGATGATACGAGTGAATGAAACTTTTCATAATGTAAAAATATAAACTCCTACAACAGCGATAAGAAAAGATACTTAGGTAAGTATCTTTTCCTATCGCCAGTGGAATAACTACCTAGTTATTCTACTGTGCTTAGGTTTGTAATAAACCTACAATTATAGGTACCTATGTCAGTAAGTATTTCCAGCTTGCAATTTGTACGAATATTAAAATTAATTGAAGTTTAATATTGCTTCTATCAACAAGTTAACATTAAAAAAAACAGTTGTAGTATTAAGGTGCATACATGCATGGCGGGAGAAAACTCACAGCATTAAATTTTCGATGAGAAATAAATTATTATTATTTTAAATAATATTAAATATAAATAAGAAGAAATATAATTTGTGGTACACACCTGTTTTCAACAACATGCAACGTCGTTAAATGATTAAACTGGCAAATTTACTTTCGACATTAAAATAAAAGTCCTGTGTCAATAGTTTATAAATTATACTATATTTTTACTTAAATTAAAGAAGCTTCCTTAGACATCCATGGGTATGTAAAATTCTCGGCTCCATTTGATAAGGTAAACACTCCATTCAACCAGGAAGTTAAGGCTTGTCTAGAGTGAAATGATAAGTACTTACAAGTAACAATCACAGTGCAGTTGGTTTCAGAAGATTTTTATACACTATTTATCCGATAAAATTATAATATATAAACAAGAAATACATAAACAGTTATTTCCGTTCCCGTGGGTATGTTGGGGAATCCTTTCTTAGTGCATCCCTAAAACACATACAGAAACCTACATGTCAAAATTGATGACTCAAGACTTGGACTAGACAAACATTAATTATTAACCTTTAGTTTAAGGAATAAGACTTTTCTAACCATTATTTGTTTATGTGTACTATACGGTGTTGTGTGGTTCCCGGTACCAGTACAAAAATGAATAGGACCTCTCCATCTCTTTCCCATGAATGTCGTAAAAGGCGACTAAGGGATAGGGCTACAAACTTGGGATTCTTTTTTTAGGCGATAGGCTAGCAACCTGTCACTATTTGAATCTCAATTCCATCATTAAGCCAAATAGCCGAGCGTGGTCTATCAGTCTTTTCAAGACTGTTGGCTCTGTCTACTCCATAAGGGATATAGACGTGACCATATGTATGTATGTATGTATACCTGGAGGATGTGGGTGCCCTGATGCTGCTCGAACAGCTCCATGGCGAGACCAGCCGCCGATCTTCTGCTTTGAGCACCTGCAACAAATGATAAAACATTTTACAACACTCGTTATCCTTCGGTTATTAGACCCGTATACGTTCTCACTTTTCATTCATTCATTCATATAATCTCGTCTATATCCCTCGTGAGGTAGACAGAGACAGCAGTCTTGAAAGACTGACAGGCCATATTCAGCTAGGCTTAATGATAGATGGAAAGATGATATAATTGAGATTCAAATAGTGATAGGTTGCCAGCCTGGCTATGAGAAGAATCCCACTTTACGTTCTCAATCTTTGGGAAAGAAGCCCAGGTTGCGCCTTGAACCACCTTCCTGGTATGGGTAAAGAAGCCTAGTCGACGACTGACCTTCGCAACATTTGCATAGGAACCTATCCGATATTACATCATGGTCACACATCGAGTTGCCTGTTTCCTCACGATGTATACTCTCATTACGGTTAACGAAAGCGGAAGAATATCGGTTAGCAATCAGACTAATACACGTAATTCAGAAAAGAATTATCAGGACATGGCCATGGTAAGATTTTAAGTTGGGCCTTCCAGTGCATCATATTTTTTAATATATATGGCATCCACCACCCATGATTGATACATTTTACACTAGGTATTCGAACATTATAAATAAATAAAATATATACGGGACAAATTACACATATTGAGTTAGCCTCGAAGTAAGTTCGAGACTTGTGTTACGAGATACTAACTCAAAGATACTATATTTTATAATAAATACTTATATAGATAAACATCCAAGACGCAGGCCAATCAGAACCATCCCATTAGACTTTTTTGTCTCATTTTGCTTACTAATGATAATAACAATAAAAAAGGTGTACAAAACCTATAAAACGCGAATTAATTTCAGTATAATAAACAAACTCAACAAAAAGGGAATCCTTGCACTTGAACCTACTTAAATTTAAAACCGTGGCCATTGAGAAAGCGAGTAAAACAAGGGGACGAGGTTGTCATCGTAAAGCAGTATGTAACCTGACACCGCGGCGTTATCAGACAGATCAGACAGACAGACACCGCCACAGTAGCCTTGTGGTTGTGGATACACTGATGAGTTATATATGGGATTGTGTGTTGAATAGTTCGTGTATGATTTAGGAAGATATGGTGGATTTTGGTTTCTATGGATTGTTTCCCAATAAAAGAAATTCAGACATGATCAAATTATGGGTAGGTATGATTTTTGCTAAATAAATGCATTTCATAATATATTTTACATCATTTACATTTACATAGACTTTTATAAGAAATCCCTTTACTCCTTAAATAATCCTTCAGATAAAAGTATTGTCATATCATTGACAAAACAATTTTAAAAACATGACTTTCTTATAAAAGTAAGTAAGATGGGTGTTATGCGTGAAATAGGACTAGTTGGTCAGACGATTCATTATCATTAAAACAAAAAATTATAGGACGTTTGTTAAAATGCCCTTTGGTCTCCGCACTTTAATCGACAATTGCTTGAAACATGTGAAGTCGCAATCAAAATATTGATTTCAGTCCATCACAATTTGATTGAGACTTCATATGTAATCAAAAATCGTACCCATAGAAACCCATAGTAATATTAGGCTGTATTATTCCGATTCCTATGCATACCACAAATAACTAAACACATATTTATTTATAAGGAACTTTTTAAACCACTGAAAACAACGTATTTATTGAGACTATGAATAGCACACCGAATCCTAAGTACCTATTCAATACGCGTTTGTCGTAACACATTTGAGCAAGGAAAATCTCGGTACTCTTCGCCACTTGATTTCGGCAATTTTGTTTACAGCAGACCCAAAACAATGTGTTGTTTACAAGTCGGAGGACACAGCGAACAAGATCACGTTCGCATAATTTTGGTAATGGTCACACTAAATCGTTGCGTCACTGAATCGTGAGGAACACCAAACTTCCTCGGATGTTAGGTAAGTTACACACTATTTTTCAAACTGGTACAGTTTCTGGTACCTGTCCCATTCCTATGGCGACAGTTTTTACTTTGTAGGTATTTTTTTGTCCGTTTATCTGTCTGCACCAAAAAATAAGTATTATTAACATCAAAGTATTATCATCACAGCGCATAGTAGGTACCCGAAGTCAAAAAACTTCCCAATTTTAACCGCTCCGTTTTCTTTTCTTTAAAACAATCATTCTAAGGAAGAAGAAGATAAGAAAAAGATAAATAAAGAATTTAACAGAAAATGCTTATTGCCTCATATTATTTATATTTATCCAGACTTCTAGTAACCTATTACCTACTCAAGTAAGTACATATATACCTACGTGACAGGATAAGAATTTATATCGGAATATTCATACACTCTTTCTCATGCAGCCAACAAACAAATGAGTCATATTATAATTTATCATTTAATTAATTTAATTCAAATTAATGCGACATTAAAATCGCATGAGTGAGAACCTCCTTATCTACTGTCGTGCCTGTCTGTCTGTCTGTCCGCGCCGACGTCACGAACTTTAGTCAGTCACGACCAAGTGTCCTTGCACCCAAACATAGACTTTGTCAGTTCTGATAAGACTCACTTTCGTTTGTTTTGGGGTTTCGTAAATCAGGTATTGGTTCGCAAATCGTCTATTCAACCGACTTAAAAAAAAGTTCTGAATTGATTATTAGATACTTGTATGTACTCGTATTTTTATTGTTTTAGGTACTTTATCTATACCTCTACCATTTATAAACCTTTCAAATTTTGATTATATTTTAGTGAATAAAGGAAGTGAATAGTAATTTTAGGAAATTTGTTGAAATATTTGTTAATATATTATAAAAATGTGGAAAAATTAAATCTCTCGTTACATTACATACACGTCTTAACAGGTGTTTCGTATTAAAATTGTTAAATAAGAAATATTATATCTGGTCTCTACACAATACCACAATTCGTAATTTGCCAACAAAAGGATAATAATACAAAGATAACCACAGTTTGTCCGTCTGTAAATAAGTCGCAAGCGCAGCATCATAGCATCGTAAGTTCTCAACAAAATAGAGCAAAACTACGGTTTTCTGCCGGCCTCTGGGACTGAGTAGAAGCTCCATATAATTCTTAGAATATAAAAAAATATCGAACCAATTATGAGTTTAAGTTATTCATCTATTTATGTAGACAGAATTATATACAGGAAGTAATTATTATTGAAAGTTATCAGGATGAGTATATATTTTTTGGTCTATGTTGTTAGGCAAAAAAAAATCTATTTATATTCAATTAGTAATTGTATACTAAACTAATAAATTAATTAAATACAAAAAAGTAAAAGGTTCTTTGAATATTGAGTGGAATGGTTCTTTTTAAAAGAATAGGAACCACTCCATCTCTTTCCCATGGATGTCGTAAAAGCGGACTAAGGGGTAGGCTTATAAACTTGGGATTCTTCTTTTAGGCGATGGGCTAGCAACCTGTCACTATTTGAATCTCAATCCTATCTTAAAACCAAATAGCTGAACGTGGCCTATCAGTCATTACAGACTGTAGGCTCTGTCTACCCCGTAAAGGATATAGACGTGATTATACGTATGTATGTATGTATGAACCATCGAAGTATTATTTATTCTTTCAAATTAAATCTACCTAGGTACTCTAATTTCATTCCGAAAGAGATGCTCGAATGAGGAAGTCTATTATTTATAACATTATCTTTTTCCAAGTCTATTTCATTATACTTGTGCCGTTAGTTTTAGTTCCGTACTCATTTCTCTGAAGAGGTGCTCCGGAGTAAGACTGTGAACCTGGATTGGATAAGCCAGGTTTTTACACGAAGCGAACCTGACCTTCCAACCAATATTGGTTCATGGAAAAATTAAAATAATTATTTTCGATGGCATTTCTAAAAAAATCCCAACATCGTGGTCACACGACAGCCATGCAAGTCGGCATATCAAAGGTAAGCTCTCTGTGTTTTGTTGAATTAAATCGTTATAAAGAACACGCTTGTCGTATCTGAGATCTCGCGAGGTAAATATGGTTTGTACCCTAAATCTGCGCCATGTGAACTTGCTATATCTGTGTCAACCCGATCTGAACGATAACGGCGGCTGTTATCGCATTTTTATGAGATTAAATTGACTTTTGTAAGTAAAAATGTTACTAGAAATCTTACAAGTACTTACTCATACATTTCACTGCTGAATCGCTTACGCAAAAATAACCGTCTTCCGTTTTTATGGACATTTCATAACTCTTTTATGGAAGCGTTAAGTACTTACTCATTCATCTCTCTTTTTTACAAAAAATCGCATATCGGGTATCGCATGATCTCTTGCCTTCTATCCAAACCTACTCTCTGTTATAAAACTTTTGATATGAGACACTAAGTTTCAGTTTTCATCACGTGGCACTTATGACTTCTGAAAAGTACTTATCCTATCTCCTTCAGAGTACTCCTTACTATATGCACGTAAAAATCACGAAGATCGGTTCAATGGTTTTAACGTGAATGACGGACAAACAAGCAAACCTTTATATCTAAAATATTAAGTATGGACGCATATACAATGATAATATACTAATGCTGGTACCTACTTCATGTACAGAAGTACAATGAAACCATTACTCCACCCCAGCGTACAAATTTTTATTAAGGCGCTAAGTCTTCGTATAATTTTCTCATTACCACCGCCGCCTTAACTCTCGCCGCCATTATTACTGTCATTTGTACAGCATCAACGCTTAATAAACTTTGGTATTTGTTTGACGTTTTTATTATGAACGAATTATAAAGATAACTAACTGGTTAGCGAAAAAGAATTTTCAAGCCAGTTTGGACGTTGAAACTGAGAGGCTTGTCATAAGAACATTAAGGTACCGACGAGCGAAACACTTCGATCATCTCATCAACCAATTTGTATGGAAGTGGAATAAAAAAAATTCACTATTTACAATTCGTGTTTTACGGAAAAATGCACTGAAAATATCATAACGAACAAAAATTATTGCATGCTTTACACATTAATACTGAGAATACTAAGATATTGGTTTTAAGTTCTATAGTTATAAATGAATTCAATAGTTTACAAAGAAAAGAATCGTCTTTAATTCAGCAAGAATCAGCTTTCCCTTCTTTTCAGGTGATTATGGCTCCACTCGTGGTCAAATTTAATAACCCACCCTAAAGACTGGCCACTTAACGAACCACACGCTAGTCGATCGATTTGATACGTTTTCTTCGGACTACATTTACACGGAACTAAGATGTGACTGATAGTTAAGAAAAAATTAAATTATTTTTTTCTTAAATTATTGAACGTTTATTTTAAAGTTATTAGCAGTGTATTTTTTATTCTTATTGAAAACATAATTAACGCTTATTGTCAAAAGATGTTTATTAATACTATAGTGGCTTGCCTCTGAAGAACGCTTTTTAAATAAAATTCTCTTACCTAATATGAGATCTCGATCTATGGTAAAATAAAAAAAAATCGAATAAAATTAGTATATAGGATAGGAAACCTATAAAATTATTTGCAAATAATAATAGTATTATATGATTTTATAGTCCTATACTTTCAACTTCCTATCCTTCCCACTAACATACAAAATGCAAAAATTTGTAAGGATGGATGATTATTACTATTTCACGCGAAATCTAAATCAAATAAACATAGACGGTGTAAATTCAGCCATCAATAGCGCGACCGCATTAGAGATAGAAAAGCAATAATTTGCGCGTATTTGTTCTTCTCGACAGCGGGCAATGCCAACATTGACCGGGGCTGTTTTCACAAGGCGAAATTAAATAAAACTCACCACTAATATTGAGGGGTGGGGTACCAACGACGTGGTAGTGTTATATTTCTTTGGTTCAAAAATAGTTCTTTTTTTCTAAACGAATCATCTAAGAACATTTAATTTTAAGAGTTACTTTCGGGTTTACCGGAGTTTCCACGTAAGGAACCTGAACAAACATGTCAAATTTCAAATCTCTGGAACCAGCGGTTTCGGCTGTGTTATAGAAGGTGAAGAATCTACATACGTACATATTTATAGTCACCTATACATATATCCCTCGTAGGGTAGACAGAGCGAACATTCATGAAAAGACTGAAAGGTCACGTTCAGATGTATGGCTCTATGATGGAATTGAGATTCAAATAGCGACAGGTTGCCAGCCCATCACCTACAAGAGGAATCTCAAGATTATAAGCTTATCCCTTAGTCGCCTTTTACTACATCCGTGGTAATGATAAAGAGTGGTTCTATTCTAAAGTCCCGCATACCACACGACACGGTGAAGATTCTATTTCCAAGTTTTCACAAAGGTCCCTTACGAAAGAAACTTGTGCCCCTCAAAAATAATACAAGTCGGTGTTGATTGGCACCCCCGGGGCCCTTGACCGGGCCCAACACGGGTAATGAAGAATTACTGCCCTTTGTACAGTCGGCTATCGATTGCTGATTAAACGGCATAAAGATGGTATTATTTTGGCGTGAGTGTACTGTGGATTTTTGGACGAGTATGCGAAATAAGTATATCTTTTTTTATTGAGATTGGCGCAACGGTTGTACTTAGACCATATATTTATGTGCATTCTTTTACATTTTCTACTAGTAGTTATAATTAGATTTAAGTTATGTGACGTCAATAAGTGATACCTTGTATCCAATCATGAAAAATCTATTCTACGATTTTTTTTCTAACTGTGCATAGTGAATCTGTTATTTTAATTTAAATTATATTTAAAATTGTTTACTTGTTTCAATGAAATAATTGTTCACTAAAGTAAAACAAAACATTGTTAAAAGAGTACATGGAGCACACATTCACTACCCTTTCAAAGAAATAGCATTTCCAATTCGATTCCACTAAAGTGAGAAATACCAAAAAATCACGGTAGCGTATAGTAATGAATTGTAACTGGGCAATTACACGGCCGGACAACCCTTCAGCGGCGCGCGGGGTCGAGCCGGCCCGGTCGATACCAAATAAAAATAGCAGAATCCGGCAAACGATCCGGGATTCGGAACACGTAGTGTCAATATAGAACTCCCGATGATTGGGATGCACCGGCTGAAGGGACGCACAAAAATGGCGCTTCGGCGACTATGGATTGAAAATAAATGCTGTAATGCGACTTGGTTTTATTAAAGGTTTCTTTTCGAGTGGCTAAATTAAAGTGATCCTAGCGCTCTAGTAATACAAACTAGAAATGAATTAAAATAGAAAATAGCAAATATTTTCAATTAATACGAAAAATTTAAATATATACTTATCTTAAACAATTTTAAAAACATAAAATACAATGAATAAATCAAAACATTTCGGATGGAAAATGTTCCTCTGTAGCTGATTCTCAATTCCATTTTAGCTTAATGCATTTCCTACTATCTAATGGCCCATGCATATGAAAAAATGATTAAATTTAATGTAGATCTGAGATCTTAGCGCTTTTCTTAACAAGTATTAAGACAGGTAAGTATTTATTCACGGACTTCAAGAACTAGATATAAATTAAACCAACAGTAATAAGTCTATCACTTATACGTTTCTAATCCTAACCCTTAATCAACGCGCCGAAACTCCTTACCTTAGAAAACTCCGGATCTTACCCGTTCGGAATTCCGGCCGACTCAATAAGCTAACCCTTCCGCTAATCCGGGGTATAATGAACCCGCCAGGATCGTATTAAACGCTTACGTTGTCACCCCGTACGTGGGAATAATAGGAGAACGTTTCTATTATTTAGTTGATTCGTGAGTAATAAACATGAGTGTTTATAC
The DNA here is from genome assembly GCF_032362555.1 of Amyelois transitella. Taxonomy (NCBI): domain Eukaryota; kingdom Metazoa; phylum Arthropoda; class Insecta; order Lepidoptera; family Pyralidae; genus Amyelois; species Amyelois transitella. Next base: position 5,599,901 of record NC_083523.1, read on the forward strand.
ATTCTTTGAAAGGCCAGTATTCAATACATATTTATTATTTACTTAGTTGGTAGCAGTTTTAAATATATTTTTATTTTAAATTTAACTATAAATGCACAAATAGGAATCATATAAATTTTTTCAATATCTTTTCTAAATTCTTGTTGGGAAATGAAATATTTTAAAATTATTAACATGGTTTTTTTTTATTTTGATTAATACCAAAGCGTGTTATAAATTGTATTTTTTTGTAATTTATGCACATTATTTTTGTAATTTATACATAGCAATATTAGTGAAATCAATGTGACATACCAAATTATGCCACTACCACAAACAAGACTTGTTTGTTTTTTATTATTTTATATTGATGGAAAACAAAATCGGATGTTAGCTGGCACGTCGTGGCTCAACCCGTGTCGCGTCGCCGACATTTTCCCTTTATTTATTGTTATTTTTCTATTTCGCCGGCAGATGTGCGGCCATGATTTACGGGGCTCTAGTATTGCGAACGTGAATTATAACGCTAGTTTTTGGTCAAGGGAACCTTGATACTGGCTGAAAAGAGAGGGAGATGTGAGTTCAGGTTATTTTGTTGAGAATGTTCATTTCGGTGAATCTTCGGAATGCGTTCTGGTATCTCATATATCAACGAGCTTTTGAATCATTTATATTAATAATAATATAATCACATCTATTTTCCCTGCGGTGCAGACAGAGCCAAAAGTCTTGGAAAGACTTATAGGCTACGTTCAGCTGTTTGGCTTAATGATAGAGTTGAGATTCAAATAGTGACCGATTGCTAGCCCATCGCGTAAAAGAAGGACTTCAAGATTATAAGCCTATCCCTTAGTCGCCCTTTTACGATATCCATGGGAAAGAGATGAAGTCGTCCTATTCTTTTTTATTGTGATTCCCAGCACCAACGCCACCAACACCAACCACACGGTTGGACATATCGAATAACTATGTTTACATATGTGAATGGAAATAAATGAAAATTTAGAAAATAATTAACTTTTAAGAACCTTTTCACGCAAACTGTTTAATTATGAATTTATTTCAATGGACTTAGGTATGTCTGAAAACTCATCACCATAATAAATGATTTGCTCACAGCTAAATTTGCCTGCTGTGAGTGTCGCATTCGTTAATGTTATGAATTACTCAATTGGGCTATTTCACCTGCCCATTATGATAATCGTGAACTTACAAAAATTGACCGTAAAATATTAACACCGGCAGAGCATACGTCCGATCGTCACGAATTCCAGCGCCCTACTGCTATAAATCAAGCGTGCCCCCACCACGCGGCAATATGGGAACAAAACATGTGTTTACCCCGAAGTTAATTTGTCGAATTTATCTGCCTTGTCTTTGCAACGTATTGTGATATATTACGTGGTACCAGCTTCTATTTTGGTTTCCAATTTTCTTCCTTAATCCAGTTTGTTGTTTTTTTTTCACCTGAGCTGTTTCGAAATCATTGTAGGTAGCTGGCAATTTTCGTTTCTTACTGATAAAGCGAATGTTAGATATACTTCCGATTATTTATTTCACAGCGAGTATGTATCAATTTAAATTATTTATTTTCGACACTACTATATATATTATAACACTTTATATTGCAAGTGAATTAGTTCTTTAATAACTATGTACTATTTCTTGTAACTGTGTAAATGACTGTGCAATAAAAATATAACAAACAAACAAACCTTTTTGTTAGATTTTATGTTATTAATTTTACTAAAATAAATATATTCGAGTTATAACTAACAACGTAACACAACTACATACATATATGCATAAAGTAAAATTAGCATATAAATACTTCATGAGTTAGTAGTCAATACTGGTAGGTCATCTATGCTTCTCATTGTACCCACTTCAATAGTCCGATCACATTCCAAACAGATTTACAAATAGCATATCTAGCTATTAGTCTATCTGTCACTAACCAGGCTGCCGCCATGGTCTGTCATTCGATTAACCAGACAATTGGCACTGGGATTTCACCACTACTATATTTAACGTAATTTGCACCAAATTTTGAATACATTTCACGCAAGAACTAGCCCATCGTTTTGATTATAATACAAACCTGGCAATGGATGTTTTTCAAGTGCAAATTTAGTCGAATTCTTGTTCACTTGTCAGTTTAGGTAGTATGAAAAGTGGTTCCGGTACTTATTGCTATTAAGACCTAAATAGAACACGTATTATTAAGATACCTGCCGTGTTGAAATATACATTTAAATAATATACTAGGTAAACGTTTTTTTTAGATCTAATAGTGACAAGTGAAATGTCATTACAAATAATAATTTTGAGCGAGACAGTAAACAAGTATTTCTACAACTGAAATCATACCCATAGGGTAATTTGTCCATACATCAAAACGTGACAAATTGTACATAACAACTCAAAAAACATTACAGAAACCAAAAGGATGTGAATTTAAACTCACCAACTCACAAACCTACTTATGATAACACAAAGACTGCACAGTGTTACCAATTAAAAGACGTAGCCAAAACGAAACCCCAATTTGAATAAACCAACCAAGTCACGTAGTGCAAATAAGCAGGCACTAACAAGCGGTATATCGCTTGCACTGATTGTTAATTGATTAGATTAAAAATTTTGGCCCAATTCGCCGCGTATTGTTACCAGGGGGACGCCCTTTACGCATTAATTAGTATTTTTAATAGGCGCGGTGTCTTTTACAATTTGCTCGTTGACAAGACCACTGTGTGGTTATCTTGTTAAGTTGTGGGTTTGATTTGATTAAATAATCAATTTATTTTCTTTTATTTGTCTTTGAATAATAATTAAAAACTAAATCATTAACAATCCAAAACAAAGTTCATCTTATACATTGACGTGTTTTCTATCTTGTAAGTAGGTACTTTTATGTCTTACTCGACTTAAAATGAAATTGTGACTGAATTTAATGAAAAATGAATATGAATGAAAATTAAAAACTTGTTCTTCTTAGAACAAGTTTTTAATTTTATAAAGCGTTAGTTTACTTAGTTTCAAACAAGCGGCAATATCGGAAATATATCGGTCCATATTTACTAGAATTCCCTTCAATTCTTTATTGCTTACGTGAGTGTATTCGAAACTTGAGAATTTAACCCCCAAAGTATTTTGTGAGACAATTTTGAAACCCCAAATGCTCATGTTTTATTGTCTCGAATATTTTTATTTGAATACAGAAGTAAGGAAAGCCGGTTTGAAAATTGAGTTAAAATGACAGTGGCGTATGTAGTGATTCGCCTTGTGGTCGTATTAAGCGCATTAGGGGCCAAAATTGGATTTGTCAGGGGTGTTTTATTGGTACACTTGTTACGAATTTTGAAGCTGTGTTAAAAAATAGCATTGTCATAATTCGTACAAAATATGAATGAGTTATGGGTTTATTAAAAAGAAAATATATGTATAAGTTGACAAAAATAAAATTGTAGTTTATAAAGATTTTAGTGTCTCAGTCAATATACAAAAACTTAATAGTTCCAAAATAAGTAATAGTTTATTATGCCATATCAAAATGTGTGAATGCCATAGCAGACTCGGTTAATAAATATAAATAAATGGCTCGGTGTTAAGCTGAACACGTTCAGCCATATTGTGGCATCACGGATACTACTGCTTGTGCGTTGCAAAATCATCAATCATTGAAAACTTAAACGATAAATAAATAAATACGGAAAAAATCACTTTTAAACGCTAATGATTTCCTATAAAATAATAGTAAACTTTTATCTCGACACACTCACAATAATCTGTTTTTTTTTTTTACTAAACGCAGAATTTAACTCAAAATTCTAAATAAACTAAATAAAATCAAGCTATCAAAACAGACACATGTGTGGTTAAAACAAACGTTTATTTTTCGCCATTGAATAGGTAATATTATTTGAAGTATTGCGGAGAATCAGGGTCCCCAAGGTGCATTTATTTGCGTGCACGCTCCGATAAACAATGTTTGTGATTTACTTAGAAATCCGCCGGTTTTTTGTCCACGCGAGGATTATTCCGCGCCAATGGACAAACTGTCGTCGCTCTTTCTAATAAAATACTGCTTTTTAGCGGCCTATTGTTTATTACCTAATTTAAAATACCTACCGATGAAAAAAGAGAGAAGATCAAAGATATTTTAAAGCTTGTAAGTATTAAAATTTCTCTCTCTTTACGATATTATTTTTTAGCAGGTTTGTATTTTTCGTAACCTTGTAAAGGTTTGTATAGATTATTAAGTTTACCAAAAATTATAAAACTACCACTTATTCATAACTTATTACTGTCTTCGTGATGTCCTAAATGAGGACATTCCATTTAGACCAGTCGTGTTTTAATTTAATTTACACTAACAACATCACTATCTAATTTATACCTATTGAATATACTACATAACGTTTGAAGTAGGCACTACTACTACAATGACAGTCTGTCTGTCTGTACGAGGGCGCGGTAACACGGTTAAGAGACAATGGCTTGACGAAGGAAAATCAGATTTGCTAACCCTCCGTTATTTTAAACCTACAGACATTTTGCATAACTCTACAAGGGGTAGTAACTCGGTTTAGTGAATTTAGTTTTGCTATGGTTAATAATGACAATATGCTTGATTGGCGGTTAAAATTTAATCATTCGAATATAGCAATTTGAAATATTAACTTCGAATTTGTGGTTGTAGCCGTTGGTAGCGAATGAGTTGTACATACAAATTGTTACATGAATATTTTTTTAAATATATTTTTTAGATGTAGTCTCTGCCGACTGCGTAATTTTATTAATGTACTTATTTAACATAATTACTTAGGGGAAATTACGAAAAACTACACTTATCTATATTATGTGATGATTTTGAAAAAAAAAAAATGTAACAAAACAAAGCAAATTAAATAAAGTTTTGAATTTTGGATTAGGGTTGAGGAGATCCTTGTAGGATTATACATACATTCCAGAGATACGGTTAACAGCATGCCAATCGAAATCTCTATTGACAAAATGTAGTTTATCCTACTTGTAACTTAATTTTTACAATAATATCATTTTTATAGGTATATTGACATATTATAGGACCGAATTAAAATCAAATTAATTAATACATTATCTTGTGGATAACCTTAACTTTGAACAGAAGACTTCATAAATCAATTAACAGGTAGGGATTAGTCAAGGATATGTACTGCCAAGTAAATATTTATCTTGTGAAATGTAACTTGACGAGTGTCATCCCTATATTTTGAAACAAAGTCTACGCATAGAAATCTAACATCTGAATTATTTTAATTTACAGTCAAAAAAATAAATGAAAAAGTCAGTGATAACCAACCTTTCAGGGCCTTACTTGTCGGCGGCGGGTCTCTGCTCCACGGCGGGTCGCCATGGCCGGAGAAGTCCCTTAACTTGAGGTAGCTTATGGTCAGCCTTATGATGGAAGCCTTGTCCAGTTGACTGGTGATGGCAGCCGGGAGAGGCAGCATCTTCGCGAGCTCGTAAAACTCGTAGTTTTCTTTACCGCGTCTCGAGCGCGCGGCGTCTCGACTTTTTTCTTTTCGCAGCTCTAGAATGCTGTGGGAGAGAAGTTTGACGTTAGCTTTTTATGTAATTTTCTTTGATATTTAGGAACTTACACTTAGGACATGACCTACTCTCTTCTCTTTTACTAAGACGATTTAACATTAGGCCTGAGCCTGGTATTTTGAGTCACATCATTACACGACATAACAGTGTTATAACTGATTTTAAACTTTCGTTGTTGCATTATACTATTTATAAGTTATGCAGATATTATACGCGCATGTAACGTTTAATTTAACTCGGACTCTAACATGCTCCGAAACGTCCGAGACAAAATAAAAGTATCTACTTATGTTACGTGCGCGTTTAATAAAATGTATCGAATTAACGAACGTGGCGATTAAAGTTGTTTTAATTTCTATTCAAATAGGTACCTATAAATGTGCTTAGAAAAGTGTATTGTAAAATAGGCAAGTACATTGGTAAGTAATAAGATTTATGCCATAATTATCTCTCTTTCGTTTCATGATCAAGGTCCAAAGAACAGTGACTACATAAATCTGTATATTTCAATAAAACCTCTCATACTTTTATACGATATGAAAATGGGAAAAATTCCCATAATTTCGGTGGGTGTCCCGCCCGCCACGCCCACACGCCCCGGGGGCGGGGCTGCTAATGAGACCCACTGTTTTATTGTGCCATTTACATTTCAAACATGGAACATTTACATTTTTAAAGTGAGATACCTGTCTGTTTCCTGTCAGCGATTTAAAAGTTATTCTGTTTGTTCTTATGATATTTTTTAATCAACACGCTCGATATTTCAAAATTGAGTAATATTTGTCTCTTGGCATTTCATTATCATATCAATACATAATAAAGTTAGATATCTAGTATTATAGAAGGTAACTAAGTTAAAAGGTTTGCATTTGTGTAAATAAGAATATAAATTTGCAATTCCAATGTATGCAAATAAAAGAAGATCCTATTTGTAATTAAAGGATTTTAATTTATAAAAACAAAATTTCCATCTCAAGTGAGCGTTTGTTACAAAAAGTCAGTCCTCCATTCAAAGGACTTCGTATTCTAAGTTCGTTTCTCTGTATTGGAAAATATTTCGACTTTATTAACTCACATCTACAAAAGTGTATGTAGGTATACATAAAATTTACTTGAGTTTTGTCTCTATGATAGTTATTTGTTTGATATTATTTGGTTTTAATCCCTGTTGCATGATTAGATATAATAGGTATTTTATTACGAATCCGAAGTCAAGAACCTAATGAAACAGCGAAAACGTCAATTTACGGCCACTGGTGCTAAACCTTTTCCTGCACCGTAAGCGAACCAATGATGGCCGACTTTACGATCGCGTGCGATTACCGTCCGTGAAGGTTTATTGGCACCTGAGTAAGGCCATTTCGAAATGGCGTCTTTATTCTTTTGTTTATACGTGGTGACAGACAACAGTTTGATGGCTTTCTTGGGTTAAGGGTTGCTGACCTTCGAATTTTGATGGTTGTCTGCGTTTTATTGTCGGGAAGAACAATGCTAAAGTACTTTGGCTAAGGTGGCTTGTGGATAGTTTGAGATGTTTTGAAATAATGATGAAATGGAGAGGCTGAAAACATATTAGAATTTTACCGTTGGTACTTAGTTATACAGAAATCTTAACGTCGTGTTATTTATAAAAAAAAAAGACAACATGAGAAGTAGGTACTAGACTAGTTTATTTATTATAAAATCTAAGTTGATTCAGAAGAAAAAACTATATTTATATTTAAGTTTTTTAGCTTGATCTTGAATGACCTCCGATACAATTGGAGAAAGAAATAGCATATCTTGAAATCCGTTCCTTATCTAAATTTAAAAATCGAATTGGTCTCTAAAAGAACTACTAAAACGTTATCAGAACATAACTACAGCTTTGGGAGTAATAATTCTTAAAAATAAAGAAAACCTTAAACCCTTTCTAGATGGTACTGGCTGATAAAGGTTAAACAGTTAAAGTATAAAACGAGTAAACGATTGCACTTGATTTAATGTTTTGAGGGGTTGCTCTGGTCAGTTGCGGGGTAATCGGGGTAACATTGTTTAAAGTTTACACTGACCGAGGGTTGAACTCCCCTGCTTTTGTTATTTTATAAATTTATTGTAGGCACATTACAATTATATACTCAAAGAAAGTTATTCTTTTTGTTATTCCATAATAAAAGTAAATTTATTTATTCCTTATACCAATTGAAATTTGATTTAGTTACGGTAGAGAAAGTCATCCTCCCAAAATAAAAGGAGAACAATAATACCTTTTTAGCATTAGAATGGCTTATTATTTATTTATTACTTTGAAAAAAAAAATAACCAAATGGCACCAGATAAAGTCATACCCTTCTATTTAGCACCTTTTCTATAATGGCTCGAACATAATTATATTTATTATTTTTACCTATACATAAAAAATCTAAAGACAGTTAAAGCGTCACCCACCCAAAATATAAGAAGAGCAACACCTATTTAGCGCTACGGTGTTAATTTGACGAGTCCCCTCCTAACAACTACACCGGCTACTAGCGTCCGACGTCAATTACCTTATGATTTATGGTTAGGTTGGATTACGGCAATCGTGATCTATGGCTCTGATATTGCTCGACCGTAGACAAAATAGACGAAAGTAAAATATGTTTGCAATTTTTATATGACTGTAAGTAAATATTTGACCTGTTTCTACAGGTAGAAATTACTTTACAAACCACCAATATTTGTACCAAATTTTATTATAATCGTATCAGTGGACAAAATAAAAAGATTAAAATGAAATCATTCGAATTTTAAAACCGAAAAAGAAACAACAATGTTTTTGATAGCACGTTCGATTTTTACGGAAATGGAACTGAGATTCCGTTTTCCTCTCGAGTCTCACTCAGGAGCCGAATCTAATGGTTTTTATGACGCATTCCGAACTTTTACAGCTAAATGGATAAGTAGTCCCCTTCTGTAGCTAAAGAGATCTACTCTAGTGCTTTCGGACCGTTCATTCTTGGACGTGTCGTTGTGATTTTGTTTTTCTGCAAAGTGCAATATTGTGTTGCGCTTTGCAAAAGTCTTTGTTGGGCTCATAATAACCTTTATTTTTTTTTTTTATTGAAATGTATCTTCATATTTTAAGAATAAGTTTTGATTCAATATTTCATTCATAATTATGAAATCTTGATATAAAAATAATAAAATGAAAGAAAAAATATGGAGATAATATGGTTGAATACTAAGAAGAGAAGTCAACAACATCCTAAGTCATAAGAAAATTAATCTAGAGAGAATTACCTATCCAATAGACATGACTGACTCACCCAATCCATAGTTATGGACAGTCATACCTATCTGGTTCTTCTCAATAGTGGTAAGGATGCAACTGGGACTAAAACCAGGAAGAAGAAGAAGAATTACTTTTCCAATAAGAATTTACGAATTTAGTATTAGATATCTTATATAGGTAATACCTGTCAATGTGAAAAAAATATATATAACAATGAATACCGAATTAAACTAATTGAGAGCGTATATTTTATATTTACCTACTTCACATTAAGTGGTAAAAATACAAAATCCAGTCTACTCCAATGTTTTTGTTCTGACCAATTTTTATGACGGACCTCCCTTCATCTTAGAAGTGGCTGTCTTTAAGTGTGCACGTACGTGTCCCGACGCCCCGTACACCTGGGAATCGAACCCGCAATACGCTACTAACGCATTGACCCCCTCTTTGACAGCGTCCTGAAATTCGACTCAAAGCCTAAGGATTTAAGAACAAAAATCGGGAAAAATGTTTAGCGACACTGGTCAGTGATGATTGGTGTCTATTGGCCCGAAAAAGACGCAACTTTGATTACGCGTCAAGCGAAATTCGACTGAAAATCAATACGTTTAAGACTTACTTTCGTAGATAGGGTAGATGTTGAAAGAAATTTTCTTGCAAATTGAAATAGGACAGAGGGAAAAAAGTCCAGAATTGAACCTTGGAATAGTCGTAAAGGCGTCCAGGCTAGCGACGCAGTAGTTATGGTTAATGTGAGCGGACAAATTGAGTTGTGCCCGGTAGGAAAATTAGCGCTCCCGGGGGAACCTGCGCGTCAGTATGACAGGAATTTCATTTCTGGACGATTGTGTTACGTGTTGAAAAGTTGACAGTTTTATATTGCATTACATATGGGGATTGTTTTGTTGTTTCTAAACTATTTTGATTTGGGTAACGTGTCTAATCTAACAACTAACTAACTATCAAAGAATGTAAATTTCACAAAATTATTTTTGGATGGATACGTGCATTACTATAACTCTTGATCATGTTATTACTTTCTCACTTAATAATCACATTCACAATAAAAAATTTAATGAAGATCTTTTTTGCACTTAGCTTCTTTCACCTTTCGATCTTCGGCAATAATTTAATCCATATTGTGTCTTGCAAATAATAACATCTATAATAGTATTACTCGCTTAAAACCTCGTTTAAATACTGGTAGCAAAAGCAACTACATTCTTAGTATAACTATTGGCATCTAAAGGGTTTGACACCTTTGCGATTAACCCCTCAAATGATAGCTCCATAATCCGCTGTCGTTTGAGCCTGGGAATTGTCGAGTATTTCATGCTTCAATAGCGTTATGTCTAAACACCTTTTATTATTGCGGTTAAATGTATTGATAATGGAAGCAACGATAAGATGAAAGGTGTGAAGTTATTAATGGTGAGATACGTTATATGGTTTCAACCAAAGAGAATGTGATCACGAATATTTAATGGGTTCAAATATTTAACTATCAAGGAATGTAATGAAATTTTTTAATTAAATTAAATACGAATATAAACAATACAATATACGTTTAAACAATCGTATGTCACTTTCCTATTTAAATACATTTATAATTCTGAATATTAAAAAAAAATACTTAATCATCACAATGTCAATTATTTGAGGAAAAACAGAACCAAGAAATGCTTGAAATGATAAAACACAAATTACAGAACATTTAAAATAAGTTCTCTATTAACCAAAACAATGAACTTTCAATCTTAAAAGAAAAAATACACTAATTTTCACACAAGTATAGCCGGAGATTATAAAAATAACACCCCGATATAATAATTCCACTTAAGATGACAAATATGACGTGTCACATTGTCACACAAGTGGTCCTACCGACTGCGCCACTTCGGTCCATGGTATATTATACCACAACAATGACTTTCTTGATAATATTCAGCAGCGGAGGGTTATAAGTGGTTATTATGTGATTATGAAAGATGTAGTGAAGACGTTACATGGTATTAAAAATTTTAATGGGATTTTTTAAGTACTTTTTAACACCGGGACATTTAAGGTCCTATATAGGTATAGACATAACTTGTACATACTTACACACATTCATATAATCACGTATATGTAATTTGCGGGGTAGACAGTGCCAACAGTCTTGAATAAACTGAAAGGCTGCGTTCAGCTGTATAGCTTACCGATGGAATTAAGATTGAAATAGAGACTAATTGCTAACCCATCACTTAAAAAAAAACCAAGTTTATAAGCTCCCGTTTATTATTTATAAGTTTAGTGTTATTTTTATAAGGACATATGTTCTGAGAACCATATGTGACTTGTACACATGTGTTTAACCTCAGCTTTTACAGTATTGACTTTAACACTTAACTATAAAATAAAGAAAGGAAAGTTAAGAGTTCCAAAAATAATCTCGGAAAATTGACGACAATTAACGATTTTTTTCGATATTTTTACATAAGACTTATACACATCCTAGTACAAATAATAAAATAGTGATTAATTATACCAAAAAACTATTCTCAGTTTACGATCTATCGCATACAAATGGCGCGGAGTTAACAAAACTTCTCGCCTCCCCCAGGGTCGGCTAGTTGCCTTTAAAAGATCTCCGACCCTGGGTCAGTCAACCGGCAACTCCCCAAGGATCTCCCCACGGTCACTTATGGGATATTCAAATTGTTCGCACTTTTCCTCAGATCGTATAACGATTGATTAAATAGGAAAAGAATATTTGAAGGTAATGCAGTCCGAAAATGAAGACACAGCTCAAAAACAACTGGTCTGGTTTCAATGAAATTTGGCATTGAAAAAAAAATTGAAATACATATTGGCATAAATATAAAATTGACTTTCCTACATGTAATAAGTAATTATACGTGCTAAATATTATGGCAGCTTTTGGTTTATTTAATAGTGTCTTTCTTGGTGGAGTAGGTAGAGAAATTTATAAGTATTTGTTAATATGTCAGCAGTAATTATTTATTTAGGGAAATTAAATATAAGTAATTATATTAACATATGAGTATAATTTTTTTCATGATTGCCTTTCCGCTTACCACATTGCGTTATCCCAGAAATGCAATTTTATTATTTCCTTATTTATTTTTAAATATTTCTAAAAGTTTTTTTTATTTATTTTATCAAGATAAATCATTGATCAACACACCAGTAAATTAATAACATAATGCATACTATTAGCATAGCAATACCTACCCATTAACTAAACGATGCAATAACGCCATCTTGTGTCAACTAAGGGTAATAACCAAATAAAAGAGGGGTGATAGTTGACGTAGGAAATGAAATGTCATCGGCATATTACTCTTAGGATTATTGATATTACTGTTTCGTATCGCAAATTATAATCAAAAGATATGTCTATTTCTGTTATTATATTTGCCGGTATACTATTATTTTCATCATTAGTAACGCTAGATTTATTTACGATAATATTTTAACTATGGTAAGGTTACTGTTATAAATATTTGTTGAATAAAAAAGTCTTATAATAATAGTAATGACATATTTTATATTTAAACATTTTGAATATTTTCATAAAAAATATAAGTAATATAAAAAGCCGTTAAGTAATATAAATTTAATCAAGAAAAGCTTAAAGTTATTCAAAGAGTAAATTCAAAGCGAGGTTAAATCTATATTTGTGGTCAGTTTGTATTTCTAAACACATTCAAAATATACAAGCTACATTTTAAAACCGAACTCTTTTTGTGACTTAACTTTTTTATTTATAATTGGAAAATGTCAAAGGGTGACAAAAAGTCACTCGTGATGCGGTTGCGATGAGTTGGCGTGTCAAAGTACAGGTCACGTTGGTCAGTTGTGTCAAATAGTTTCAGTAAGAAATGTTATTTCGTATCTACTGAGTGGTAGGTCAACAGCCGATTTTGATACTGGCATTGTCATTGTAAATTATTTTTCTACAAAGAGGATTTATTTTTATTGGTTTTAAATTAAAAATTATTGAATGAGTTAAATTATCATTAGAAGTACTAAAAAAATTACATAGGTAATAAAAAAAAATGTGTGCAGTTAATTTAATATGCGTATGAATTTAACTAAATTCACAGAATGAATAATCAATAAAATATTTGTTTTGGGATTAGATATAATTTTATTATTAAAATATTTTTATACATTTTGAATTGAATTCTAAAATCCATAATAATGTACTTATTTTTTTTATTTTGTGTGGCATATCTTAAAAATCTAAAGCTTAGATAAAAACAGCGCGAATTGCGATTAGCATCCTCTTTTCGGCTAAACATTTATAGTGTTAGTAGCCTAGGTATCTTCCTAAGGTGGTAGTATAGGGTTTACATCAGACGATCGTTAATTCAACCGATTCCTAAACAAGAAAAAAAATATATAAATTACTTCTAGTACCAAACCAGAACACCCTTGCCTAGTTTGTTTTTAAAAAAATCACGAAAAAAAAACAGAAAGTATTACTCCGTAAAGCACCAAAACCGAACAGTCCTAGTCTCCGTTCGGAAATTAGAAGGGCTTCCTCTCACGGGACGGCCGTCGCATCCCCTAGATGAGTATAATATGACTCGGCGAATTTGAGACGCTTTAGAGGTGACGACGGCCCTAATGATATTCCGAAGGAGGATTGTAAGGAGTTGATATAGTGATAAAAATGCCCTGATGGTAGATGACAAAGTTAGTTACTTGATATTATTCATACTTACTTTTTGAAGATTACTTAAAAAAGATAATTAAAAAGAATGGGGAGTGTTTATCAATGATAATGTGTTAGATTCAAATATTCGTAGGTAAGTAGGCATCTGGCCACTGGTAAGTATTTGTATATGAAATCGTTCTAATAAAATTGAATTGTAGTTTAGAAATGAAATTTTAAAGATATAGTTACTGTTTGAACAATTAAAATCAATTGCAAAAAGGCTATATTCAATAAAAGCGAGCATATTTGGGATGAAAATAGATGGTCAGTGGCGACTCGCCCTTAAAGCCCAGTGGGACAATTTGTACGCGCGCCAAATAGGCTATTTGACAAAGTTCTAAAAACTATCTTAGGGTATTTATTTGTTTATAAGGAGCCCTACAAAAATATTTTTCTGCCTTTATTACAGCTATTTTATTAAAAAATCGAAAAAGAAAATGAAATATTCAAATATGCCGCCAAAACGCGACTTTTAGCAATATGGCGGCCATGGCATGCAGTGACGTAAATTTCGTGTAAATATCATACAAAGCTTGTTGGTGTTTCGAAAAGTTTTGATTTTCTCTTGTTTTATTTAACTTGTGCCACGTCATATGTGTGAAAATTATTAAAATGAGTTCCTATAAATGTTGTGTAGTGCCTCAATGCACTAATACAACAATAAAATCTCCTACGAAACTGTTTTTTTCTATGCCGATGGATTTGAATATTCACAAGAAGTGGTTTCAGATCATGATCTAAGATAAGTGGTTACCAAGATATACTTACATTGATGTTTTCACATTCCTCAGTTCGGCAGCATAGCTATAGCAGCTTCTTCCAACCATTATTGCGTCCACTTTTGGTAGGTTTCGACTGTCAGCTTTCGCAGAATTGGTTTCCATTATTAAATACCTATGTTATCTGAGTAATCCTGAGCGATCAAACACTTATAAAATCTTGAAAAATAATAGCGAACACTAAGGAACGGTACGATCCACAGTCTGTTTATGGATAATTGACGTCATAATAGAAATAGCCAATCACGTTCGTTTTTAGTCACGTGACAGCTGCATATAAAAACCTAATTTTCTGAGACGGATTTTGTTTAAATTATGCAATATTTTTATCTCACGTTATTACAAATCGCTCCAAAAAAATAATATTAAGACTGATGACATAAAAGAAATGTATATTTTTAATACAGTCAAATAGCCTATTGCCGCTCTTTAGGAGTTTCATAATCACGTCGTACCCAATTTTCGTTTGAAACACACAAGGAATAATAAACAATCAAAAAAATTTGATTTAATTTTATAGGTAAGATATCAATGTCTATTTGTAATTAGTATCTTCGTATTCCACGTTTTAGAACTTTATCTAAAAGCTTATCAGACACATACCTAGTCTAAGTACTTGGATATACCTGATAAAAAGTTATATCCAAAACCCTCTAGAAAAGAGCCCGGATTCTGGATTGGGTAGGTAAGTCAAGTTAATACACATATCAACTCCTAAGTTGTAGGAACATTTTATCAACAATTTTACTGCTTATTAGTACGAGTAAATGCCAACTTTTCCCATAAAAACAACAAAACCAAACTAATGATACCACAATATCATATTTCAGTACCAAAAGAAAAAAATACCTAATAGTCAAGCGGGCAGTGATCCAGCTTTGACAAAAAATGGCCCAACTACAAGACGCGCCGATACGACTATGACAAATGGAAGTCCGCCGCTTAGCAAATTGCCTGTCGAAATCGCCGCGAAACTGGAAAATTGTTTCATTCATAAATGCAATAGCCCGGATTACCAAGGATAGCTTTTTGATGAATAAAATAGTAAGGGGATTTAGTGGCCCCATGTGATAGCTTGCGGATTGGTATGGACAAATGTTGGCATTTATTTTTTTGGTTTGTTCGAAGCACTTCGCCAAATCTGGCTTGTCTCAGATTTTATTAGCTTTGTATTTAATTTTTCATCATCATTCCCTGGTGTAAGTCTCGGTTGCATCCTCACTTATCTAGAGCCAGGGAACCACAACCTGTAAGATTTTAACGCCTCCGCCTTCGTTGGGCCTGGTCTGACGTCGTCAAACATGATATTTGTGTCAATAGTCTGAAAACGGATGCCGTCACAGACCGGACGAAGTGGAAAGACAAATGTAGGAAAGCGGAATCCATACCCCAAAGCTCTATGGCATAGGGTGCAACTGGGAATGCGCAATGATGAGAAAGAAATCATTGAGATTTTTACATGAAGCGGCTCCTATCCTTAGTTGCTACATAATACAGTATTTTATGCGGTAGGATTATCTTTGTATTGAACTGAAAGTAGGTAAATAAAACTAGTTATAGGCGAAATTAGCAATACAAAGGAAGTTAGGGACTGCATTTGCCGCCAATTCAAAGGAGAAGGAAATAATAGTTATTTGCAATAATCGGTTGAAGGGACGGCTGATTGCGCCCGGGGCGAACGGGATTTTTCCCGTATTTTTGTCTGGCAACTTGCAGTTTTGGCTCACAGTTCGTTAGCGTTTAATAAAAACCATTTACTGAATTAAGTGATGGTTATACGAATTGTCTTGTCTTAGTTATGAATCTCGCATTGCTGTACATGTTCATTGATTATTAGCAAGTTATTTGACTCTGTGGGATGCTTACATATTTTAAGAAGTCTATAAACGGTTCTGTAATAATAGACAATAAATGGAGAGGCATAAACTTGGGATTCTTCTTTGAGGCGATGGGCTAGCCACCTTCAATTCCATCATTAACCTACACAGCTGAACGTGGCCTTCTAGTCTTTTCAAACATTTGGCTCTGTAACCCCGTCAGGAATAAACACATGATTATTATGTAAGTATAAATGGGTAATAATAAAAAACACCAATCTCTAGCTGAGACTCGACCCTTACAATGCTATCCCCACATTACTGACAATTCGACCATAAAAGAAGAAATTAAAACAACAGGGGCAGAAAACTCCGCTGATGAGGTAAAGGGGAAATAATAGATCATTTTCGGGACACTTGTCCCTTTATTGACTGGTCCTGTGATCGATCGGACAACCCTTCAATTATTTTGTTGGTATGCCATTGTATTTGATGAAATATATTATTTAGAACGGTATATGAGTTAAAGCACAGAAAAAATGTAGTAGAAATATGTGTGTGTACATTTATTGTTTAAAAAAAATATATAAATTCTTCTCTCTGACTATAAAAATATAAAATTCTAGTAGAGAAAAAAAATAATAACCGAGAGCTAAAGAAAAATTATCTGTGACAGCGAAACTGTGTGTACATCTCACTCTAAGTGATACTAAATAAAAAATAAGGGCAATGAATGATTGACTCGCATACCTTCGAATGTAAATGTAGTACGAAATAGATGAAAAAAACAGTGACGTTCATAATCTGTTAAGTTTTTACGGCGAGATCGCGTGTAGTCTATATTTGAAAAAAAAACTTATGACCAGTTCATCTTCGCCACAGAATCTCAATATCAATATCCGGGTCAGACCACTAAACATCCATGAATAACACTACAATGTGTTTTCTGTTCGATTTATGTACGCTAATGTAACCCTTATCACGTTGAAATAACACTACTCTGTTGTGGTTATTCGGAAGCCCAGAAATGATTGTCGGCCCTTCAATATATAGATCTATTACGATTTGCTTTTTTTTTAGCGCATACAGGTTGATCAAAATATTTAACTTTATTTTTTTATTTCAAAACTCGTAGTCGCAAACTTATAGTTAGGATCTGGGATGTTTATTTTTTATATCGTCATTCTTCAGGCGTTTGACTAAGTAGCAATGGTAAAAGTTAGGTATAGAATTTCACAAATTTTTAAAAATTATACACGGAATTTAAAAGCAAAACTTTAAATTCTATTAATAACTTTTAAAAAATTTGGCAGTCATTATATTATAACTCTATTATTTCCAATAATAAGAAATACTTTAAAAATGTGCCTTAAAGAACTACGTGTAAAGTGGATTGAGCATTCAAACGTAACGTTAGAAAACAAAAGGTATCGTGATGGTCAGATAATTTCATAACTCAAATTAACTAAATATCTATCTAAAAATAATGAGAGAGAGTAAATTGACACGTAAATTTTTGCAGTAGTTAGTATTTTTAATACTGTAGGCTCTATATCTACCCCCATAATGGATAAACGCGTAATATCTAATATATTTGTTTTTGTATTTTTAAAAACATCCTGTATTTGAGACCTCAATAAGTTGAAATCCGCAAGTCATCGCGATTCGTCGCGCCCTCTAGCCATTGGAGTTTTTACGACCGACGAATTTCTGGCTCCTATACGCGAGGTGTGACGCGTTAAACAATCTATAAATCAACGATTATGATTAGGAAATACTTTATTTATAATCAAAGCTTTTAATATATTTTTAATGAGAAAAAAAATACTTTCTCGACAAGCAAATAATTTTGTGCTCACTGGTGCCAAGAGTTAAGCTTAAAAACGCAAATAGTACCGACCATGAAAAGCTGAATGAATTAAATGTAGTTTTACCTCATATTATTTATCCCTTTGTTCAGTCATTGTCATTGTGTAGCAGTTTGGTCAACCTGATCTATATTTAAAACCAACTTATCATAAAAAATTCTACACTTGAGAACTACTTAGTTAACTTACTCATAATTACAGTAGCTTGATCATGTGACAGTATCGAATCAAAACCCCTATGAATCAAGATATCAGAAGTAGAAATAAGGGTAGCGTCAGACATAAGTGAAATCCAACGGGCCGCGAAGGATTATCGCGTATAATACCGCCTTTGTGCGAAAGATATGAGAAATATCTCAATTAAGGACAACGGTTCATTTAATGCTTTATTTGAAAGACAGTGACACATTATGATTATAATAATTTGCCAAGGATCGAATTATACCTACGAATGCCCTTAAAAAGTTGCCTAGGATCAAATTATTCTTGTATTAAAAAAAAATGGTAAAAAAATTACAGGGTCGCACTTAGTAGACACATGTATGTATAATGTCTCTGCTTATCTCTCTCAGTAAGAAGAGTGATTTTATTGATGTGTCTGTTCAATTCAATATTTGATTAGGTAAGTACTTACTTCTCTAACACTGAAATTTACTAATACAAAAGCTTTTAAGTACAACCATTTAAACAACACGCAAACTTGATCAAAGTTTTAGAAAATTAACTTCTCAATACTTTAGGACCAAAGCTTTCAATAACTTCTAAGAATATTCAGTTAGATTGAGTTACATCCATTATGACCACTAATTGCATGTTTTATCGGGCTTTTTAGGAATCAATCAACTTTTTAAAAATGGAACCAATAAACAAGGGAATGGATTTTTTATATGTACCTACTGTACATATAAGAAAAATCCATTCCAAATAGGTAAATTCAGATAATTAATAAGTAAGTAGGTTATTAACACGAATATTTTAATTTGCACATGCATTGTTTAGCAAACTCTATTTTTTGTGTTTGTTTCTTATATTACCTATTTACTTATGCCCTGTGACTTAGTCCGTAAAAATATAGTTTAACCCGACAGTATGGATTTGCTTCTCTTAAATATATAAAACTACGGATGAATATTTTTATATGAGAGTACACCCTCTTAAAATTTGTAAACGTAGAATTACTTATTAGTAGACACCATTTTTGCCAAAGCTTAGTGGCAGAGGGTGCAACTGGGAACACACAAAGATTTTAGAAAATACATATTTGTATGTTCGGAACCCTTTAGCGCACGAAATAATCGCACTTATTTTTTTCAATGCCGTTGCGGTTAAGAGAACAGTTTTTACCCGCTCAGGTGCAACGTTCGAATCCGATTTTTATTCCCATAATATACGACTTTTCTTTAATGGATTCGATATTATTCGATACTTCTGTTGAAACGATTATCTTAATTGTGTTTCGGTTGCCGGTGCCTCGGAAACAAAAAAAGATTATGGTTATGTGCTTTCAATAATTTTGTACGTCTTGTTATTTGGAAGGAAGTGGTCAAAGAGAGGCGGTTAAGACTAGAAACTGACACTAAATTTGATTGACCAATTGAAGATGTTGTATAGCTGTTACAAGACGGAACACATTTTAATTTTGAGAAATAAAGAATTAATCTATCTTCGCCCCCAAGAACATTCATTCTTTATCCTTTACGGGTCAGACAGAGCCAATAGTATAAGAAAACTCGAAGTTCGCTTTTAGTTAAAACAGATGGCAGGGTTTAAGCCCATTGCGTAAAAGAATCCCCTGTTTATCCCAAAAGATGTATGTGATAGATTAGTAAGTATATGATAAAAAATAATTCAATAGACACAATTTATTAATTTTAAGCCTTTTCATACAAAACCATTGTTCACAATGCACGTGTTTTGTTATTTAGTAACGCTCTTTATTTTCCAATCAAAATTTTCTTAAACTCGGATGCTAGATTTTTTACAATTTTTTTTCTTCGTTTAGAATTTTGATGAAGTGTGAAAGGGTTCTTGTCTTCGGATTGAGTCAAAAGACCGTTTTTGTTAAGAGAATAGGTGAATAAAAACTGAGAGTAACGCTAAAGAATTTGTAGGAAGTGTTTTATAAGGGTGATAAGTAGTTGTTGGCCCATGTGATTTTCATTGATGGATATTTTATAATTAATTAATAAATAGGTAATATGTAATTTATAAATTATAATTTATATATAATATACAATATATGTTTTAATAAAGGATTTTGTGGAGTTACATTTTTTTTATATAGGTATAAGCATATAAAACAAGATCCTAACATATTTAGACGAAAAAAGAATAACTTGCTAATTAAATTTAATTTGATAGCGCCAGCAATTGTTTTTGCAACTAAAATTTCAATATTTAGATGAATTCGAGATTTTGAGCATTAAGAAACTTCATTCAAGGTGTACTACAATTCAAGTTTATGGCCGCAACGCAATCCCACTCCGCGGCAGTCAATGAAACCAGATTTTGAAGTTACGCAGCTTACTGCGCTCATTTCAATTTGATATTTGATCTTTTTTTCGTAGTTAGTAATCGTAGTAGTATAATTACAATTGTAATTATTCTTTTATAATATGATAATTGTAATAATATTAGTAGTTATAATTGGTGCATAAAAATCTGAATAGAAAATGTATCATGTAGGTATTTTTTTTTAAAATCTGTGTAACCGATTATTTCAAGTGGTTATAAGTTTGAAGATAAACAACCGGTTAATCAGAATTATAAAATCTCATACAAGTATTGTATATTTTTTGTTGATACGCCTATTTGTGTAACTTTTCACGAGATTGGCTTTAAATGTTCATGGCAAAATTTCTTCATGTCAATTTGTTTAGTTTGGTTACTGATGGGAGTACCTACTTATTATGGAATCAAGAGCCACCAAGTTATTTTACTATTAGGATACAACAATATGTTTATACTCCAAGGCAGTAGTTAAGTGGCCGAGATGCCAGAACGTCACTAAATAACTTTTCTGATGTTTCTATATGAAATACATTTTCTGTAGCTTTAGACAAAACAATACAAAAGTTATTAATTATGTTGATTGTAAGTTGAAGTAAGTATGCTATGTTGGAATGGTAGATATTATTTATAATACTTAAATTTAAATTGGCAGAATTCTCAGACCAATTATACCAAATCAAGATGAACAATATAGCTAGTATTAAAATTTGTACCATCCTTTATCTCATTACAACAATACGAGTTTCTGAGAAAACGACAAATTAGGAAGTTGGACTTGATATAACGATATCATATTTGTTGTACCTACCTACTAAATTATGCGAGATTCATTTCTTGTAGAGCTCATTAGAACTTTGATATTTTTATAATGTTTTTACAAATTTTGTGTTTGTAAAAACATTTCAGTATTAAGTATATTATATGTTCAGCCGTCTAGCTGAAAGCTTCCATAAGGTTTTGTTTTAAAGTTAGCTCTATCTATTCTGTAAGGAATAAATATGTGGTGTATGCATATTAACTAATTTATAAAATTATAATTTCTAACATCTAAATTAAAATAGCTACAAAGTTCAACATATGTAGGTACTAAGAGAATCACAAATCCTTTGTCCAAATGTATGCCTTTTTTAAATTATTGCACTATAAACATATCAGTTGTTAATTTAGGTGTGTATAATTCAAAGATAACAAAACATTAGGTAAATAAATTTAACAAGTGCAGAAATATTTTTTTTTGTTGCTAAGTGCTGATTAAATATGATTATGTTGCAATTTGCTTAATCTGAGCCATTGAATTAAATGTCAAGAACAATAACATTCCTTAGTGTTTTAAAAAACACAACACCAAGCAGTCACTCAACGGTCATGACATGATAAAATCTAAATTACTCTATGTAACTTGTTCTGACCGGCTGTATTAACAAAAAAAAAATATAATATTTTTTGTTTCGATTTACAAAATTTATTTGTTTTAAATTTTGTAGGTAATATATTTACTTATATTTTTATAATTTTGCTCTTTAGACTGATAATATAAATTTACCTAACATTCTGTGCATACAAAGATAAAATTTGAGAAGTTTTAAAAAGAATCCTTTGTTTTTTATCCTTACTACACTTGTAACTTCCTTAAATTCACATTGATTTATATTAGAACTTCAAATTTTATCTTATTGATTTTCTTTATTTTCATTAAGTTTTTTAACATTTTGTAAAATTTTCTATATGTCACCTTTTAATGTTTAATTTATCCGATCTTTTATTTTAATAGATTTTATTTAAAAAAAACAATAAAATATTATAACCTCCTGTACGTAGGTACTTTTTTTATTAAACGATGATGCAACTCGTCAAGTAAAGCCAGCAGATGTTAGAAACCTGTATAACAATGTGGTAGAGATACGAATCACGAAATATTCGTATGTAATTTCGCTTTACGCGGACATTTAAAAGTTTATTACCTTGTTTTGTTCTTTCATTAAGCACTTAATACAATGCGACGTCGATTTAAAAATAGTGTTAAGTAAATACTATATGATGTGCTTCTGCTATAGACTTATTTCTAAGTATTTGTAATATTCTTAAGTTTAAAGATCTGAAAAACATTGAAGTACTGAAGTATTGAAGTACAACACCAAAAAAAATGATTTGCTTATTCTATAATCTAAAAGCGATTTTTAAAAAGCACAAAATCATAAAAAGTCTGCAAAGCAATTTTAAGCATTTTAGAGTGTAGATAAATATTTTTGTTACATTCAATAAATTGTCATCATATTCATCATGTTCAAGTAACATTGATACAATCAATAACTATTTAATAAAAAAGACAATTTATTGAACACATAATTGAATAAAAGTAACTAAAAAAATATAAAGAAAAAATGAAACGTGCCCAGGTTCAAGATGCGATTGGTTGGATGCTTGTTGCTGCCGACAGATATCCGGGCTTGTCTGTACGAACCAGGAATGGGTGAAGGCCGGGTTAAGGCTCGGATTGAGGCCTGGCCCGGGCCCCGGCAGCCCCATCACTCCAGGCAGCCCGCCAGGCCGCTGGTGGTGATGGAAACCAGCCGAAGCCACCGCGTAGTCCATTGCCACCGCCTGATACGGCAACATTGTCACACACTTTTATAAAAAAAATTAGTCCAATTTATTAGTAGCACTCAGTTCCCGCGTTTTTGACATTCTGATTAACGAGTATCAATATTGTTTGTCCACACTCAATGTCAATCACAGTTCCATTTTCAATTATTTTTTACACAATATCACTGTTTGTTATTGGTCTTTTAATAGTTTATTACTTGTTGTGGCAACCCAAAGGCTTCTGCTGAAAAGTCTTTGCAATCGTAAAAGCGGAGCCGACACTTTAAGTCCACAAGGGTTGACGGGCCGGAATCAGCCGTTTCAGGCTGGAACGTTTTCAGTTATCAAACAAACACCCGTTCTATTTTCGTGGCCGATCATTTACGGGGCTAGCTATTCACAGGGGAAAAGTCACGCACAGCCACCCACTTAATAAATATTCTGGGCATATATCCGTTTTTACGCGGACGTGACTGGCGGGATACTGTCCGCTTTTCACGTACGGAACGCGCTGCCGATTATCGAAAACAGTTGCATGCGTCCCCCTCCTTCGACCTCGGACGTGCAACTGAAGGCGAGCACGCGCGC
The DNA here is from genome assembly GCF_032362555.1 of Amyelois transitella. Taxonomy (NCBI): domain Eukaryota; kingdom Metazoa; phylum Arthropoda; class Insecta; order Lepidoptera; family Pyralidae; genus Amyelois; species Amyelois transitella. The sequence goes on from NC_083523.1 coordinate 5,623,600, forward strand.
CAAACGCGACTCTATCACACTCGGCGTAGACACCCTGTACGGTCGCCGCTCGGGAAATGGGAAGGAGATGCCGCCGTACAAATGAAAGGGATGGAATCGATCGGACGTCATCGCTAAGTTAAAAGCCTGCGTCGTTACACGGCCCGTAATAGGCGGTTACGTGATTGGGCGTGGCTTAGGCTATTAAGTTGAATTGTCGCGCTCTGATTGGTTGAAATTGGTAGTAGTCGTCTACGTGATATGTTCGGGAATACGTTTATAGCGGGTGTTCATAGAATATAATAAGTAAGTTGTAGGTTGGATGCGCGCCAGTCGAGTTGGTGTTGCGGTTAGTTTGGGATCGCACAATGGTTTTTAATTATTAGTTAGGGACCGTTAATGGGTGACCGATTAGTATGTAACTGAGTAACCTATGTGAATGAACGTACGGAGGGGCGGGGTCGGCACGCACCTTGTGAGCTTACGAGCTTTATAGATTGACAAGCAGTCTGCCAGACCATCAACTGATTAGTATAACTTGTACCTAATTAGCCCTATCCCTTTGTACGGCGTCTCCATCTCATTTCCTTAGTAGCTTTAGAAACCTTACTTAGCTCCGATAAAGCCAAAAGAACATGCTTAAAAAAAGTTAGGCACTTAGTTGATTTAAGAATTTATCAATGATATAGGTAACTTCTAAGTTTTAATTAATTATAGCTATATAGATATTAATTAATAAAAATAGCTTTCATAACATTATTCTGAAAGACTGTTAGAAGGATACCTACCAATATTTGAAAATAAATATACGTAAGTACTTATTAGGAAGATACTACTTTTACTCATCCTGTATATATACTTTACTAATCATACCGAATGGAAACTTAGACTGTACTTAGTTATGACAAATTACTCTTTTCTGTCAAAATTATTGTACTTAGCCTTTTCCATTCTGCACAATATAAGAAGGTAGGTACCTACTTACTTATTAACTTTAGGTACCAGGTAGGTAAGTATCGATATGAAAATTTACTTTCCATTATTGCTCTATTGGTAACTTGGGATTCTTATTTTAGGCGATGGATAAACAACCTGTCACTATCAGAATCTGCGAATTCCCATAATCTAAACGTGGCTTATTCGAGATTGCTATGGTTCTGTCTACTCCGTAAGGGATAAAGACATTACATTTACTTGTATCTTATTCTTCCACAGAAAAAGCTAATGTATTCAAAATATAGGTATGAAATGTTAACCATAATTTTATTTAGGTTCTTATGTCTAGTAGAAAATATTAATGATTTTTCATAACAACATACAAAACATACTTATACGGTTTTCGAAGATAGTTAAAAACAGCAGTTTCTATCAAGTTTATTCCAACGGAATCCTAAGGCTTCAAGCAGGATGCGCAGATGAGATTAGACAAGACTCACGCGCACGTTGTTTGAATTATAAACTTATTAAACACTTCTATAGAAAGTGTTGAGATTAAAAGATTACATTGACGACCTTAACAGTGTACCATCTCTTGTACCTACGTGAATTTTTAAAGTAAATATCATTAAATGTGTTGTTTTGGTCGTATTTTAAACGCTCAAGCAAAAGAAATACTTAAGTGCTTAGATCGCTCAAAAATTTTCATTATTACTACTTACACTTACACTACCTATATAAATGGAACGATATTTTAATTCTTTTTACATTTACTTTTTTTTTTTGAACGACTTGGCTCTTGGATGATTGCCTAATTAATAAATCTGAAATTAAAGCATTATATTTATTTCACTCTCCCACAGTAGAGAACAGGCATAAGCAAGTACTTAAGTATACTCTTTCTTTTAATTTACGAAGGCTATATACTCTTCAATTCTCCATTTTGACCATTATCTCGTCATAATGTCACCTCTTCATAAAAAAAATTCTGAACAATCAATTTTTTAAACTTACCTCAAGAATTTCCACTGAATTCTTAATCCCAAAACAATTGCTAAGCAAAATCATAGACGAAGCATGTTGCGGATAATTAACTGTTAAATATGGCAAAATTTGTATCACTTCGAATTTGGTGCAGTTTATAATTCAATATTTGACTAACCTCAAGAATTTTTACAAATCTTTTTTTTACCGAAATCAAACTAACCTCACAAACAAACTCAAAGCTAAAACAGTTTGAAAACAAAGATCAGCTGATCGGTGGTCGCCTCTTGTTGGACCCGCTGAATACTAACGGCAGATAAGTGAGACGTGATCGAGAAGCGGGTTAGCCTGAAGCCAGGGCCGAAGGTCGCTTATACTATGATACGAGTATACATATAGCAGCTGAACGTGGCCTATCAGTATTTTCCAGACTGTTGGTTCTGTCTACCCTGTCTGTATGTATTATATACCGTGTGGTTCCCGGCACCAATAAAAAAAAGAATAGGACCACTCCATCTCTTTCCCGTGGATGTCGTAAAAGGCGACTAAGGGATAGGCTTACAAACTTGGTATTCTTTTATAGGCGATGAGCTAGCAACCTGTCACTAGTTGAGTCTCAATTCTATCGTTAAGCCAAATAGCTGAACGTGGCCATTCAGTCTTTTCAAGACTTTTGGCTCTGTCTATCCCGCAAGGGATATAGACGTGACCATATGTATGTATATGTATGTAAGTATATACATACATTGTTGGTCGAGGGGTTATGGCACTTACCTGTCTTAAGAACACGAATTTGAATCTAAAGCGGCCAAGTACTCATATACAAGAAAGCGTAATACACAGGTTTGAATCTTTCCAGCCATGAGAGTTTTTACTAAATTTTCATAAATAATATTAGCAATTCTTAGGACCCTCTTAATAATAATAATAGATAATAAAGCTCTAAAATTGCTCTTGCTAAATGGTATGTAGGGGGAAAAAGCATACGGAAACGGTGAAATTCCGATAAGTTGATGATTTATGGTCCAATATGGATTTCTTATAGGTTTTTACTGAGATAAAACGGTAGTCCAATGTATAACATTAAACATTTTTTCTTCAAAGGGAAAATTTCAACCAAATCCTTTAAGTACCTGAAATAACTATACTTACATGCCTGAAATTTCGAACTGAAGGCGAAAATTTAAACGTGCAACTCTTAATTGTAAGTGCCACACCAATTACTTCTCAAAAAAGCTCAAGAATTCCTTAGACCACTGTTCCCCTTTAATAGAAGCCATATTGCAATAATTTCTTGTATCCTGATGTGCTATTGTCTCTTTCACACAAGCCCATGGTCAGCCCAGCCGCAGCAACTTCCGGTCTAACGGACCCTGCGTGTTTAGATAATTTTCCGGTGGCAGTGTTGCCAGCATAAAGGCAGATTATAATCTGTAGCACTGGCAATACTGCTTACACCGGCAATTTGGCGGCAATTCATTGCCAGGGTCGGATCGAGGCATCTAAACTGTGTCTGGCAATGAATTGTGTGTTTGATAGTTAGTGGCAACCCTAGTAGAAGGCAAAAAAAAATACATCACATGATTATCAGTCAGAATAGGTAAAGAAAAGGGGCCCGAAAATGGTAGTGCCTACAGGCCCATGACAGGGTTTAACCGGCTCTGTAGTTAGGTACCTACACACCATATGATAGCAATGCAAGTCGCTAATAATATTAACGGAAATTGTATATATAAAAAACAAGCAAAAGAGGTTGTTAACTGAAGGTTTACAAATATTACAAAAAATATATTTTTATCTTTCAACCCAAAGTCCTTGGCTTTCTCGCTTCTCTATAAAAAACGTATTCTCTTCTGAGTTGAGATGTCTTTAAAGACAACAAATCATTCCAAGCATGTCTTATCACCTGTACACTGAAAAAGCCTAAGGTTTTTCCTAATTATGCTTGGTCAAAGCTGACATAAACTTTATAAAGTAGTGGTTTTGATACAATTAATAGTGAGCCCGGTGGGCCCATACAAATGTTACTGCCCTGCGAAGAATTTGCCTACATCCGCGATACGGCCCTGTCTATTGCGGTCATTTGGCTCTGATTGGTTTGATCGGAGTAATTCAGATGAAAATAATATTAGATTGGTAAGTGCGAGTGCATATAATGGTAACAATTTTATCTGTAGCAGATGTTACAAAACTGCTTATAGCACTATACCTATTATGATCTTCCTGGTGTGCCTAAGGTCTGAATTACATATGTCTTATTAAGATCTAATTAACCACGATCTTTGAATGTCTGTAATTGTTAACCAACGATATCTCTGTCTCATCTTTGCGCATTCCTAGTTGCAGTCTCTACCAAAATGCTTCGGAGTCCAGGGTCCGCCTTCCTAAATTTATACATCCATTTTGTCCGGTCTTCAGTTTTCAGGCCATTGGCACACATATCAATTTTACGATGTCAAGCCAAGTTTCTTCTAGCTGGGCCCGGCGGAGGCGACATGCCCAGACACATGTTACTCAGATAGCCCCAGATGGTCACCACCTCTATAACTTAACTCAATTTGAAAACATTTTAGTAAGGACCAATTTTTTAGCCGAGCTTATATCGAAGTCGTGGCTTATGCGACTTTAGTCTGAATCGAACTATTTTTAATTTATTTAATCAGGAAATAAGTAGTTTTATTAAAGTTAAATTTAGATGCCTATAACATTGACCGACTGTGGAATTTTGCATTTATATCTTGTACTCTAAAATGTTACAATATTCTAGATACGCTATGTAACTAAACAAATAGAATTAATTTCAAGTTTGCAAAGATAAAACATTAAAACTCGTAATATACTTCATACTTGGTCCATAAAGTACCACAAATATTATTAATAGAACGTTACAAGTTTTGGAGCTCAAAATAGATACTGGCACATTTCGAAACTTGTTAGTACTACCGAACCAGCAGGACACCAACTATTTTTAGTATTTTCACTTTTTTTATGGCCATATCTCAACTCATTTATCCAAAATGGACCTTATTTCGGTTTCGCTAGAAGATACCATGCGGCGTTGTTTTCTATTGTTTTCAGCTTGAATTACGGTTAACGTTTGGAATTCGTCTACGGTTATAATCAATAAAGAGATCGGTTTGGTGGACACGGTCACGCAAGGGGCGAACCAAAGCGCGGACGCACTGGTACGCAGGATGTTGATACAGTGCCTTAGGAGGTAGCGGCAGCGATTTGTATAGGGACAAATACCGTCTCTTTTAGCACCATCTTATTATTGTTTAAATAAATCTGTAAGATTCTTGGAGTTGAATTAGTTTAAAATCAATAGTCGATAGACAAATGAAATATACATATCAGATACTAGCTGTGCCCGCGACTTCGTCCGCGTGGAATAGTTATTTTGGGCATCATTGAAGCCCTCAAGGATGAGTAATTTTCCCCGTTTCTTTTTTCACATTTTCCATTATTCCTTCGCTCCTAAAAGTCGAAGCGTGATATAATATAGCCTAACGCCTTCCTCGATAAATGGTCTATTCAACACAGAAGGAATTTTTAAATTCGAACCAGTAGTTCCTGAGATTAGCGCGTTTGAACGCGCAAACAAATAAACTCTTCAGCTTTATATTATTAGTATAGATATAGATATCAGATTTATACTAGTTATTATTAGAGGTTTATACTTAGTTTATCTGTGTCAGACCAGTGTGAGAATGATTTAATAATCTCCATAAAATTATATAAGTAGATTAAATAAATGACGTAATATGCTGTTTCAACTTAAAAATATCGATTATTTAACATATCCTTGAATTTCACCTCTTATATCGCTACGTGGGACATTTTCCGCTTCCGCCATCTCTTATCACTGAACTGCCACCTTTATTGCGTTGTCAGAAAACTGCCTTCTTATTGGATAATTCGTGATTTTCATTTTTTTCTCCAGTACTGCGACAGGTGTTTGAACCTGTCACCACGATCTTGACATTGCTGAGAAGACAGGTCGATGAACTAGTATACTGTTGACGATGAATCGATTTTAGGGCTTTCGCTTGTCAATTTTCTGGTGAAATTTGGTGGCTCGATAACTTAATTTGAACCTTTGAAGTACCACTGATTTAGTTAATTTATTTTTAGCTACTAATATCTTAACACACCAATTATTTAGATACTTACAGGGGAGGGCAAGTCATTGAGTAGGTATAATGAAAACCCATTACAATCACCGAAAAATTTTACTAGTAATAACTCATTTCAATAAGAAATTTTAATTTCCATATGCTAGTGGCATCTTTTCAGTCACTTCAGGGTTCTTCAAATCGGTCTAGACTCCAGACAGACTTCGTGGGGAACGCTATACTATTTACCTACTAATTTAAACTGTTTGTTTGTTTGTACATTCGAATCGGTGCGCCTTGGAACGTACCTAATCCACTCGACAACCGCTGCTCAACCTACGTAGATATCAAACCTAACAACATAAAAAAAGAGTCCTAGTTTCTCCCCCCACCTCGCTAATTCCCCCACCACGCCATCTATAGTGAATTTTAAGCAGCATCGATCGCTGGCCTACATTCTCTGGGGACGCACGTACAATGACCTGGCCTTTATTTTATGGCTAGGGTGCTAAATCTTCGGTCATATGGTCTACGGAGGTCGTGTTCGATTGATTTTTCTTTGTTTCTATTTTTAAGAAAAAAAGTAACTGGCCATTTTTAAATACATAAAATATAAAAATAATGTAATGCTTTAAATAAAATAAAAATAATGCTGATGAAGATGGAGGCGCGTGACGTCAAACAGAGTATAATTATTATAGTAATGCCGGTATAGTAGTGCCCGCGACTTCGTACGCGTGGAATAGTTATTTTGAATAATTTTCCTAGTTTTTTTTTTCACATTTTCCATTATTTCTTCGCTCCTAACAGTTGCAGCGTGATGATTAATAGCCTAAAGCCTTACCTCGATAAATGGTCTATTAAACACAAAAAAAAAATTCAGTTCGAACCAGAAGTTCCTGAGATTAGCGCGTTCAAATAAATTAAACAAACTCTTCAGCTTTATAATATAAGTATAGATAAAATATTACTTTTGCCATAATATTTAGCTGTAAGTACAAAATTCCTTTCAGTTTTTTTAAAAGTCACGTTTATATGGCAATTTTACGTAAAGGTTTTCTGTAACCACAACAGTATTAAACCTTATACGACAAACACAGCCACAAAGCAGATAACTTAACCCGCAACATAAACAACATAACATTCACTTAAGTACGAATAAACATGTCCAAGTTTAACACAACCTCTATCTACCCCGGAATTAGGGAACATACACGCATTAAGATGGCAACCATGATACTTTGATATGAATTAAGATATTCTAATTTTAATTGTCCCAGCCCTAGAGGACGCAGTGTTGCCCGTGTGCAGATATTTCCTTTGTTCATGTATAATTAATTGTTATTTTTTCTTACAATATTATATTGGAAAAAATCTAGAGTGTTTAAAGTCAATAAAAATATCAAAAAGAAATCTTTGTTTCTCCTTTTATTAAAAAAAAAACTTTCTAGAATTCAACAGTGTTTGAAAACTTGATTGAGGCATTTGAGCAGTGGATTTATCGCCATTTTGAATTGTTATGATTTATGAATAAAAGATTAAAATACATATTTTTTATTATTCACTGACGCTAATTTAAATGTAGAAATAAATTATGTATTTAGAAGCGAACGACCTAAATAGAAGTACATATTGAAAAAGGTTTTCATTAAATGTACCTAATAGAAGAATTAATAAATAATTTTTAAAAGCTCATGACACACTGTTATAAATTATTAAGTATATACATACATACATACATAAATCTTTATCCCTCGCGGGGTAGACAGAGCCAATAGTCTTGAAAAGACTGAATGGCCACGTTCAGCTATTTGGCTTAATAATAGAATTGAGATTCAAATAGTGACAGGTTGCTGGCCCGTAGCCTAAGAAAGAATCCCAAAGTAAGCCTATCCTTTAGTCGCCTTTTACGACATCCATGGGAAAGAGATGGAGTGGTCCTATTCTTTTTTGTATTGGTGCCGGGAACCACACGGCACGGTATTAAGTATATTATTGTTTTAATCTAATCACTTGAAATCATTACTAAGAAAATATATTAAGCACAGATAAAATCAACTCAAAACATTAAACTTTGCATATGGGGCCAATTATGGCGGAATTTGTATAATTTCTCTGATATGTCTGTAAATAAATTAATAAAACAACCCTTTGGCAAGGGTTAAGATTTAAACGCCATGATATGATCTAACCCTTCGCGTTACGACGTAATATTTGGAAGTTATAGGGGTCCTTCTATACTGGATTTAACTAGGCGTTTTCTTAGAAAACTTGGTATTTCTCAACCCGTTTAAACAGACGCATAACAGTTTAAAGTTTTAATAGAATTAGAATTTTCAGGAGGTAACATAAAAAGGATCTGACAGTAAATCTTCGGGTTAAGCAGATATAATGGGTATAAAATGAAGTCATTATCGGATAACTTAATCGGGTTCTTTAAAATAGATTTCAAAAATGTATCATATTCAAAAAGAGATCGTATTGTTAACATCCAATTCGAAAATCAATCATTTCGTAGAAAGCCCAGTGTTGCCATAAACACACTACTAAAACTCCGAAAAACTCCTCCGTCACCGGATATGACTTGGAATCTCATCAGCATTCGTGACACGGAGTCACACCCCTGCTGAAGACACGTAGATATAATATTAGCTTCTTGTAGCTATGAGGTTAGATGATTATATAAATTGGTTCATCCGTACTTCCAAACTTATAATAAAAAGTTTAGTATTTTTATTTGTAACGAATAAATAACAAGACAAGACAAAATCTTCAGGAGTAACAGTAACAAAGGTGGTCAGCCCTGAAAAGACTAGTAGGTATACTTACAATATAGGTTCACCTATGATTTTATTGATAAACTATGTTATGTATGTATTTACCAGTTTAATAAGCAAAAGTTTGTGTGATCATCAATATATGACATATGTACATACATAAATTCACGCCTTTTCCCAGAGGGTTAGGCAGAGACTAAATCTTTCCACATGCTACGATCTCTGCATACTTCCTTCGCTTCATCCACATTCATAACTCTCTTCATGCAAGCTCACCGGTTTCGGGTACTCTATAACCTTCTATTTTAACTGTAGATTTTAATACGATTTAATCGTTTTTTCTATAACGGTAGCATGAGCAAAGCAAAGGGCATGTAACTTTAAAAATTCGGCCCCAGTCTTCGAAACATGGGTATATGAAGCTTGTTTACTTCATATAATCACGTTTCGTTCAGTCGTAGTCTGTAAAAATTTGAAGTTACGAAGTCTTTAAGCTCCTTCTTAAACGCAGCAAGACATAAAACTTAACTAAATTCAAAAACATAATGCAGAACAAATTACGGGCATTCCCGTAATTCGTACAAATTGCTTACAGTTTAAAAAGATCGCGCTAACACCCTTAAGACATTTTTCTCACCCCATTGGTCGCGCATTTTTCTTTTTTCGTCTACACTCAATAAGAGGGTATTTTTTCTTCGAAAAGCGAAAACCTAATAACGCAGAGTAATTTTTCAATTGGCCGTGTTAGCTATTTTGGAACACCTTGCTTGCCTTGGATGGCTTTATGTAATAGTATAAATATAAATAACTACCTACTTATATTGTAAGACCCAATAATAATGACTGCTAGAGTGTCTATTCAATGCTTTTAGAATTAATTGCGGCTTTAGTTAGCACTTTAAACACTACACAAAAGTTTAAGTACTCTTACATTAGGACAAATGTAGTTTTTACATTGGAAGTGAAAAGGATTTTTTGAATAAATGACAAAGATTTATTAAAAAAAATATTACTCTTATTATCTCATATTGAACTGACTTTGTGAAATATATATATATATATAATATATATATATATATTATCTAAACAATTTTAATCAACCGAGAGGTAGTTCATTAAAGTTTGAATCACATCACTACAGTAAAATAGGAGTCCCATACCTATATATTTTTTAATTTCATCGAATAAATTTAGTTACTCAAAGTCTATTGCATAAACTTGTTCATTGGAAACAATTTGCATACATTTTTTCTCCCATGTAATACAGATTCCATTGTTGGGTGTGTCTGTCTGTCAACTTTTGGTAATCACTAAGTAGTATTTGTAAAGTTCCTCTCTTTCAAAGGGGCTTTACGTTGCAATCATAAGTTAACATTTAAAAAGTAGTTTACTCTAAAATGATTTGCCAAATACATGTGACAATAAGAAATTCTTCAGGTTTTTTTTATCACATAAACACTTTTAATTCGAATTAAAAATAATATTTTGACTGTAAATAATAAGATAATTATTATTTATGACTTTATTTAATAGCGGACATGAAAATAATTCAGTCATGTAAAAATAAGAACGTCGTAAAAACTAAAGAATTAAAAGAAAAAAAATTGCATGTCAATGACATTTTGACAAGCGAGTAAAATTTAAACCACCCACAATTGCACGGTTCGATGCACTGCACCGTAGACTGCATACTTTTTAGAGGGGAAATATTCAAATAAATGTTTTGAAATATAAACTTCGTATTGTAAATCAAACATTTAAATAAAAATTCAGTTGCTTCACAAAAAATTTAGATACACAGATGTATTATACTTACACTTATTCTATAGAATTATACGCTTTTTATTACTAATCTTCTTGAAATATTACGAACATATAAACAAACGTCGGAGAAGGACATAGGTAGTTCCTTTCATCCCGGTTAAAACTACGGTTCCCAAAGGATTTGCGAAAACCCTGAATTCTTTTGCGGATTGCCTTATTTGTTGTATATGGCGCTACATTCACACGGGCGAAGCTGCGGGTAAAAGCTAGTTGAAAATAAGTGACGTATAAACTATATATAAAAACTTAATATAGACAGCAATATTTTTATTTACAAATAATGCACTATTATCACTTGAATCACTAGGAATATTATCCAATCACATTTATTAATATGAAATCAATGTTTATTTCTTTCAGGAACTTATTGCTGGTAATTTGTTAAAAAAAAATTAAACCAAAATTAAATATTGTTGCCGCTTCTGAAAACTACACTCTATGCTACCCCTCAGTGGCTATAACGGGGCAATCTTGTGGGTGACAAATGAAAAAAAACTGAGTTGAAAAAAATATGCTATTTTAATAACATGACTTGTGCATTAACCGACAATATCTTAGCAAATTTTTACAAAAAAAATTTAAGTTGGATAAAATTTTATAAGTAACTAGCTACTTACGAAAAAATATTTTTTGCTAAAATATGTTGATCCCAATTTACCTATGTATTTTATTATATTATATTTATTGTATCACGATAATAAATTTTAATAGGCAGATTGAGAGTTTATACAAGTCTTGTCTCAAATTTGGAACAGCAAAATTTTCCTGTTAAAACTTACGGAATTTACCGTAATAAAATACAATAATATTAAATCATTTCCTTATTTCTATAGTGTCATAGCAGACGTGACATTAAACATGCAAATATGTGATGCGTCTCAAAAAATGTGACATTAAAACTCAATTAACCGGATTAAGTCACCACCAAGGCACAGAGTCCTGAAGACCTCTGTTGTTTCTTTGCTCTGTTACGCGATTAAGTAATAATGTGCTCGTGTCTATATTGTACAAATGTGAAGGCTCATTAAGCTCAATTAATACAATTTGTATACGATATAACAATCACGTATATTATTACTATTAATGATGTCGCGTGTTTTACAGCTGTAGATAAAGAAAATTAATTAAAATTTTAAAAAGACCTGTTTCATAAATAGGACAGAACCATAGACATAGTCTAAACTAAGCACTCTGCATTAAGAAGAAACTTAGATTATTAGATGTGTCACGATATTTTTTGCATAATGTAAAATCAACAGGGTCTCAAGATATCGACTGCAATTTTCGAAAAGAAATCATAAGTTAATGTGAAGTAACAGTCACAGCAAAGAATACTGAATTAACAAAATTCTTTGGATATTATGGAACTACTATAATCAAGTCAAGGTATGCAGTTGCTAGACGGTGTAACGCCTGTTGATAAGATTATAATACTGTGACAGTTAATCGTGACACTTGATGTAATTCTGATTCAAATCACTAAAGGATTCCAACTGCAGCGACTGATGAAAAGTCGGAATTATGTCAATCAAAGATTGAAAATTTTAAATTATGTGTGATTTTTTGATACGAGTGCTTTTTAGCCATACAATTTTTTTTACATGTTGTTCGTGGGAATTTGATTATTTTCTTATGTAACTAAATATTTAGAATTGCGTATTTCACCATAAATATTAAGATATTACAATACAGTTTTGGGCTATTTTGATTATTCTTCTCTATTCAATTTGTACAAACTGTATTAACGAACCCAAGTATCAAAATCAATCAAATCGATCATATATAGACGCACAGAAGTCACGTAGAGACGCGGTCGACTTTGCACGTACACCAATCATCTGAACTGCGCCCGTGACCATACACCTGTCCTTTTCTCGCCCACACGCAACCCTATCTCCCATCTTTTTCCATTCCTACGATTCCGTCGGGAAATTTGAATAGAAGACAGAATTAGGTGCTTTGACATTTCTTTATAAGGTGCTGATGGATTTTGTTTGATATCCCCTTTTGGTACATGCCCTTTTTGAGGTGAGGAAGGAAGAGTCTTTGAGTCACTCGCCTTTTACAGTTACAAAATTAATGTTATGTTTTCTTTTCATTGTATCACGACAATAAATTTTAATAGGCAGATTCAGAATGGTACGTTTTGATAGAAGTCGCTTAACACGCAATTTCAAATAAAAAAAAATTCATGGAACGTTACTAATTAATAATATTCTAGACCTACCTTATAAAAATATCACCAAAAAAATATAATATATATCTACCTAAATTTAATTTAAATCACACCATTTAAGGAAATTGAACTTAATAAGGAAAAACTACTTACAAACATTTAAAAGGATAATCACGTGACTGACATTAAAATACAAAATAGTCAAATTTAGAACGATTTTTGTTTTTTGAAATGAATAAAGAAAATGGAATATGGCTAAAATCTAGCGGGTTTTGTATTTGAAGGGTAGTCACAGGCACACCCCGATGGTCCCCGTTCGATGCCCGCACGCACGACCGACCCCGTCTCAGCGAAATCTTGATCTCTACGCTTACTTTTGTCATTGAGGAAATAGAAATACTTATTTGCAATGGATACGTAGGAAGTAACTTAATAACAGACATTATATACTTTAAGCGTTAGAAGGGAAACAAAAATATAGTAGATATTAGAGGCCGCCCGCGACATCGTCTGCGTGGAATCAATCCCGCGGGAACTCCGGGATTAAAAATATGTTATGTTAATCTGGGTCTTCAGCTACCTACATACAAAATTTCATCGTAATCGGTACTGATATCCTGACATACTCACAAACTTTATCATTTATAATATTAGTAGGATAGGATTTATTGGAAAGTTTATGTTATTTATGGTGAAATTTTATTCATTGGTAGAGGTAGTTGGCACACTTAATAGTTTCATGTTCTTTCGTTTAGTCAAGACCTATTTAATAATATTTGACTAAGAAAATATTAAACTAAATGAAATGTAAATCTTTTAATATCGACAACCGACGAAATTCGAGTAAAGTGCATTATACTTTTAACCCCTCACTTGAGAACCGATGTGAGAGTACCCACGTTCTGCGATTTTTCTGGTCAAATGCACTGCGAACGTAGCTCGATGGCCTGCCACGGCCGGCCATCACCGATCTATCAACGGCGTCCGCGCGCGGAATTCCAAATTCGAAATTACCAATCACTGCACTCCATTTCAAATGGACTTAAATTCACACATTCGAATTTTGAAATTCAAACGAACGCCATTTGTTTTACTGATTTGTTTCGTACGCCACATCAGTATTTTAGTGTCAATTTGTGCTAATCAAAATTTAACTCAATGTTTTGTGTAGCAAGGCTCCAATGTTTATTATAGGGTATTTTTATGACAACGACCTTTTATTGCAATTGTTTTAAGAATATAAACTATTTCCTGTTAATGTTTCTTTCGCCCATTGTCATTGGTTTCTCTTTGAACTGATGATGTCATATCTTTTTCTTAGAATAACCATAAAATATTTTATATTTTAATATTACATAAAACTTTACATGTGGTATATCAAAATTTTTATTTGTCTTTGTTTATATCTTAACACGACGCTGATTGCAATAAATGAAACACTACAAAATATTTGAATCCGGTAAAATATATACATAATAATAAAACGCCAACAAATGGATTCCAAGATGAGATAGCAAAAATCTGTATTTTGATAAAGCTAAAAACATAAATTTGTTTAACAACCCTTCATTGCAGGTGGGAAAAATAATTTATTCAAATAAATCTCTCGAAAATTTCAGTATGGCTCGAGGACGCCCCTGGGCGTCGTTTCTCGATTCTTTTAAGTGCACCAAAGAGGTTCTTTTTCGTTTATTTTAATGAAAATGCTAATAAAAAAGTGGGTGACGATGTTTTGAGAAACTGGGTTTGTTGAGGTTGCCGAGGGATTAAAGAGATATTGTATTAATTTACAGTTTAGAACAAAATGTCTTTATTTGTTCTTTTTTTTATGAAATAGCTTTTCCAACGATTACTAAAATGATATTTTATTTGTCCATTGTTATTTTATTAAAAACGATTCTTGCAAATGACTTTCGAAATTATAATAAAGTACTTATTACCTACCTAGTTATTCCACATTTTAACATATTCATTTTTTTCTTTCAAATATTCAGATTAAATAAATACCTGTGAAGTTGTTTATTTACAATAAAAAAAATTACACACGAGACATGACGAAATAAACATAATAAAAAAAAATTGATGCACAAATAAACAAATTCTATAGTAGGTATCTCAGGAAGTCTGAAGTCCATAAATAAAAATTTCGAGATAAAATAACGGTATCTTGCTTATTTTAATTCCTTTAGACATTAATCATAGCGAGTGTCGCGCCATTTATAATGGGCGCGGACATTTTTTTAATTTGCCCGGCATTATAAGGGTTGACTTTCCCTAATGGCGTTGGAAATTAACATAAAACCTAAGATATGAACTCTCTTATTTATTTATGTTCTGCTTCACGACTGCTAAAAAAGGGTGTGATGTTTTATAGTTCATGTAAGTTTACTTAACTAAAAAGAGGCTGGTAACACAGAAACCTTAATTGATTGAAATTGATAAAATATATTATGAAAACCATCAAAAGTTAAACTACGGTGCGAAATAAATCTTCGCTGCAAAGGCTACATAATTAACAAACTTGTCAATTGTAATCATATACCTAGTATTTATATGGTACAAAGGTACAAAATACTATGATTTTATTATTGTTCTGTACTATTTCGCTAGTAAATATTTTTTAATAATACATTCTTATCATACTTTTACATATATACTAGCTGTCCCGGCAAACGTTGTTTTTCCATATGAATAATTTTTAAGTAATTTCTAGTTTCAAAAAATGTTAAGGGTGGACAACCCTTATCACTAAGAGGAATGAAAAAAGATGTCGGTCGATTCTCAGACCTACTCAATATGCTCACAAAATTTCATGAGAATCGGTCAAGCCGTTTCGGAGGAGTACGGGAACGAACATTGTGACACGAGAATTTTAAATATAAGATATTATAATCATAAATATCATTAAGATTGTACACAAGTATAAAATATTTAACTGTATATAGGTAAAGTACTCGTAGCACCAGTTTTTGCCCGCGGCTAAGCTCGCGCACATTGTCATTCTTACTGCAACCGACTTTATTCCGGGATGAAAGATATTCCTTTTCAGTGCTTCTAAATTTAAACGGCGACTTCAGTGAGAATCCACGTCCATTGCTACTACTTCGCTCTCCTTCTTAAATTCCAATAAAATATGAAATTCCAGTCATAAAAGTACTACCGAGGGCCATTATAACCAATTCGGCTACCGTTCTCATGGCCCAGAGATGCAAAGTCGTAAAAGTCAAAAGTTACGAGTCGATATCAATAGCAGTTTTTGTAAAGAAGACAAAGAAGCGCTGCAGGCTTCTCTGTGAGGTTACTTATGACCCTGGATATGCCGGCGAAATAATAATGTGGATAAGATAAGGGAATAGATAGTACTTACAAATTAGTTTAATTTATAGTTAAATTAAATATTAAGAAAATTAAAATTTTAATATAAGTAATAGAGTGAATCGTGATGTTTTGATAGTATAATAGGAAAGCAAAATAAAAAATATACTTTGCAATACCTTTTTAAACATGCAACATGTAGGTAGGTAACTTTTATTCGTCTGCAATTGGCAATAATTTTGAGCTGAACTTGGTCTTTCAGTATTTTCGAGACTGTTAAATAAATACGTTTATAACGTATATAAGAATTTTCTTTTTAATAAATAAGTTAAAAAACCCTGTGATAACTTCTTGTGACTATGTTTATTTTATTTAAAATGTAGGTATGTATTTTCAAAGTGTATTTATATTTAATAACAATCTGTGAAGAAGTGCACGACTTAATTTTTTTTAATAGGTACTGAAATAACCATAACCCAATACTTTAACCCCTAAGATTAAACAGTCAAGTCTTATCCACATTAAGTATTTTGTATCACTTTAACCCACAAGCGCCCATTTTGTCATCAGCCCATTGCGGTGAGCTGCGCGGGCGCCTACAACCCGCGTAAATCTGACGCGGCATTATGATCGTTGATACTGAATGTCAAAACTCAGGTGTGCTCGCACCTACCTGTTTAAGTTGAGGGTTAATATTTAATTTTTTATGTGTGGCATCGATGTAGCCACGTGAATGAACATTATGTTTTTGTGTGACATGGTAAATCAGTACTTTACTAATAAAACTTTTCTATTAAAATAAATAATTAAGAATTTCGGGTTATATTGTAGTTGAAGTATCGTTAAAAATTGTACGTAAAAGAGATAATGTAAAACGAAAAAGACACCATCCATAACTTCTTTCTAATAAAAATTTAAGAATTAAATTATGATTAATAACTTGATGAATATTACAACAGACAAACCTCAAATATGATTTAAAAAAATGGACAACTAAGTATTATTTACTCCATGGAAGAACAGAATTAAATTTGATGCTTGTGATGTTCGCAATGTCTCAATGAATAAAAATTGTGAATTTGAATTTGCTTGTTCCAATCAACACCGAAAAAATAATAGAAAAGAGGCCAAAAAACAGTCGGAACTCTTTTGATTTTAAACTTACGACCACAAACAATTTTAAGAATGGGATCACAAATGACCCATTAAAATACCTACGCATTTAACCTAAACAAAACATAATGAAGACACCTACACCGCCGTTTGAGATTAGAGATAGAATTGTACCGAAAAGTATTATCGACCCTAAATCTCAACATTTATAAACCTACACGGGGGACATATATCGCATGATAGACCTACATCATAAACTTTATTCGCATTAAATTGTTATAAGTTTAAAACTAAACAAATGCGCCACAGATCACGCGCATTTTACTGCAGATCTAATTTTATTAAATATATTACTTTGGTAACAAATCTAATTTTATCTATTTTCATGCCAAATTTCATTGTTCGTTCATTCGTAGTAAGTATGTTACTTGTGACGCCGTTTTTATCCCGCGAAAAACTATCGCTGTCCCGTTTCACGGCATAATAAATAGCGCAACAGCGATAGTATTTCGCGCAATGAAAACGGCCGTAGCGCGTGCTCTACTTCGGGGGCTGGTATGAAGAGTCAACACATACTAATTGACAGGCAAACCAACGAAACTATAAAGAGTTTGTTGAAAAAGCAACCTTTAAAAAGGATAAAAGTATTTAATCAAGGCGCGTGCTCCACTTTATGGTTAAGGTCAACGTAGCTACAACAGCCATATACATACGTTAAATTAATACGCACATACATATTCCTCGAAGAACCTTTCTCACTCTTACCAAGAAGTTATGAAAGTAGATACTTCGCTTTAGATCCACATCTAAGATTTTTCTTTGAAGTAGCAGCTAAGTTTTGGGGTAGAATTTGAATATTAATAGCAAAATTATACCCTAGTCGTTGAATGTCAGCTTTATATCGCTTTATTAGCGTGCTTTTCTTGTTAATGTGGTATAAACAAATCGTTGGAATATGTTCCTGGAAAAGGGATGGTGTCAAAAAACGGTAGCATTTTTATGGCTTAATCGCGTTTGTTTGTTTTGTGTATTTTATCTTTATTGCTATTCTTCTTTGTTATAAACGTCATCACTGGTAAATAACATTTTTGATTTAAGTTGCGTACCTACTTCAGCTGTCATAAGTACTTTTTTTTTAAAGTTTCATTATAAGTGTCTTTGAAGTCAGCTAATTGGTTAGTACCATTTGTAGGTACTCCTATTTTGAAAATTATTGCATATAAATTTTTTTATAAAACTTCATTTGATTTATCTTTTGTAACCTTTAATAATAATGAAAATATAATAAGGCTCCATCATTTATTTACCCATTAAAGTACCAACTTATGTCCTTATACTTACTTACGTACTATACTTTAATAGCTGAAAGTAAAATTGATAAAAAATAAAACCTGTTATTAAAAAAATTATTGCAATACTAATAGTTCACCGATTGCCATAAATAGCCCTATCCTTAATGTTTGATATATTTTGACAGAAGTCACTAGAAAAAGGTACAAATTGCCGCAAAATTAGCGGGAACACATTAAGAGTATGATTTATAGTTTTTTTTTCGGCGCTATCATTTTGTTCTATTCAGCCAGAACGCAAGCGCAGGTATAAATTCATATTACGGATTAAGTCATATATTACCGCAAATTGTTTTGATCACCAAAGATAGTATAGTGTTTCAAAATATTGTCGTTGAGTCCGTTGTTAGTTCCATTGTTATATTTTATGGCTGCAAAAACACATAATTTATTATGTAAGTTGTTATTTTAATTATTTTACTTATAGGTTTTTGAGTTTCCATTTACCAGATGCATATGGTTGTTTCTTTTTATAATTACTTTGGCGAAAGATTAAAAAAATATCCAAGAATTGCATTTTTTAAATATGTCTTCAATAGTTACTTCGCTAATGGCCCCAACAATACTATACCTACTGCACTGTATAAACATACTATAGTGGCAGAGGGTGCAACTGGGAACACGCAAAGTGAAAGAGATACTCTGCTATTGATGGATTTATTTTATATTAAAAACTCTTTAAACAGCAAAGAGGGTGAAAAGCCTACAGCAACAATTATTTACCTGTCACTTTATTTAAAAAAATCTCCTAACATTGAATTTTCCAAAGGCCATTTTTCATTTCTCACAACTATTACTACCCAAGGTTTACGTTATAAACGGGAATAAACAGTGTCCACACAGAAAACCATTTTTCACTGGCTAGACTTAATTTCTGGTGCCTCGTTTTTCATCCAACCCTACATTGTGAACCTTGGGGTGAAATAGCGTAAGTTCAAAAAATACAATTCATTTTTCACATGTGTTTTTTATCAAAATTTATGAAAAATCTTTAAATTCGCGAAAATAGTAATAATTTGCCTCTCGTGTTTGTTTAAAAACAACCATTTATCATTACTTTTTAGTTGATGCCTGTAGCCAATACGGAAACCTTGTGTGTCACATACAAAAATCGAATTAAAGTTAATTATTTTGAATTTATTCTTTTATTAATTATTTTGGCAATAAAAACAGTAATGATGTATTATAATAATATATAAATGCATATAGATAATACGGAAACCTTGTGTGTGACGTAAAATCTAATTAAAGTTAATTATTTTGAATTTATTCTTTTATTAATTTTCTATGGCAATAAAGATGTGTTCATAATACTTTTTTGTCAAAAAGTACATTCTTGGAGTTACAGTCTTTCGCGCCTGGCTGCGTGAACGTCCCCGTCTTGTCCGTGCTTGGAATTCCACAACACCCAATTTGTTGGTGACAATGTGTCCCTTAACTTACTGTTGTCCTTCGCTTCAGAAGTGAAAAATTAAATGATGCAAATTGCGGACATATACTATACATACATAGGTACATCAACGTGTTCGTACATATGTATATTATTTTATTCCTTACAGGATGACTAAGCTAAAGGTCAAGTCTCAAGGGAGAGGTTTGAAAGCCTTCTAGCTTTTGCCCGGGACTTCGATCTCGTGGGAATTTCCAACTTTAATGGCTGGTTGTTCATAGAATCTTACTCAAACATAACATAAAGAAAATGTTTTTAGGTATTTGGTAGCACTGTTTACCCGATTTCAAATAAAGGCATGACTGTATACTCAAGAAAATAAGCTTTAATATTTTATAAATATGCGGAATAGAAGAAATTAAATTCGTACTGAAAACCATTAAAAAATGATTCACCTTTTAGCGTTTACACGAAAAATCGTGAGTGTCGCTTATAACTATGCTATATTGACTTTTTATAAAAAAATATCTATTTCGAACTAGTCTGATCAATCATTTTGCGTTACGTGCCATTTATAACTTTTTAATTTTCCTCGTTTTTATTAATAAATCAGGCCATTACAGCCGTTCAAAAATTGCCATAGCGGACGGTATTTCACGTCCACAAGGCGGGGTATTGGTAAAGTTTTCAACTAGCAATAATCGCACCTCGGATTAACCTCATTGGTTACGATATTGCCTCTGCGCAAAGTTAACTTCAAATTATTTCGTCGAACTTCTTATAGAATGAGTAAACATAAACCATAGCGCGAGCTATTTTGACAACAGCGCCATCTAGTGAAGACTTGTATGAAACATTGTTCAGCATAATTTTGAGGACAGGGTAACGAAAGTAATGCAAATATTCAAATTTAAATTAAGACATTTGAAAAAAGATACTATTTTAAATGGAGCTGTGTGATTGGTGGAGATACTGGCCGAATTTCTCCGAACTTCAAAATTCGAATGGTAACGCGATCACGCACGCGAACCGTTACTGCACATTTCAAAAATAGATTGTGCCGGCCATACTGAGCAGGAGGACGGTAGCGAATCATGATCTGCTTATTAATAAGTCTATTTAATTTTATTATAGGCTATGAAATATAAGCAAATGTGAGAAATGGACTGACGGCTGGACTAACATTGCCCATAAAAATGTTAATAAAATTGAAATTGTTGACACAATGTTAGTCTTTTTATTCATATGTTGCGTTTACAACTTAAGGTAAGGAACATATTAATAAATGACAAAATGAAAATTTCCAAGAAGGACAGGAAACAAAAAAATCAGCAATTTCAAGGAAGCAGTTTTTAGGCAAATTTAGGTATAGATATATTTTTTATTCTTATATTTCAGATACGAAATTGATTTGGTTACAAGTATTTGAGTAGTAAAATTGTCTAAACACATCATATTTAGGTATGGAGTCGCGTTTCAAGAGTTTGTCAAAAGTCCCCTGTTATGGGACGGATATCACATCGCCAATATAACGTGACCCGTACTCTCCATCCTGACTTCGGCCGAATGTAACAAGCTGAAATATTTCAAGAAAAAGACAGATCAACGCACACTGGTTCTAGTTGTGAACCATCATTTGTCATGTCAGATCAGGGTGATAGGCCCTGTGATGGACCGAGATTTGTTTAATGCCAACTATGAATATTTTTCCTTCCATATATGAATTTCATTTTTTTTTAATGTTTATACTTCATTCTTATAATCTCTCTCTCATATTTTCGTGTTCCAAGTTGCACCTTCTGTTGCTATGATTTTGGTCCTCTGAGTGTTAGTACCGTTAAAATATTATTACTTAATTTTCGCGTAGAAATTTTTGACTTCACGACCGATAAGAGGATTGTAAAACGAACAGTAGACAATTTTAGTACGATTTGGGCCTGTTTTTTTGTCAGACTTTATTTGAAAACCAAATATTATATTTATATATTTGGGATAATGTAGGTACGTAAATTTTTTAAGTTTAAACCATATTGTCAAACCAATTGACACAGTTTTTTTTTAAATATAAACCAAAACCCTATCATTACTTTTTTAAATATTTACTTCAATACTAATCGAACTGCACCCCAGAGCTAGCAACACATTAATATTAACCCCAGGATGGCCACCCCAACATAAATAAACATTAAAAACCAACCACAAAGCAACACTTGTAAAATATTCATTCCGCTAGAGATTTTTTCAGTCACTTCTCACCTTAGCTACTTAGATTTCCTTTTTTTCTTGGAATAAAATTAACATATTTCAACCGCGAATTTATTATTTTGTTTGCAGAAGATTACAAGTATGGAAATTGGCAATATGCTTCCTTTGGGATTGCGCGGTCTTAAAGGAATTACTGTCTTCTCTTCTGATTGTTGAAACCATTCAAGATTTCTTTTTATTGTATTTAATTATATTTAGTTGGATTAAAAAGTTTTTGAACATTAACCGCTTGACCACCGATACTTTGAGACAGATATTTAAAAAAAACCGTTTCAAAAATAAGAATTACACTTTCTCTAAAATATTTGAAAGCCGTCTTCACCGACATCTATACTATACCTACCTATATATCTAATACTGAACCTAAAGAATTTCTATAGGTACAGGTATTGCCCAACCGACGCGGGCAGGAAGCGGTAGACGATTCGAGTCCTGACCAGCATATATTATTTGATTGATGTCATGGATATACCATGTGGTGGGGATGCTAAGGTGTTAAATCTTGTTTTATTTACATAATTATTTTTAGATACTAGGTAGCATTAAAAATATAATTGACTGACTGATCGCACCGAAACTAAAAGTCCTAAAATGCTAGAATGCAGGTTTCTTGTAAGGTTGTAAGTAAGTTTTTAAGGTAATTTAATCAAGTATACATAAAATTTATTATTTTTAATTAAGTTTTATCGATAGACAAAATAATATCTTAGTAACTACTTATTCATTATTATGGACAAATGCTAACATTTTGACAAAATGTTTTTATTTTTTATACTTCGAAGACATTAGGACCTATTCAGACACACATTGCGACCCAAATTAAGAATTCTTCAAACGTACATACATTCCCATATGGAAATCCAAATTCCTCAACAGGAGAAAAATTACCTTCAACCCCATCTTCAAACAAAAAGTTACAGCACTTAAGGGGCCAGGTTCACTTTAAAACGCCCCCGCAGATAATAAAAACGCTTGTCTATGCCATAGACAATAAGAGGCGACCATAAAGCACGAAACCAGATATCTAAGAACTCCTTCGTTTGAAAAAAACCATCGAGAAACAGAATTGCGCGCGTCTTCGAAAGGTTTTTTTAAAATGGTTTTCGGCAAAGACAATACTGTAGAAGGCAAATGGCGCGTATCGGGAATTTAAAAGGGAGTTTAAATTGTCATTACACGGTTACAACATTTTTTTATAGTTCGCGAGAGGAGTTCGGCACTTAGCTTAACATATTTCGCTGTTTTAGGGTGAAACTAAAGGGTGTTTGTATCTGTTTTGTTTTTATATGGGTTTCTATGTGTTGAGCAATGCTTTTGAGATCTTTGGCATCGCGTTAGCTAGATATCAGTTAGATTTTTTTCTTCTTCTTATTATCGAAATAATAATAATCTACATAAGAATAGCATATAAATATTTAGTAAAGCAACAAGTAAATAAATTCTGAAAAGACTTCCTAGAGCGTATTGTAGCCAAATTTTTAGATTTTGCAAATGTACTTGGTCCTTGAGACGTACTTACCGCCAAATTAAACTACTTACAGGTTAAAAGCAAAATTTTTAGCAGATTTTTGGGGCAATGTTATTTTTTAATTAAAATTTAATTACATTTCAAATATGAACTGAACTTCATAAATATATAATCCTTTATATGGCATAATCTTGATATAAAAATCATCAAATTTATTTTCATTTATTTTATGAACAACCTGTACATCAATCAGCGTTTCAAAAAGATAGACTGGTCTATAAAAATAATAAAGAAGGTAATCCTTTCTAAGGGCGCGCCCACACCGTCCCCAGCGACGTCACCTGTGGTGTGTTCTCAGACGAATCTATAGAGAAATTGCATCATTCGCAATGGCACGCTTCAGTTGGTTTGACAATTTAAAATAGTTTTCATGCTTAATGGCCGATCAAATTAGATTTGTAAAATTATATCTAAGTTGTTCTAGGAGCGAAGAAAAATATGGTAAATGCTACATAATAATATCCATCCAATCTGTAGGTTAATTCACGAATAATCGTATTGACAAGGCATATTATGCATTACATAATAAACACAGATATTTCGAAAAGTGGTGGTGGTGTAACTTTTGATATATTCACTCACACACACGCACACATATAAAAATCACGTCTTTATCCCTAACGGGGTAGAAAGAGCCAACAGTCACAAGAATAGTAAGTAACGTTTAGCTAGATGACGTGACGATGTAATTTAGATTCAGAATTAGGAACAAGTTGTTATCTTTCCCATCGCCAAAAAGCAGAATCCTAAGTGTATTACTTACCTTTCCTTTTATCGACTTTTACAATAATAAAAAAAATCAAATAGAAATAAGACCAAACATCTCCCCTCTATTAGATTTTGAATATTTTTTCTAACCTGTCAATGGAAATTTGTATTAATGGTGTCTCGCCCCTTGTAAAATCTCGGCATAAGTACATGATAAAAATGGTACTTATTAACTTTCGATTTGTCACGGTTTCAAGTACAAATCCTTTTTATTGATGTAGGATTTAAAAAAATGAAATGCTAGAGCCTTTAGTTTTTTTATAAAGTTATTTAGAATGTTTTTAAAAAAAATAGAAAACGATGAAAATGAACTGTAGTAATTTGAACAAATTCTCTGGAGGAAAAAAGCGTGCAATTAATGACGTACTCATGCGCAGACTCGCCTTCGACTTCACCCGCGTTAGCGCCATCTACAAGAAACCACGTTTATAAGAATACAGGTTTGTCACAAATCCCACGGGAACTATAGTTTTTACCGGCGTGAAAAGAATATTAGTTATGTAGTATACAGTGAGCGACACATCTGTGATCACTGATCATTGTAACATGATTCTAAACGTCCTAGATACAATAAAATAAAGATATACATGCGCGTTTAAAACCTGTCAATTTTATTTTTAATTAGTAAATTTAATGCTACGCGAAAGTTTAAAATAAGAAATAGAAGAATCTCTCTTTTACAGTAATCTCTCTCTAGACTTTTAAGCTTATCCATCTTGTATATTAACATTCACGGCATGGCAAAAGCTATGAAGTTTACCGCGAGATAATCCGACGTCGCCAGGATGGCTCAAGTTGTAAATTTATGCAAAGAAAGTAAGCCAAGCATGCAGGTTGCTTGATGTTACAAACAACCTTAAGCCTGAGATTGTAAGTTAGATGCTTAGAAGAGTACTTTTTACCTTAAAGACTAAGGAAATAGGCGTACATTATTTTAATGTAAGCTTCTTTGCAGATTTGGTAGCTAAGAGAAAAGATAGTGTGCGCCAGCTGCTTCTCTTGCCGTCCATATTGTAATAGTTAATCAAGGGAACGGCTAATAAATTCACTTAGGAATCTTCTTTATGGCAATCTCAATTCCACTGCCGTACCTACAGCTAGACGTGGGTCTTTTAGTCATTTCGAGACTGTTGGCTATATCTTGGTAAACCATATATATATATCCATATATATCCCTGACCTAGTCTTGGGTTAAAGCCGTGGTTATAAATGTTTATATATGTTTATGTGTAATGTCGTGTGGTAAACATTTCGGTTTCGAGTCCCAGCCAGGGTTTGATTAATCCTATTCTATATCTAATGTCATATACTTACTGTAAAGAAGAGCGGAGTCTCTTGGCACAAACATTATTATTTGCCAAAAAGGAGACTTGAACACCTAGTTATAAGATCTTAATTCTGTTAAAGTAAATAAACTATTTTTACTTCCTATTTTATTTGTATATTACTATTCAGGATTCTATTCTCCTTTAAAGTAGAGGTCCACCAAAGAGCATTTTCACAACGTAATTTAGCTTTCAAATTTATATATTGGATCACATATAGTCCGATCAACCTGACCAGAATCACCTGATTCTACATTTATACTTGTACAAGAGACTCGTCTCGGCTTCGCACGGATAACATTTATACATATAAACCGCTCCCCTTCATTAATTTTACCTATAAAAAAAACTTGCATCAAAATCCGTTGTCTAGTTTCTAAGCATACATACATAGGGACAGACGTGGAAAGCGACTTAAGTTTATTCTATGTAAGTACTTACGAGTACCTAGTGAAGAGAGTAACAGATAGCAAACATATTACTATAACTACAGAAGTCACGAATAATGAAGAAACCAGTCCATTAGTTTCTCAGATAGCGCCCCACATAAACAGCGCAGTCTCCCCAGCCGACTGTCTGTCACGACAATATTAACCCTGTCGATATTTGGCGGCGGGGTGACGTACAGAATAATAAATTAGCAATCGTCTTGGAATAACTAGATTTGTGTCATGTCTAGTCTATCTATAATATTATAATCGGTAAGATAAATCATAATTACATCTTAATATGGTCTTTCAGCTTTTTGGCTCTGTCTACCCCGCAAAAGATATGGTCGTGATTATATGTATGTGGGTATGTATGGTTTGTGGTATTTGTATGAATAAATAATAAAGTAGTAATTGTATAGTAATAACTAAATTTAAAATACACAGAATGAAAATAGTACAATATGCGCTAGCAGACATAAAAAATAATAAAAATAGGTATTGACCTGACATTGTTATCTTCAATAAAAAGGATAGGTTGATATTGAAACAGGATTTCCTTATAATAAATTTTTATTGCATTATACAGATGCCAAAAATGGAGCCTAATGTATTTAGGATACGTTATAATTTTCTAATCTCGAACCTGTGAGCGTCGGCGGTCGAACTGTTAATTTAGCTGACTAAAAAGTGCGATACACTGATTCATATCCTACTGTGGCCATATACCAAATATTTACTCTTTTCTGTTTTATACATTAGTTTAAATGCAAACCGATGTTTTTACGGAGAGAGAAAACATCGTGAGCATACCTGTGCACATTAAGTCGCCTGGATGTAAATAAACATGATCTAATACGGGTTAGATTCCCCTGCAGAGGTTGCGGAAGTGAGGTTGCTTTATGTAAAACGCTGACTTGTGACCAGGGTCATGGTCGTGAAGGCGCACCCTGGACTCCTCTCCAGAAAGGTGAAGATGTGACCAGGAATAACACCAGGAGCATTCAGTACTTTACTAATTAGTAAAAGTAGGTATATATTAATTAGTAAGTTATATGTACCTATTTGAATGTATATGCTAAAAAAATACCTAATTTTTATACCTATTGTTCGTAATTACGTAGGTATTGTGGAATTATAGTCACGTCTATATCCCTTGCGGGGTAGACAGAGCCAATAGCCTTGAAGACTAAAGGACAAGTTAAGCTGTATGAAAGAATTGAGATTCAAATAGTGACAGGTTGCCAGCCCATCGCCTTCAAGAGTAATACCAATTTTATAAGCCTATTCCCTATTAGTCGCTTTTTACTTTCTTTAACTTAAGAAAACAAAAGAAATTAAACAACAGTGAAAGCCATTATTCGCTCGATTTGTGCAGACCATAACATAAATGTTTAACCCTCAGATACCTACGAATTACACTTTTATTTCCTCGACAGTGTCTCTCATTAGCAACGGAAGGGTTGACGGTAAACGGACCTTGAAATAAATTCTTTTGCCTTTTAAGACAATTGAAGAAATTAAACTTGACTATAATAGCTAGTTACTGTCTTGTCGGCCCCTTGTTCTTGGAACAGAATTTTTAATCATTTCATTAGATTGAGTTTTTTTTTAATTAAAAATTATTGATTGTTTATGGTTTGAATAATTTTAAATTTCTTAATTTTTGCATAAATTAGTAACCTTCTTTAATTAGACTCCCTTAAATTATAATTTCATTCGCAAGCAAAATAGATAAAAAAATGAATAATTCAAAAAATTTTATCATTATAGTACCTAAGTTATAAAAATTATCTTAGCGCTCAAATTATAAAATACGGTAAAATTAAGTTTACTTAACCAGTTCTCTTGTGCATAGTATCTGAAACAAGTCACATAAAGTATTAATTCACAGAAGATATCATCATACAAACAATAAAAAATAAATATACTATCTACTTAATTCATAAAACTCAAACGTGAATACTACTAGCGACATCTGTGAAAGAACAGCCAAACGAATACAGTTCACTGATAGTTTTTAGTTTTGCTGCTCACCCATAGATGGCACACTACTGCTTTAAAGTAACAGCTTTAGTTTCAATATTTCTTTCACGCATGTTATTTCCGTAGAAAATAATTTTTTGTACTTGCATGTATACACAAAATAAGTTTGTAAACACCAACCAAATGTTTATAGTAGTAGTACACATACCTTCATGGGACACAAAAAGTAAGGAATTTATTTTTATCAAATCCAATGAGATACCTATTTGATGAAAATATTTGTATTTCATAATCTATCGTATTTTGTTCCTGCTGGAATTCCGAATAAAATCCTTACGTTTATACATCCCCAGACCACTTAAAAAACCTACATGGTAAATTTTAAATTTCTAAATCTAGCAGTTTGTAGCTACTGTATGTTGATACGTCAGTCATTCAATCATCAGGGTCCTCTTATCATATTTGAATAGGTATTTTTTATGCCATGTGGTTCCTGGCACTTTAGAATAGGACCACTCCATAACCTTCTGATATGTCGTAAGATGCGACTAAGGGAATAGCTAATTAACGTGGGATACTTCTTGCGATGGACTAGCAATTTTTGAGTTTCAATTCCATCATCAAAGCCATGAAGCTGAACGTGGCCTTTCATCGTCTTTACAAGACTGTTAGTTCTGTCTATCCTGCAAAGTACATAGACGTGATAGTTATGTACCTACTAGAAGACGGTCGCAGTTTCGCCCGCGTAGAATTAATATTCCCGTTAAAACTAGACACTTACTTTTATTTTGAATAGTTGCCGACATTGTCAATTTAAATTACATAACAGTGAAAAAAACATAAAATGAAGTTTTACACGTTTCTCACGAGGCAAAATAAGACGTCTTGTGCCGGCAATGCATTTAACAATGATCGTATACATTGCATTTCCATGCAGATGATTCTACAGGGCCCGCGCGCCGCGACTCTAAGGCTATGAGACAGTCGCCTTTTTATTTGCGACGCAAAAAATAGGTGTTTTAATAAATTAATGTCTAATTATAATAACGAATAAACTGAAAATACTGGACCGAATTTAATGATATATTATGTAATGCAATGAATTAATTTAATTATTTTTATGTATTCATACGTATAACTTTAAAATAATGTATTTTGTAATTATTTATTTTTTAACAAAAGCGTTTTAACTTGTGACTTATTATATTTAAATATAAAACTGTAATTATTTTTAAAATACGTAGGTAACTGTAAATTTTTGCCATTTGGTTTTTTATTTATTTATGTAGTTGATAAACATTGATATATTACGGAGTAAATATTTGTTATAATAATGACTTTAGGTGACTTAGGAAAAGGCTATAAACTTGGGATTCTTCTTTTACGCGATGGGCTAGCAACCTGTCACTATTTGAATCTCAATTCTATCATTAAGCCAAACATCTGAACGTGGCCTCATCAGCTCTGTATACCCCGTAAGAGACGTGATTATATGTATGTATGTAATAATGGCTTTGGTAAATAAATATTTAAATAAAAAAAATATAGTCTTCAGGAAAACTGCACTACCACATTGGATTAAATATAAACAACCAAGATCATTACCACCAAAACAAAAAAAAAACAAAATTAAATGCCACTAGAAAGCAACATTATTGGGCTAGGGTTCGCTAAGCTGTGATTTATATTCGACAATATTGCAACGCACTGACCCCGCCACTATTCATATCTCAGACTACAATTACTAACGCAAATACGACTTTAATACACAAGTAATTCAGTGCGTTTTCATTTACAAGTTGAAGTAAAATATTGACGTGAAATAGAGAAGTAAGAAGGAAATTAAGAAATTATTACCAATGTTAAACTTTGTGGACCTAGCTTTGTATCAAGTGATTTATTCCTGTTGACTGTATGTCTGTTCTCTTGAAACCTTTAAGATTCAAGTTTGGTATAATTTAAGTGGATAACAATTGTCTCACAACATAAATAATTTAAGTTTGGTAGTAGGTAAAAGTTAGTTTTTTAATTAGTAAGCTTTTTGTAATGTTTAAGTAAACTACTAAATCATGAAAAATTTTATAGTTCTCTCGATTTTTGTAAAATCACTCATAAAATAAAAAAAAGGTCCAAAGATAAAAACCAATTAACCTGATATAATAATTATGACGCTTCTGTTTTTCTTTACTCTTCCAGAAACTACATATCAAAAGAATTTCAGACTAATCTGAACAAAATTACTAAAACTGTATAGAGCCATCAAACTTTACTAAGTAAGTTTCAAATTAAAAAGGCAATTATTACTAAGACTCCCTCTAGTAAATACATTTTTTTATTTATTTACTAACCAATTCATATACACAAAAATCTTTTTGGTTATAATTTTACGTCCATTTAGTATTCAAATCCTTTATTATAATAATTATTATGATACATGCGTGCTCTTCCCACGGCCGGCGCAGTCTGACCTCTGGCACTGGTGTCCAATATCTACTTACAATGATATACGAAATGTGCATATATTCGTCCGAGATTAAAATCGATTACATCCTGATGCTCTTAGAGAATGGAAAACTATTTGATAATAGTTTTGTAGTGGACGTTTAAAGAATGAAATAAAAAATATTTTATTAATTTTTTGTAAGGTACCTTCTAACATTCAAGTATTTAAATACTTACTCTTTTTTATGTTAGGTACTTAAAATTAGTCTGGAGTTAAAAAAAGAAAAAATAGCCATGTACAAAAAATAAAGAAAATATTTGCCCAGAAGTAAAATTAGGTTCAAAATGTATGTATATTATACCTATCAAAACTTTTGTTATTAAAACGCAATACTAAACAACAAAAAATGTCGTAAAAAAAGTAAATCTTGTCATAACATCCAAACATAAAAAAGTTATCCCCTCATATCAAACAGACATTATGAAATAATAAAGACACACCTTAATCTTATTACGTATATCATAATACCCCGGAATAACTTACAGATGTTTTTCCAATCAGATTGCGCGAACGAAATCCCCAATTTTTCATCATGGAAAATTACATTATCGAAAATTTGCATTGCTACTACCGCCATCTATGAGCGAGTGGCGTATTATGTCTGTCAAATGTTGTAAGCGCATGAAAATATAAAATTTTATAAGTTATACCCTTATTTCTTGAATGATAAGGTAGTAAATTGAATTGCATTCGATTTTATTTAGTGAATGTGTAATTTTGTAAAGGTCTAGATTGAGATTAGGGCCTCGGTTCCGTGGCGCGCCCTTTGCAAAAACAGTATGAATAATAATGTGATTTACATAATATCAAGAGTTTTCCTAACGAAGTTGTTTACTTTTCCAAGAGGATTAGAAATAGGTAGTTGAATTAACTCTAAAGTTAAGTGTCTAATAGCCTTGCATTGAAATCCAGCAACTCTTTGTCATACTGAGTGACAAAGGAATTGTGTAGTGTCCAATGATTAAGAGCGGAAAAAGCTGACGATAGAGAGCCTGACTTGACGACAATATTTTTAAAATGTGTCAATACTACTACGTATAGACCGTCCGGTTACACTGTACTCGTGTAATTGACTGTCATTGCAAATAGGATTACGCTTCTCTTCTTTTACAAATTTCGATACATACTATACATATAGTGACTATAATCTCCATAACCCTTGCGGGGTACTCAGAGCCAACAGTCTTGATAAGACCCTGTTCAGTTTTCGTTCACGTGGCAGAAATTTCACTAGAATAAAAACCGTATACATTATAAGTTAGAGTCGTATTATTAGAAGTCATAATAACATGAACATCCCTCATAGAAATCAGTTAAAGTAAGTAATGTTAGTATATTGAACTACAAAACTCAATGATCTCAGATAGAGTAGTAACTCAAGTATTTTTCTTATAACAAAAAGACCGATATAGATCCCAACAAATGGCAAAGAATAGAATCGTTTAACCCTACAAAGGGCATTACCATACAAATATCGGGACAGCGGTCAGTATAAATAAATAATTGTAATTCTTAATAAAACTACCCTCAAAACGGGGATGCAGTAACTCGCACGTGGCGGGAACTACGCTAGTTTGTACGCCGACCAAACGGTTTACATACTTCTTGTATCTCGCGTATGCGTACAATAAAATTCGTCTAAAATTCGGATAGCATTTTCTGTATACGTACTGTGTCCTATAAAGTTATGTAGCATGATCATCTTGTCGCATAACGCTTTTAGCCATAATCATCGTTTTACCGTGTGGTTCCCGGCACTTAAGAATAGGACCACTACATCTCTATCCCATGGATATCTTGAAGGCGACGGGCTAGCAACCTGCCAATTTTAAAAGCTCAATTCCAATATAAAACCATACAATTCAACGTTTTCAAAACTGTTGGCTCTGTCTACCCCGCAAGGGATATAGACATGATAATACGTGTAGGTGTGTAAGTATGTATCATTTTCTTGCATACAATATACAAAAAAAAATCACCTATGTAATTTTAAATTTTTTGGGTATAAAAATATGGACCCGCTTTTGACCTGCATAACCGGAAGGTTGATAGAGACATGGAAAATGATGGTTCAAACTTCTGTGTCATTACTGCTCTTTAAACTACTATAACCAAAAAAAAATTAAATTCTTACATACATATGGTCACGTCTATATCCCTTGTGAGGTAGACAGAGCCAACAGTCTTGAAAAGACTTATCGGCCACGTTCAGCTATTTGACTTAATGATAGAATTAAATTCTTACCAAGTATCAATTCCTGTCGGTCGCAGTACACCGGACAGAGTGAGTCCGTAATGACCGGACACTTTACATAATTCGGCGATCGGCTGACCCCTCACCGCAAGTTTATGTCAAACGTCTGTTCAGGCACAGGTGATGTGATCATCTTGCTTATGATTTTTCGTAAGAACTACATAGTACAAAAAGTTGGTATATTTTTTTTAAATAAGTAGTTAGGTACTACTTATTAAAAAAAAAACATTAGGATGATACGCGTGGTTCCCGGTACGAATAGAATCCAATAGGCCACTCCATCTCTTTCCCATGAATTTCGTAAGGGGCGACTAAGGGATAGGCTTATAAACTTAGGATTCTTCGTTTAGGCGATGGGCTAGCAACCTGTCACCATTTGAATCTCAATTATATATCATTAAGACAAAAAGCGGAACGTGGCCTTTCAGTCTTTTCAAGACCGCTGGCTCTGTTTTCGCAAATGGGGCATATTAATAAGTAGAAATTTGAAGATCTACTTACCTAATATATAGCCTCTAAAAACCATAATACATTAAACGCACTACATAAAATAAAAGTCACAAGGTTAATGATGAGATTCAGAAATTTGCTAGTTCATTGCCTAAATAATAATGTAAAGTTTTCAAGCTTTCACTAGATTAAATTTAGCAAAATATAAACAGGAGGAAAAGCAACTGAAACACCCTTTTTTCTAATAATATTATATAGATTTAATAAAAATGTAAGTAGTTCTATATTGATATAAAAATATATAGATTTAACAACAACGTAAGAAGTTCCGAAATAAATAAGGTGACAACGCGCTTTTTGTCAAGTTGCGTTCCATATTGTCAAAAATAGAATACACCTAGGTAGAATCGAATTAATCCCTATGCTATTACGTCACTACTTCAGTTCTGAAATCGTTTCTCGGATCACCACAAAGCTGCTCAACATCCCATTCAACTACCATCAATGGTCATCGAATTCAGCTTATCTCGACGACCTTACTGTTTATGAGACATAACATCGGCGACGATATCTGATGCATTTTTACTGGACCTTTGGGTTAAGACAATGGTTTTGGTGTCTGGCGCAAGTTAAGCTCATATATTAGTTTAAATGACACGTTGGCGTTTCATTAATATTTTAAAAACCGATGGTTTTTAAGTAGGTACTTACGATTAATTTTTTTACTCTTTATTGTTGATAACATTTACAATTTGTATAGTACAATAGGCGGAATGTTAATAGCATTATCTAACAGTCTACTATTCGGTTAAGCAGATTTCTATATGAACCTTAAAGGCATTTAAACCTCTAGCTCCCTTAGCACGGCACGCGCGACGCCATTTTATATCGCGCGAAAAACTAGCGCTGTACCTTTTCAATATATAAAAATTATAAATATATAAAATAATAAATACAGCGATAGCTTTCCGATAAATATAAAATCCCTTATTCTTGAGACTTGCAATAGTAATAACGAGATTTTATTATTCCGTTTTGT
Organism: Amyelois transitella; assembly: GCF_032362555.1. NCBI lineage: Eukaryota > Metazoa > Arthropoda > Insecta > Lepidoptera > Pyralidae > Amyelois > Amyelois transitella. The sequence goes on from NC_083523.1 coordinate 5,658,104, forward strand.
TTGACAATGAATAAAATAATCGCTATCCGCCTTTGACTTGGTCTTAGATGCAAAAAGCAATTGACTCGGAATTCACAGTTTAAGGATTAGGAGGAAGCGTCTCCCGCCATCGATAGGTCGCTGGTGGTTCAATTGTTTATGAAGATTGAAATGAGGATTGTCGTTTGAAGTTGCTTCTTTTTTTTGTCTATACAAAGGAAATAGTTTTACGAAGTCAACTGAAGTTTATCAATTTGAATAGGTACCTAAATATTTAAAAGTTTGTGTGCGTGTTTGCAATTTTTTTTATGAATCGTGTGAAAGTAAATGCTTTACATTGGACTGCTCAACCACGTACAGATCTCTCATCCAATCTGGCAAAAATATGGCTCTAATTACTAAGCTTCCCAAATAACAGCAAATATCTAAAAGCTAAAGATATATAGCTTGAGTCTTTGACACTGTTGACTCTGTTTATCCCGTAAAGTTTCTATATGTTGTGTACCTATAGGATGTGCGCCAAATTCCAACATCTACTGCCTGACCTCAAAACATCTACATGTAGGTATGAATGATATACGGACATACACTCCGATAAATCGCCTCGGCCGATCGTAAACCGACCGCCATTAGGGGTCAAGATGGCCACTACTAAAGGATATTTCTATTCAATAATTTATACAATTGATAAATAATAAATAGGGATGGGCCAGCTGCCCGCTTTATTTTTATATCCATCTCTGGATCATTTAGGATCCCCTCGTGAGATATAGTATTGCAATGCGTCCGACTTTTATTTTATGAATGAATTGTTTGTTTAAATTTTGGGTTTTTTTGCTGGAATATTTGACGACGAAACGGTTTTGTGAGTATTATTTCACCAGCTGATTATTAATTACTTACTGTTTTTTTCTATTCAAATAAGAACACATAATCTAACAATATACGAGATAACCATACCAAATCAAATTAGGTAAGTCCTATAGCGAAAGTTGTGATATTAAAAAGCACTTACTCTTACATTAAAACAATTATTTATAAATAATATCTGAGCAGAACGACTAATAAGCTTATCCCGGAATCCGAATACAAAATAACCGATTTTTAATCGACAAATTAAATCGTTCCCGAGAAACCTGAACATCGAAGCGGGCAAGTTAACGCCCGCGAATCGATTTTTTCGCACGGAATCGCACGAAGAATCTTCCCTCATATAATATCGAACAATGCAGCTTTTTGTTAGAACCGATTTCTGTATGATTGCACATTTTTACAAAGCAACCCGGTAGACGGTTAAATTAAAATAACCCAAGAACGTATTCGAATAGAATCGAGAATCCATTGAAGTCAGGTTGATCTTGTTTGCCATAATCGAGGAATTAAGGGTGATAACAGCAAGGTGCTCGAATGAACCGAATCGTAAGGTCGTGTCATGAATGGTTTAAAAAAGGCGTTCAATCTCATATATTGTGAATCCGTTTTTCATAATGGCCGAATTCCTTGGGGCGCGTATAATGCGATGGCATGTGACGCTGCTAAATGGAAGACATTTCATTGTTGATAGTGAGAGTAGGAAGCGGCTGTTTCTTTCATTCGGAGAGTCGAATGTGCAAGTTGAAAGTTTATAGAGTTTAAATCTTTATTTTTGACCCAGGTAAACAATCATTAATGCAAATTTGTTTATCAAATCAATTGGAATAAGGAATATCTAATAGCGGGTCTAACGTAACTAAAATTTAAGTGAAAGGTAAAAATTTGATTAATTTTTTCCACAATAACCGCGGAGATTTCGGGCAAGGTTGTGGAGATCCAACGGGATTCGCTTCCTGTAAAAACCTTGTTTACTCACTCTAAGACTGTCACAAGTGAACCCCATCTCCGTCAAATAAGGAGATCGCAGGCATAAGAAGGAGACTGCACACAAATTAAGTCGAAAGCATTAGATTATTTGTAGTTTTATCTAACTTTTATTTATATAAACCCTACTTACAAAAGGATATCGGTTTAACACATACAATTTTCCTAAACAAAATAAAATATCATACGACAAAAAAGTAGCATACCTAACCTTACGAATACATAAAAAATGTCATAACCTCTGAACTTAAGATGTAAGAAAGTGCAAAGTTGTTAAGTCAAGCCCCGGGAGTCATTCCCTGTCATTAGTGTCATTAAAGCAGTGTCATTACCCGCCGTAAAGTGTCTGACACTGCCCTCGGCACGACACACAGGGGATTTTTAGACTTAACTTTTAAGGAAGGATTAGTTCCGAAAGTAACTTGTAGAATACTTTAATGTTATACCGCATGTTTGGCTCAGAGGAAGTTGACACTCATGTCATTTCATGATGGAAGCACAAAAATATAGATGCTGTTAAAACAAATGCGCAATGTTGAACCAGATAAAAACAAAATAGGTATTTTTGTGGGAGACGAAAAAAACATTCAGAACTAATAATATCTAATACTATAAACAGTTGATCGAAGGAGGTTGCTTTCGAAGTAAAATAGAACTTATTGGATATGATTAATCAAGTGTACTATAGACCAATAAGGAAGGATATCCTCTTAATGAATGTATGATGAGTAGAGGCATTCGCTGGAGGTCCCAAGGGAGGGCGAAAGGACGCTGATTGTAAATACTACTAAAAAAACTATAATCAAGCAACATCCAACTTTCACGAAATAGTTTATTTCACATCATGACCTGACCTGAGATCGAACCCAGAGTCTGTGTTTCACAAGCGAGAACACTTTACCATTGCGCCAAACACACCACCAATCGTTTATGCTTTTGGTTGACATTCTATTTTCGTCATAGTAATTTGGCAAATCAAAACTGCGACCACAAAAAGTTTTCCCCGCCCAAAATGAGGAATTTAAACATAGACTCCACTAAATAAAGATCCCTTTACTAGTCCTGGGCGGAGGCAGTCGTAAATGGAAATTGGATTTTTTCACCCTCACCCCGGGGTGTTTAATTATTGTTTTATTGCGAGAGCCTCTCTCAGCCTTTAATGGCGGTGACGACTCGTGTTCATGTCCTGAGAGGTGTTAGACAAGTGTGACTTTTTCTTAACACAAAACATGTAATTGTAAAGTGTATTAAAAAAGTTTCATAGCGTAACAAAGACATTTCAAATTTTACTTTCATTTTATATAGCTGGTTCACTCTTACCCAGGCTTTGCTATGTAAATCTAAATACTAACAACAAAAAATGTTTCACAGAAATACGTCGTAGGTAGTTCCACAGACTAACGTTCAGACATACAAATAAACAGACAGGAATTTTTTCAAATATTTTTTATTTCAAAAGTATTTTTGATATTTTTCATGTTCACATCAGACACATTTCCTTTCGTATGTATGATGACTGATTGATGATGTACGAGTATCCTCGGAAATTTGCGATTTAATACGAAACACAGTCTAACAAGACTTGGACAATACTCATAAACTCTGACATTATTCAAATTTGCTTCACATATTTTCATTCGTAAGGCAGAACCTTTAAGAACACTTAGCATTAAAATATTTGATCCTCCCAGTAATAAAGCCAGCAAAAATATAACATAAGTTTAACTTAATGTCTCGGAAGTACATTTGCATATGGCAGTTAGAGCTTTGATTAAAAAGCTCATAGTAAAATGGTTCGGATGTGAAGGGTCATTAAACTTTAGTTAGTTGTGAAGGTAATCGGTTGTAAAGAGATGGAATTGAGACAATTTTCAATTTTCTTTATAAATTATGACAACCTAAATGATGTGCTGGCAAATGGTCAGGTCAAGAGTACTCGAAACCGATGAACTTGCATGAAGAGATTCTTAAATGTGGATGAAGCGATAGAAGTATGCATGGGTTACGCAAATGCAAAAATGTAGTCCTCCGGGAAATATGTAGGTTTGATTTAATGTAGATATGTATGTATTTAAAGGATGTAGTGGTAGTGACTAATCGCTCGGTCTAGAGATTTGAAAATTTTGTTCGAAGGGATAAAAAAGGATTTCTCCAATTTCCCTTTGGGAACTGAAATGACCGTGATTCCTAAGAATAACACATTCCTTTAAAAAAAAATATACAGGGTTTTGAAAAACGTGAATAAATAAATGTCTATACGGTAAAACAAATAATTTCTCAATTCTTAAGAAAGCCGAGATAAACGCGACCCCCTATAAATAATTTGGAGTGTATTAGCATACGTCGATTTATCTCAGCTCCAGATTATTATTTATGACCTCCATCGCGCCCCTACAGTACATATGTTAACTAAATCCTTCGATGTATGGAGATTCGTCTAGACTTGATAAAAAATAGAAGGGCTGTGTTTAAAAATCTTATGTTAAATCTACTTTTAAACTTTCGTTACGTTATAAACACTGTTAAAAAATAACACAGGTTTTAACGTGGACTTTTTAACTATAGTCAATATTATTATTTATAATGGATAAAACATATAAAGCTTGTGGCCATAATACTCTATGTCTGAATCATCATCAATGAACATAATCTTGTTGCATATAATAATAAGTTTTACTTAAATATTAGATCAAATGAAAAGATAGTTAACCTAACTTAATATAGTATAATATTATACATCTTAACTTTGTATAAAAAATCCGAATACAATTTCTGAGAAAATTTTTATCTCAAATTAAATATGAGCAAACCAATGAGAGAGAGAGAGATGTTTTGTATCCATTTTGCAAATTTTAGCTAAGAAAATTTATAAAACGTTTTGCCTAGTTAAAGAAAGCACTGAATGGACAATGTAAAATACTATGGAAATTGATTTATTACATATGCCGCTTCTGCGCCAAAACATTTTTCATTCTATGCCGTTCCAAGATTTCCGACACCTTGGCTGTGAATACTACTGGGGATTCCCTTTGATTATCGAAGTTTGATGTCTTAACCAACCCGCCGTATTAGCATTATCCAATTTGTTGTTTTGTTGTTTATTTTAATAACGTGTTTACCCCAATCCAGTCAGATAACATTTACATTAAAATATTGTAACTTTAATTTTTTATTCTACGAGTAGCTTATTTGTGGAACTCCGTCCCGTGGTAATTTTAAAAAAGTTGCCTATGTTATTCCTAACATTTTGTCTGTCATTTTGTCAGATATAATCAAAATAGTCTATCTTGGTTAGTTATTACGTTTGTTCGTTACTAAAAAGATCTACATACAAAAAACGAAGTAACTTTTTTTTTAGCTTAGTATGTATAAATAACTTTTCTTTTTATTTCACCATTATTTGTAGAACAATATGAATTAAATATTAGAACCTAACGAAACTTAGTTTTTAAATAAAAGTACCTTTTCTTATTTGTGAAAGCATTAATTTTTTATTAACAATCTATTCAAATTAGGACTCCCTTGCAATGCAAGACAAAGTGACGGCGATTAGCGTTGACGCGCGACACGATTCGGCTGAGTTATTAATAACAAGGCGCTATGACTTCGTTAATTAAAATCAAACATGATTACAGCACCCCAAGAAAAGGGGAATATTGTTTTTATTTCCTTGATAGATGCTCCTTTACTTAATCGAATTTAATCAGGCAAGGTGTATCATTTAATTCATACATTTGAGTCCCTGTGGTATTGAAGAAATGCGTTAATCAAATTAAGTTGATGTTTGTGTTTGTGTGTTTTAAATTAAATGTTTCAAATATAAGAAAGTTAAAAAATAAATGAAGACAGACCTAAAATCATGTAGGAACCTTCAAAATATTTTGATTTATTCACATTAAGACAACCTAATTAACAAATATGTCCATAGATTGATTTTTCGTACATTTTTATTTTCATTTTATTTGAGAAAGTCATAAAGTAAAGTTCCAACCCAATCGTTCAACAAACATACCGACTTATCCTCTAATCTGTCATATCACGGTAGCATCACTTGTAGCTGTCATAAAAAACATGTCAAAAAGACGCCGAACAATGAATCGTCGCCGCTATTAATCAGGGCTGGAGGGTTGAAGGTACTAGATACTTAATCAAAGCATCACAATACTGGTACTATAATAGTCGCATGAATATTTATAGGAGAATTAACCGCGGAGACGCGGCGTGCGGCGCGATGACAGTCGCTCGATTTGAGACGGTGTACCGTCGCCCTAATTGTTACCGGCAGCTTAGACATTTTGTTTTTTTTTTATTTTGTTGTTCTACTTTTTTAGTTGTTAATAATTGAGTATTTTGAAGTGAGAACGCGGCGAGTGTTCATTTGTTTTTTGTTTGAGTCAGTTCTTACTTAATGATTAAATTAAGCCATTTTTAATTTCATAAAAAATTTATTATTAGATATAATTTCAATTAAGTTACGAAAGTCACTACTTTACTTGTTACATTGATGAACAAATGAATTACCTTTAACAGGATTTACGCATAAAAAGGGTTAGTTTTTATTTAAAAGCAAGCTTTGTTAACTATCCTTCCAATATAGAATTTGAAGTGTATAAGCAAAAAAATTTTATTAAAAAAATTGATATCAATCACGTATCTAATTTTCATATAAATTGCTTTATTACTATTTTAATTCCAACGAATGCCAACCAAAACCAAACTTTTATTTATTTTGTGCTTTCATTTGTTTCCGGCATCCCAAACACAAACAATAGAAAAACGAATTAGAGTAACAAGTGTCCAAATCCCATTTATAATATAACGTAGTGTAAGAGTAACAATCAAAGAACAAATTTATAGAGCGTACAACATACATTATTTCATATTCATATTAGCAAAAGTCATTTCTAACAAATTCAAATTCAAAATTTTTATTCCTCATTATAGGATACTTTATATAGCTTAATAATTGTCATATCTTTTGGTTTCACAACATTGGTTGACGTATTAAAACGGTTAAAACTAAGTTTACTGTCGCTTAATAAAAACGATTTAAACACTTGTCGGTACTATAGTGCGCACTCTGCTAAACAACGCAGCTATATCAACTCTACTAGTGTTGGTCATCCGATCCAGGATCAATTGCTAATCCCAGGACTAATAGCCGAAAGGTATCAACCCTGCAGGACACGACACTAAAAAAATAATTTCGACTTTATAACAATGATTTTTAAGCTTAAATTTCTACAACAGTTTTGTGTATTTTCAAAAACAATTTTTAGGGGTGGCAGCTTTTGAAATGTGAAAGCATTTCGGTGTAAGATTATGATATTAGGGGCAGTATTGCTGTAAGTCGCCGTAACGCCTGACGCGCGTTATATTTTATAGTTTCTGCGATTTATTATGGAATTGTTTTAGTCATTAGATAAAGAAGGGACAAAGATTTCCTTTCACTTAGAAAATTTTACCTATATGTATATGTGCGTATTTTATGTACGGATCTCTTTTGCGATTATAGAAAACTATGCAAAAACGTCGATTCGAAGGTATATTAATAACAATAACCCCAATGTCATATATTTATGTAGATACAGTAAAACTAAATATAAAAAATTCCTTCACGTTATAATTATAAAGGTCGATTTTTGTTATTGGACGAAATAAATTACAGCGCCCTTTAATTAGGCCCTTCTGTTTTCCGCGAGAAGAAATGGAATTTATGCAAAACACTCAAGTGAACAAATTAAAAGTGTGAACGAGGAAAAAAACGAAAAGCGGCAATTAATGCACCCAGTGTGCATCCGTTTTAATTATGTAAGGAGGGAAATGAATAGTGTGGATAATCTTTAAGAAAAATAATTCTCACAATCAATGTCAAAATCAACATTTTCGTCTACATTGTCACTTACCATCAAATGAGATCGAAAATAAATGCCTAACCAAACATTAAATTTTTAAAAAATTAGACATTCAACAAAATAAGTTGTTTATTACAACAAAAGTATCTTTTGTTAAACTTGAGCTTTGAATTCCTTAAAATTTGAAAATGAGACAATCATGCCCATCCCTTACGGGGTAGTAAGAGCCAGCAATCTTAAAAATACTGTAAAGCCGTTCAGCTATTATTAATGATGGAATTAATATTCAATACGACATCAACAAGAAAGAGATAGAGTGGTCCTAATGTGTAACATATATACCATCATGCCTTTGTCGAGATTTATGTAAGTATGTTCATTTTAAGAACTATCGACGGAGTTTGACACTAGTTAAAAAATATATTTCAATTGTAAATGTTATAACGAATAACCCAATAGTAGGTATAGATAAAACCTATGAGGTTTCCACGGTTGGGTAGCAAGGGAATGTCCACACTAATATTTTCCCCAAGAATTTGACTTAAGTCGGAATAAGTGTCTCAAAATTAAAAGTACCAGGGTTCAAACGGCTTTATAATCGAGGCAATAAATTTTACTTTTTACTAATTGTTAGCAGAATGCTGAGGGCAAAAAGTCTTTTGTGTGAAGAAGAATCAAAGATTTTAGAGCTAGTAAGAAGTTGAATTTTCTAAACGATATAAGAGGGGACTTTTTGGTTTTATTTGTATTACGAGTATAAAACTTTCTTATCTCCATTTGAATACAAAAATTAAAAAAATAATTTAAGAATTCTACTCAATAAATTAAGTACTTCCTGGTAAAAGGTCAGGTCAAAAGTACCCGAAAGGCTTGCATGAAGGGAGTTATGAATGTGGATGAAGTATGCGAAGATTGTGGCAAGTAAAAAGTCGTGATTTTATGTATGTATGTATGTACTCAATAAAAATATTACAACATTATCAACGTTTTTTTAATGACAAATTTAAAATTTGTAACTTTTGCTCGCAACCCCGCCCAAGATAATCTAAAATTGCTGTATTTCCCTTTCCCAGGGGAAATTCCATAAAAATGTGGGTCATTTAATTGGCTATTTTTTCCTGATAATTACGTTAATTTAGACACAAATATAATAGACAGTCATTCCGATAAAATTCATAATATTAGGTAGTATCTGTACAGAAATGGTAGAAAAGCCATAAGGTTCCTTATACCATCTAACACATTCCCACGGGATTAATTGTCAGTTTTAAATGTTTCCGCGATCGCCACAAACATTTAGACAATACTTCGAATTCGTTTCGGTGGGCCAATGGGCCATATTTGTTTGGAAATGTATACTATGGACCACAAAGGCTCATTCTATTGCATTATCTTGGGGGCATTCGTATGCAAAATAGAACCCCGCCTTTTCAGTTAGAAGTTGAAAGACGGGTAAATTGTCTGCATTCTTGGATTTGAGTGTTTATGAGTCGGATGTAACAATTTTGGGTATTTAATTAACTCTTTGTTCAATACGACACCTCCAGGTGTCCAAATTCACATCATATAGAACTAAAAAAATTTACGAAACAGATTTTCCATGCCTGTTATTAAGCTTCCATTAATAGGTGTAAGGCAAAGGTCAGGTGAAAGTTTCTTAGTGTAAAACCCTGACTTTAACTACCCTAGAATTTTGATCACAGCTAACCCTGGGTTTCTATCAAGGGAGTTTAGGATAAACCCGGGTGAAAACAACGGATGGTGACTAGAATGGGTTAAAATATTTGAAGTGGATCCCAAGTCTTGAAGCATTTAAGTGGAGGGTGCACGGGGAAACGCAAAAATGAAAGAGAAATGGTTTATAATTTGTTAAGCAAACTAAGTATAACACGACTAACAAGATTCACCATCAAATTATATCTCCCTGTAGTCAATTTCGCATACCGCCCGAAACATATAATATAGGGGAAGGGCGGGCAAGACGGTTATGGTAGGCAAAAAGGGTATTTCATTTATTTCTATGCAAACGAAAGAACGAGTCAACACGATCACGGGACGCGCTAGCGCGCTCGCGCCATAGATAAAACAGCACGCCGCGGGGAGCGGCACGCTTAAGACGAGTGCACTGGGAGCTGTACATGTTTTCGCGCCAAAAAAATACAATATTTGCAACGTAAGTACACTCTATTTTTACAATTTATGTGAAGCTTACTGTGAATGAATATACATCGCGTTTAAGTTTGGCATGTGTACTATCAAATACGAGTTCATCATACTAAAATAAAAAATATTTGTAAATGGTTTTGAGGTGTGGGCTCAGACAGGGGGTGGAAGGCAAAACGGGTCCGGGCAAAACGGGTAGTACCCTTTTTGCCCGCTTAATATTTTTGGTTTAAAGCATGGCTTTAATTGATCATCTCTATTTCAGATGGTGTACAATTATAAAAGAAAAACTGAGAGAGCATCTTGGTCGGAGAGTACGCTAAGAGAAGCAATGAATGAGGCAAAAAAAACCTCAATAAAAGGTGCTGCCACTAAATATGGAATATCCTACAGTGTTTTACAGCGACGCATGAAAACAGGTTCTTCTGTCAAGAGTCTCGGTAGGTTCAAATCAATATTTACAAATGATGAAGAGCTAGAGTTAGTTCAGCATCTAAAGTCCCTAGATTCTCTATTTTACGGACTTACTAAGTCTGAATTTTTGCGATTGGTTGGTGAATTTGCTAAGCGCAAAAATAAGCAAACAACGTTCAAAAATAATACTGCTGGAAAGCAATGGTTCAAAAACTTCAAAATGAGGCATCCTGAAATAGTACTGAGGACACCAGAATCTACGTCCATAGCCAGATTACAAGCATTTAATAGGCCAGCTGTCAACAGGTTCTACGATTTACTTGAAAGCTTATATGCAGAGAAAAATACGAAAGTCCTCCTACAGAGGACTGGATCCAGTGCTAACAATGTCAAGAATGGTCTCATGAATCATGTTCTTCTTATAGTGGACATGGATCGTACTTTTGTGACATCTGTTTTGATTAATAGATTAAATTATATACCATATTCTTTTTGCCCGCTTAGGGTACCCGTTTTACCGACCCCCTAAGAGCAAAACGGGTTTTTAGATTATTTTTTTTAAACTGATATTACTTAATTATGATGATTGTTTAGTTCATTTTCACTGATGATTGTGATAGCCAAAGAGGCAAAGTTTCGTTATGTTTTTGTTTTTTAATAAAATTCTATTCATTTACAAAGATTTTGATTGATAAACCTTAAGGGGCCCGCGTTGCCCGACCGTCCCCTACTCAAAGTTATCCGTCTTAGCCACGAGAAATATCGCCTATGCATAAATCGTCCGTCCCTTTCCCACTCACGATTATTACACAACCTTATCTCCCTTCTCGCTCGCTCTCAAGAGCACGTGACTGGAGTACTAGTTGGGCTGAGTTTTCCCAACTTTACGGCACTTTCCGTGAAAAATTACCTGGCTTGATACGGCTCCAGCCAAATGAGCTTCCAGATAGATATTTGATTCCTATCGCTCCCCAACTTTGACAAATTGTCATGCGTACTAACTTTTACTACCTACCTATATAGTTAAGTAAGGCTGTTCATATAATCTAGACTGCTAAGCTGACCAATGTTATACTTTCACAAGAATGATACTTTTTCACTTTGTAATTATGATTTTTACTGAAAATTTAAGATCAATCTGCCTGATGGTGTAAGCTTGATGAGATTTTAAAAAACACTCGCAAGGTCTATTCACTTTTTCCTTGAAACTCTTAGAATACACCATCGCCTTATATTTTACGTCAAATGTAAAGTTAGCCACAAATTTGCTTAAACAATTTTTCAGCTTTGTCTGTTTTAGGTATTATTATAGTAATAAAGAGCAATCCATACATCAATCCAATGATTGTTACATAACTAATAAATGACTACTAGATTTTAATTTTTATTTCGATAAATAAGGTTCAGAACACAAATAACAAAACCTGTGAATACCCGCTATAATTAAATAATTTTATAAGAATAAATTTTCTATTTGGAACAAACAACTAAAGCCTCATTCACATCCACTCATAACAGTATGCAAATTATTTGATTAAAAACAATAAACCAGTAGCTCGAAAAAGGAATCGATACAGATGAATCGAGTCGATCCGATCGGCGAGTATCGATTATTGTCCCTTACTAGGCGGTCGTAATTACTTGCTATTGTGTTATGAGATTTATTTCCGATACTGAGTGCACTCATAAAGTTTAAATTGCACTGGATTTACGATGAACAAAAATAATTAGGTAGATAGCCGATTACGCACAAGTTATGGTAGTCAACTTTATCCAATCTTAAACCTTAAAGCTTTGACTTAAGAGCGTTTTTGAAGAGCAACTTTTACTGTACTTTGAATGTACTTATACCTTGTGGATTACCGCACGTGAATTTATAATCGTATTATGGTACAGTTGCAGCAAAACTGTGTAGCTGCATTTACGAAGTTTTTTTGGTATATGTTTTGGTTCTGTAGAAAATTCTCCCCAAGCATTAAAAAATACATTTAAGAGTCAATGTCAACCTTTTCTCAAAAAAAAAAAAACGTATGATAGATATATTAGAAAGATTACCTAGCCCATTGATATGCAATATAAAAACAACACCATAAGTTGTGCAGTCACGTGGACTAATACTTAACACTTCTACAATCTTTTATTATTCCAAATTCTATGTACATATATATACTTCGGGTAATTCAACAAAAGATCTGGTATTAAAGAAAAAAATAGTGTGTGCCAGCTATTTGTCTTGCTGTGCAATTAAAAGTAAATTAAGGGAAAGGCTAATAAACTCCGGATTGATAAAAGGCGTGAGTTTACTCTTAAACTTAGGATTCTCCTTTTAGTCGATGAGCTAGCAACTAGTCACTATTTGAATCTCAATTCCATGATTAAGTCATACAGCTGAACATGGCCTTTCAGCCTTTCCGACGCTGTGGACTCTGTCTTCCCGTAAGGAAAAAAGAGTTGATTTATATTATGTATATAATCCAACAATTCGGTGAGCGGCAAATTGCAGCCATCAATTTCGAAAAGAGAAAAACAAGAGAATATTCAAAACAATGGGAGTTTACTATGCGCGGAGCGTGCCACTAAGCCGGGCTTAAGACACTGCCAGAAATAATGGAAAACACACTAAGCCGGTACAAATTAGATCCCGACAGAACACACTTTTATTTTGATGTGTATGTGGTCATCTATATAGAGCGCCGGTGGTCGAGTGGTGAAAATAGCAGACTCAAAAGCGTAAGTTCAGATACGAATCACACAAGTATCTATAAAGACTATCTAGGTTAGGTTTGTATTTTCGAACGCTAATTGTCTGGGTGGTCGAGTGGTTTGACTAGCCGACTGAAAAGTTAGGATTCGAATCCCACTGCGGCCAAAGTATCAACTATTCTTATCTGAGTCATGTAGGTATGAGTTTGAATGCTGTTTTTTCTTGCTCTTAAATGGAAAATCCACCATAGTTTCAGTATAAAAATCTCGCTTGCGGAAATCTATAGCTGTCCCGTTTCAGTCATAATAAAAGCGAAACCGAGATAGTATTTTAGAGATAGATAAAAACGGCGTCGCGCGTGCCATACTACGTGGGCAGAGCCAAATCAAAATAAAGAGAAAAGATTTGTATTTTTGTGTTTTTAACGAAGAAACTCAAATACTATCGAGTATCTTTTGATGAAATTTGGTACACAGATAGAATAGATAGCTGGTATTTGTAACAAAATTTAATTTCATAATTAAAGCGATTTGTGAATTCATAACTTATCAGTAAATGCAAAAAAAAGTCCCACATATTCAGTTCATAAAATATAATATTGTTAAAGTTACTGCTTTTTGCGTGTAAAAACCATAACTACACTACCATAGTCGGGTAAATTCAGCAATTTGGAAACAATAGCCGACGCCGCCCATCCTGTGTTCACATCACACGGATCGAGATTTAAATAACCTAAAATCCCAGGTATAATCCAATCTGTACTAATATGGGTTAAAATGAACGCGGCATGAATTTGCGTGGTTCCGTACGTTATTTTTCAAATTAGGATATATTTGAGGCTTATTCGCAAACTCAAGCGGTTTTCTTCACAATCAAGATGCAAGATTTTCTCTCTCCTCTTTTTTTCAAAACGAAACAAAAGATTCAAAAGTTAAGGCGTAAAGCCTTATCAACTCCCCACCGCAGAATTTCCTAATATCCTACGTTCAAAACTTGGTGCGTATAAAGATATAATATTAGTCTTATTTTCCAGTTCTAATGTTACTTACATTGATATGATCACGTCTCTTACCGTTGCGGAGTAAAAACAGCCAGCAGTCTTGAAAAGACTGAAAAGCTGCGTTAGCTGCACGGCTTAATGATGGAATTGAGATTCAATACTAGCAATCTGTATCCAAAGCTTATTAAACCTTCCCTTAGTCGTCCTTTACGACAACCATGAGAAAGATATGAAATAGCCCTATTCACAGCACATTGAATGATAAGTGATTTATTAGTAACCCTCGATTATAGGATCTTAAAATTTATCTAAAAGAATTCGCACCCCGAAAAAGTATTGAACCCTAAAAAGGTAATCTCTTCGTTCTCACGGCCGGACAAAGGCACAGGTGAAAACGTTAAATGTAAGTTAAAAAAGACAATCCAATCATCGATTACCGGTAATTTGAAGGTCCAACATCGAGTGGAATCGAAGTTATAATCGAATCGAGGTTTGGTTTTGTAGGATTCAGAACAATAGATATATTGAAGTAGATTTTGATTATTATTTATATTTCAGCTTTCATAGAAATTTTACTAGTATTGCAAAAAACATAGAGATCTAGGTTTTACTTTTCCTGTTCTGATTGTAAAAGGCAATCAAGGGAATGGTTTGCCAACATGATAGGTAATTTATACAAGTAATAGATGGAATAGAATAGATTTATTTTCAAAAAAGGATACAAGGTATCACTTATTGACGTCACATCACGTAAATCTAATTATAACTACTACCGCTTCCAAAGCGCATATGTAGAAGAAGCGGCGGAACAAACTGCACTGCAGTATAGTGCTGCATTCGAATTTTAATGCTAGGTACGTAAATTTTTTTAAATACTTCCTGGCACTTAAGAATTCACTTCATATCTTTTCCGATGTTGTAATAGGCGACTAAGGGAAAGGATAGGGCCTATCTAAAAAATCCTTACTTTATAATAGGATTATATACCTAGTATGGACGTGACTTACGGGTCTTGTTGGTGTATGTATTTTGTTAAGTGAAATTTGCGGATAAGTTAAAGTTACTATTTTAAATAACATTTACATTAATTATAAGTTAATGGTACTTACGTTCACATAATTACACGCGGAAGAAGTCGCAGGCAAAACTTAGTAAAAATCTAGCGAATATACCTAAATGATATCAACGCTTCTTAAGTTATGCACAGTTATTAGTTACGCGTTGATGTCTTTTCAATTAATTTAATTCCTTTTACTACTTATCAGTGAAGTATAAAAAATGGATTATGAAAAGAAGAAATGCATATTATACGTAATATAGACTAGTACTAAGAAGTATTTCTGCAACTTACTCTTTCGTAAAGTTTTTGGTTTTAAGAAAAAAAAAATGATTTGGATAATAAAATATTATATGTAACTTTTTTTGGGATTTTACTTTCAAATAAAGTACATACATACTTAAAACCATGTCCTTATCCCTTGCGGGGTAGACAGAGACAAAGAGTGATAGGCCACGTTCAGCTGTTTGGCTTAATGGTAGAATTGAGATTCAAATAGTGACAGGTTATTATTTCATCGCCTAAATGAAGAATCCCAAGTTTATAAGCCTATCCCTTAGTCGAATCATAAATTAGTAATTATTAATTAATATTAACTATTGAAACTCACCGGCTATTAACTGAAGCTGCATTAGCGCCCTCTACCGTAGGTTTTCTGTAACAATCGAAAGTTTGAATTATTGAAAATCATAAAATTATTATTTTGTAATAACATCTACTGTTTTAACTTTTCACAGTATTTTTTTGTAATTGGGAATATCTAAAAAACATTTTTACGTCGCCTTTCCGTATTTTGCATATTATTCGCTCTGTCTATCCCGTAAGGAATAAAGACGTGATTATAATATGTAATTTAAGTTTATGTGAATTATCTATATGCTTATACTTACATCCAGTACGGATCAGCAAGACCAGGGGTATACCCTGGAGGCAGGTGATATGGGCTGCAGTAGTTTACCATAGGAACCGCGTACATTGTCTTTTCTGAATTTAGAGTCACTGTCTAGACATTTTTCCCTATCAGATTTTGTCAGGTGCTCTTTTAAGTTAAGCTCTCCGCTATTTGAATACAAAATTATCGATTAGTCAGGATTTGATTTGACCATTTTATTTATACTAATACTCTCCAAACTCTTAACTATTCTGTACCGTAAGTAGATAATAAATTATAAAATTAACATTCACTCTTACTCTGTCTCCTTTGAACAAATTTTTACTTGCTAAAGCAATAGACATACTGTAGACATTTAAAAAACATTACGATACAAAAATATGCTTTGGGTTAAAGAGCTACTAGAGGGTTGCTCTTGGCTCATAATAATTGGACAACACTAAAATTAAAAAAGTTTAAATTTGAATTTGGAAGGCACAACAATGCTCACTTCGTATTGTTACATTCAAATGATCATACAGAGTCCACAGAGTGCCGACAGACCGTCGCATTCCAAATTTAAAATAGCCGCGACCGTCACTAAAGAGGCTAGTTGACTGAAAAGACCGACTTCGATACGAAGCGCGACCAATCTGACAATAGTTCCACTTAGCGACTCACAGATGTCGTTATAACCCGCTGGGCTGCCTCGCGACATGCAGCGATACGAAATTGAACGTTCCGGTTTCACATTCCTAATTCAAAATTTTGATTAGATTTTTTGCATATATGTATTTATATTTTCGCATTTCTCTTGTTGCTTTTTTTGAGTGCGTTTGACCTCAATCTGTCTGATGGTAAGCGCAATAAATCTGGAGTGATACACGCAAGCTCAAATAATTCTTATTCACGCTGAAACGAATAGACGTCTACGAAAAGGTTGCCGCACTTACCGAATCTACAATTATTCGTCCGCGATATTATCTACAGCTGAAAAAACTACAACAATAGAATCTACAGAATTATCCTGCTTGCAAATCCAAAAAAATGAAGGAGCCATAACCATAACGTTATACCATAAAGTTTACCTATCAGCAGTCATAAACAACTTTAAAAATAGGTCAAAAACACATTCTTAACAACAAAAGTAACTAATCGCAGAGGAAACGAGCGCGGTCCTCTTTTTAACTATTTAACTTGATTATTTACGCTTTGAAAGAAGCTTGTCTTTGTTTGGCGACTCAAAAATCTGTGGCGGAAAGCACAGTGAGTTTTGATACTTGAAAATATTTTCGAAGGTCCTTCCCGCTACAAAAGAAATTTTATTTCGCTATTTATATGTCTGGCTGGAAAAAACTAATGAAAAAAAATAACAATCTTAACGCGACTTTAAAAAAGCACTTAATACACTTCGCTTGCCATTCCACTTTAAATATTTGAACCTGCAGTTAGAACCGATAGCACTATGAAAGGCTTTTAGTGAATTTTCAGAGTCTTTTAATAATCATTGCAATGCGATATGCGGATTGAAAAATTATACGCAATTTTATTACTTTGCGATAACACAAATAACCAAGTTTATAAAAAATGAATTAAAAAAATTATGATGATCAAAACTATCCGTTCCAACTATAGTTGGCCAATCACACACCGATCACAAACTGATCTATCCGAGCAATCATATCGATTACTATTCGATTTGATTCCGATTCATTCGATTGTGGTTGCCGAGGCGGCATGATCTGAGGCGCCCGCGGTGACATTCGTCATGGAAAAGCTACTGGTATGAGGTTTTTGTGAATGCTATTTAAAATAACTTATTTGTGAACTAGAAATGCTTTGGATCTAATCAGCTGGCTAATAATTGTAAAAAAACTAAGATTAAAATAAATTAAGCTGGCCATTGATAATTATAAAAAATGTCATTAAGAAAAATGACCTAGCTTTCATTTTACTCAATGACTCCTGATTATTCCCCAATACTTAATAAACAAATATTGGGGAATAATCAGGACAAACAGTAATAAAAAAAATTATAATTATTTTTAGCAGACATTATACAAGGTTCACTTAGATTACCTATCTCACAAAAATATAAAAATATTAAATTAAGTGATTTAATTTCATCACATAACTATTGAAATATTTTTTACACATCAATTAAAATTCACTAAGAACGTACTTGCTCAAAACTTTCGAAAATTTATTGCTATTTTTTACTACCTCTTCATAAATTGAAGAGAAAGCGATATATTCATTCAGACATTTAATATGTATTGCCAAATAAATTCCAACAAATACTTGCAAAACCAAACTTTTTCGTTTTACCTGTATTGCATACAATCTAGACATCCCCGCAATTCATGTATTCAATTCATTAAAATACGAACGTCTCCATTAAGCCAAGTAAAAACATTCAGAACTCCCACATCGCAATTTCTGGGAAAACTACTCAAAACAGTTCAAATTCCGCGATTAATCGAATATGGACTCTGAATGGGATGATGCGAATAAACAATCGATTGAATTTCGAACTCGCGCCACTTAACATTTAAAATACGTAAAGAAAATTTTTCGTGAAAGTACTTTGTCTCGAAATTTTGTGTCCGAAATACCGAGAAACATTTTAAAAAACCAAAAATTGTTTCTATTGATTACAGAACACAACAGTTATGAATTTAACCTGCCTGCCTGCCAAAACAGTTCACTTCAGATTTTCAACATAAATTTTTGTAATCTAATAAAATATAAACAATCAAAAAGAGACACAAAACGCCAAAAAACAAAGGATTCTCTACAAATCTATTTCAAATCCCGACCAATTACCGCGTAATCGTTCTTTTCCGATCACTGTTTAAAAAGTTAGCGAACTTATTCGAAATTTGAAATTCGCGCCAGGCCAGCGCTCGCCGCGGCGCGCCCCGTGATAGTGCGGTGACACAGCTCGCCCTCTTCGGAAAATTCGCAAGTTCCGAAGTTCCCCTTGCATTACAGCACTTACGTCACATGTGTGGGTGGACCCTCATCGAATAACAATCTGTAATAGAGGGTAGCTTAATGAATGATTAATTCCTTGCGGATTGTTCACTTTGACTTTTAACCTGACTTTCGACGATGTTTCGGTAAAAGTTTAATGCAACTTAGGTAATTTGCGATGATAATACGAAATGCCACTTTAATTTAAAATAAGCAGAATTGTTTTGTTAATTATATATAAATTGTTTGAATCCAATTTGTTCAGTAGTTACCCTTTAGTTGTTAAACTTTAATCTAATCAACTACTAATGAGGTTAGTGGCCTAAGCGTAAAAGAATTCTTCTGTATAGTCTTCTAGTGTGTTTGTGATTATTCATTCTGTCTTAATTGCAAGCGATAAAGACGTGATAAATAGGTATCACTAAAGTTTTCTTTTTTTTATTTATCCCTTATATCTATCTAACCCGCTAGGTTCACTGTTAAAAAAAAACTTAAGCACTAAGCCCGCCTTTGTTCATGTTTTTGTAGTGAAATTCAATAAATTTAAAAATAAGTTCTCAGCATCTTATGACTCCATCCTTAATCTATCTATAGTTCAACAACATAGTCGACCACTAACATCCATTTACAAACAAAAGAGCAACCAGCATTCCCCGCACAAACGACGAATATTTTCCCAATATTGGGGGTAATATGACAGAACACTGGCAACATTTCGTGAATAAGTAAAATCGCGGGAACACGCGACGCGTACTGTCAATTATTTATAGCGATAACGTATTTTTTCGAAGAAATGGAAGGTATTTTGTTCTTCTTCGTGTAATATCAAAGAAATCCACGAATAAAAACTTATATAAAAGTACCTTAAATAGATATGAAAAATAGAAATTAAGTCAGTTCCTAAGTATCCTATCATTATACACTGAAACTTCAATAAGCAGAGATAGGTTTATTCATTAAACATATACATACATACATATAATCACATATCCCTTGCGGGGTAGACAGAGCCAACAGTCTTAAAAAGATTGCCACGATTGGTCCACGTTCCGCTCTTAAACAAATTATGTCAAAATTAAACATTGTAGTTTTCTAAAGCTTTATTATTATGCATTTTACTTAAAATGAATAAATAAAAACATAAATGTTAAATAAAGCAAAAACGCCAAATAATGTTGTAAAGTAAATAAACTAAAAATAATGTTTAAAAACGTACAGTCACGCTCAGCAGGGTCAACAATTTAAAATTATATTTCACGCTTATAATACCTGTCATTATTTGAATCTTGGAATTGAGATTCTTCATCCTTAGGCCTCAACTTGATTACCACCCAGTAAATTCAGGGCAAACGCACTTAAAATAGTATTAAATAAAAAGTATCTGTGAATGATGAGATTACATCTTAAGCCAAACAGCAGTCTGCCAGTCTTTTGTAACTGTGGGCTCTGTCTACTATAAGGGATATAGACGTGATTATATGTATGTATGTATACCTACTTAATATCCACACTGAATAAAAAGTGTATGAAAAATTAATTCTAATGCATATTGTCACTTTTGAAATTCGTCGTGATAAGCAAAAATAGTGATAGTATGCAAAGATCATGGTAAGTGTAAAGATATGTTTTTATGTCTACCCTCACGGGTAAGAGGTGTGATTATTGTACAAAAGTTGATCCCAATTTTTTACTTACTTTAGGTGTCTATATGCAAAATGCAGGTAATTTAAACTATCGTACAAACTAATCACATCATATTCACTTTAGCCTGCGAGTGTACCGCTAATCACCTACTTAACCGGCTCGTATGCAAATTGATATCGACTCAGGGGCAATGAAATTACGATTTTTTGTTAAGTAATACGTTATCCGAACAAATATCGCAGCGCCGACGGCCAACGCCTGATTGCTATCGGCGCTGCATGAGTGAGGATGAAGTTAGTTTTCAGTGCAACCTTGTTGTTACAAAATAAATATAGAAAAGCTTATTGAATGTGATGTTGAAAAGTAATTACCCGGATTATTGGTAAAGGTGCGCACTGGGCTTAACTAAAGAGAGGTAATACATCATTGCAAAATATATTGATTTAAGTTACAAATATGAGTTCTAGATGAGGCTTTTAAGTCTAAAACATTAAGTTTTATGAATGTATTACACTGTTTTTAGTTTCTTTAACTGCTCAAACAATTAAAATAAGAATACTTACTTACGAAAAAAAAATTAGAAAGATTACGTTAATGCAAAAACATTCAATAAACCTATATTTTTTAAATCATACCAATATGCTCTATTTGACTTCTTACACTCAAATAATTAACACATTCCTAAATATCTCATAATATATTTTTTAAAATTTTAATACACATATACAGTTAATTTTATACATGTAAACCTTAATATTAATAAATTAAATATGATGCGAGCTGTCGATGATCAGCAGTGGCATCGATAAATTAAGAAGCCACGCATCATAAACACGTCTTCAATCATTGCCGTGGTACGCAAAGCCTTCACAGCTTGATGTTAGATACGGAACATCATTTTGATCGGAAAATGTATAAGATTTTTTAATATAAAGCAGAAATATTTAATGAAATCTCCTTTATATGCTACTGGCAAAAAATATGGTAGAAAAATATTCGCGACTTCATACACGCAGTGCGGATAAAACTAGTTTCCACTGGATTATCACCGGTATTGCTTTACATTCTCTTGAGAGTTTTAGGAAATGTTTTTTCAGTGCTCTGCTAAATAAAGCATAAGGTTTTACTTGACTATTTTCGACCAGAACCAGACGTGTAATTAGTTTGTGTTAGTCATTAAAAAACGGGGATGTCTTTCCATACCTACTAAAAGATTTCACAGTCTTTTTTTTAACGGAAAATTGAATTTTTATAAAGAATGTAGGTACTTATCAGAACAAATATTTATACTTAAACGAATTTGCATACAATAACAAAAGTGCAGTTATAACTCAATGACTAATATTTTAAACAAAGTACCGAATCACAAGCTTGATTAATTCAAAAATAAATATTTTCCTTGTGACGCAATTTGAAAAAGGAATTTCTAATTTTTTTTTCTTATTAACCAGTACCTGTGTCACAGTAAAAATAATAACATAAAAAGTATATAATTTTCATTGCCTTCCAATTTTAAACCTCAAAATCTGAAAGCCGTTGACCCCAAAAGGCAGTACTTCAATCACTTACCTTCCGTAAGTCAGGGGTTGCCAACATAACGCGGTTTACTGTCGCCGTGGGAGACTCATAAAGTGGGGTGATGCCTAATGAGGATTTATAGACAGAGGAATCAGAAGCATTGCATGCAACGGAATGATGAGTTCTTGGTTATATCTACCTAAAAAGCAATTTGGTTGATACGTGTCTTCCTTATAAATGATTAAGTAAATATTTGCCTGCAAACTTCGTTGAATTCTGAATCACTTTGTTAAAATCTTAAAATAATAATAATATATGACGGGTTAGCTTCCCCTGCAGAGGTTGCGAAAGTCAGACTTTTGTACGCTTTGACGCTTTGTGTAAAAACCTAACTCACCCAATCCAGGATCCATGGTCAAACGCATACCCCGGGACTAAAAGCCAGGAGGAAGACTTTTGTTTAAATCTCATATTATATGTAGCATTAGATTTGACGGCCTCTGTGGCGCAGCGGTAGTGCGCTTGTCTGTGACATCGGGGGTCTCGGGTTCAAATCCCGGCCAGGGCATGATGAGAAACGAACTTTCTCCGATTGGCCTGGGTCTTGGATGTTTATCTATATAAGTATTTATAATAAAATATAGTATCGTTGAGTTAGTATCTCGTAACACAAGTCTCGAACTTACTTCGAGGCTAACTCAATCAGTGTAATTTGTCCCGTATATATTTATTTATTATTTATTAGATGAAAATTATAAAAAATCTTTCATTACAGTTCAAACTATAAAATTTTAAATCCCAAGAAATTTCAATAAGTAGTCGACAATATTATCAAATTATGTTTTAATAGGGCCGTGTGGTTTCCAGCACTTTGGAAAATAACCACTCCATATCTTTTCCATGGATGTCGACAAGGCGACTAAGGGATAGGCTTATAAACTTGGGATTCTTCTTCTAGGCGATGGGCAAGCAACTTGCTACTATTTGAATCTCAATTGTATCATGAAGCCATACAGCTGAACGTGGCCTTTCAGCCTTTCAAGATTTTTTATATGTATGATGAAATATATTTATGCTGACATTTCCTGATTCTGAAGTCAAGAAGTACTTCAGTAAAGTCAGTAAGTTCTCTTGAAATACTCGATACTGTTTGTTTTTTTTTAAACGGTTTTATTTTAAGTTTATTGTCCGGGGTTACTGATCGTGCGGTAAACAATGAGCAAAATTGTGGAATTTATTCATAAATAATATACTAACTATGAACCAGCAACTTACATACCTACATGTATGAAATCACGCATTAAAACCGACGGGGTAGACAGGGTCAACAGTATTTTGAAAAGGCTGTGACCACGTTCAGGTGTTAGGCTTAATAATTGAATTGAGATAGAATCTTTATTTACTTCTGATAAGGGTATGGGTTGCTAGCCCATCCCTAAGAGAAGAATCCCAAGTAATAATAATAATAATTCTCCATAAATTGAGAACAAGTCATAAAATTCCATGCAACAAGAGCACGCGGTTTATTCCGCACTAAAAGTAATTTTAAAACGACCATTTCCCGTATAATGCCCGTCTTAATATTAAGGAGATTTAGGGAGAAATGGCTAAGTTATCTTTTTACTAACCAATTTCTTAGTTTTCTTTTATTAAAAAAAAACTCATTGTAAACAGATCCTTTAAATAGTGATAAAAGAGCGATCTTATAAATAGTAGAACTGTACCATGGTACTTAGTGTCATTGAACTTACTTTTTTAGTGATTTAGGAAGTGTTTCATTCGTAAATTATTTGTGCCGTTCGCAGACGCCATACTACGAGCAGATTTTCGTACTGGGTTTTCTTAAGACACAACATAAGAAATTAAAAGAATTAAAAATTTGGGAGTGGAAAGTAGTTAACGATGATAAAATTTAAGTATCAAGAAATAAGCTGAGAATATGACGTTACGCTAAAATAACTACTACTTTTTTTCTTTTCAGTGACTTATGAAACCTTTCATAAGTCACTGAAAAGATAAAAGATCATGCCTTATTACAGTTAAATCTACTTTCAAATATAAAAAATGTATATAATGTGGGTGGTCTTCAGAGCATAATGTTCATATTAATAGAACCACCATAACGAAGTACTAAGTCTTGGGAACAAAACATCCGCAGAAAACTTTACTTAGCCAATTATGGGGTTAAGTGGAGAAGATTTTAAAGTAATGTTTTAGCGGGATTTGTGGCTCAGACAGACAGAAGTTTTTATTTTAATTTCAGTAAGGCACATAAATACATATTATCACATCTTTATCCATTACAGGGAAGGCAAAGTCAAATCCAAAGACTGACACGTTCGGCTTAAATAGTGACAAGTTGGTAGTCCATCACTTAAAAGACTATCCTTAATTTTATTGCCTTTCCCTTGATTGACCTTAATTATTTGTAATAATTCATTTTTAAATACTTAGTGACAAATTGGCGTGACCAACTTATATCAATATTCTTGGCGAAAACAACTGGAATATTCTATTATCGTCATAAAAAGTCTCTAGAGTCTGCTTGATTATTGTCTTCTAAAAATTATATTTCAGAGATTTCTTATTTTATTTTTTTAAACGTACATAAATAACATCTCTATCTGTGAAGGGGTAAACAGCCTCAAAAAGATTGAAAAGCCACATTCAGATGACGGCTTATTGCCAGAATAATGATTCAAATAGTGACAAGTTGCAAGTGTCTTCTGCTGAATAAAATGATAAATTGGTCTCACGAACACCAATTCAAACTATAATATCTCGCATTAGCTATATTACATGTCAGCGAATTTCAGCAAACACTTTCTTTGCTCCCAATCTACCATAAAATCATAGCAACTAGCGTCAGTTCCTCGTCCTAAATCCTAGCCTACCTAGGTATAAACAAGCTGTATTTATTGCTTCACGTCTACAGATAAAGGCTTCATTTATAGAGCCCCTTACCTAGCCGGTAACGGGTATATCCGTCACAATTTAAGCAAAAATGCGCTTCAAGACGATTTGATTCCGACTGCGCGCTTCGTTATTGAACTGTACGGTGGGCAGCATAAGCAGGAAATAAAAAAAATTGTTACGTATCGATTTAAGTTGACGGTATATTAAAATATGGTTTGAAAAAAATGTAACATGTAGCAACCGAGTAATGAGAATTTCGATATTCGTTAATTATTAAGAGTTTTTTTAAAATACGGTTTTTGGAAATTTTATCTTGTCACTTTGACAAAAGTCAGCTTTCGAGTCTATGGATTGCGAACAGTCTGAAAAACATACGGACTTGTTAAATCTATAATTTGTGTGTGTATCAATGACCATCTCAGGCTAATCTTAAATGATCGAGATTCAAAAACTTATAGGTTACTAACCGATCCCCTAAGTGTCCAAGTTCAGGTCAAAAGTATCCGAAACCGCCGAGCTTGTATGAAGAGAGTTATGAATGTGGATGAAGCGAAGGAAGTATGCAGAGATCGTGGCAAGTGGAAAGAGGTAGTCTCTGCCTACCCCTCCGGGAAAGAGGCGTGATTTTATGTATGTATGTAAATATTGATGTGCAAATATCCTGCTGACGCTACCACATAGAAAGTAATAAGTCGGTAAAAATGTGCATACAATGCCTTGCATTTGAAATGCAAAACGCACGCATTCAGAGGTCGAAGCCTGTCAGTCACTACGCCATTATATACCGCGGTGCCATGCGCTTGCGATTGTCAATATAATATATACCTCATTTCAATATACAGGGTGGTAATTAACCTGATTATCGTAAAAAAATAATTTGACATATTATTTGGTGCTTGTTTAGCTGGATGGCTCGATAATAGGCTGGAGATTTAAGATATGGTCCAATAAAGTTTAGGTCCAATAAAATGAAGGTTTAGAAAAAAACTACGAAGGTCGGACGGGAGTCGCTTCATGGATTCACTTGACTTTCCCAGGACTTGTCCTGGATCCTTGGATCCAGGTCGATGATGGCTTCTTTCTAGAGATATGAAGACGCATCCGGGACTAACGCCATGAGGAAATGAGATTCAGATGTAATGCGCCGCCTAAACTTCATTAAATAGGGGGACCATATCGTCGGATCAACCTGTATAGTTCATTTTAATACACATATTATGAGACAGTGTGAAGTGACTGAGGTACTGTCGTTGATTGATTTGTCTTTCACTATGAACTAGCCACCGGCTCTGAGTAGATTTAAAATATCTATAAATATAATCAGATGAATGATAGCAAATAAACAATGTTAATAACAAGGCGAGTGGAAATTCACATATAAGAAGAGAAAGGCTAATACATAGACACCCGAATGTAATCTCAATCTGAGACATTCTGGTGAAAGGTATGCAGTAATTAGACAAATTTGCATTAAAAAATTGATATATTCCTATAAAGCTACATTACCTATGCGAGTTCACGGTAAGTGGAATGAGTCCTAAACGTTAAGGAACGTATACTAAAGCTCATATGACTTTAGGAAATAACCCATGAAATAAAATCAAATCACTACTAAGTGCTATCTGATGGTGTCCTGCAACAAGAGACGTACGACACAAGTGTTTTAAGACCAAAGAAATCTTTTCAATGTGAAATACAAAATTTAGAAACATTGTGCACTATCACTGAAGTAAGCTACCCAAAACATTCTCAGTAAAAACACTATTTCACACTATCGCAGTGTTAAACTGTTACAAATTACGTAACCCCTATAGTGAAACATGACATGAGAAAAACAAGAAATAAAAACATTTAACAATATTCTTCATTATGTGTGACAGTTTGAAAGTTCCAATCGACTTCTAACGTCTCCAATCTGCATGTTAAGTATGGGACATAAAGGAAATTTACATTTGTACGGAGAGTCTTTTGTCCTTACTGAGTCAGACGGTGTGAAAACCTCGGTCGACGCCCGGTGGAAATGGTATTTTTGTTGCTGACACCGCTTTCGATACTAAGTTAAAATTACTACTAATTCCTTCTGGTTCTATATATAGAATATGAATACTCTGTTTATTCAACCTACTCATGTCAGCTACACACACGTTTCATCAAGAAAGTGCAACATTAACTTAGTTCTTCATCTTTACTTTTAATTTATAATATCTTTACTTTTGTTTATTAAGATCTCATATAATAATATATAGATTCAAACGATAAAAAATTGTTCAAAAATAAAAATATTGCAGATATTGAAACTGTTGACATTATCGTGAGTGCAGGCCCGCGGAACTAAAACACTTCTTTCACCCGTCTCAGAAATGATGGACAGTACATACACCACAAAGCATAACTGACTGTTTTGCTCGCCTTAAAGTGTTCTTTGCTCTGTGATTACACTTCGACTTAACAAATATTGCGACATCATCGCATAAGAACGTGGCCTTACAATCTGTTCAAGACTGATGCGGCTCTATCTACCCCATAAGGGATAAAGATGTGATTATATGTATGTATGTTATAAACTTCTGGGTTATCTTTTAGTCAATGGACGAGCCAACTTTTGCCATCTAAATTGGTTCATAATTAACCTTAGTAATTGTGTGACAAGAAATAAAAAAACGAATAGAGAACTTTTTCCCTATTGATTCCAAATATAAAGTAGAAAGGAACAATTCCAAAATTAAGCTTTCCGAATCTGGCCTCGAAGTTATTTCAAGACTAGGCTCTTTCTACCCGAAAGGGATAAATACATCCATAGTGCAGCTTTTACCTTTATCCAATACTAGCTGTGCCCGCGACTTCGTCCGCGTGGAATAGTTATTTTTGGCATCATATTTATTTTTGCAAACATCCTCCTCGGCTTCGGATCGGCGGTCAGGCGGTCACGCGTATTAGAAAGAACACTGGTTCGCCGTATTAAATGTTTCGCTGCAAATTGCTTATAACGACTAATATCTCAAAACCTATTCGTCTGATTTATGTACTGTAAATGGCAATTTTAGTCTACATGAAAAGCCGAAAGTAATAAACATATTTATTTGGATAAGGATTAATACTGAATTAAAGAAAATTGGTTTCAAAATAACTTATGTTTATAATGAAAAAATAATCTTAAAAAATGAACATAAAAGTGGTTATTGTAAGTAAACCATAAGAGATAGATATATGCTCTCGCGGACTTTTTTGTGGCAAAAAATGAGTACTTCACATCTTTAGTACATTGTTTTACTATATCTTTGTTGGTTTGCGCAGCGTTCGCGTGAAAAGCTCGCAGATGGCCGACTCATTCAACTTTCACCTGCATTGTTGACGTTTCCCGTAGGGAATCCGGGATAAAATGTAGCCTATAGCCTTCCTCGATAAATAGACTATCTAACAGTGAAAGAATTATTCAAATCGGTTCAGTAGTTTCTGAGATTAGCGCGTTTAAACAAACAAACAAACAAAACAAACTCTTCAGCTTTATAATATTAGTATAGATGGATGAGGTTCATTTTTAAAGGTTGGTTATCAATACCTGACATACCAAATCCAAGAGCATGGTTCAAAGGTGTACCATGGACTCCTCCACAGACGGATATAACCAGAATTAACGCCAGAAAAAAAAAGATGTCATAATGTTATAAAAACATCGAGCCGCTGTAAAAAAAAACTTTTAACAGATTATGTGACGACTACTTTTTAAAATGAAAACTATTGATATTACTATTAGTTTTTAAGTAAACCTCGATTTTTTGGCCTTTATTTTGCAATATATGCTAATCATAACTATTGTTGCACTAACGACAGTTCGAGTGACCGCCATTATTTGGGACTGCTCGAATAACCAAGTGGGTAAATTTATTTTTTCCTGATACAGACACATATATCACATCTTTATCTGTTACGGGGTAAACAGGACCTATGCCATTATAATACTTAAACAATTATTGGTTTCCTGACACTGACATACACACCATATTACGTCTTGTTTGCGGGCAGACTGGACCTAGTCCATAATACTCAAAGATTGAATCTTAATTAAACATTAAGCCAAGCTACATGTATTGAATTTTTTGACTTTTGACCCTGGCTTTCCGATTAAAAATAAATACGTGCGTGCATGTGTACATGAAAATATTAGTATATAAACCTAATTCTAACTAGGAAACTAATAAATTATAATATTTTTCGGAAAATTAACTAGCTATAGTTATTGAGGTAGTTCAATTACTTTTAAACAATGAATGCTAAATCAACGGAACTCTCTTTTGTTTAACTGTTCATTTCGATTCAAGAAATTACTGCCTTCATTGCATTTTTTACCGAAATTGCTGCAAATCTGCAAAAATCGGCCACAAAGTCATCAAACCGCCGAAACCCTCCAACGCCACAATCTTTTCCGTTTTCCACGTTTTTACCGATAAAATACCTCAACGTTTACAGAAACTGTCGAGAAATTAAAGGCTATTGGCATTTCAGTTCGGTTTCATGCTCAAATCGATATCGATCTGTACAGTACTCAAAATTCCTTTTGAAACGTGATCATTAACTTAAAGTGACAAAAATATTGCATTAATTGCTACTACATATCGCCGCTAACAAACAAGACACTTTTTAGGATACCGCACCTAAAGGGTGAAACGGGATTCTTCTTATTAGTAACTAGATTTTTCGGTTCGCTCCCGTGGGAATATCTAGAAAAAAGGAGCCTGTTATTCCTTGAGGAGTTCTATCTCTGTTACAAAATTTAACAAAATCTGACCATTCATTTGTTCGTTCCAAATAAAATATAAAACTTTTAATTACAAATCTTAATAATATTAGTATGGATAACATCGAAGTACTAATGAAATGACCACCTTCCGCTACGTAAGTTATATGATTATCAATAGTTCCAGCATGGAACTGCTCCATGGTACTAGTGTAAACGAACCATGTTTTAACCTATATACACAGTACCTTTCGTGCGAGAGTCCGACTCACACTTGGCCAGTTTTTTATTCTACCACGAGATATGTCTGTACAAGAATCAAAACGCAACCTGTTCGGATACACGCATGCAAAAAGTGTAAAGGTCCTCTTGCCGAGTAACTTATTACATTCGATTCGGTGCGTTCCAACTATAAGATCGTATCGATTAGATATGACAGTAACACATATAACAAAAGAATATTAATTGATTTAAGTTTAATTGGGACCGTATTTTGAGTTTATTGTTCGAACACTTGCATAGTAAAAAAAGAAATCTCTACGTCAAATTGGGTAGTAGTTAATTATGTAATATCTTTGATTTCCTTGAAAAACGTATGTTAAACCGGAAATTAGCGTAAATTGACAGTCTTTAACAAAAACAAAATAAAAAATAAAGTATGAGATAATATACTGTATAACTCTGTGACTTCTTACCAATCCAAGTTGAGATAACGATAAGAATAAAAATATATATGGGAAGTTATTTAAAATTACAATAAATATATAGGTATCATTGATTCTAAAATGTAATTGAACTGTGGCATTATAAAGTATTTACGTAGGTAATCGATAAGCGAAGCAGGATGTACCAAATTACAGTTTTTTTTTATATAGAAACGAAAAAAACGTAATTCCTCTCCTGCCATTATCATGGAGGGTTATCACAGAATTTACTTTTTACACAATGTGTTGTTCTCCGATCGGTCATCAGAGGCGCGCGGGGAATCCTGGCGGCCGCCAAAAACTGAGAATGTAACAATGGCTGGATACTATCGGTCATTCGTTATTTGAACAGACTAAGCGGAATATTGAGAGTACAGAATTGTGTTTTGAGGGGTATGAAAATATTGATGATGTTGAATCAAAAGAAGGATTTAAGGATTTTAGTCAAGAGAAAAATATTTTATGCCAACCCCACCAAAAAAGGGCGTGATTATTTTTCCAAATACGTGTTTTTTGCTATGTAAGCTATATGTGCTATGCTGTGTGTTATTTTTGTAAATTAGCCTAATATGATGGCAACATGAGATACCCTTAAAAGGGATAATTTGACAACAATATACAAAAAAATATAAGGAGAGGGCATGAATTAATGACAGTATCAAGTGATAGAGAAACGAGAGTAAAAATAACCTAAATGAATTAATTTATATTTTCCCATTACACAGTTTTCTTTTTATCGCATGCTAAAAACATAAAGCAATATTGCAGGCCCTCAATTCTCTTAAAATATTTCATCAAAACTAATACTGTATATGTTTCGTTATGCTTAAACTCAATTTCTTCTTCTATACCATCAATATTCCGTACAGTCAGTGATTTTTTAAAGTTTCCGAGTGTTAGCGCGCGGAGGACGGTTAATTTATAAAAATACTTCTTGCTCACAAAGTTAAAGTACTTCAGCAATAAGAAATCTTTGCTTGTTTGACTCATTCACACAAATTATAAAAGTAACAAAATTTTACTAAATTATTTCACTGCGGCACTCCTAAATACGGCCTTAATATCTCATGGCCACAATAAAATATCATATAAATGCAAAAAAAAATATCAGAGAATTTTTATTAGAAACATAATTTACATGCAAAAAAATACCTTTATCTTAGGAAAAATTATAGAGAAGGTATTTACGATTCTATAATCTAGTAATCTAGACTCTCATATAAGTATATGTACGTACATACCTACATGTAGATTTTACATACCTATTTACCTAATTATTTACACGTAAAATGACGACAAAACAAAACGCACTGCATACATACATATCCCTCGCATAACAAAGTATAATTACGGGAAATAAATAAAACCTTTTTCTTGAAACCGATCAATGCATCTCTACAAAACCCTTAGATCGTTTACTATAACAAAATAAACACGAATTTGAACATTACAATTTAACATACAAGGATGAATTCAGCTTGAAATGTTTGAGAACTGATTTATAATAGCACGTAGATGTGGACTATCTTATCCTGCAATTACTACTGGATAATTTGATGACAATTTTCTTCAGTAGTATAGGAAATATTTATCTTTGCGACTGCAAGTGATGTGTTGAAGCACTAAATAAAACTTGGATTTAGGCTTATATTATTCGGAATCCAACATACCTATGCAATATGTAAAGTAATACATCATGTACAGCCCGTAAGATAAAATAAAATTATAATAAGCATATCGTGAGAAATTAATATAATTATTGGCTCGTAAGCTTTGCGCGGGAAAACGCAAGATCGATGGATATGAGTGAAGAGGACAGATAATTATATTCATAGGTATAAACGAGACGTAGACATAAACGTATTATTACGGCATTAAATTGGCGCGTTTATGTAAAATTCGCTGCGCTACGCATCTGCTAACTTTATTTTTGAAATTATTTGTTGTAACATATTATCTTTTATGTCACATAAGTAGATTTCGAGTCGACGGATATCGATCAATTCAATTGTAGGTTTTGTGAGCGAAGAAAATGACTGGCCGTTAACAAAATTAGTCTCATTTTTGCCTGCCTTAATTAAAAACGGGTAAATATTGCTCGTACAAAGTACGGGTTTGTAATTTACAACATTAAAAATATACTTGCTTTATAATTTTGTAGATTACTTTAGGTAGTATGTGCACATTAAATATTAGTTTATTTTATACAATTTTGTACAATTTTTTACCGTAACATTATCATGAAGTATGATACTATAAGTAAATACGTACAGATCACGTCTAGAATGACCCTTACAGGGTAAAAAGAGCCGATAGTACTGAAAAGATTCAAAGGCCACGTTCTGTTCAAGGTTCAAGTATTACCTAAGCTTTTAATCGTTGAAGTAAAGTACAGTAAGAACGACCGATCCACTGCGAATTGATTATATCCCCTTAACAAAATTTAATGCATATATTTCTGATCGATTTGTTTTGCATAAATAATTTCGGATCCGCGCCTGCGCTTTAATAGAGCAAGAGCCCGTGAACGCCAGACATACCTTATTTTGTAAAAGCTGAAAGTTTCTGTAAATATGCCTCTAGTACAGGTAGGAACGATCCCCACCTATGGTACTCAGGCAGTGGTTGCTTTGGCAGGTAGCAGGTAATAAAGGTATACTTTTTTCAACCTGAAATTCGTTAATTTGTAAAGCTCAATTTTTTGATATTTTATCCGTAATAATACACAAACTCGCGTTACTCATTGCCAGACACGTACTATGGTTGCAACCCCTTGCCAGACACCCCTAAACTATAATATTTTGTAACTATACTTACGACATTTTGTAAAATCTGAATTTAATACATATTTTTTGGGGAATTATTCATACATAGTTTCTGAAGTAGCCAGACATTTTTGAAGGTTCTATTATCCTGCCAGACGCATTGGAGGGAGCAAAAGATGCAAGAGTGCGGAGTATATGTAGTAACTGGAGCGAGTGGAACAGAGTGGGTATCGTTCAGCGGACGGTTATACACGCATAGTAAACGTTGTAATATTAATTTATGCTCGTTGTAAAATAAATTTCATCCAGTTTTAATAAAGTGCTACCATGAGTGACTAAAAAGAAGACGGAGTTTGCTTTGTCTGTAAAAAAAAGTAGTGAAGATCTTATAATATTTTAGGAGGAGACTTTAAAAAAATATCAGACTATTTTAAAATTACGAAAAATACATAACCTCAAATATAAAGAGATTATTTTATAAAATGAACTTCATATAACTTAAAAATAATATGAATTAATTGTTTCGTTTTTTCACAATATCAATATTTTGTTATACAGGGTGACATTTAAAACAACTGCATCCTTTTAAACATACACTACACCCATGTTTCTGAGCTGTTTGAGCCTATTTTTACTACGCTTTTATATTAGCTTGGGTTGTATGTATGTATGTATGTATGTAGGTATGTATGTATGTATGTATGTATGTATGTAACGGAATCTTTGACCTTAATTTTCACTGGTTTCTAAACGTCTGATCAACTTGGAACTTTGCACACGTATTAAGGACCGATGACAATGCAATATTTTGATAAGAGTTTCTCATTATCCTTATTAAAACTGCCAGGATTAATGAATTCATTTTTAGATCCTTCGTAAGAGAGTAAGAGAGACAGAGCTAGCCATTTCCATACAAGAAACCGAGAAGTTCTGACGTATAAGGAGTCCAAAAAAAATGTAATATATTTCCATATAATGTTAATATTAACCTGAGGCTTCTTTATTTCATCGCATTGCTCCATTTAGAATTACCATTAGAAACCATAGTAGAATTAGTAGAATATTTTAAAACAATAAAAAATATATAAGTAATAAAACAAAAGTAATAAATGAAAATTGAACAACTAAATTTACAAAAATACAAGAATAAAGTTACTACCTACAGAACTTTGCGATATTTAATACGTATTTAACATATTAATGCAATTCTTGAATTAACATTAGGTATCTTTTGCCTATTTATAATAGCAACACTGTAATACTCGTTTGGAAAATGAGTGACAGTTTTTTATGTCAAATAAGTTTTGCAGTAAGTTTTGATTGAATTCGATTCGAACACCTGTAAACTTTCTTTCTGTTGTTTTTTACCGGTGCCTGTGTATTTACCTATTTGCACTTTGTTTTGTGCTGATAACTTGTCGTTATTTGGAGTTTGGAATCTTCCGTTGAGTCGAGCTTTGTTCTTCCGGATATTCGTGTGATTTTATCATCTGAGATTGGACTCTGACTGTGTTTACTGTGTTGTGCAGATATTTTGAGATAGGACTCCTGTAAAAAGTACCTTATTATTTGAGATAGGAGTCCCAAGTTTGTGTTTGTTTTTGTGAAAGACAGATTTTACAACAAAAGTGCCACGATGTCTTCAGATAAACTTTGTTGCGTTCCTGGTTGTAAAGGCAGTGGAGGTATGTTTGAAATATTTTTGTTCCTGTATCAATCTGCCTCTTAATCTTGTGGTTTGATTCCTGGCAAGGCCACAATCGAAAATTATTACGTTTGCTGGATAGTCAAAAATATTATTAACAGTGATTTATCACTATAAAATTCTTTTCAACTGGGTTTAACAATCATCATACATACATATAACTTCCAAAAAATAATTGTATAAAAAAACTAAAAAACTACCCGTTTTATTGCAAATCGAACTAAAAAATAGAAAATAAATAATAGTTTAAAAAAAACTAGAAAACTACGCTTTTATTGCTAATCAAACTAAATAATCAAACTAAAAAATAGAAAATAAACATTAATGACAAAGGAATTCAGTAGTAGCAAGTCGAACAATCAGTTATAGTCAGTTGTAGTAGTAATTACCTCGGATTAAAATTATAACAAAATTAAATTTATAAACAAAACAATTTAAATCAGAGTAAAAAGCGTGGGGTGCCTGATGTAGTAAATATTAAAATCATTCTATTAGCATATATTTATGACAAGAGAGTTATGAAAATGAAGTAAAATGCACCCCACGCTTTTTACTCTGATTTAAATTGTTTTGTTTATAAATTTAATTTTGTTATAATTTTAATCCGAGGTAATTACTACTACAACTGACTATAACTGATTGTTCGACTTGCTACTACTGAATTCCTTTGTCATTAATGTTTATTTTCTATTTTTTAGTTTGATTATTTAGTTTGATTAGCAATAAAAGCGTAGTTTTTTAGTTTTTTTTAAACTATTATTATTTAAATTAAACGTCATCATTTTCACATTTAAAAAGCCCTCAAAAACTACGTCACACGCTTTATTAAAGACCAATACTACAAAAATAAATTAAAACTAAACATGTAAATAAATGTCTGAAAAATAAATTATTTTTCTTGTATCAAGATCAAGTAAAATACAGAGTTGTCGAGATCGCTCAGCTAAATGAATTGTATCGTTGACCTTTGAATCTTACGCGTCGCTTTTCCGCCGCCCGGGGTGATATGACGTGTTTAGGATCGTGGATTTTGAAACTTTTATTTTTTTTCGTACTTTCTGAAATATGAATCGATATTTTTCTTTTAACGTTTTTAAATATCCTATAGATGAGTACACTTAACAGTTAAATTTATGCAGTTGAATAAAAAGTCACCCTGTATAATTCTTAATGAACATTGTGTTCAAAATTTTGTATGTAATGCTTTTATTTAATAATTTTTTTTGATAAATTAGAAAAAGAGACCGCATAATAAACGACAGCTGATGCGCAATGAAACGTCGCAAGAAACCGAACGCTCTGTCCCACTCGCTCCAGTTACTACATATA
The DNA here is from genome assembly GCF_032362555.1 of Amyelois transitella. Lineage (NCBI taxonomy): Eukaryota > Metazoa > Arthropoda > Insecta > Lepidoptera > Pyralidae > Amyelois > Amyelois transitella. The sequence continues at coordinate 5,694,296 of NC_083523.1, forward strand.
CTCCGCACTCTTGCATCTTTTGCTCACTCCAATGCGTCTGGCAGAATAATAGAACCTTCAAAAATGTCTGGCTAATACAGAAACGTTGTTTGAATAATTCCCCGAAAAATATGTATTAAATTCAGATTTTACAAAATGACGTAAGTAGAGTTACAAAATATTATAGTTCAGGGGTGTCTGGCAAGGGGTTGCAACCATAGTAGGTGTCTGGCAATGAGTAACGCGAGTTTGTGTATTATTACGGATAAAATATCAAAAAATTGAGCTTTACAAATTAACGAATTTTAGGTTGAAAAAAGTATACCTTTATTACCTGCTACCTGCCAAAGCAACCACTGCCTGAGTACCATAGGTGGGGATCGTTCCTACCTGTACTAGAGGCATATTTACAGAAACTTTCAGCTTTTACAAAATAAGGTATGTCTGGCGTTCACGGGCTCTTGGGCTATAAGCACACGTCCATGGAGAAGACAGATGGCGTTAGTCGCTCGATCGATTCAATAAATCAAAATGACAGGCATGCTGTCCTTTGCTGTCACATTACTTAATCATATATCCTTTCTTTTTCATTAGATATACCGTAGTGGCATCATACAGCTACCCGCATTCATGATTTTTGAATTATGGTTACAGTTAGATGGACGTGGTAATTTATCAAGTAATTTTTGTACAACTAGACTTGTTGAGTTTTCAATCAGTTACGATGATGATCATTTGGATCTTATTGCTTATTTATATCTTTAGTATAACTAGTCTTTGAATTCATATCAAATCAAGATTTTTATATCCAATATTGATAACTTGAACTTCACCAAAGTAAGTAGTTTTTGTGTGTGGACAGGAAGACTAAAAAATATACCTAGATGACAAGGATACCTATATCCGGAAAATTATGTAGGTTAAATTAACTATGGAGTGGCTTACTGCAAACTGGTGCCAACAAAAAAACCGTTTCTCTTCGAGGTGTTAATAAAAACGCTAAGCTAAAATTGTGAGGTTTTTCTTCTAGGTGACAAGCTAATAACTATCTCCGTGTTTAGATTACCCGGGGAAGTAATTCTTATAAAGTAAGACAGAAGTACCCGGAACAGACGCGCTTGCATGAAAAAAGATATAAATATGGATGGAGTGAAAAAAGTAGGTATGCAGTAATTGTCATAGAGTCGTGATTTTACCCCTCTGGCAAAGAGTCGTGATTTTATTTATTTATACATATAAAATAAGTAAAAAGGTATTTATTCTAAGCAACTTAGAACAAATAAATTAAAATGCAAATAAAAAAACAAAAACATAAAATAAAATACTTAACCCTAGGTATAGACCACATAATATCTACCCCATAAGGAACAAGGACATCATCTGTGTGTTAACATTGTGGTAACTTACAGTTAACCTTTTAGTTGTATCTCAATGTTATTAAAATAAATGGTTATTTCACCTTAGTAGTCCAGTTTCCGTAGAAGTCACATTAATCTCTCTAGGCACTAATTGTAGGGCTGGCGATTAACGCCAATACCGGGTATTTAGGCCAGTTTATAATACATCATGGGTTTTCATTGTAAGGCCGATTCTATAAACAATGCAACGGTTGCAACTTTTGACTCCTTCTTCTTCATCTTGGCTTTAGTCCCGGTTGCGTTTTCAGCACTTTGGAGAGGAGCCCGGGGTTTGCCTTTGACCATGGATCCTGAATTGGATAAGACTCGTTTTCACACGAAGCGACTCCAATCTTTCCTCCACAACCTACGTATTTTAACTAATTTACATGACTTGGAAAATAGTCATTAGTACATGGCCAAGGTGGTAATTGAACCTGTATTTTTATGCGCGTCACGCATTTTAACCTGGCACCTTTCCGATTCATTTCTAGTTGCAAGTTTAGAGTATTTTGTGCAAAATATTAATAAAATCAGTTTTGTAAGGTGCGGCTTACACGCTTGCTGCCCTTATCATAATACTGTTATGACTAGGACGAGGAAATTCTGTTTAAGGAGATTGAAGTTTATCTAGAAGAAGATTATTATCTTCTTCTAGGTAAACTTCAATCTCAAGTGGGTCAAGTTTCTATGGCAAATACTCTTTCCAGGATGTTTTTGACCGAGTGAGCGAGGCCTATTAATCAACTTGGGCAAAAATATTTTTTTTTTTTGTATGTATGTATATTTTGACACGATAACCTTCGAACATCTGATCTGATTTTGTTGAAATTCAAAATGTACGTAGGATTTCTCAATTGAATTTTTAAGTGCAACAAAATCGGTTAAGTCGCTTTAGAGATATTCACATTTTTCGAAATATAAAAGTGTTCGCGGGGTCTGAAATCGCGGCGATCAACTAGTTATAAAGATCGTAGACACAAGTAGAGTGTGAACTAAGCCTAAGACTTTGGCTATAAAACATCTGTTCCGCATAACTACTCAAATTAGTTTCGTGTGATAGTGCACGTCAATTTGTCAAGTCCATCCTTTATTAATGGGCAATTCTGTAATTAATGTGCAGAATAACTTTTTAACTGATCAATAACATAGTTGTGAAGGGAGATATATATTTTACATTAAGTTTTTGCAGTTGCCGTAATGCATTAACATGCCTTTAGTGGGGATGTGTATATTTATAGATCAGTATCGATAATTTCCAATGGTGCTTTTAAGCACGCGCCAAGGCTGTTTTACGATATTTAGAATACCGTCCATCCATACATATAATAAAATTGTATCGAAGTCTGTAAGTACAGTAGATATATATATCAATAACTTTGAAGTACTTACAGACTTCGATACAATGTTATTATTCAAAATACAATCAAAAAGATCGATAATGGGGTATATATGAAAGTGAACGTGAGCTGAACGGTGTCTTACCGATATTTTTGGCTCTGTCTACCCCTTGACGGATGAAAACGTAATAAATATATGTAGTTATGTATGAACAGTAGGTCTATGAAAAGTTAACGATGTGTGGCTAAGGAGACACACAAAACATCAAAGCCGTAACCTGAATGGCGCGTAATGGCGGACGGCTAATTCCCGCCATCTGATAAGATCCGACATCGGACGGTAATAAGAACAGTGTGTAGATTGAACAATATGTAGACAGGACGAATTTATAATAAACGTTTAATCATATTTTTTATTTGCTACATAATTTTAATTTGTGATATCGGTTGGTTTATAAATTATTTGCTATATTTATTTAAATTTTTTAACGTTCACTTTTTTTTATTTATGTCGGTTGCAATATTTGTTACGTATACTGATGTTATTAAGAAAAAAAAGTTTGTAACGAATAAAGTTAAAAACTACTGGACCTTTGGACATGATTAAATAGAACTTCAGCTGTAAATGTTTTTTCCGGAAATTTCCAGCGAAGCCCTACGCAAAAGCTAGTACAGTATAACACTTCTCACATCTACTTTACTTTATCTGCACGTTATATTGTCTTGAGTTGAAGATTTGAACTTATTTTGTATTTGGAAAAACACTATAGTCACTTAGTATTAGCCTTGTAATTATATCGTATTTATTATTATATAGTAATATGTACATTTGAAAAGAGAAAATCTCTACTCCACGTACTAAAACCAACAAAACCGTTGAAATTTGTTAATTAAAAGGCCTGTCACCACTAATAGAATATTAACACTGCACCGTCCGAGCATAATGAAAAAATAATTTTACAAGATTTATAGCTTACTCAGACCCCCGCAAATTGCAGACAGTTTGGAACGTTTAACATAAGTACTGCGTACGCAGGACGTTAATTTAAAAAAAATAAAGAAAAAATAATAATTCGAGAGCAAAATCGCGCGGCAAAAATTTGGTTCCGTAATAAATACAGGTTGATAAACGCAAATAAGGGATGTAGAATTTACGATGTAACATAACTGCTGTTTGATTGGTACAAAATGTATGCTATCGAAATTTCCCGGTTTATTATGCTACGTTTGACATATTGTGAGTTGTAATTTTATTGGGCGTATTATTCGATGTCGGTGGTCGGTAATTAGCAGAATGTTCTGGCTAAAAAACACGCTCTGTTTAATGAGCAGTTATTTTTGTAGTTGACTTAAAGTACATTGGTATAATCTATATAAGTATAAAAATGCAAAGGTGACTGATCTATCAACACACAGCCCAAACTACTGGACTGATCGGAAAGAAATTTGACATACAGATAGCTACAACGATGTAGTCATCGTCTAAAAAACAAACTTCTATTAAAGCTACTCTAGTTTTATGTATATGTATAATAACGAAAAAGATGTACATGGAAAAAGTAAAAGTTTTATGTCAGTTTAGGTTTAAATTACTTCTATAAATTTCATGTCTAGTGAAAATGAAAGTTTTTTTTCCTTCTACAAATCTTTAAAAAAATTGATGGAGATTACAATTCTGGTAATTTCTTCATTAATTGTTAAAATTTAAAAAGTACGTAAATTTTTTTATGATCTATGCAATAAAATATTAGGTTGCAACTCCATGACAAGCTAGACTATACGTGGGTCCTCGCAGCTTAGGTTAGCTTGTCCGGAGTTCAAATAAATTATAAATAACAGTTGTACGTAGCCAGTACTACATGAATAAATTGCAGATAAATGTTTTTACTATCCTCGTAATTGATTTGTTTATCTGTAAAATAAATAATACAATGAATATTCCCTATTTTATTTTGGTTGATCGAAAACAGACAAAAACACTAATATTAAAATTGTGGAAATGTCACAAGTCTTTGTCATGGCCAAAGATTTAAAGGACGATATGAAATACTACGCCAGTAGAGTGTTTATGTGATTATCATTGTGCATGGCATGTAAAATGAAAACATATTCATACATACATATGGTCACGTCTATATCCCTAGCGGGGTAGGCAGAGCCAACAGTCTTGAAAAGACTGAAAGGCCACGTTCAGCTACTCGTATTTGGCTTAATGATAGAATTCAAAGAAAACATATTCTGTATTGAAAATACCTAAATGAAATCAAATTCCCTAATAAACAAACTAGATTGTAATAACACAAAAAATATCATTATCATAATACGAGTATGCACAGTAGCACTGGACGACAGACCTTAAACTGTCATATAAGTACCGAGAACAAGATATCCATCCGACTAAACGTTCTTGACAACTACAACTCAAAGAAAAAACCTACACTTAGGTACACTAAATTCTACTTTAACTTATAGCCGGAAGAGTTTAATGTCGAATGATAATCCTTTATCAATACATGAAGTTTGCAATTCCCACGCGTTTCAATGCAAACAAAATGGCATTAAAGCTATCAATTAAGTGATTCCAATTGTTTGATATTTGGATTAGATAAGATCATAGATTGTGTGTATTTAGTAGGCCATTATTTGTAACCCGATACTAAATTACAGAGGACAATCGTACGCATTTCTTAAGGTCTTTTAATTAACTATTGTAATCGGTAGAATAATTCTTATAACATACAAACATATAATCACGACGTTGTCCCGTAAGGGGTAGACAGAGCCAACAGTTCCGAAATGATTGAAAGACCACGTTCAGCTGTATGGGTTAATACTTATAACATCTAAACTAGTAATTAACGCGTTTGTTTATGCAAACTCAGTTAAATAATTGTGTCAAATTGATTATTCAAGTAATAAATCTCTTTCCTGTGGATGTCCTAAAGGCAACTAAGGGATACGTCAGTAAACTTGAAATTTTTTTTAGGCGATTTGTTCTCACAATTTTAATGTCAATTCCATCACGGCTGAACGTGGTCTTGAAGTATTTGAAAGACTTTTGGTTCTGTCTACCCCGTAAGGTATAAAGACGTGATTATATTTTTATGTATGTAGTGATAAAGTAAACCGATTCTAATAATGCAATTAACCTACTTGGTAAGTAGCTCTTTTGCTATTGCTTATTAGTGATAATTTATTTTCATGAAATTCTTCTTAACACTTTTTACAAAAGGTTATGTAAGATTTGATTTATTTGTCACAACTCATACATATTTTCACTACATTCTGCTTTTGTCTCCGATAACTATTTATAGTTTTAAACCCATTGACCTCAACAAACAAGATGGCCGTAATACCACTTTCAATATTTGTCCGGATTAAAATATGATAGTGGTCAACCTGGGTTAATCCGGGGCCGCCCGGGATTTTGACGATTTGCATAGAGGATTTGTTATGCTGATGTAACTTAAAAGGGCTTTTGTGTATAGACTAAGCTTTGCTGGGAATTTTCAGAAATCCTGCCTTCATAGGATCTTTTGTCTTGCTCCCTCAACCCATAGACATAGAGAAAGATGACCAGACAAGGAATTTTCAAAAACCCTGCCTTCGCTGGTGACCTCGTTTATCTCTTTCTCTCTCGTTCTAGAGCGTAACCCATAGTCATAGGAAGAGATATCTGGATGAACCGTGTTCACTCTAGAATAGGCTGTTTACTCATAGGTAAGTACATGGTCCTCTCCAGGTAAGTCGCTAGTTATATTCATCATAATAGCATTTTCCTTATATCCCCATAAATGTTTCATTTTCATTAAACCACAAAGTTAATAATAAGGATAGACTTTTAAACTTAAGATTCCTCTTGTAAGACGATGGGCTAGCAACCTGTCACTATTTTAAACCAAATCCACTCATTTAGCCATACATCTGAACGTGGCCTTTCAGTCTTTTGAAGACTGTTGGCTCTGTCTACCCTGTAAAGGGTAAAGACGAGATTATAAGTATGTATCTAATTAATATAATAGTGAAGTGCTACAAAATTTAATAATACAAGGTCGTTTTACCTGTCAGACCAACAAAGAGCTTCGTCTCGATACCTGAAAACAGAAAATAATACATAAATAAGTACAATTAACTCTATTTTTGCTTTAATGACAGATAAATAAGTAAGCTTGGTCTATATAGTTTTATCAGGAGAAATAAAATTTAAAAAAGGAAAAACAACAATAATGCATTGACTCATTGAGTTGTGTCTTTTTTATTTTCGTAGATATAAGGTGAACGATGAATTCTTATTTTGATGGTGGATGGCTGAGCGTTGGACCCGCTTAGAAAATGTATTAACACCTTTTATAAGAACGATGTATGTACATAATATCGTACAATCGAAACTAAACGCTACAATACTTTTACTCTTTATAACAAGAAAGCTGTTACTTTTTATAGATCATATTTTTGGTTCACTGCTCCATCATATTAACCACTTTAAACAAGTATACTAATAAGTTATTACGGTAATAAACTTCCTCCTTAGAAACTGTAACACCAATTAAAAGTTATTACTCCTTTGACAAAGTCTTAGCTGAGAAGACATGAGAGCCTTATTGAATTATTCAGATAGCCGTCGACCAACCTTAATAAGAAACTTTTTCTTCACACCTTCTCCCTTCTGGAATTTAACGATCTAATTTTCAACCTTTGCCTGCAACTTCGCCCACGTGAAATTCCCTGCGCCGCAAGCAAAAAATTTGTCCCACCTAATTAAATGGGAATTCCGCAAATTTTTTTAAAGCTACGACCTAATGGTATCGAATTCTGGTCGCCCAATACCTCATTTGTAGTTAAGTTTAGTCTAACTAGGAGAATATGCATGTTGGTTAAACTCTTTAACTTAGTGAATAGTAAAAGCGCACATGCTAATCCTGTTGTATGGAAATCTGGAACAAAACAACTCATTAGGAACCGGAGCCTCAGCATTGAACTTCAGACCAGAGACAACATTCGTGAGGTGAGAGTAGAACAGTGTAATAATACAACTTATTTTACTTATAAAATGATGTTCCTCGAGTTTGAAATTGTTCTCCGACAGTCGTTTGGCCAGTAGTATCGACAACATTTAAGATACTACGGCCACTACCACATTCCAAAAAATGCAAATTAATCATGGCATTCAACCTGCATACAAATATCACACCATAATCCAAAAATATATCCAATCCATTCACTTGGAATTTTCAAATTTGGAATTTCGCACACATTGGGCGAATCGGGCGAACTAGCGCGGCTGGCCTACTCCGACAAATTACGAAGTAATGCCACATCTGTATGCGCGCCGCGAACCTCTTCCGATATTAGAACGGAACTTTGCTCTCATGTAGGTACCTATTTCTTTTTTTTTGCTCTTGAATTGTCTAGCCGGAAATTCGGTATGAAGGTTGCCATTTAAAATAAATTGTGTCATCAACCAAGATTTAGAGGAGTAAAATCTCAATTTACTTACTTAATTTCTGACTAGAAAAATGGGTTATGTTTATCACCTTTTTATTTGTATATTACGTACTTATTTCAAAATACAAAAATGTGTGCAGTATTCTGGAAGATTTATAAAATGATATTAATTTTAATTTAACTTTATTTGTTTTCAAATAATAGATTTGACTTTGCTATAAGACCATTTCGTATATGCAAACATCAAATAAAAATATGCCAGTCCAATATCTTTCGCTCATTCACACCCTGTAGAAAATTTTAATAAAAACAGCTAAAGGCGAGGGCGTTCGTAAATTTGTCGAATGAAATATGTCAAGTAATAATCCTATCCTTGTACAGAAGTAAAACAGCAAGAGAAGACAACAAGGACATTTAAAAATACGTTGTTTTTAAAGTTCTTTGTTATTGCTGAGATTTTACGACGAGGCTGATCATCTTTTCAAAGATAAAAAATCAAAAGCTTCCAAGAAGAGAATGATGCATGTGGATGAAGCAGAAGAATAATAAAGGGATCAAATGTTACAAGGTCTAATTTTTACTTTTCTGGCAATAAAATTAACTCAAAAAATGGTGTTTAGTCTTTGTGATTTTAGCACAATAGGTATTTAATTTTGCCTAGAAAGTCAGTTCTGTACATAATTTTCTATGTAAGGTGGTGAAGCGATGAAATCAGCACCTTATTACGCCACAAACTGTTCGTACCAGCGTTTATGAAACTTGTGATATGATCACTGAGAAAGTCTAAGGCTGTATACGAGTATCTATATCAACATAACTGTGGAAAATCTTATATCATACCTATTTGTGAAGATCAAAAGATGTTTTGTCAGTTGCTTCTGTTCCCTCTGTCTGTTTTCGAAAGGCTTTATAATTTGAATCTCCATTTTTTATTTCCATTATTAATTAATGTAAAATCTGTCCTGTATATATTAACTTATTGATTTATAAAGCCTTTCAGCTAAACGTGGACGTTGAGTCTCGTTATTATTGGTTATGTCTACCCGTTAAGGTATACATATAATAAATATATGATATTATATGTATATTTTTAACAATTTCTTCACTTTGTAGGTATCACTTTCACATAGTTGCTCTTAGTTCTGTTTCTCTTACATTGAAGACATAATGCTGAGGATATACTATCAACATCTCTTATAAGGGATTTTACTACCATAATTTTATTATTCGCAGTAAATGCACTTATGTGCGCACTAAGATTAATCCCTTTGGAATAATTTAAAAAGCAATAGCCATTTATTCAATGCCGTATGTGTACGAGTAGTATGAGCGAATGAATAAATCTGCAAATTGAATTTAGAACACGATTCGCGCACATTTAACTTACAAAGTGCAATTCCGAGGCGCGTTCCAAACTCAAACGCCATAAACTGTAATCGAATTCAGTTTAGTAGCTAGTAGAGAACATTGCAATTGTCAACACCCGTGCCTGTACATTTTTCAGTAATCTTCCTGTTTCCGAACGTATTTCGACGAGTAACACGGTACTTGACAAGAGAGTCAATAATGTTAATGGCTGATTGAAATAAGCGCGTAAAATACTTTAACTTTTATTGCTCTTAATTCAATTTTAATGGGACATAATAAGACAACCTATGTTTATTCACCACGGGCTAAGATACATAATTAAGATACATTTTCTAATTGGAATAAAAACCTTGATATAGAAATCTGAGACTATATACTAAGCATGCTTTAGAAACTTTAAAATACTATAAAGAATTTAGTACAAATGCTCGTTTCCAATGCCTATATGTGCTTTTAAATGGCACATTAATAGAATTTATTGGGATAATCGCGTTCATTTGCATATAACCGTTATTTATTTTATGCTAATGCTATGGCTATAAACAAACAGTATTGGCTAATTACTTCTAACCCTTGAACTGAAGGCTTAGCTGAAGTTGTCGCAAACGTCCAAACTTGTGCCATTCCGCGCACGTGACGTGCCATCACACTCGTTAGCGTGTGTCGTCAAATGTTTATTGTTTGATATATTATTATTTTTTTTTACTTCCACATGCTTGTTCCTTTGTTACTTATACAACTAATTATGAATATGTGAATAGAAAACAGCTCAACTGTTTTCTATCTATTTCAAGATCTTCCCTAAAACTATTAGTTACATATATTTTACATAATCCACTTCGGTCAATTTATAATCAATTAATTTAATAAAACTGGATAAGTCAAAAGAAGTTGAGACCTTAAAAAGGACAAAGGCTACCACTTCTGGTAATACCTACTAGAACAATCAAACGTAAATTTTAGTCTGCAGGCGAAAGCTAACTAAAAATTATTGAATATCTACTTAGCGTCCAAAACATTAGAACCTTCGTTTGATTTTTGTTCGACGCGGAAAGAAAAAAGCTGTAAATAAATGTGTTAAATTTCGCCACGGTCCATCTCCGCCAAACTCATAAATTCGAAATTTGAATTTTCGTATTCGGAACACGTTTCGCGCGTTCGCGGCACATTGCAAGCAGTTATTGCATAAAATAACAATAACACACATCCTCACCTCAGAGTGCACATCACTGTAGATACCGCTTGCCATAATCTGGCACCATGTGGAAATTGTGGTTGATAATGAAATTAATTTTCTAATTCAGCGACCATTTTGGTAAGAATTTCTCAATCGTCATTTGAAAAAGAAAGCGAATTTCGTTTTTCTGTATAATACAGTAATATGATATATAGTAGTAGGTATGCACACAGATTACAGTGTTGTTAGTTTTGCAAATAAAAAAAAATAACTGTTACCAAATACTTATACACTTTGAATGGGAACCGTGAAGTACGAAGGCCTAGACGAACGCACCTTTACCAAATCTGAGACATTCTACATAAATGTCAAGTGAAAAATACCCCGAACAGATGAGCTCACATGAAGTGAGTAGTGAATAAAGGATGAAGCGAAAGAATTATGCAGAGATCGAGGCAAGTGTAAATTTTAAGTTGACTATTAACTATTAGACTAGTTTTAATTAATATTTATGAGTTCAAACAATTATTTATAATTAAGTAGGTACTCTGATACAAACTGATAGGACTACAGTATAAAGGTATATTATATATATATAGTATTACAGTGTATAGGCATTACATTTGTTAGTACTATTGACCATACTAACATAAATGTACACTTCACGTGTCCGTGTGCACAAGCACTCATTAAGCTACTGTTACAGGGAAACGCAATTAGCTAGCAATTACTTAAGCTGGATAAGATAATTGCAAATATACAGATAACCCGACACCTTCGCAAGAAGCTGGTTAATTGCACTTAACTTTAAAACGTCGTCTTCGTTTAATTTCCTATACTTAGGCTTCAAAATCTATACTAATATTATAAAGCTGAAGAGTTTATTTGTATGAACGCGCTAATCTCAGGAACTACTGGTTCGAATTGTAAAATTATTTTTGTGTTCAATAGACCATTTATCGAGGAAGGCTTTAAGCTATATAACATCACGCTGCAACTATAAGGAGGGAAGAAATAATGGAAATAACTATTTCACGGCAGCGGACAAAGTCGCGGGCACAGCTAGTAGAATATAAAACGTTAGACACACATACATACTCTTAGAATCGCAGATTGGTTCGTGTTCTAAGCATTTAAACACAATATGACAACTCCACCTTCTTCCAACTAATAGGTAACTGGAGGGGTTTACTAATTAAGCCAATGGGTAAAGAAATTATATTATAGCTTTATGGAAATTTGCCGATTTTTGGAGAAAGTAAGAAAACATTCCTGGCTTAAAATTGAAAGCGTTCCAGTTTGGCCAAAGGCAGATTAATTTATTGTGGACCTATGCTCATAGAAAACTCATACAATAAACTAATACATAACCTCAAAGGCAATAAAACAAGGTTTATTCCCGCCAAAACTATCAGTTCCGATTTTATCGCACTTTAACTGCATTCTGCAATAGTCACTTGTTCTAGCCAGTGTAGCCAACCTCTGAGTTTAAATATAGATCTACAGTTATCGATGTCTTAAAAGTTTTTAGATTACTACCCAATTCTGCAGATTATTCGTTATTATACTATTTTTCAAAAGAAAAAATTTCATTCGGCGAAGAATTTACTGGTATAAACGACAAATAAAACCGATGTTCCTAACAATTTACCCCAATATCTCCAAAATCACTGGTACAGTTTTTCAGAGAACATCTTAACAGATCTACGTTTCTCGGAAGAAAATTTGCTTTAGTCTAAATTGGAGTGGGCAATACTGGTTCTAAGTTTTGATTGTACTTGTACACTCGCGCACAATGGTGTAATGGTGTTACGTTGTACAGTCGGGCACATAATCGCGGTCGAGGTGTGAAAGGTTACGCTCGCCTGATTCATGGGAATTATATCCGCTATGATTGTACTCAGAGTATTGATTTGTGTGGATTTATTTGATTATTGTTTTCTTTCCAAATATCCTACGGTGATTTTTGTTATGAAAATTCATTTTTGTGTAATTTTAAATTGAAATATATTTAACATTGTTCGCATATTAGGAATTGATGTGTCACAACATTCTACCGCATATTAAGTGTGAATTTAAATTAAAAATAAATTAACTAACGTAGGTTCGTTATATTACCTGCATTTAAAAACCTTTTTAGATTCACCTAGTCTGTGGCTGCCTGTGTTAATTTACATATATAGTATGACAATGAATGTTATGGCCTTGAAGGCACATAAAAAAGCCTGCTAAATAAAAACAATGTAGCAGATTGACAAAATTAAATAAAAGTAATAAAAGGAACTAAATAACAAAAAGTTAATACGTCTTATCCACAGCAAGCCGGCGGTAAATAGAGGGTATAATCTTAGAGTTATTGTTTTTTCCAATGCTAATAAGCGGTTGGTGTCGAGGAACGGTCATTGATAGAAAATTATTGATTGCGTCTGCGCAGGCCCGGTTCTACGGCGATAATGCTCTTGTTTCCTTCTGACATCCTGATACTTTGATGGCGAACAGGAATTAAATTTGCAGGTAAGATTTAAATCGAAATATATACATATTATACACTAGCTACACTCTGTAAGTACACACACACATATTTATAGTATTTATATTTATACGGCCTCGGTGGCGCAGCGGTAGTACACTTGTCTGTGACACCGGCGGTCCCGGGTTCGAATCCCGGTCAGGGCATGATGAGAAAAGAACTTTTTCTGATTGGCCTGGGTCTTGGATGTTCTTTTGTCTATCTATATAAGTATTTATTATAAAATATAGTATCATTGAGTTAGTATCTCGTAACACAAGTCTCGAACTTACTTCGAGGCTACTGTTGAATTTGTCCCGTATATATTTATTTTTAATTAATTTAAATATTCTCTTACTACCCCGCAGCAAATTCTCTCTCACGAAATGTTCTTGTGGTTGCCTGGAAGAAATTGCATAATACGATAAGGCCGCCTTTTGTTCATTACCTTTACATAAGCGTAGGATAAATCTATTGCTATAATTTTATATACAATAACGTGTATTCTGTCTATCTAGCTACACCCCGGAGTTTTGGAGCAGTTTTGAAATAAAAAGTACTTTATGTTTTATTCCAGGCTTTATTCTCCTAATACATTGTACTAAATTTCATTATAAAAATTGCACACAAATTTAAAAAAAAAAATACTATTCCATTGAGAAATATATCTCGATACTATGTAGATACATTTATTTTTACCAGGCTGCAATTTTGACTATCCCACTCACCGTGTAAACTAACAGTAACAAATACGAGTAACAAGCCAATCTACGGCTAATCAACCATCTGAGTGATAATTGTGGCAATATTCCTTTGAATTACTGCCAATATGATTCTGAGTACTATTTCCATTCTGACTCATACGGTTCACGGATTACTATAGAGATGAGATTTATTGGCTAACACTTTTGTTCATGAGTGTACATTTATGTTATTGGAAACAAAACGTCAGAATTTCACGTCTTCATTCCTCACAAGTTAGAAAACCATCAAGCCACCAAAGTCATCAAGTCTTTAAATATAAAAAAATGGTACATTATTTGCAGGATGCCCTAAAAGATGGTATTGTGATTCAGATACTAACAAGTACATAATATATTTCTTTGAAATACCTGGTTGACTGGAAGAAATCCCTCACATGGATAAGTCCGCCCTTGTAAATCGTTATTTTTAATGTATTTTTATGTATTACTTATAATTTTTTTTTTCGTTGCCTAAAAGGAAAATCCCAAATTAAATGGAGAAACTAACTTCTCTTTAGCATCTTGTGTGTTCCTGGATTGGGTTAGGAGTTCACACGAAACGACCCCGCCTGACTTCTGCAACCTCTGGAATCTAACCCTTTTTAATCATACTAAAGAAAGCACTAGATGAATGTGCCTATTCCCTTAGTCACCTTAAATACATCCACGGAGAACAGATGGAGTGGTCCTATTCACACGGCAACAGAAATCATTTATGACTGTGATTAAAGCAGTATGCTTCAGGAACCGTGAACGAAGCATGATAATACATTCTGTCAGAAAAGTATCGGGAATGGATTATTTATTTATGGTTCCAAATTCAAATTTTTGTTTTTTTTGTTGTTGTTAGATTGGCACAACTGTTTTCCATTTTGGCGCGGAGTTTGAGTTGCATCTGTTGTTTACATTAAATACAGTGCTATTTTTAGTTATATCATATCTAGTGTGTATTGCTAATTTCATAATGGATAAAAACATCGAACAAAGAGTTTGTCTTAAATTTTGCATTGCCAATGGAATATCGTGTTCGGAGTCACTGAAAATGTTACAGAAGGCTTACGGTGAATCGACTTTATCAAAAACTCGTGCTTATGAGTGGTACAAAGCGTTCAAAAGCGGTCGAGATGTGATGGAAGATTTGCCTCGCTCTGGTAGGCCATCAACGTCTGCAACTGAAGTTAACATCGCAAAAGTGAAGGAAATAGTGACTGAAAATCCTCATTCAACTTTGAGAGAGATAGCCACCGAACTTTCTGTATCTCACGAGTCGATCCGTACCATTTTAACTAATAATTTGGGTATGAAACATGTTGCCGCTCGGCTAGTCCCAAAAGACCTGAATTTTTTTCAAAAACTCAATCGCATGAGAGTCGCTGAGGACATGCTAGAACGAGTCAATTCCGACCCAACATTCATGAAACGCATTGTTACTGGTGACGAGACGTGGGTTTACGAGTTTGAATGCAAACTAGTCAACAAGCTTCGGAGTGGCGCCTTCCAACTGAACCGAAACCGAAAAAACCACGCCAAAGTCGTTCAAAAGTCATAGTCATGTTGACTGCTTTCTTTGACTATCGCGGTGTTGTGCACGCGGAATTCTTGCCGGAAGGTCAAACGGTAAATAAGGAATATTATTTGAGTGTTATGCGGCGTTTAAGAGAGCAAATCCGACGAAAAAGGCCAGATTTGTGGAAAGAAAATTCTTGGATTTTGCACCATGATAATGCACCTTCGCACAAGGCCATCATTGTGAACGAATTTTTAACCAAACACTCAACAAATACCATCGAGCAACCACCATATTCACCAGATATGGCTCCAGCCGACTTTTTTCTTTTTCCTAAACTCAAATTACCACTTCGTGGCACCCGTTTTCAATCGGTAGAAGACATAAAAGAGAATTCGCGGCGAGAACTGACCTCAATTCCGGAAACAGCGTTTAAAAAATGTTTTGATGATTGGATTATTCGTTGGCGTAAGTGTATCGTTTCTAAAGGAGCATATTTTGAAGGTGATAAAATAAATTTGGATGAATAACAAACAGTTTGTGTATTATTGATCTTTTCCTGCTACTTTCTTGACAGAGTAGTATTGCTACCTAGCACTAGAAACCTACGCTCACTAAATAATGAAACAAAAAGTCCAATAATAAAACAGTTGTACATCTAAACGTCTTGTCATCGATATTTTCCCGCGATTGATCTCCGAAGGGCTTATAAAGACACCGATCGCAGGTGAATGTACTAAAGGTGTACGCCACATGCCAAGACTTGTCCATACCACCTGTTTTGGATCCTTTACATCTTCAGGCATGAGTTATATTGAATACAGAAATTACGCTTAGTGTTCTAAGGCATTTATAAAGTAATATTCATGATTTTTTTTCCAATAAATATGAAGGTCGATTCTTTATCCAGTTTTTAGATAGATATAGATAGATATTAACCAGCTAAGGTATTGATTAATAGAGTCAGGAATGAAACTGATGACAAAATATGGGATGCTCAAGCGGGATTTCGAAAGGGAATGGGATGTACTGAACAGGTCTTTTCCTTGCGGTGCATAGCCGAAAAGTTTTTGGCCAAGAGTCAAAAAGTCTATTGCACATTCGTAGATCTGGAAAAGGCCTATGACAGAGTTGAGAGGAATGAATTGTGGTCAGCACTTTCTATGCATGGGGTGAGCAGTCTCTTAATACGAGCACTGAAATCCTTATATGAGGATTCGAGTGCTTGTGTCAGGATAAACGGAGCGCACACTGAGTGGTTTAAGATTGAGAAAGGCGTTAGGCAAGGATGTGTTGCGTCACCGTGGCTGTTCAACCTATTTATGGATAGCTGCTTGACAGATTTGAAAGAGTCTAAAAGTGGATTAAGGATGAATGAGTTACTCGTCAAATGTCTGCTCTATGCCGACGATCAGGTTATACTGGCGTCATCAGCGGAGGAGTTACAGGAGATGGTAAACTGTATGCATGAAGCTTTAAAAGAGAAAGGAATGAAAGTGAACGTAAGTAAAACTAAAACACTGGTTTTTGAAATGGAGAAAGAAATGACAGCATGTAATATTTTGATTGGAGGAGAAAAAGTGGAGCAAGTGAAAGAGTTTGTATATCTAGGATCAAAGTTTACATCAGATGGCAAGTATGATAGTGATATTGAAAGGAGAGTGAACGCGGGGAACATGGTGAATGGAGCTTTGCATGCCTTTATGAGCAGTCAGAAACTATCCAAAAAGGCTCGACTGGCTGTGCACAGGGGCGTGTTGGTCCCGACATTAATGTATGGGAGTGAAAGTTGGGTATGGCAAAAGAAGCATGAAAGCAGAATAAATGCAGTGGAAATGAGAGCGTTAAGGAGTATGATGGGTGTGAAATTGAGTGACAGGATAAGGAACAGCGTGATAAGGGAATGTTGTGATGTGAAAGAAGATGTAGTTACAGGAATAGAAAAGGGTATGTTAAGATGGTTCGGTCATGTGGAGAGGATGAATGAAAGCAGGTTGACTAAGCAGATATACAAGGAGAGTGTGGAGGGAAAGGTCGGAGTGGGAAGACCTAGACGAACGTATCTTGATCAAATTAGGGACGTCCTGGTAAAGGGTCAGGTCAAGGGTACCCGAAACCGCCGAGCTTGTATGAGGAGAGTTATGAGTGTGGACGAAGCGAAGGAAGTATGCAGAGATCGTGGCAAGTGGAAAGAGGTAGTCTCTGCCTACCCCTCCGGGAAAGAGGCGTGATTTTATGTATGTATGTATGTATGTATTAACCAGGAATCAAGTTGAGACTTACTTTCTCTGACATCTGCATGAAAATGCATTATTATAATTATAATTATTTAATAAAATGTTTCCTAGCAAGCAAAGCTTTTCAAAAACTAATTATTTCGCAAAGAACACGCAAATCGCACAATTTCATCACTCAATCTTGAAAGCGACGGACATAAAGGCCCCTGCACACGGAATTTTCAGTCTCAAAACGTCCATAATGCGCACACCGGAGCCATAGTCGTAAAATAATATTCCTTAATACATTATAATAGTCGCCATAGCGCGGATAATGTTCGTAAGTATTGGAATTACAGGGCGGCGCGTCCGGGGCCTTATATCGACTAATGTTTGGTCCAAATTACTAGAGGACGCAATTTTTATTGTTAAATTAACTTAATTCTTGTGAGAGAATTCAAAGAAAAATTTTTGTGATATAGATAAATTTCAGACTTTTTTAAATATCAATTAACACAGGTACTTTCTTATGGGGCTTATATACTATATAAACTTTAAAAGTGTTTAGTAAACTTGTCACTAACCACAACAACTACATATATGTATATTAATCTTATACAACAATATCTATTAATCTCAATTCTATAAAAGAGTTTAGCTATACCTACATGACTTTTTAGTCCTGTGACTATAAGTTTTGACTACCCCGCAAAAGATAAAAAAAAATAAAATGTGTATTTTCGGCCATGCTGCTTTTTTAATGTCGTCTGACCTCCGGCTGCTAGTTTACCCGCGCTTCTTCCTGTTCGGACACGCCAAAAAATAATTTTCGGTCTCCACCACTGGTCCCCCTGGACTAGACCCGCCGAATCTAGGTCAAATTGGAAAGGCATGGATTTGGCATATGTACGACAGTGGATGAATGAAATGTATTCTACTATTAACGTATGATATTAAATAAATTAAGATAATGAAAACAAATTAAAATAAACTTAAAAGTTTTGTGTATTTATGTATGTTTACGGGTACTTTCTCTTTTAACTTGGACATCATACACATATCGGATCTCATCGCGCGGTGTGATTGGTTGCGGGTGGCGAAATTGACCGGCGACGATGATTCGATTCATTTCGATGACAGAATTATTTTCAAATTTAGAATTGATATATTTAGATTGATGTTACGACCATGAAAAAATAATTTGTCTATGGTTGCATACGTTGGAAGTTGCGGTTGCATACAAAGGCATATGTGCAGAAGAACCCTGTGTCAGCATCTGCCAGCTTTCTCTGACCTGACAATTGTGTGTCCTTTGGACTGATGACCAACAGGACGATTCGTTTGAAATAGTTTAAAATGCAACCAAAGGAAAAAGGAAATATATTTTTTTCTTTTTCAATAAAATTCTAGTAACTATGAGAAAATTCTAAACCATTATAAATTGAAGATTATAAGCATATATATATGTATTGTTTCGCATTATGTACATTATTATTGTTCTAAAGATTTCGATTTCTTTGTCCATAGCTATTTAAAGGTAAATTCAATAACTACATTATAAACGACATAAATATGAAACAAAACCTCAATAAAAACCACATAAACAAAACACTCCACCAAATGGCTTTTTGAATAAATATTGAGTTATCTAATCTTTAACAAATCGAAGAAAACGCCACTTAAAGCGGCTTCGGCGAAAGGTCTGATTAGCATAACAATCTCAAGGCATAAAGTTAAGATTGGACTAATTAAGTATATTGTATGGCTTGTTCGTTTATCCCGACGATACTGGACACGATATAAATAAGGCGAAATCTGATACATACTAAATTTGTTCATATAAATACAATTTTAAATAACAATGTGAGTGCAAGAACAAAAAGACCTTATGACAATAAGTTTCAGAAGCATTTTTATGTTTCATTATTTATTGAACTCTCATTCATTTTTTTTCTTAGTTGTGGCAATCAAACTTCTTCGTGAGCTTATTTTTGCCAGTTCTAGTAAAAGAATATTCATCATATAATGAATAACAGCTGTGGGTGCTTTTCTTGGCCCTTTTTCGGGACAACATCATTATATGACTGTGGCGCAGATAAGTGTGCTTGTTTCTGGGGCACAAGGTTCCTGCTTCAAATTCTCAACGCAAGTTTCTTACTTTAGAGAAAGTACAATCTGTGTGATTTGTCCCTTTATAATTATTTAGGTACCTAATAAATTAATATTTTATGGTCAATAATTTTAATTTTAAGCTTCAGTTTAAGATATAAAGAATCCAAAGTGTTGATCAAATTAATGAATAAAAATTGCGTCCGCCGTTCACTAAGAAAGATGTCAAGAACAAGAAATGATTTAGTGTCTACAAGGATAAACAAATAAACATAGCCTGCTCTGCGACCCAGCAGGGTCCGAACTTAACGTATAGCGTCGGCAAGCGGCGCCCGCGCCATTTCTCATGCGAACTGACAGATAACCTCAAAATTATCACTTACATCGTCACAATTATATCGACCATACAATTAACTATGCAATGATTAATATCGATTACACCTTTTGATTAATTTTTAACACTTTGCCAATTTCTCTTTTGGTTTTTCGTAGCCAAAAATGTAACTTTAGGTAGTTATTTCATACCCATATTTGAAAGATTATAAGTAATTATTCAAGTACACGCAAGTTCTTATTATATTTTATTTCATACACAAACCACTGGAATAAAAAAAAATTAAATGTAAGTATATTCGGTTTTTTTCAGACGATTTTATTTATATTATTTCAGATTAAGCTTTGGGCTTGATTTTAGTAATATTTATTTTTCTGCAAATTACGTTTCTAGAGGTTGCTTAAACAAATTTTGGAGAATGCTTATATTTCCTGTAAAATATTTTTTTCAAATACTATAGCAGTATAAAGTCACTAAAATAAAGTAAAGCCTTAAAAAAACTTAAAATTTTATGAAAGTGATATATGTGGTAGTAAATCGAAACACTTTTAAAGGCTCCGATTTATCAACTACGGTTTTGTTTTTCAAGTAATTTTGAATAATTTGTGAATGGCTGCTATCAGTTTAAATCGAGCCAGTGTTATTTATTAAACCGATGCTTTAATAATTAATGACCATAATTGTTTTACTCGTGTTTACTTTTATTTTGTTGAATTAAAATAACGAATGTTGATAGTAATTGCTGAGAGATCGTTAATTGGGTTTTATGTCGATCCAATGGTAATTTACCTTGTGGAATCTATGTCCAAGGATATTTAGTGGAAAGATAGGTATACTTCAAGGTATAGTTAGTATGATTAGTTGATAACTATTTATCAAGTTTCTAAGTTATAAGAATGTAATATGAATCGAGTATAAAAATTGCCGTGTGGTTTCCGGCACCAATATAAAAAAGAACCACCACCAGAAACTACTCCATCTCTTTCCTCAACTTGGGTTTCTTTTTTAGGCGATGGGTTAGCAACCTGTCACTATTTGAGTCTCAATTCTACCATAAAGCTAAAAAGCTGAGCGTGGCCATTCAGTCTTTTCGGGTCTGTTGGCTGTTGGATATAGACGTGACTATATGTACCTAGGTATGTATGTATATAAGCATTGAGTATTAAATACCAATTCCATCACCTAGTAATTCCAGTCAACAGTTAATTAAGGTCAGGTCAAGACTATCCTAAACACTTGCATAAAAAGATTGATGAAGCAAAAAAAAGGTCGACATGTAAAAAGATGTAGTTCGTGCCTTTTGCGAGTTATAATAGATGTTTGACCTATATAGATAGGTAGGTAAAAAGGTCCTAACCATAAGTAAAAACTCCAAGCTAAATCAAAGTCTAGCTCTAGTTGACAAAATATAGGTATAATAAAAATAATCTATACCACAACCAGCCCCCTACCGTCAAGCGATTTGTCAACCACCGGTCCACAGGGTACATAAGTCACAGTACGATAATAAAATTATTTATTCAATAAAACAAATAGGCTTTAATAAAGTGTGAGTTTTGTCGCCATTGCCTTGTACGACGTAATAGCCCACATAAATAAACCGACAGAATAACGAGGGAACAGAAATAACACGTCTGAATAACGTACATATTCAGGCAACTAGATGTGTACCATGATCCAATGATGAGTTAGATTCCCCTTAAAGTAGCGTGAGATGGGACCCATTGCGTTTAAAAACGTGACTTGGCCAATCAGAATCAGATCATGGTCAAACACTTCACCTGTGCCTCCCCAGTGAGGTGAAAATGTAACCGGGATTTACACCAGGAGGAAGAATTAATAATCCTAAATAGCCATCGCGAAAGATGATATAACCATGGACTTCAAACTGAGGATGCCGAAAACAAAGTGGAAAGAAGAAGCAAGCAATGACTGATGCGGATGAGAAGTGGCAACACGCTGATAAGATTACGAGTAAGTAACTATATAACAGTAGAAATATCTCTCACAAAATGCTGTCTTTGTGTGCGTCGATCTGTACTCTCATTATGTTGTAACTCAGAATGTGTCTGACTTAATTCTTCCAAGAAATTTCATATACACGAATTTTTGCTTTGTATCTATATCCATAGGAAACTATTTTGAATGACATGATTTTGAGTCTTAATAATAATGTACAATATTTTTGAGATTTCATACAAATAGCCAAATATAAAGGTAATAAAAGTAGACGCAGTCATGAACAACTTTTTGCTTCATTAGTTTGTCTAAAGTAACATTTTAAAAGGTTAATATTTATCTTTTGTCGTTTTAGAGTTTTTGTGCAATTTGTAGTAGATATGGTTTTGTTGTAATAATATTTTGATCAGTAGTTCGAGGACAAATTGTTAGTTTCATTCCTTTTATAACGATCTAAGTAATTTATTATCAATTTTTACCCTTCGAGAATCTCTTTTTCGAGAATTAATTTTTACTTATTACTAAGTGTCGCAAATTAAAATAAAAAATAGGTAAATCAAAAAAGAGTATATTATTTAAAAAAAAACTGTTTAAAAAAGATGATCAACTCCACTTACAAAGTAGGTTTAAGAAATCTACCCCAATTCGTGGACGCGATAATAATGAAACGGCGACCTAATAAAGGCGGCAACAGACGGGCGAGGCACTGAGCGCCTTTTAATTCTTACACCCCATTTGTTGAACGTTGCAGTCTGTGCAATCCTGACCTTATAAAACCATAGGGTCGCTTTTTTTTCTTATAAAAATATATAGTTTTTTTTAATTTTAATTAATCTAACTATACATTGATCACTTGTTAAATTTTTATTATGTTAACTGTCCACCCAACAAAAAGGCTATGAATGTAACTTTCATATTATGACACTTAAAATTAAAATACTTATCCACGCCTTTAAAATAAATACTCTTTTTTTCTGAGAAAACTATTATAGTCCATGCTATAAAGAAGTACCCCTCGTCCCTAACGAGAGCAATACCTTGTAGTACTAACAAGCAGATTCTATACAAAGATGCGTTCAAACAAATTTGTAAGTTAAAAACCTATTTATTTTCCTAATATGTGACATTTAAATGTGGCCCTCTGGTTCCCTGTGCCTTTAACTGAATAAACTTCAAGGAACTAACTTTGATTGACGTTTGAGCGATAGACCCAGACGCATCGGAATAAATACATTATTTATTCTTTTGGACGAATAGATCACAGTTTTAATACATTTTTTAAATAAATGACACTAAAAGTCTTGTGATATTCGAGTAATTTGCATAGTTAATGTTACTTTTTTTAGCAAACGATTGGTTAATTGACCTCTAAGCTGATTTGATTGAAAATTGGGTAAGCTTCCTAATTAAATTTCAAATGAGACCGTCAAGATCAATTTTCATAAAAAGTAATATAACGTAATTAAAGTCGTGAACCAAAGATATTCTCTAAATCTCAATTCTATCATTAAGCCAAACATCTGGCCCATTAGTCCTTTCAAGAATGTTGGCTCTATCTACCCCGCAAGGGATATAGACGTGAATTATATGTATGCATGTAATCAAATACAATAATTTAAACTCTTACTTCCAATCAATTATAACTACTTACTACTAAGTCTTTAAAAATGAATATAAATAATAATTTCGTAGCCACTCCACTCATTTCACAGTTCCAAATGTTTTCCTAATTCAGTCCGGGCGCCTTTTCATTTGTGCTCAATTGCCCTGCATCCCTTTGGCGCATTTCTTTTATTCTTTTTATTTCCTCCTAGAAATGTCGCTATTACACTAAGGTAATTATGAAAATTTGTAAAAAAGGGGACTTTGTGATGTCCCGACATCACTTCTAGGTATAAGTATCTAGCTCAATTTGACACCAATTACATTCAATTATTGCCGTTGTAATAATTACAATTTATCATTTGGTATTGATCACGTTCTTCGTGACAAATTGCCGGAACGATATTGTATCAATAAATAATAGGCACTGTGAAATGTCAAGAAATGTTTAAAAAAAACATTGAATTAAAGTTGCTACAATTTTATGATAACACCATAATTGGTAATTAATATGTCACACATTTAAAGATCATTCGTCTTAACTTCATAAGCTCTGATGTATTCACTACTATCGCAAGAGGCAAGTTTAAACATTAGGTCATTTTAATATGTATGTATAAGTATAAATTTATTGTAACATGACATAATTATTCATATTCATGACATAATTCATTCATTTTTAATCGTCTTATATAATAGAAATTGTAATACAAAAAAAAGCAGACTTACCGCATCCAGGTCAAAAATCTAATCAACTTATATATTACTTATAAGGTCACCGGAAAAGTATTTATTTATTTGTGTAGTAAATAAAATTAAATTTTGAGTCGGTCTATTGAAATGTCTTGGTGTCTCGGTGTGTAATAAATATTCAGTGTCCGATCTTCTGAAATTAATAGCAGAAAATGCAATCGGATACATACCCCGTATGATAACACCTAATAGACGCTTAAAACTCTCAGCAAATTGAATTAGCATCTCACACAGCTAACAACTACAAAAACCAGGAAATGAGTGGTTACTAACTACACCACAATGTCAACATACGGTTTGAGAAACTACGCGAAACCGCGCAATCTGCGTCTGCGGCGGCCGGCACTAATGTTTCATACTTACCTCGTTATAAGATTGCTTTCTAGCTTTTGTTTGAGAGTTCAAGCAGAGCTAAATATTTTCTATGTTTATAATTTTGCCCCATGGATGCGAAAGTCTGTCATAATTGGAAGGAAAGCCAAGACTGAATTTAGAAGAGACATTTAAGATCATATAAACGGACCATGCTCGTAGCGAATAAAAACAAAAAAAATCATTATTCATTCAAGAAAAAAGCTTGTAAATTTAGTATTCTGCTTTTAAGCAATTCCTTAACCTAAACCCTTCTAGTTACACGAGGCTTTAAGTTTAATAGACCCTTTCTCTCTGTAAAGAATTAACATGTTATATGTATGTATGTTTACTTTTAATTATAATACCTGTTTGCCAAATATCTCGGCCGTTATATTCAAAATTTCAGCTGACTCACAAAACACTCATGAACTTTGACACACAAACAAACATACAGACGCAGTTACCGTATGAATGGAGCATTAAATGGTTTCAATGGCTCCTTCCCACGATTCACTGGCAGTCCAATGTTTAGACAAGAAGGCAATTGACCAAATTAATTTCTATGGGCCAATTAAACTGTCAGGTACATGAGTTTCCTTGTTTATAAGTAACATGGACATTTAACTTTGTATGTTGTTCTAATACGGAAGTTCACTTTGTAACATGTGTAGAAGTAATTGTGCAGTCTTAAATTATTTTAGAAGCTTGTAAACAAGTGTTTTTCATATTGTAAAAGAAAATTTTATAAGAGTCATCCTATGTTGTTACCGGCACATGAGAATAAATATATAAAATATAAATAAATATATTCGGGACAAATTACAGATATTGAGTTAGCCTCAAAGTAAAGTCGAGACTTTTGTTACGGGATACTAACTCAACGATACTATATTCTGTGATAAATACTTAGTCACATAGAAGAACATCCGAGACCCAGGTCAATCAGAAAATGTTTGTTTCTCATCATGCCCTGACCTGGATTTGAACCCGGGATCTATTGCTTCTCGGACAATCGCAGCAGAAATAAATATAAGTATACGGGACATATTACACTGATTGAGTTACCCTCGAAGTAAGTTCGAAACTTGTGTTACGAGATACTAACTCAACGATACTATATTTTATAATAAATACTTATATAGATAAACATCCAAGACCCAGGCCAATCAGAAAAAGTTCTTTTCTCATCATGCCCTGGCCGGGATTCGAACTCGGGACCTCCGGTCTCACAGACAATCGTACTGCCGCTGCGCTACAAAGGCCGTCAGAAATGGAATAACCACAATTATCAGTAAAAAAAAGGGAGTAAAATATTTTTTTTTTTGCCTGCTATTCTATTATTTTGGGCTTTACCTTTAGGCGTTGTACTAGCAACCTGTCACTGAATATCAATTCAATAATTTTGGCAATAAGTGAGATATTACTTATCCAATTTTGAAAATAAAAGTAAAACTAGAGTGACAGTGATTTCTATCAAAAATGAAATAAATAAAATGCGTCTAAAAATAATTGCGTTGCGTCAGCCTTATCTGTACGTCGCAAATTGCGTTCCCGTGCCGAGCACATAAAGTACCCGATGGCTCAGTAAATAACACAACAATAGAGTGATAAGTCCGTCAACGGGTTCGAATCTCGGACACTTGTGCCAATAATTTTGCGGCGCACTTGCACATAAATATTTTTCTAGGTTTTTGTTCAAAGAAAGTATTGCGAGTTTACTCAATTTTAATTAACGTGTTTATTTGATTTTTTTTACAGCGTCATAATAATACGATAAGACTTAAGTGTCATATTATATATAAGTTAATTTTTTTTTTTCAGTATAACGTACCTATGTAGGTACATAAAAAGTGTTTTTTGTTTAAATGATTTCATAATATATAATAAATCTTACATGTAATTCTAAATAAATCTTTAGCATTTATTTTTTGTAACAAAACTTAGTTCGAAAATAAGAAGTTTAAAATTTTACGCGAATTACTGAGACAAACAATCAAACATCAATTCAACATTTTTATCTTTATTTAAAAACGATAATAAATCCTTTTTTATTCTCAATTAAGTTGAGGCGAGCGTTTCGCGAAGGCTCCGTCGACATACATTTTTATACCGTAGTCTCCGCATTTGGTAGAAAATCGCCCCATATCTTAAAGTTGGTAGGGTTTTTCTATAAATAAAGACAGTCTTTGCCTGACTAATTGTGAAGTATTTACGATCGATATACTGGAGGAATTAAGGTCCAATTGAACATAGTGAACTTTTTTGACTCGCCCCTTTATTTACGACGGCCTTACTTTAGAAAGCCTTTTAAGGCTAATGTTAATACAGCTTTAAAAAGCTTAAATGGGGAGGGAAATTGCACTGAGTTTTGGGATGATTATGGTAGTATTGGTATTTTAAGGTACCTATATCCATACCAGACTGCCCTTCAAGCGAACATTTAGAAATAAGTACTTTCCACAAAACATAGTTTCACTTTAAATTTCTGTTAACACAATGGTAACATATATTTAATGGTATATTTTGATATTTTTCTTTGATAACATATTCACTTTAGTACGATTTCAACTAAGTCAAATATAAACATTGAAATAAGAGCAAAAGCGGGTGACTGAATGTTGAAAATGAAAATATTTTTATTAGATACAAAACATAGGTATCTAAGTTTTATTATTTAAGTTGTTGTAAAAAAAATTTGGTATAGCCCGAAAAAAATTCATAGAGTAATATAGAGTTTTTAAAGTAAAGTGAATAAAAGGATCCTAACTTACTACTAACGAAGCGACTAACGATATATCTTTATAGTCAGCTTTTTTATTCGTCAGTCGGCTCATCTCTGAAGGTTCGCCATTAATATTGATGATAAACGAGAAATAAGAAGCGACATTTCGGCAATCGACACTATAATTAATGAAGTAACAATAAAACAGATCCAAATATTTAGAAATACCGATTAATACTCCCTAAAAGGGAATATCTGAGTATTTTTTAAACTATCTCTTGGAAAGTTTTAAGTAGTTGTCCCGATTTCGTCATATGTATTTCCTAGGTGTAATCCTACTAATATTATAAATGCGAAAGTTTGTGAGTATGTCAGTATAGATGTTTGTAACTCTTTCACGCAAAAACTACTGAACCGATTACGATGAAATTAAGTATGTAGGTAGCGACCCAGAATAACATCAGGCTACTTTTTATCCCGAAGTTCCATAGGGTTTCCATGCGAACGAAGTCGCGGGCGGCCTCTAGTTCGACATAAATGGAGGACTTTGTTCACTTTGGAATCAGTTCACCAGGGTCATGTTACCGTTCCCTGCATACTTTTTTCGCTTCATCCACATTTATCACTTTCTTAATGCAGGCTCATTAGTTTAAGGACATTGTAGACCTGACATTTACAATACATTCCTTTAAAAACCACGTAATTTGTTAAACAGACCTATAACAGTTAAATTAACCAATATTAGCCATTTATTACCGTCAAAACGGAGTAAAGGCAGCCAAAACTGTATTATAATTTCTCGGAGCTGTATAAAATTTTATTTTTCTTGTTTCTCACGCCATATTCAGCGTTATACGTCAGTAACAGGATTCAATAGTAGCTTTCAAAAGAACATGTTTTAATCAAATAATAACTCTAGTGTTTAAATGGTGTTAAAAAATAAATAAATTAGTGACAAAATAATTTTTATAATTGAACAAGCTGTTGTCCGCGACTTCGTTCATGGTCTTCTTTTAATAATAAATATGGTTATGCATAATATACTTAGATCAGTAAAATTAATTAAGCCTACAGACGAAAAAATAATCTATTGTAGTTTAAGCTTCCCTAAACAATTTCTTTTTTTATATATTTAAATGTGCAGCCACCTATTTTCTCTGTTTCAATTTGAATGAATGGCATTAATATCCCATAACCGAAATAAATATCTAGAGATGAAATCACCCAATGGAGGTCATCGAAGGAAGTCAAAATCGGAAACCATTTTTTCTTCATTACCTGTAATTAGGGTTCGTCCGAGATGGTCCCCGGCCATTCGGACAATATCTCAAATGACATGGTTGGCGCCATTTCGCATCATAATTTTAGGTCGTATGAGCGCAGATTATACAGCGAGAGGCATTAGTGGCGACATACAATGACAGACGTCTGATTCTATTGATGATTGATATCGATTGATCGATTCCGAATTTGAAAGTTAATAATAAATTTTAAATGCTCGCTGAATGGTACTTTTAATGATTCATGCAGTTATTTTTGTTTTTTTTTACAAAGGACATCTATTCACATCCTCCTGGCGTTAGTATCTCTACTCTCTGAATAACACCTTAGGGTACGCCTGTGATCGCGATAAGTAATAATGGCAAGTCAGTATTTTACGAATCAGGTTCCCCTGCAAAGGTTACGGAGGTCAGATGGGAACCGCTTCGTGTAAAAACCTGACTGACCCAACTCCTCAGTTGGGTCAGTCAAGAGCCCGGGGTATGCCTTTGACCATGGATCCTCATCCTTGGTCAAAGGCATACCCTGGGCTCTTTTCCAGAGTGGTGAGGATGCAACCGGGACTAAAGCAAGGAGGAAGGAGTATTTTACGAATTAACACCCGTCTGACCTGCGTGAAACTTTACTCATATCGGATCACGGTTTCACATTCAGTTACCAAAATGTGCAAGTCAATCAATCGTAAGAACATCAATCAACTGGTGTACTAACACTGCAACGAGTAATTGGTTCATAAAATGGCCGCCGTAAGATTTGAAATTTTGAACCTGTGTCGTCTTTAGTTTTTATCCGTATCTTAAAACTGATCGACCACCGACGCTATTATGGAATAGTTTCAACTATTCATTAGTTTAAGGACATTGTAGACCTGACATTTACAATAGGTACATTCCTTTAAAAACCACGTACATTTGATGGCGCTCTTATTCTCAAAGTCTGTCAAGGGCCTGTCCTAGGAGAGACTAATTCTGTCACGGAAATTATTCTGTTAAATAACAAATAAGTATTTTTTTTATTTGGTATTTAAAAACCGTATAAGCTTAAGTTACAGATTCAGTTCCAAACAATCATATTAGTATTCTGACTTATGATTGACTTATACCAATCCGTATTCCCCAAGCATACGTCCTATCTATTGAAATTGATTGACTGACTCGGTTATAGTTATTGGACACGTCGTTAGAAAAACTACATTCATATTAATGATCAATGAGCACAAGAAACAGAATATTTTAGATTTTTAATTAAGCAAGGCATCTGTTTTTGTCATATTTCTAGCTAAGATTACATTCTGTGAAGGATAAATGGCAAGATTTTATCTTCTGTGCATTACTTGCTGTTGACGTCCATATCCATGTTACGCCAAGACTTCGCTTCCTCAGGAATTGCTAAAAAATATTAATATGTTTGATCACATCAGGGATGTAATGGAGTAAATTCAGGTCAAGAGGCCTCACGAAAACCGAAAGCTTGTATGAAGAGAATCATGGTTGAAGCGGGAGAAGTATGCAGAGATCATAGCGAGTGGAAGGATGTAGTCCTATTACCCATCTGGAAAAACGCGTGTTTTCATGTGTTTTATCATAAATACATTTTTTTTTAAATTTAATGTAAAAAAATATTAATATAATAGTTATTGTTCATATAATAGGTATACTGATATAATAAAATTAATGATGACATTTACATATACAGACAAATCATGATTCTAGAGAAGAATAGAATATGTCAGATCTTGAAATTGTTAAGAAAATAAACACAACTTCTACGATGTCCTAGAGTACTGGCAATGTTTTAGCTTGGAGATGGCCGGGGCCGGGTTGCCATACCGGGAATAAAAAGCGCAGCCGCGGAATCCTACTCTAATAACGAACCTTATAGGACTGGCCACTTTTTACGCGATTCGAACGAAAATCGATGAGCAAATACTATTATTTATAGCAGGTGATAATTTGCTATTTTTAACAGTAGGTATACGTTATAACTAGACATTTGCCTGGAACTTCGTTCGCGTAGGAATTTCCTGGTACGTAAGTATCGTACCTTTACTCTTGGAAGGCTCGATCTTGTACTAACTGTCATAGAAAACAGTTCTTTAAAGATTAATATAGGTACAGGAATTAGTTAAAAGTTTAGGGTCAGTATGTCAATCTATACAGATTGACATAAGATTTTGCAGTCTGGTTACGTATATTTTACGTAAATAAAACTAAAGAGACTAAAATATTGAGTATAAATCATTTATATCTATGAATAACTTTTGACCAACGCAACATTGGTGCGTTAAAACCTTAATTGACATTAATGAACCTTTTTTTTGAAATTTTACTACTTACATCATATGATAAGTGTACAACTGAAAAATAAATTTTCAATCTAAAACAATAAAACCTGTCACTATTTGAATCTCAATTTTATCTTAAACCAAATAGCTGAACGTGGTCATTCAGTCTTTTCAAGACTGTTGGCTCTGTCTGCCCCGCAAGGGATAAAGACGTGATTATATGTATATAACAATAAAGCACTAAAAGAAGACGAATCTGGCAAAAATGAGTTTAATTCGCGAAGATTTATAAAGAAACTACTCAAAAGGCTTTAATATTTAACAAGAACCTACCTAGCTTGCTTTCTTCAAGGCGTAAAATATCAAGTTTTTTTTTAAAGAACGTAAGTAGTTAACACATTTTACGCAGGAAAGGTTGCGATGAGAATGCTTATAAAGCGTTAAATGCTCGCTTCTTATAAACATTTACTAAAGGTTAGTACGAAATTCCCCCAAATGCTTATATTATGAAAGTTACAGTCAATATATCAAATTATTGATGGACTGACAGAAAACGTTACAACTATTGGGTAAAGGAAACTGAAATTTGGCATTCAGGCATTCATTCATTTGGCATTCATTCATAGTTGCCAGAAATTCTTATGGGAACGAAAAATATTCGAGATTTTTCTATCTAATACTTTTCTTAGGGACTGAAGTGTAGCGGTAAAGTAGAATTTTTTATAATACCCCCGAGAATAAGAAATAACCTTAAACGGGACCGGAGCTTTGCATTCTTATACAGCGTAAAATAATATGATAAACATTTTTAATGTAAACTTACCGATAATAGGGGAAAGGTTGGGGCACGTGCAAGTCCATGGGCATGGAAGCATGCGCGTGCGCATGACCATATTCATGCTGCATCATGCCGTGCATGCCGTGACCGAGGACGGCCGCCCAATGCGACGGCGCGAACCCACCCGGATGTTCCATTTTCAAATTTAAATCACTCGCACTGTTCCATTTTCTATATTTTAAAACATTTTATCTCATTTTATAGACTTTTTACGAGTTTTTTTTTCTTGCAGTTATTTCACAATATTTTTAATCAATAATTCACTGTAATAATTGTTACAAAATATATAGACAGTGGTGAATGTGACATAATAACAAAAATATAAAAATAGCGTGTAAATTGACGTAGGTTTTATAACTATAATATTCTAGTGCAATAAAGTGTGTCGTAAAATAAAATTTACGAAGCAAGCTACTTCTAAAAGCTAACTAATAATTATAAGTTCCTTCATAAACAATATGTTATTGCTACTAGTTTTGATACCGATTGACCCCCATTGACACTATACTGGAAGTCAACTACGGAATGTATTAACACGTAATTCAAAAGGTTTTATTACCATTACTGAGTTTACTATTATTATTATTTTAATATATAGATAGATTCTATTAATTATAGCAGGCATTATCTTGAAAAAAAATCGTCGAAATCGGTCTATTAGTGTTTGAGTTTGTTTGTCACAACCAAAAATAAATATCTTTTTTATAATATTAGTATGGACGCACATTTGGTCGTCCAAAAGTTGAACTAATAAATTTAAAATCATAAAATATCTTGCAACTCAGGTTAATTTTGCAAGGAAAGTTGAAAATGAATAAGTTGTTACTTATGTATTTATAGAACTTTCTACCTCGTGTAAAATGACTCTCTAGCTCAGTCACTTAAAATAAAATAATGTTTGAGACACACACACTGAAAAATCAAAGATTAAAAGTCATTCCAGAAATTGTTTTTGTACAATCTTTGCTCAGTAATACAATGCGTGAATCGTTTAGGTATAGGTACAGAGAATTTTCAAATTGAATGTGCAAGTAAGCATGTACCTAAGTAGGTAAGAACATTTTCTTTGACTGCCGATAATTCCCAGAAAATCAATGGACAGTTAGAACCTCTTTTCTGGACACTCAATATGTTTTCCCAGCGACTGCGCAACCATTGTTTTCTTATATTTAATCGGCAGTTCGGCACCTATTAGTGAACACGATATTTACCCACTAAAGTATTTATTGCGTTAGTGTTTTGTTAACCTCAACTCAAAACTACAGGTTTTTGGTGTTTGTCCAGTAATAACATATGTTTGGATTGCCGCTCAAGACACCGCCGCGATGGTTTTGTTAGACTTTTTCGGGCTTATGATAAAATAAATAGATTTCGAGCACTTAACACGCTTGTGAAGCAATCGAAAAACTTCTCCTCTATTTGTAGGCCGAATTCGGCTACTTTTGTGTGGTTTGTGGTTTAACTTTGTTAAGTTAAGCTTAGAATATTAAGTGAAATATTTGTTTTAGCCCTAAAACTAACCTAACCTAACTAACCCTGTGTTGCACAATAAATATATTTGATTTGATTTGATTTGAAACTTTTAGTAATTAACATCTATGACGCCATTGTAACTACTCAATATTATAACTCAAATATTTATAAAAAGTAATAACAATTGAATTTTACAATCTATGTCACATAAATCACTGGCCACTAACATCCACAGAAAACACAACTGTCACACCTTCTATAATCTATGCACAGATATCAATCACAAGTGCCCACCGCAGTCATTGGCATGTCAGAAAAAAATTAAAGCGCGCGAACTGCGAAATTTTCTCCGCGCACCGAACGTCCCGCGCGCGTCTCTGCGTCACTATTTACATGCATTTTGGTAAAAGATGGCCGGTGTAAACACGTGTGCCGAGGTTCTCGGTCCAGCGGTCATTGAGGAGCTGCTATCAAACTATACGGCGTGCGGTGGATGTGTGCGGCGAACCGGCCCTGGCGTACGCCGGGCATACGAAACAAGCCAAGCTGTAGCTCCGCGCCTCTCACTCCGCACTGTCGAATATCTGAAGCCCTGAACGTCACGTCCCGGGTAATTGGGTTAGGTTTACGTGACTCAGCCCGCCGTCACGTCCTGTAACGTGTTGCGGGGGTGTGACCTAATTACTTTCGCTAAGATCGAAAAACGTCGCACCTTTTTGTCTGGAGAATCGAATTCGCAAATTTGTACGGTTTTGATTATATACTTACATGTGTCAATTAAATCAAAGCCCATTTAAAACTCTTAATTACAATATTTAGGTGTTTAAATAATAAATAAAGCAATTAAATCTCGTGTTGGTTTATCAGGTGTCGGCAACTTTAAAATGCAAATGTCCAATTAGATATCATACTGAATTGAGAACGACGAAACAATTCGTTGTATCTCACCCTTTTTAAGTTTCGCGAAATTAACAAGGCAAAATAGCATTACGATTGCTCCCACGGTTTATATTTTCACCTACGACCTAACCTCAAAGCCATTTTAACTTTTATAACTGTCAAAGCAATATTAAACTGCGGGTATGGGTAGCCAGTTTAACGTGATCTTCCTCTCTCTTCTCTGGCAATATTACATTGGAAAGGTGAGGGGTAATGAGTCCTCTCCTTGAAATCACTTCAAACTGGTCGTCAAAATAGTAATTGCTTCGTGTAACGACACAGATGTGAATGACGCCTAACGGTGTTTTAGAGTTTGTCATTGAAATCTTTGTCTTAACATTGTTAGAAATGGTCTACACTTATTAGTCATACCCCAGTCTTTATAACCGATACGTAGAGTTTAGAATTGCGTATTTTTTAATCTAGTTTCGCTAAAAATGAATATGCATTCGTGAGTTTTTGCAACAATATCATTTAATGAGTCTAGAGACATAGGCATTCCTGTTGACATATCGTTGTAAATGTAAATGTGTTCTTATCGTTAATGCATCTGAAGGGTTTACAAGCAGATGCGGACAGACGGACAGACAAACGGCATTGTTATGAGCAAAACAAATGCAATCAAACATTTCTCGAATTGAAGACATTTTTGTGTAGACTTTTACGGTGTATATTTCATTAAGAATGCTTTTGTCTTACAAATTGGCTAAAGCGGCACAAGATAGTTCGATATTCTTTTTAATTAAAACTGTTTATAGTAAGGTGTTATGTCGATTGGAAAAAATGAGAGTTCTGTAGATACGTGACGGAAATTAAAATTATTTCACGACCTACAAAGTTTCGCTTTTTCCCCATGTATGTCTCTTGTCCGTTGTATGCCACAAGGTAAAAACTGACCTGCAACAATTTTAATGATATATAAAAAAGTTCGAAAAGTCTAGTCACATTAAGAGAAAGATCTTTTTTGAAAAGAATAACCATTATTAAAAAAAATGATATGATGACAATATAGGATACGAATAATAAGTACCTAACGAAGACCTCTTAAACATCTGTTCATTATATAAGTAAATTTTAGGAGTTATTATAAGATAAGAGTGTCATGCAAAGATTTTTACAAGAAACCTGATATATATCTTAACTTCTTTTGGTTAGAGATGGAGCAAAAGCATACTAAGTTTTTATTGTCCATAAAACTAGACCAGTAATTGCAACCAACACCCTTCATCCACGGTCATGCATACATTGAACAACTTTACTTTTTTTATTTTTTTACGCGAAAACATTCATAAATATGTAGGGGTTATACAACCAGTTTAAATTGACCTTATAAATTGTAGATGCGGTCGAACGCATTGTATGAAATGCAGAGGTCAATGTTGTCTGGTCGGATTATGTGGTTACTACCTTAAAAGGATGTAAGCATGATTTACTGCTTTGAGAAGACAAGTGTCACTCCCCTTTAAGTGATATTTTCATCTAGTAGTCTGAATACATTAAAATTCTGTATAAATATACATTTTATATGTAACTAACAGATTTTTTTAGGTTACTTCTATTAATGTATTTTAAATTACGACATTTTTAGATTTAGACGTTTTACTACTAAGTTTATCAATCGATACTATCTAATTTTTAATATCAAAACGTTTAAGTGATATTGTAATTTTACAATTAAGTAGGTATTCTGATAGACACCCCATTATAGTAATATTTTAATGTGCGTATTGCACCGTAGACTTGGTATTCTTTAGTTGACTTTAACGGTAACAATAACATGAAAGTGGTGCAACTCATCCTGAGCAAATTTAAATGGTCATTTAATTAAAAGAATCTAACTTAGCACTCTAATGATTTTCCTTTATTATTTTTAATATATTATATACTTACCCTATAATTGTACAAATTAAAACCCTTATCTTCATATAAGTATAACAAAATACCAGTCACGTTTCACATCGAAATTAAAATTTAAAAATATTATGCAGTGAACGATTAAAAAATTCATATTCATCTCTCAGTCGTACGAACGTGCAACCGAAACGGGTATACATTGAGAGTCGCGTTCTAAATTTGAAAGTCGGCCGGCGATTGGCTATCGGGCACGCTCGGAGGCGTTGGGCGCGTCGGCTGAGCCAATGGGCGTGGTTGTACAGTTAAGGTGTGAATTGTTACCAACTGATAGTTTGAGATAGTAATAAATTAGTTTACTACACGAATGTCCTTTATGAGCGTAGCCGTAGCCCTGTAGCATCGTAGCGCTACGCCGTAGACCGTCTACGAAGTTAAATTAACTTGTCTTAGGCGCCTAGATAGAGTAAGCGTCATTTGAATTTCAGGTATAATCTGTTGAAAAGTTTAATTTTATTAATATATGTACGTATAAGTTTAGATTAATTGATTAAATTATAAACCTATTTTGTAAAAGATGACAAATTCACAGTTATTTCATACTTAATGGATGTTATTGCAACGAACTTTATTTCATCTGACATTGTTTAATATAAAGAAGCTTACTCTGAAGCAGCAAAACAATAAAATGTAAGAGGACAATCAAAAGCGGCCCTAAAATTTTGCAGCATTGAGAATATGCAAAGATGAAAAATAGAATTCAAGGAAAATTAATACACGATAACAAATACCCAAAATGTAATGGCCACTTACCTATTGGTTGTATTATAACCTCCATACAACAAATAACATTTCTTTTTCACACACTGGTGTAAAAAGAAAACAGTCCTTGACCGACCTCAGAATCCATGCACACTTAACCCGACCCTACGCCAATCGAATAAAGCTCTTATACTATGTGTTTTAAAGCTCACAGTTTCTGTAATTTTAAAGTTGTAGAACTCAACATTAGGTATTCCAGATGCGTACATCGCAATCGATGAAGCTCGCTTAGGAAATGAAAACTTCCGGGAGCTTAGAACTTTGGTGCATTGAATTTTATCTTGATATTGCTGAAGTGATAATACAGGAATATACTAACTACACTTACTAGATTTAGCCTTTGATTTTGAAAAGTTCCTCCGTACATTACGCTTTACTTGCAGAAAATTTCGCGCGCGAAGTCGTTTTTATCGCGCGAAAAGCTTTTGCTGTTTCGCTTTCTATTACATACGAAGACCGGGCCAGCGATAGGTAATTTTTCTGACGATATAATCCACGTCGCTACGCTACAGGGGCTGAAGATAGTTTAAGTGATTTTGTCGTGAAAGACGAACAATTTAACGCACAAACTTCCTTTCGCATTTATAAGTATGGATTGACATCTATCTTCTATCGATTATTCGATCTTTGCTAAAGTACCCTAAGTAAACATTCATGGAAAGAGTGATGAATGTGATGGATGAGGCAAAAACTAGATATGGAGTAATCAGCATCGTTTATGCGTTAGTCCCGGCTGCAGCCTCACTGTTCAATAAAGGATCCTTGAGTTGGCCTGTGATTATAGTCGGATTAGGTAAATCAAGTTTTCACAAACTTCACTTTACAGGAGTAATGAAGATTGAAAACAAAAGTAATGAAATTAATAATAGTGCCGTGTGGTTCCCGGCACCAATACAAAAAAGAAAAGGACCACTCCATCTCTTTCCCATGGATGTCGTAAAAGGCGACTAAGGGATAGACTTATAAAATTGTTTTAGGCGATGGGCTAGCAACCTGTCACTTTTTGGATCTCAATTCCATCAGTGGCCATTCAGTATTTTCGGGACTATTGTCTACCCCGCAAGGGATATAGACGTAACTATATGTATGTATGTATGTAATGAAATGAATAAAAGATTTTAAAGAGAAATTAGAAGATTTGGGTTAGATTACAATAAAAGCACTTTAATATAATAGGACCACTCCACTCCATCTCTGTCCCATGGATGTCGTATGAGGCATTCACCATGATCAAAATATGGGTTAAGTTCCCCTGCAAAGATTGCGGAAATCGACGAGACAAAAAGAATCTCAAGTTTGTAAGCCTATCCCTTAGTCGCCTTTTACGACATCCATGAGAAAGAGATGGAGTGGTCCTATTCTTTTTTGTATTGGTGCCGGGAACCACACGGCACGGCCGCGAGGAAGAAGTATAAATTGTGAAAAACCTACTTTTAGGCGATGGTCAAGCAACCTAACCTAGTATTTGAATCGCAATTCCATTATTTATTATACCATACAGGTGAAGGCGGCCTTGCAGTCTTTCCAAAAGTGTTTGGTTTTGTCTACCCCATAAGGAATAGAGACGTAATTATATTATGTCTGTATATAAGTACGAACTAGAGAGAGCCCGCAACTCCACCCGTTTAAAACGAAATATCCGGTTATCTCTCTCTATTATATCTAATTAACAACGATCTTTTTCGAAAGAATGCATTTTAGGATTTCATCTTAATTCACTCAGGAGTTTTTGACGTGATTGAGTGTACGAGCGATTGATTTTCGCTTTTGTACATACAGATAACTTTACAATTATCAAGTGGGTTCTAACGAGAGGCTCCCAAGTAGTCGGGGCTCCGCACAGCCTCCGCGATCAATAAGAGCACGTGACGGGCGTACCAAGGGCGCGCCGCTGCCCTGACTTGGGATAGTATTTTCTAAGTATATTACAAAGTTTTTTAAAAATATTTTGTTCTAAATTTACTTTCTTAATTCATCATTCACTTGATTAATAATAAATTAATAAATAACTTGGGATTCTTCTTGTAAGCAATGGGCTAGCAATCTGTCACTATTTGAATCTCAATTCCATTATAAAACCATACAGCTATGGTGGCCTTTCGGTCTTTTTTGGGCTCTGCTTACCCCGAAAGGGATATAGACGAGATAATACGTATACGTACTTTTGGTTGGAATATAAAAGATATAAGAATGAAATTACTTAATCCCAATGGATTTCGTGAAAGGTGACTAAGGGATAAGCTCATAAACTTGGGATTTTTCTTTTAGGCGATGGGTTTGCAACCTACTATTTTAATGTCAATTCCATCATTGCGCCAAACAGCTGAACTTGAAATATCAGTCTTTTCAAAACTTGGCTCTACCCCGCTAGAGATATAGATGTGATTTTATATATTCACGTAATAAATCTTTTATACAAAAAAAGCAACTATTAAACATAATTAAACGAGGTACTTATAAATTTTCTTAAGAATGCGAAAATATAGAAAAATAAACCACTATGCGATTATTTGGAGATGCCGGGGATCGAACCCGGGGCCTTTCACATGCAAAGCGAACGCTCTACCACTGAGCTACATCCCCTGATGGCAAACTACTAAATAAAAGCACCTGTTACTTCGCTCACCTCACAAAAATACGAAAGACAATAGTTTTAATTATTCGTTATTGATACATGTGTAGATAAGTAAATATTATAAATACGATCTCAACAAAATGGTTCTATCACTACTTACATAGTTAGTTAGTCACAATACACATTTGGGCAACTGGATGTGAACCCATGATCCAGTAGCGGGAGCAATGATTCGGCTCGACCGCCACTAAAGGGGAGCTCTTCCGCCAAGCTATGATGATGAGATGAAATACCTGGGTAACCGCGGCTCCGACGATGTTGTGTCGGAGATTGTATTTATGCTGCAATCCGTGAAATCTTTGTTAACGCGATTTAGATTCTTCACTGCTATTGGCTGAGCGCGTTTCTTCGCTATCTTTGACAGTTGTTGTGTGACATTAGAGATGTCGCCACAATCCGAGATGGGCGCTCTATAAATTTTGTGGAGGTCAGAAGGGAGTCGCCTCGTGTAAACATCTGACTTATTCAAGGATCACACAATCAAATAGTATTTTTTTTTCTTCAAAACTAGCATGATATAATAGGAGACGAATATGTGGTAAATTATATAAAACTACCTGAAAGTAAACTTGAAAAGTAAAGAAGAAAAATTAATTAAAAAGTGACCATTAAAGTTATAGACTTCAGTGTAATATATTTTTACTTTAAGGTGGCCTCTAGGTAATGCACTACCGGGACCCCCGGTATCAGTCCCGTTCCCGTGGGAATTTTGGGAAATCCTAGTCTAAATTTTCAAGGTTTCCTGTCTTCAACTTAGTTTTTTCATTTATATATTAGAGGATAAAAACCAAAAAAAAAACGCTTCTTATGTAGCGCTTATTTTGGAGATGCCGGGGATCGAACCCGGGGCCTTTCACATGCAAAGCGAACGCTCTACCACTGAGCTACATCCCCTGATGGCAGACAACTAAATAATAGCACCTTTTGAAAGAACACTGCAAGACAATGGTTGTAATTATGATTGTAATAACGAAACGCCCAAACTTCGATAAATAAATTTAACAAAACGGTGTATTGTTTAATTTCTTACAGAGAAATTGTGTTGTGTTAATGGTAATTGTACTATAAGTAAGATATGTCAAGGAAACAA
Organism: Amyelois transitella; assembly: GCF_032362555.1. NCBI lineage: Eukaryota > Metazoa > Arthropoda > Insecta > Lepidoptera > Pyralidae > Amyelois > Amyelois transitella. The sequence goes on from NC_083523.1 coordinate 5,735,023, forward strand.
TCTCTTATTGTTTATTGGGTTGCGTACTCCCGTTTCTAGGTAAAACAGATAATTACACATCTGACTTCCATCTGCCCTCCTTCACCATATTAACAGGGAAGGTCAATATAAAATATCGTTTTTGAAATACATGAAAGCACATTTTCCTTTTATCGCCTCTCAACGAATTTTGTTTCGAGTAAATTATTACAAAACCTAAACCGTGATGGTTTTGGCATAAGAGGTCGATTTTTCGCATACGGGTAATTGTTAGTTATGCTTTAAATACTTTTGCATAAACCATTATGCGAAAGAAAGTTATGCCTAAAAAATAATACTATATAACATTATTGCTTACTTTTCATGCTAAAAGATAGAGATCCGTCCTAACCACACGACAAAAGACATCGAATTTAACCGCATCAAATATAACATCACGCCAATTATTCTTCGAGGGATAGAATTACAAATCTAATAGAGCATCCACCACAAAACAATAATAAAACAACCGATCACCCTGATGGGTTTATTGATTCCATAAATCTAACACGATTGAAATTCGTCGAAAAAAGGTCAGGATGAACTCTCGGACAGACGGACGGACCGGCAGACGCAAGAAATCATTATTGCGGAGGAATCCATACAAATAATTGGACCGTAAACATGTCTGCGCGGCGTCTCTGCCATGTATATTACAATAGGGTTGCCAGTCAAGTTATCGTCTTAGCGTATCGACTTTGGTAGATGAAACTTCTTCAAATCCTTTACAGTAATGTTTCGGGGCCCAAGGTCCTTCTTCACTAGGTACTTACCGACGCAGCATTATTCGCATTATTGAAGGCTTATAGATTAGTAAATGCTCCAACTTCTTAGGAGTAACCTTCCCCGTGGTTTCATAAGTTAAAGTTAAGATCAACATAAGTCCGTACTCTTCAAAGACTACATGGGACGCTGCTCCGATGGTAAGTTGGGTTATGCTGTTAGGATAGACAAAATTATTTTAAAGACATTAATTACACTTCTGAAATGGATTAATGATAATCGGTCGAACGGTTAGTAAGGCATAAAAAGCCATTGACTTTTTAAGTACTTACATGACTAAAAATGACAATGATATATTGACTTTATATATATTTGTTTGATTGTGAGCGAAACAAAATGAGGAAACCACACCGTTCACATTCAGACAACTGAAATTTAACTATTAATGGGTAAGGTTAGTCTGCAAAGGTTCAGAGGTGGCTTGATGTAAGAACCTGATTTACCCAAATCGTAGTCATAGGCGCATCAAGGCTTACGCAAGAAGGATGATAATGATAAGTAGCAATGATGCAAGCTCCAACGACAAATCATTATGAGAAAAAGTAAATAAAATTAAGAGACAACCCTATTTCCGATGGTCCGTATCCGTCGCGTCGTATCGATAGTGCAGCGATTTTTTCGCCAAGACCATGATCGACGCGAGACCGCGCGATCCTGACGCACACCAACGCACAGGTGTGACACACACTGACGCATTGGTGTAACGCACACGGAGGCGTTTGTGTGACACTCTCACACCTGTGCACACATGTGCTTTGTTTTGTATGAATGGAAGTAGGTATTGATAGTTTGTGTAGATTTGGAGACCTAACTATAAGATATTAAAAATGACAAAGCTATATTGTAGTAGGTATAGTTAATGGGTGTCCAGACATATTGACAGCAGGCGGGTTGAAAAAACAGGAAATTGGAATAATAATAAGTTTGTTTGTAAATTCTTTATGCACAAAAAAAAACATAATATAATAAAGTATAACTAGAATTAAAAAGTAAGTACAATCGCAGTCTTATACCAATTGGGATTTGTTCGAGTCAATCGAATTACTATAGGAAAATCTAAAAACAAAAGAGCAGCGCAGTTAAAAATGATTGATCATTGAGGATGCGTTATAATACATAATTATTTCAAGCTTTTCAGAGCCAGGGCATCTCTGTAAAGAAAACCGCTGTTTTAGCTTGTGTACCTACTACACTACTAATAATTATAAGTAATCCGAATAAAGGACAATGTACAGTTTCAGTGGCAATCGTTTTAATTAATTTAATTGGTGCATCAATAAGAGATATCTGATGGTAATTAGACTGGCCATTAATTACATTATAATTACGGCACAAAGACGCCACCTGTCGGCGGCATGCAGTAACGATTGTATTGATCGATTCCGATTGAAATCCGATTGCTTTTGTATCGATTGTGCAAGTTTAAATAATAAGCTTCACCATTGGCCTCACTGGTATAGCGATTTAATTGCCTTGAAATTCATGAAAATTTCGAAATTCATGAAATCCTCTGACACCTTTAAGCATTTAACTTATTATTCGATCGAAACAATGTGTCACTAAGTAACACGTTATAATTTATGGTAATGTCAGAAGGCAAAATGTGGTTACAGTGAAGGAAATGTTGAGGATTTGGTTTCTAATAAGTAATTCAAGATGTATCAAATTTCTTACGATTCCTTCTTGCCCAGAATAAAATAAATAAAATAATTTATAAAAGCATTCATGTATCCGATTTAGCAACTTTCTATAACCACTTTTAGGTATATTCCTCATAAAGTATTAAACATTATAAGTACTAAATCAAACGTATTCACTTTTTCACACTCTATTCTTATTCATTAATGCTTTGAATAAAGCGTAAAAAGTCAAAGCTAGTGGGGGGTTGACATAAAGCGATCCCCGCAAAAAGTTACGATTTACAATTTAACATAAGCCGGTAAAAACACTTGGGCCCTGGATTGAAAGATTATGCGGTATACACGTAGTTTAGCCGCACATTCGACTTGCAATGACATTTATAGACTACAAAAATATCTAGGCAAAGGCATGACCAGTAAGATACAACAACTTTTAAAAAACATTTCTTTTACATACCTACCTACATATTTGAAAAGAAAAAAATAATAATCAAAATCAAGACCTAATGTGAAACAGAAAAACAAAAGAAGACGTCGGATAATAAGCTAATATTAAACTACTACTTACATGCTTGTAAGTAGTATTATCCAACATTTAACAAAGATAAAAGCCAAAAGGCGGCACATATAATGTTTGAAGTTAAACGACACTTTTGTTTAAACCTAGGAATATTTACCATAGACTATAATTAAATTAAAAATAAAAAGCGACTGACATTTCGCCCGCATCCTACGAATGAACAATAAAATCGAATGTATCGGGAACGGCACGACAAAGCGACTCGATGAAGTGCAAAAAACACCATAATTATTTCAGTCAAACAGTAATTTCGTGTCATTGTTCTTGAGAAATACCAATTATATACAATTACTCGTATATGACATTGTGCGTTTCATTTTATCGATACTAAATCGATGGATCATTGGCATCGCTCGCGCGCCGTGGCTCGGTCCCTTTGTGGAAGCAAAAAGTCGGACAATGAGTAGATTTGTCGTCAATGTATGCAAGAATTTTGGCAGGTTATGGCTTTCAGGTGTGAATGATGCCGTGGGACGCGATTTTCTTAGCACTGTTTACAAAAATATGGAAATAACTATTATCAGCAGTATCTCACATTTATACCGGTTGCTCGCTCATTGGGCTTCATGGCCTGGGATGCACTTATGACCACGATCTAAGGGACTGTCTCCTCGACTCTTCGACTCGAGGGGCAGGTTCCCCTGCTAACGCAGTTATCAACCTAGCTTGGATCATGGACTATTATGATATGATAATCTAATTTAAATGTACTTATCTATCTGTACTTCTATTTTAGAATTCCCACGGCAATGGGATTTTAACCCATTATAGGTAGTACCACTCGCTTAGGTTCTATACTTCAAATTGCAATTTAAATTATTGTAAGAAAATTCAAATTATTTCGTTTATCAGGATTTCTTTTTATAATTATTCGAAGGAGCATTAAATGCCTTTCAAAAGTTGTCGATAATAAAATCAACCTTGATCAAGTTTTTGGAAATTCCTTTTAATTGGCAATAACATTAACACACTGTAATTTTCAGGTTTTGACTGAACCTTTATGTACAATATAAAGGGTACAGAAGAGTATAATTCTGCCGCTTCTTCACACGTGCGCTATGAAAGCGGTAGTAGATTTAATCATATGTGAATTGTGTTGACGTCATGTGAAACCATGTAACCTATTTAGATAACAAATATATATTTCAAAAGTACTTAATTATTTGGAAGCTTTAATTAACAAGTCATACTTTTAGGCGGGGCTAAAAAGTATCTAATGTTTGTTACTTCTGAAGGTTTAGTTTGGTCTGTATTTGCGATAAATATCTTCAAAATAGTCTAATAGTTTTTGAGTTTATACATTACAAACATTTATATACTTTTTACAAATAAAATGAGTATTGAAAGAGGACTAAATAAATAAAGCTCGTTAATCACTCATCTATGTTTTAAAAACACTGCTAACTCTGTGCTTTATCGTATTTTTCACCGTTCATCTTGTACACAGATTACCGTGAAAATGGGCAAAAACGATGGGTATTCAATGAAAATATTTATCACCTTACATCGTTAATGGCAAGCGGAGACTTATTTATGTTTTCCTGTACCTGTTAAACTCTGTTACGATAAATCAGAAGATTCCGAAAAGATAAAAACTGACAAGCCAAAGAATGATTTCAGGTATCTTAAAAAATATATTTATTTTCCATTCTCAAAATGTAAACCCCACATTCTGTGCAGACTTTTACGCTTGCTAGAAAGAAACTTGAATCTTGAGACAAATGTAACTACTTTTAACCCATGACTGCGACAGTTGTTTGCGTTATGCCGTAAAATCATTATACATATGTATATATTATCACATCTACATCGCTTGCGGGGTTACAGAGTCAACAGCCTTGAAAAGTCTGAAAGGCCACGTTCAGCTGTATGGCTTAATGATGTGACTAAAATTGGAATAGTGACAGGTTGCTGGCCTATCACCTACAAGAGTAATCCCAAGTTTAAATTAAAGTAATTCCTAGAAATCAATACATATTTACACATTTAATTGAGACTGAATATACATAAGACTTAACTACCTACTTGTAAATTTTTCCTACTTAAAGCGTAAGGTCTCGTTATCATACAAATCTCATAATAAAAAGAAAAAAAGACAGATCTTTTTAAATCAACCGGAAAATTACCTATAATAAATCTTTGAAGTGGTTTGAAAAGAGGGTACATATTTCTAAGATTGTGTTTTATCCAAAGTTAAAAATTAAAATCTTAATAAGTAGGTATACAGTCATACCCACGTCTTTACTTTTTAAGAGGTAGACAGGGCTAAATGTCGTGAATAGGCTCAACAGGTTGTAAGCCCATCGCCTAAAACAAAAAGAAATCCCAAGTTTATAGTCATGATCGACTTTTACGATGTGCCAGAGCTGGCACACGCTATTCTTCACTATTTTTTCTTCGCTTTCAGCTCGGCATGGGAGATATAAACTAATGTTAGAAAGTATTATCAATACATAATCTTCTTTTAGGCGAAAGACTAGCAACCTGTCACTTTTTGAATTTCAATTCTATCATTAAGCCAAACAGCTGAACGTGGCCTATCAGTATTTTTGAGACTGTTGGCTCTGTTTACACCGCAAGGGATATAGACGTAATTATATGTATGTATCAGTACATACATAATATCAATGGGTCTACACCGCGAGATATCATTAAATTGTCAGCGACAAGCAAAGCGTAGGCGCGAGATTTATAAGGCGTCAATAGACGACAGAATAGTATAAAATAGTCTTAAATCCATCGCACTGCCACGAACCTGTCGCAGGGTCCGTAGGGCTGTCCAAAACCAGTCGGAAAGTATTTAAACTTTAATGTTACTTTTCATTAATTAATATGTATGTAGTACCTACCTACAGTCTATAAAGTTTTAATATTTACGTTCCAAAAAGTTCTCATATGTTTAAATCGGTGGCACAAACTTTATCAATTTGTTATAAACCTTATTGATTGCGATGGTTTTATGACTATTAAATCGCGCTTTGTAAGCTCGGAATTTCATCTATACAACTATGTCATTAGTTTCATTACCAAATCTACATACTTAAACAATTATTTATTATGAATTTACAACCTAAACTTGAAGTTTAACTTAAGTGCTACCTTTCAAAAGCAATGTAAGTACGTGTATAATTCTTACAATATTCAAGCATAATTTAAATTTTCAATGAAAGCAGAGCGGTTTTTTTTTTCTAAAATTCATAAATAAATAATTAAGTAAGTATTAAAAATTAGCCAAAAATAATCGTACAAGAAGAAGAAATGTAGCAACCCTGATCACATTACGCTCGCGTTTTTACATCGAACCGCGAATTCATCGCATACATTGTCTTAGTATGGACAAAATAAGTGAGTCGGAACTATACGTAAGAAGCCGTTTCTCCACTCGTCCCTTAGACCTTTGATGTGCCCCTCTATCAACCTAAAATCAGCTTTAAATTAGCTATGTTTAAGTCTTAAACTGCATGTGAAAAAATAATGAAACGTCAGGTTTAAATTTAAGGTAAATATGAGCCTTAAAACATGTAAATAGAGTTGATTGTGAAGTTTCAAGCGTCGTATTTAAACGAAATTCAATATGTTCGATACAAAAACTGTGTGATGATGGAGAAGTAAGCAGAAACTTATTAAGCGGCTTTGACGAAGATGCCAATTGTCGATCGTCTTATTGTGCCATTTTATTTATAGGATTTTTGTCTGGATCCCGGATTTTCGGTTCCCGATGCGAGTTTTTACGGGACAGGTGATCCGCGGAATGTATCGAAATCAAAGTCGAACGAAAATAAGTGCCTTTTATTGACTCTTTTTGTCGTACTTTTAATATTCCGATTCGCATTGAAATTTATGCCGATATTTTTTAAAGATCAAGAGTACCTATACCGATGAAATTACATAAAGAAGCTAGAAAAGTTTGAAGGAATCGTGTCAATTGGAAAGACGAAAGCATTTAGTCTCCGATAACCACACCGGGAAAGAGGCGTTTTAGTGTGCATTTGGATATTTTTAAAAAAAACATCGTTTGAGTATCATAATAGTATTTCCAAAATTGAAACCAAAAGCCCAGCCTGTTGCCTAAAAAGAAACCCAAGGTACATGCATTCATCTATACGAGGCAAGACATATTACAACAGACAAGACAGAGTTAGCCTCAAAGTAAGTTTGAGACTTGTATTACTGCTATATTTACTACTATATTTCAATAATAAATAAGTATTTATTCTTAATGACGTGACCGCTAGATGTCATAATGCACGTCGCAGACAGCGCGCAGTATTCCGGATTAGTTTTGATTTACGACGGGCCCCGGGCGCGGAATGCGCCGCAAATGTCTTTATGCCATTACTTCCCTACTACGAGATAGCTATTTGGTGGGGCCACGAAATTTGAGTGGCTTCACTTGCGTACAGATAAAACCCGGACAACAGATTAGACATTTTTAATAGATAGGATTTTGTTATGTTCATTTTGAAAAAAAATTGTATTTTTTTTTCGAAACATAAACTGGGATTTTCCGCGCAATCAAAATACTTATAAAGAATACTGCAAGATTTGTTTTCATTAAATAAAATCTTCATAAACCATTGAAAAAATGGAAGTTGCTTCAACACCAATTTAATTTTTTTGTGATTTATGAATTAAATGTACTCCCAAAGATAAATCTGTCTGTACGAAATTATATCCAAATTGGTCCAAAAATACATAAATTCAAAAATGCACATTTTATCTTTGCAGTACCTACCTATAAAGTATGCATTTATTGATGTAAGATTTAGATTAAGACATGTGTATTATTTTCAGTCAGAGTCAGAGCGTCGGTGGTCGAATCGTTAAGGTGCCCGCTTAAAAGCGTGAAGCGCATAAAAAGCACAACTTCAAATCCCACCTCGGCCATGTAAGAATAACTGTGTAACCATGATCGATCCAATACGGGTTGAGTTCTCCTAAAAGATTGCTGAGGGCAGATGGGAGTCGCTACGTGTATAAACCTGACTCAAAAAAATCAGGTCATAGGCCTGCCTTGGCCTCTTCTCCAGAGTGGTGAGGATGCAACCGGGACAAAAGCCAGGAAGAAGAAGAATATTAGTTATTTTCTCTGTTTTCCTAGCCAACCACGATGTCCAAGCACACGTCACGATCCCAATAGTAAAGTACTTAGCGTCGTCTTTTTAATATCTATCCCCAAAAAACTGCCCACTGTCCCCTAAGACAAAAAACAATTTGTTTCACGCACAGTTGTTTCTTTTTTTTTTTGGAATTAATTTTGTCCACTTTTTTCATTACTCTTTATTTAGGTCTTTCACAAAAATGAAGAAATTGATCGACTGACATATCAACGCACAGCCCATAATCCTGAGACTAGGAATTTGAAATACGCACAAAAAAATGATTTCTCGAAATTCAAGTGGGAAAGGAAAATTTACGAGGTATTTTATTAATATTTCATTTGCATGAAATGGGACCACTCTATGGTTTCAATTACTCACTGTTTTTCAGATAGGTACGGCAGGCTCAAAACTGGTTGCAAATTATCGTCACGAGTGCAACTGTTTGATGCACCATGCATTCTAGTTTCTTATTCTTATTGATTTTAGGTATATATTGTATACCTAACAACGCCTATTCATCTTCGTTTCACAATTCACATCCTTAAATTTATCAAGTAAATTGAAAATCGTACAATTTACCGAAACATCGCGTTGAACTGATTTTCCTAAAGTCTTACATGCTGGGTGATCAAGCAGGTATGCCGGTCACGCACTCAGGTGAATATGGGGAGGTTGTTTTTTATTTCATTACCACCCCCACCCCACCCTAAGTAGGTGATAGTGCCGTAATACGATAAGAAATGGAAGGCGTATCTACAATTCGGTGAGCGAAAAAGTACACTAATAAGTATGAATGGGGAAGTAAAGAATATATCGTAAGTTAAACAGCCATACAGATAAGTAATGACAAGACAATAAAACCTAAATAAAAATATAGTACCTAAATAAAATCCAATCAATCCACTTTTTTAAGCTTCGCATACTCTCTTCATTGAATGATGAAGAATGAATATAGAAGGCAACGCAAACGACCGGCGTAGGAAGCTAAAATTTGAAATGTGTAAATAGTTTTCACGGGAACAAGATAGCGAATAAACGGTAAAAGCTATAATACCTACTTTAATTTTATCAATTTTGAATTTGAAATAATAAAGTATTTAAATAAAGAAATTATGTTTCTAAAAACACTTAAAAATAATATTTAAATTGTAATAAAACAGCTATAATAATGTATTCACCTTGGGCGTTAGAACGTTTTATTAGAAACTCCTAACATCTAAAATGAAATCATAAAAATACTTTGTTACTTCTCCGACTAAACATTTTCAATATCAAAACTGAATTGAAGAACAAATACTGAACAATATTTTAACGGCACCTGAACTGAAAGATATATCTCCGAAATACCAAAACCTGCCGGTCACGTTTGGTGTTGCCCCGGAATGCCCCGTTTTGCCCCGTTTCCCCGGGATCGATGCCCGCGCGTGACTTCGAGTTTATGGCCGCCTAAAATATATCCTGGTCTTCGGTAGTTTTACGGTTGAAGTAATGGTTAATTGACAAGTTTTAATGTGCGGGACGTGTACGTATAGTAAAGTCTGGTTAGAAAGAGCATCTTAGAATTTTAATTGGTTTAGATTCGTCGATAAAAACTTCTTAAGGCATGACAAATTTGTTGACAAGCTCAGCATGCGTTTATAAGCTATCAGTGTCTTTCGATCTTGTGTAAAATGTAAGAAAAAATAGCCTTAGTATTATTGACCTAAGTTATGTTAGTAAATGTATTTATATCGAAACCTTAACCACTGACCTAAACCACTGGCAAAACGACTGACAATCACTGATCCGATTTTTTGTGTAAATATATCAAGTTTAATATTTCAAGATCAAGCAAAGGCAACTCTTCTGGAAATTCCCACGATAACGGAATTTCAATTTAACGCGGTCATAGTGTGGCCAAAAACTGTAAACAAATAGATAAGGCTACTCACATACCACCCAAACACCCGTTACCTATCCAAAGTTCTCGTCAGCACTTCAAAATTCGTGCTAATTATCCGCCCAAAGCCGCACGGGCGGCATTCACGGCACGTGCCCGCTACGTGGGCGCCGCAGATATTGCCAAAATATAGCTATAGCTACGGCACTGTAGTGCTGGCTTTAATTTGAATATGCCCGGATTTTATGGTAATGCGGTTACGTGAATTTAAAGGTATTTTTGAATTTTCTAATTCGTCTTACTGGCCAGGATTTTATGAAAAAAGAGGTGTAAAATTTTTAAATTTTATTATTAATTGAATGAAAAATGAAAATGATAACATAATTAATAATGGAATTTCCTTATTTGTCTTAGTGACCAGGATTGTCTGAAATAGCTATTTAAAATGAAATTTAGGAAGTTAGTAGGTATATTCATAATATTATAATGTAGGAAACCTGTAATTGGAATCAAAATATGTAAGTGGTGAATTGATTTCTTTATCAGATTTTTTCTATATTTTTATTAATTCATAAAACTTTACCAAAAACAGTTTTAAGCTTGAGAATATCCGCGAACCCACCCGATGCAAGTCACGTCGCTCAATGCGCTCATCTCCTGAATTACTTGTAGGTACTCTGCAGTTCTCTCTGAACTTGTCATATTAAACTAGGAACTGTTTGGATAAAATAAAGAAAACTTTAAATCTTAAGCCTTCTTTGACCTGTTTGATCTTCAATATTCTCCAAAATGCTCGTTATAATTTTGTTAGAATCCAGTTGTACCGCCCAACTTTTACAACGATGTCTTTCCACCTCATATTCCTAGTTACGAAAATAAAGTTTTTAAACTGGAAAGGTTTGGTTGTTGGTTCCTGTTTTCTTACTGTTTCAGAAATGTTTACAAAACAAAAACCATCAGAATCATTCCAGATCTCATTACCCGTAACATCGACTTCTGAAGATCCGCACATTCGCTGTGTGCGCGCGCATTCCCATGCGAGTCACGTCCGCGAACGTGCGCCCTCGTGTCGCTGAATTACTTGATACGTAGAGAGGTTCTGAAGACGTCATGCTAGCCTGATAGGTATAGAAGTTGGAAAACTTAACTACTTATAATCGATGCAAACTTGAAAGTAAAATGAGTTTCTAAAAATGTACGACACTCGCCTACGTACCTTTTGTGGGTACTAACACACACGATAAATGTAATTTAAGTTATCATGAAAAATTTAGCTAACTGGACTGACATTACTATTCCTACCTCTATACCTAGCCAGAACTCTGAGAATACAATTAGACATAGGGTTAAGCCCCCATTTGGTCGTGAGAATATTTTTATGGAGCATCAGGAATGTCATCGCTCCTGCATCCCCCGACTGAGCATGATTTAATGCACTGTTTATTATGAATTAATTGCAAGCGAATGAACTATAAATCTTTCAGACTTCATTCTGAATTTAAAAGCGCCCATAAATTTTGTTTTTAATATGCTGATTTCTGATTTCTTATTAATAAAATACATAAAAAAAACAGTCACAAAAATTGTGTGTGTATCTATAAGTACTAACTATGAGTACTTACTTACTACTTACTAAAAAAAATTAGAGAAATCCTCAGTAATTGCAATAATATAAGATTACCATGCAATTTCCATGGAAGTTACTAAGCAATTTATTGCTTCCAACCAGGGTACGAAAAGCATTTTGTTAAAAATAATGAGCGCTTAACTCCGGCACCACTGTTGGCACAAAGACAGACAGAACTTTCAGAGTTATCACTCCTGAAGCCATTTCATTATGTAACAAATAAGTACAGTATGGTTCCCAGCACTTTAAAATGTCCTACTCTTCATTTCATTCAAGTCTTTTCCATGGATGTCGTAAAAGACAAATAAGGAAAGTCAAAAACATTTAGTCCTATATACCTACAGCTGAAAGTGGCTTTGTACTGACTCTGTCTACCCCAGCAAGGGATATAGACGTGATTGTACCTAGTATGTATGCAAATAACTTATTGTATTGTTTAAATTACTTGTTGTAGTCTATTGTTTTGTTTATTTTACTTTAGCCATCTGTGTCTATAGCCATTAGTATGGTCTTCAGTGTGTTTAAGCTTTAAATCAACAAATACATACCTATAATTACAACTATTGTCTTGCAGTGTTTTTGTAAGAGGTGCTATTATTTTATAGTTTGCCATCAGGGGATGTAGCTCAGTGGTAGAGCGTTCGCTTTGCATGTGAAAGGCCCCGGGTTCGATCCCCGGCATCTCCAATTTTTTTAATAGTTTTCTTTAAACGATTAAAGATTTTAAGCCTTGAGTGATGCCCTGATAAGAACAAGTACCAAATTCCTCATTACATTTCCCATAACTTTTAAGAAATTCTTATGACCTCAAGAGATGAGATTTTAATTAGGAACCACCTTTTTCGCGAATACCTACCGGTATATTCGCCGGTACCGGTATATACCGGTATTTCGCAAATTTTTCTCGATTCCTCCCGAATCCAATAAAGAAATGCAAATGAGATTTGAGAGTTATTGCCTCTAGTCGGGGATGAATAGCGTCGGCTTAGTCGATAAAATTATCTTTGCATTTATGCCACTGTCTAAATGCTTAGGCGGCCAGTGTTAGATGTTGACACGGTCTCAGTGAGTTGGAATCTTAATTATTTTTTTATCTGTAACATCTTCTTACTTTTTTTTCTACTTCTCATCTTTGGACGCAACCAGTATGTACCTAACCGCTTTGGAAGTCCACTTTCCTTTTTTTTCTGCACTATTGTGTTTTCGCAAAATATCTATTGATTTGTACTTCAGTATTTCTCAGAAAAAATGTATTTTTACCTGAATAAAGGGCATAAGGTTACCCGTTAGAATAATATTTAATTCGGAGGACCATTTTTATTGTACAAAATTTTTAGTACCTTAAGTATTTGAGTATAATAAAATTAATACCACCTGGTTAAAGTAACTGTTTACTTATTGCACCTAAAAACATCAGGCACCTATGTAACTTGTTTTTAAATGATGTGGAGATCATGTCACAAGTCGATAAGTACCTAATGCAATAAAACGCACCTAAAACAAACATGAAACACGTAATTATATTTTAGCGTTTCCACCTCAGGTCGCCTGTAAAAAAGTTTTTATAGCTAATTCCCAGCCGGCCGTTACGCATCCACTCTTATTTCGAACTTTTACAGCCACCGATGTCAATTTGCTTGTAAATGAACTTCTACGTTTGTTTTACCATTTAATATGGCCGTTGGCTTGGAGAGTTGGCTTGGATACATTTTATGATTAACAAAATAATTGATTCACTGATCTTTATATAATTATAAATAATCTTTCTATATTTAAGTATTTATGTTTTACTGTTTTACATTTGTTTGTTTATAAGTGTAACTTGAAAAATATGAATTAATAAGAAATCCTTTTTTTAAAGCTGAACTAGGAGACATCCATTTTGATTCAATCAGATGATTGGCGATACATCAGGTTTGCCTCGCCATATATCCAGGTAACACACCTCTTGCCCATTAAGCTGAATCTTTGATGTTAAATGCCCGCCTGCCAATCTTGGAGACGCATAGGTGGAGTTCAAGATATGTGGAGTGTTTGTGCGAATATATTGACCATTATGTTTTTCTTAGTTGGATTGTTTTCCTTAGTTTTAATTTCGGATTGTTTTTTTTTTCTGATCAAACTACCTACTTTGTTTTTAAGTATAATTAAATGTTTTTTTTTATAATAAGTCTATGTTGCAGTGGAACCTAAACATGTAGGGACAGAACTGCTTAATAGAAATGACTGTGTTACGTTACGAGAAGCCAAAATAATATAGAAGCCACAAAAAGTTAAACCATTTAAAACTGGTTGTATACATATATTTCTAACTTTACATTGAAACCGAAAAAGGATAAACTGAAACATTTTTCACAGCGACGAAATTTATGAGCATACAATTGAATTTCGCGCTTGATTTGAGCGGGCCGCTTGAAAAATCTATTCGACTCTCAAATTCTGAACGCATCTGTCAAATAATGGCGGGAAAACATAGAGCAGTGTTGCCCGCTTAGGCGAAGGGTCGCCATATGTCAAATGGGAAATAGTTATTTATGGGCACCATTCACAAATTGCATTCATGGTCGAATTGATATATTGGAATGTTTTATATGTAAATGTGAACCTAAGATGAATAGCTGCCCCAGAAACTGATACCGGATGATTTAGTTATACGAAGAGTGTTGGCCAAGATCTATATTGGATAACACTCAAGCTTATTCCCATTCATTCAATGAAATATGTGTAAGTTTGTATGTACTAAAGCTTTTATTCTAGCCTACCAACTCTGGTTAAGTAGCTACGAGTAAAATTACGGGAGCGCTTACATAATTTTAATATGTTGATGCCTATCTAGACATTGAAGTTGCATAAAAGTTTGTTGAGTAACTAATAACAATAACAGCCATATGATCATGCTATAGTCATGAAGTTATCAATTTCATTTTGAGCTGTTTGTTACAAAGCTTGAGGCTTGCTAAAAAAGCATGTAAGCCATACTAATACCTCTCTGGAGAACTTTATTTTAATTTAGTATTCATGACATAACCCAAAATTTCCCTCACCGTGAGCATCGGTTGTCAATCAGGGTTCTTATAAAAACCAGAGTCATTGATATATAGAAAAATAGACATTGATACATAGCCCCGTAGGTTTAATCATTTTAAATAATTGGATACCTGGGGTAAGTATTTAGCCGTTCGACCACCGACGCTCAAACATTAGCAAAGTTGAATAGAAATATCAAGTCACGTTTGCAATACATAAGTAAGTAGTATAGTAGTCAGTTTCAGTCCTAGGCATTGTAAATCATTTACCTTGTTCTCCTAGGAGGTCGATTTCGTGAACGCCAGTGTACCCCGCACGCAAGAACACGACCTAATCCGCTATTCACGATATAAATGACAATACAAAACAAATGTGTCTTGATTTCGCATGATTTCCAATGCTTATTCTTGTTTAGCATTGTTATTTCGTAACTATTTATTATTAGTTGCTTTTCAGCTTAAATATCTTGGGTCATAAGATAATAAAGTGTAGGTACCTACCAATTTTGAAAACTGCACACTATAACCGTTAAGATACAGCAAACTAATTTTATAGCTATGTACGTGAATATTTATTTTTTTAAGAAGATACTATATAAGCTGAAACAATTCATAATATTTCTAAGTAGTTTATTTTTAATGATTAAGTAACATCTGACACACATTAGTGTCTTTCTATACTGTTAATCCAATCAGTTAAGCCTTTCAACCTTGCAAGTAATAAATTCCCAGAAAGCAAGAAGAATCGCATTCGCACTTATATACACCATCGTAAACACAGAACAGAATTACTCACGGTTTTTTGGAAATTGAATAAACCCACAGAAGTGCAGCTCAACTGATAAGTTTCAGACCGATTTGGTCAGTTTGAAAGGCGATTCGGTATTTAATTTTTAAATCTGAATCATTATAATTGTCTCAGGTTCCTTTCTAGGAGGCGCGTATCTAATCTAGACAGGTCATACCACATTTCCAATTTTTGTATTTACCGCCATGGAGTCACGCGCTCCTTGTGTTGCCGCTTTATTTGGGCTACTTTTTAGTAGCTTGCTGTGACTAAAATAATACCTCTCTCAACATAGCCTACGTAGTAGCTAAGTTATATTATTTTTAAAAGCATATTTAGTTTCATTGATAATTTTATTTATAACCCTTTTGTTTGAAATACTGTTGTAATAAATGTTGATAATGCGTTCTGTTCATATTATTTATATCTACATTACATAGTTACTAATTTAATTTTTTTTCTGTACATTTTTCAATGTGTAGTAGATCTTTTATCTAAGACATGGTAACACGAAAAGTGACATATTGGTAATTACATTTTATGCCAAACAAAACAAAGTTAACAAATAGTAACATTCCATTCTAGTGGTTATTTTTTTGGTCGATATTAGAAAAAACATTTGTGTAAATAAACCTCAAACTCAAGAACATTTAACCTCATCAAAGAGGTTAAAAATTTATGATGGATTTTACGGACAAAGTAGTGTTAATAACTGGTGCAAGTTCCGGTATTGGTGCAGCTGCAGCTATTTATTTCTCTAAACAGTCTGCAAAATTATCCTTGGTCGGCCGTAAGGAAAATAATTTAAGAAAAATTGCTTTATATTGTGAAAAGTCTAAGGGCAATAAACCTTTGGCAATTACAGCTGATCTTACCGACGACGGAGACATAAAACGAGTTATAGACGAAACTATTGATCATTACGGAAAACTAGATGTCCTTGTAAATAACGCCGGTATAATTGGTATGGGTGGAATCAAGAATACAACAATGGAAACATACGACAATATCATGGCTACAAACTTGAGGTCTGTCTTTCATTTGACTATGCTAGCTACCCCCCATTTGATAGCAACCAAAGGCTGTATAGTTAACACATCTTGTATTGCAAGTAAAAAGCCAAGTACTATGTCACTTTGTTACAATATGTCGAAGGCAGCATTGGACCAATTTACCAAATGCATCGCTTTGGAGCTAGCACCAGACGGCGTAAGAGTTAACTCAATCAACCCTGGCTTTGTTAAGACTAATCTACTGAAAGATATAGGCTTGAGTGAAGAACAATTGGAATTATTCATAAAGAATGTTGTTGGAAACATGCCTCTAAAGAAAGCAGTGGAGAGTGATGAAGTTGCTGCTTTGATTGGCTTTTTAGCAAGCAATAATGCGAAGAGTATAACTGGCTCCTGTTATATTGTTGATGGAGGCAGTATCCTACGTTAAATTAAGTCAGTCAGCATTAATTTGTTCACTCGAAAATATGTATAATTTTATTAGCTATTACACAATTGTATCATATTTAGTAATCTTAGGAAACATTTGAAAAATAGTGCCAGAAATATGTAAATGTTCTTCAATTCAAGTTACAATAAAAATCTAGTCATGAACAAATATTTTAATTCAATAGATTTTTTTTATAACTAAGTTGCTCCCTAGGATAAAATGTAAAAATTAAATAACATAAAACAAAAACTGCTTTTAAAAAGTCACCAAAAAAGTACAACAAAAGACTTTCCATCTCTATATGGCAATATCTACGTAGCGAATCTGATAGGTAACTAGTTTTTGCTGAATTCCAATGAAATATTCAGTAGCTCGTAAGACCAGAATGATTCCGCCGTCAATCTGATCAACGAACAAAGATTAAGTACACAGACCTAAATGGCACGTGCTATTTGAGGTCTAAGACTAAGAGCAAATAAAGGTTTTAGATAGCTGCCGTACCGGCGGAACATAAAAAGTAGCTAGGGAACCATCAACTATGATGAAAAACATTGTCGTTTGGAATTTAGGTACTCCATCTGAAAATAAATCCTCTTGGCATCTTGACAGAGACATGTTCAGTAAATATAGTCAATTTCGTCCCTATGTCGAGAAAAAAAAACATTAAAATATCTACTTATTTAGGTTTTGTTTAAAGTCGTATCTATTAGCTACATATATTATAATTACCATGCGCATACGCAAACGTCGCAAAAGCAAAACACATTTCTTTAACAGTATCATAGCTAATTAAAATACCTCGCAGTCACATACCTTATTAGGTTCAGAAATTAAAAACAAATTAAGTGTAAAAACATGATGAACGTAAGTAGGTCCTGCATAGGTTCCTATCCACACCGCAGATCTTACTGAAGACTCGTTAAAACGCGCATAATGTGCATTAATTGTTACACATCAATAAATATGCTTATCTTTACGACTCAAAGAGTTAATTTCAAACCATACTAAAACTTTGTTACATGGTTAACATGTTATCCAGATTGGATTCTCGTGTTTTTACAATATTATGTGAGAACGAACATAGATAGTATATAGTAGACGAAATTTATGAGCATACAATTGAATTTCGCGCTTGATTTGAGCGGGCCGCTTGAAAAATCTATTCGACTCTCAAATTCTGAACGCATCTGTCAAATAATGGCGGGAAAACATAGAGCAGTGTTGCCCGCTTAGGCGAAGGGTCGCCATATGTCAAATGGGAAATAGTTATTTATGGGCACCATTCACAAATTGCATTCATGGTCGAATTGATATATTGGAATGTTTTATATGTAAATGTGAACCTAAGATGAATAGCTGCCCCAGAAACTGATACCGGATGATTTAGTTATACGAAGAGTGTTGGCCAAGATCTATATTGGATAACACTCAAGCTTATTCCCATTCATTCAATGAAATATGTGTAAGTTTGTATGTACTAAAGCTTTTATTCTAGCCTACCAACTCTGGTTAAGTAGCTACGAGTAAAATTACGGGAGCGCTTACATAATTTTAATATGTTGATGCCTATCTAGACATTGAAGTTGCATAAAAGTTTGTTGAGTAACTAATAACAATAACAGCCATATGATCATGCTATAGTCATGAAGTTATCAATTTCATTTTGAGCTGTTTGTTACAAAGCTTGAGGCTTGCTAAAAAAGCATGTAAGCCATACTAATACCTCTCTGGAGAACTTTATTTTAATTTAGTATTCATGACATAACCCAAAATTTCCCTCACCGTGAGCATCGGTTGTCAATCAGGGTTCTTATAAAAACCAGAGTCATTGATATATAGAAAAATAGACATTGATACATAGCCCCGTAGGTTTAATCATTTTAAATAATTGGATACCTGGGGTAAGTATTTAGCCGTTCGACCACCGACGCTCAAACATTAGCAAAGTTGAATAGAAATATCAAGTCACGTTTGCAATACATAAGTAAGTAGTATAGTAGTCAGTTTCAGTCCTAGGCATTGTAAATCATTTACCTTGTTCTCCTAGGAGGTCGATTTCGTGAACGCCAGTGTACCCCGCACGCAAGAACACGACCTAATCCGCTATTCACGATATAAATGACAATACAAAACAAATGTGTCTTGATTTCGCATGATTTCCAATGCTTATTCTTGTTTAGCATTGTTATTTCGTAACTATTTATTATTAGTTGCTTTTCAGCTTAAATATCTTGGGTCATAAGATAATAAAGTGTAGGTACCTACCAATTTTGAAAACTGCACACTATAACCGTTAAGATACAGCAAACTAATTTTATAGCTATGTACGTGAATATTTATTTTTTTAAGAAGATACTATATAAGCTGAAACAATTCATAATATTTCTAAGTAGTTTATTTTTAATGATTAAGTAACATCTGACACACATTAGTGTCTTTCTATACTGTTAATCCAATCAGTTAAGCCTTTCAACCTTGCAAGTAATAAATTCCCAGAAAGCAAGAAGAATCGCATTCGCACTTATATACACCATCGTAAACACAGAACAGAATTACTCACGGTTTTTTGGAAATTGAATAAACCCACAGAAGTGCAGCTCAACTGATAAGTTTCAGACCGATTTGGTCAGTTTGAAAGGCGATTCGGTATTTAATTTTTAAATCTGAATCATTATAATTGTCTCAGGTTCCTTTCTAGGAGGCGCGTATCTAATCTAGACAGGTCATACCACATTTCCAATTTTTGTATTTACCGCCATGGAGTCACGCGCTCCTTGTGTTGCCGCTTTATTTGGGCTACTTTTTAGTAGCTTGCTGTGACTAAAATAATACCTCTCTCAACATAGCCTACGTAGTAGCTAAGTTATATTATTTTTAAAAGCATATTTAGTTTCATTGATAATTTTATTTATAACCCTTTTGTTTGAAATACTGTTGTAATAAATGTTGATAATGCGTTCTGTTCATATTATTTATATCTACATTACATAGTTACTAATTTAATTTTTTTTCTGTACATTTTTCAATGTGTAGTAGATCTTTTATCTAAGACATGGTAACACGAAAAGTGACATATTGGTAATTACCAGGGGGGTGACACTCCATAGTAACTTGACGTTTCGGAAAGATAGAGGTGCCCTCTGGACGTTGTCCCCAAACTAGTATCGAAAGGGATGCCCACAGTAAATCGTTGAGTTTCGAAACTCGATTCCTTCATCATCGATTTACAAACAAAATAATTTTTGGTTGCTTTTCTGCTGTATTAAATATAAATAAAATAAATAAAATAATTTAAACATAATATATATATCACAATAATATAAATTTGATGTTTTATTTCTAAGAATATGACTAAACAAAAAATAAACAAATCGATTTTTTATAACTGTAATCGAGTTGATCTCGAGCATAACATGGGGGATGTCCCTAAAGTGTTCACAAAATGGCTACTGTTCTGTGCGTATGCGCTTTTCAATAGTATTTTTGTGTATTCTTCATTTATTTCGTTTTTTTAACTCCGGTAAGAGCGTCAAGTCGAGCCCTCAGTGTTCCTTCGCCTTACCGTCGAGAATTTCCGAGAGGTTTTGTGTTAGTGCTAAAACTAAATAACGATAGGACGTTTGCGATAAAGACGCTTTTCATTTATTTTTAGTGTTTTTCTAGTGTATTTCAATATGCCTAGACTCTGTGCATTTGGGTGTTCGTCCAAGGGTAAGTTCAAACACACATTAGACAAGATTTGTGCATTACCTGTCCCAAACCAAAAACAAGTTCTATGTACATGTTATCTTTTTACGCTATACCTGCTATGAAATTTAGAAGATTGATAACCATTATTATAACCATAATAAAACCCAGAGCACAAAGGGTACTTACTTCTTAGTTTTTGTCACACAATATTAGTTGATGAGTTAGGTTACTTATAAAAATTTATGAAAAAAAAGTTTCTGTGTTCTCGTTTCAGTCAAATGTACAAATGTTATTCAATGATGATATTATAATAACCAATCACTGTTTAATATTTTCAGGTACAATAATGCATCGTTTTCCAGATGCAAAAAAATATCCTGATCGTTTCAAGGCATGGGTCACTCTGGTTGGTGGAAAACTTGTAACGGAAACTGATTTTGAGCATTTTAAGAAGAAGATGGTTTGCGATAAACACTTCACGCAAAACGACAAAAACAGGAACCATCGCTTAAACAATTCAGCAATACCTTCACTTTATTTATCGGGTCAGTTTCAACTCAATTATAATGTACTTTGATATTTCTAGTTCTAAAATGATAAAGAGAATCCGATCATCTATTTGAGACCATTTAATCCATTCCGAATTCAGATTACAAGATCGGAGCAAGTGCTTAATTTGTTTCTTTTACTTTTTAGGGACACCAATGAATGAGAGTGAAAGTGCAAGTGATCAAGTTACTGTAGAAGAGACAACACCCACACTTTGCAGTACTACTACTCATAGCGAAATATTGTTACCTGATAACATAGGTAATAAATTAATATAAGTTGTATATATATTTATTAAATAGTTTATTTTTTTAATATTACAACCATTTAATTATGTTTTCAGGCTCCCGCCATCAATTTTCTATAGCGGAGTATGTTCAAACAGAACACAATTATAGTGTTATCAGCAAAAGTAGAGATGACTCCAGAAAAGGTATGTAATATGATTTATATATTTTTACATCTTTTATAATAGTTCCATGTTTATCATCAAGTCACGCAAGTTATATTTGATTTAATTCAAATATTTATTCTGAAAAAAGGCAATGACAGGCTCTTTTCAATGTTCAATTGAAAAAAAAAAAATTGAATAAAATATACACAGTCAAATCACACAAATTCAGTAAGCCCCAATGTAAGTTCGAGACTTGTGTTATGGGATTCTAACTCAACAATACTATATTTCATAACATATACATATAAAAATACCCATCCAAGACCTAGATCAATCAGATCAAGTTCATTTTCCATCATTGCCCGACCATGATTCCGTTACGCCATGGAGGTCGTCGAATTTTTTTATCTAATGTATATGATTTGTCAAAGCTTTAAACTACTAGAATTTTGAACGAGACTAAGACTTTAATTTTAACACATTGGTTCTTTTCAGTACCATTGAAGGAATCTGTTCGACGAACTTCAAAAGTTTTTCAAAAAGACATCCGTATGCTGCGCTTGGAAATATCACGCTTGCGTAAGAAAACAACAACTTTCAAGGCGAGATTGGCTAATGCAGAAAAACTTGCTGAGAACACTGCATTTCAACAAGTGGCAGAAAAAATGTCGTCAACATCGCAACTATTTATGCATATGCAATTGCAAAATGTTAAAAAATCAAAAGGAAGGCGTTTCACTATTGAAGAAAAAGTTCTATGTTTGTCATTGTTTAAAAAGAGTCCGAAATGCTATAAACTTTTACATAAATATTTTACTTTGCCATCCATAAAGGCTATGCAACGATTAATTAGCCAAATAAAAGTATGTCCGGGGATCAACCCCATAATTTTTAAAAAACTCAAAGCTACTGTACTGGATATACCAGTAAATGACCGTCTTTGCAGTTTAATTTTCGATGAGATGTCATTAACACCACAAGTGTCGTATGATGCACACAAAGATAGTTTGGAAGGGTTTTCCACTAATAAGACGACTGAATTCGCTGACCATGCTCTGGTATTCATGATTAAGGGCATCAAAAGTAATTTTAAACAACCAGTTGCGTATTATTTTACGACAAAATTAAATAAATTAGAATTAAAAACTGTTATTAAAGAGGTAATTATCAATTGCCAAAATGCAGGCTTAATTGTAATAAATACCGTATGTGACCAAAGCACAGTTAATGTAAGTGCAATATCAGACATGGTTAGTGATACAAAAGCTTTATTTTTAAAAAATGGTAAAGAGTGGCGCCATGACGTTATACGCGTTAATAAACGGAACATTATACCACTATATGATGTCCCTCACCTAATTAAAGGTATTCGAAACAATTTATTAAATAAAGACATGTCATATGAAGTGGATAATGAAATATATGTAGTAAAGTGGGAGTATTTTCAAAAATTATATGCAGCAGACACTTCTTATGGGGAATTGAGGTTATTAGATAAAATTACGGAAGAGCACATTAACCCAGAAAAAATAAATAAAATGCGGGTAAAATGCGCAACACAAATATTTAGCCACAGCGTTGCTGTGGCTGCAGAACATTTAACCGGTAGGGGCAATTTGCCGATTGAATGTAAGCAATTAATTAAAATTACCTTATTATTGGACAATTTGTTTGACAGCCTTAATGTAAACTCTTTTAATCCTATTAATGGTAAAAAATATAAAGGTGCTGTCAGGCGAAATTCTTGTCATCACCAATTGTGGAGAAATGCAAAACAAATTTTGAAGACTATTAGATTTAGAGAAAAGAAATTTGTTGGAAACAAAATTAGATTGACTGAAAAAGTGGTACCATCTGTCACAAATTTTATAAAAACGATTGAGGGCATGGAAGCAATTTGGGATGTTTTGTCTAAAAAGTATGGTTTTGATACATTGTTTACTCGTAATTTTAATCAGGACCCAGCAGAAAACTTTTTTGGGAATGTCAGAAGTTTCGGAGGAAGAAATAATGCTCCTAATTCAGTTGCCTTTCAAGGAGCATTTAAGGCGCTTTTATTAAATAATTATAACTCTCCTCATTCTAATCGATCTAACTGTGAAGAAGACAATAACAAATGTCTGCAGTCATTACATTTTTTTTTAGATAAAGAAATCATTGAAACTTCTGATGTTCCTACTCATGAAGGAAATGTATTTTGTAATGAAGATATTTTTGATGTAGTCGATTTTAATAATGAAATAGACGCAGGTCAAAGAAATTATGTATGTGGATGGGTCTTGACTAAATGCTTAAAAAATGTTGCAAAAGGCTGTAAACAATGTAAAGAAGACTTACTTGATAACAAAAATGATAACGAAAGTAATGCATTCATAAAAGCAAAAGAATATGCCAACAAGAAATGGCTTTGTTACCCCAACAAATATACAGAACATTGCTTCCATGAAATACAAAATATAATAATATCATTTTTGAAAAAAGACGCACCAAAAACAAATGTAAAAAAAAATATATGTGCTTTTATTAACTTATTAGTTAATTTCCCATTTAAATGTCAGAGGCACAACGAAGTTTTAAAAGAATATTTCACTAATATTACCCTCAACGTAGTGTTACACAGTTGGTGTCGCTCAGTCAACCGAATTTTGAGTGGTAAAATAAAATATGAAGGGGAGGACGAAATTAAAACAGCTGCACAATTGTACTACGATAAACACAAACATTATAAAAATAAAAAATGATTAATGGTGTTAACTTGTTTTATTTTTTCTTGTTCAACAGAACCTATTAACATTGTTTTTTACTTTTGTCTGTGTTATTGTCCTATTTAAGTATTTCATATTAAACTTTTTTGAAATACCTAAACAGGATAATAACACAGAAAGTTCAGCAGTGGAAGTTCGAACAGTGTTTGCGTTCCTATCGACAATTTTCGTTAACTTTCAAAAATATAAATATTGTACAAATTTGTGAAAGTTAACGAAAATTGTCGATAAGAACGCAAATACTGTTCGAACTTTCACTGCAGAAAAGTTTTCACAAATTCAAAACATACCTATAAGTATAGGTACCTGTATAAATAAATATACCAATACTATAGGTAGGCATGTATAGGTATATCAACGGAGCTTTAGTTCAGGGGACAACGTTCAGAGGGCGCCTCTCTTCAATCGTGAAGCAAAAAATCAACGCGAGAGGGCTCTCTTTTCCTACAGTATTACTTTACTCTTTGGTAATTACATTTTATGCCAAACAAAACAAAGTTAACAAATAGTAACATTCCATTCTAGTGGTTATTTTTTTGGTCGATATTAGAAAAAACATTTGTGTAAATAAACCTCAAACTCAAGAACATTTAACCTCATCAAAGAGGTTAAAAATTTATGATGGATTTTACGGACAAAGTAGTGTTAATAACTGGTGCAAGTTCCGGTATTGGTGCAGCTGCAGCTATTTATTTCTCTAAACAGTCTGCAAAATTATCCTTGGTCGGCCGTAAGGAAAATAATTTAAGAAAAATTGCTTTATATTGTGAAAAGTCTAAGGGCAATAAACCTTTGGCAATTACAGCTGATCTTACCGACGACGGAGACATAAAACGAGTTATAGACGAAACTATTGATCATTACGGAAAACTAGATGTCCTTGTAAATAACGCCGGTATAATTGGTATGGGTGGAATCAAGAATACAACAATGGAAACATACGACAATATCATGGCTACAAACTTGAGGTCTGTCTTTCATTTGACTATGCTAGCTACCCCCCATTTGATAGCAACCAAAGGCTGTATAGTTAACACATCTTGTATTGCAAGTAAAAAGCCAAGTACTATGTCACTTTGTTACAATATGTCGAAGGCAGCATTGGACCAATTTACCAAATGCATCGCTTTGGAGCTAGCACCAGACGGCGTAAGAGTTAACTCAATCAACCCTGGCTTTGTTAAGACTAATCTACTGAAAGATATAGGCTTGAGTGAAGAACAATTGGAATTATTCATAAAGAATGTTGTTGGAAACATGCCTCTAAAGAAAGCAGTGGAGAGTGATGAAGTTGCTGCTTTGATTGGCTTTTTAGCAAGCAATAATGCGAAGAGTATAACTGGCTCCTGTTATATTGTTGATGGAGGCAGTATCCTACGTTAAATTAAGTCAGTCAGCATTAATTTGTTCACTCGAAAATATGTATAATTTTATTAGCTATTACACAATTGTATCATATTTAGTAATCTTAGGAAACATTTGAAAAATAGTGCCAGAAATATGTAAATGTTCTTCAATTCAAGTTACAATAAAAATCTAGTCATGAACAAATATTTTAATTCAATAGATTTTTTTTATAACTAAGTTGCTCCCTAGGATAAAATGTAAAAATTAAATAACATAAAACAAAAACTGCTTTTAAAAAGTCACCAAAAAAGTACAACAAAAGACTTTCCATCTCTATATGGCAATATCTACGTAGCGAATCTGATAGGTAACTAGTTTTTGCTGAATTCCAATGAAATATTCAGTAGCTCGTAAGACCAGAATGATTCCGCCGTCAATCTGATCAACGAACAAAGATTAAGTACACAGACCTAAATGGCACGTGCTATTTGAGGTCTAAGACTAAGAGCAAATAAAGGTTTTAGATAGCTGCCGTACCGGCGGAACATAAAAAGTAGCTAGGGAACCATCAACTATGATGAAAAACATTGTCGTTTGGAATTTAGGTACTCCATCTGAAAATAAATCCTCTTGGCATCTTGACAGAGACATGTTCAGTAAATATAGTCAATTTCGTCCCTATGTCGAGAAAAAAAAACATTAAAATATCTACTTATTTAGGTTTTGTTTAAAGTCGTATCTATTAGCTACATATATTATAATTACCATGCGCATACGCAAACGTCGCAAAAGCAAAACACATTTCTTTAACAGTATCATAGCTAATTAAAATACCTCGCAGTCACATACCTTATTAGGTTCAGAAATTAAAAACAAATTAAGTGTAAAAACATGATGAACGTAAGTAGGTCCTGCATAGGTTCCTATCCACACCGCAGATCTTACTGAAGACTCGTTAAAACGCGCATAATGTGCATTAATTGTTACACATCAATAAATATGCTTATCTTTACGACTCAAAGAGTTAATTTCAAACCATACTAAAACTTTGTTACATGGTTAACATGTTATCCAGATTGGATTCTCGTGTTTTTACAATATTATGTGAGAACGAACATAGATAGTAACAAGACAGGGGTAAATAAAATCGGACTTCAACGGAGTGGACTGAGACTCAATATTGAGTACATTAGAAATCTGAATATAAGTCTAAGTAAATATTAATAAGTTTTCACTTGTCAAATGGGTTTGTCTGCTGGGACAAGATTGTTCCCTTTAGTAGCACTATGGCAAATGAGAGTATTCAAATTAAGTTAGACAATTCAATGGGATTAGTGGGATATACGAATTGAATCTTGATTAGAAAGTCTAAGTAGCTAAACGTCCAACAAATCGAAACGTCTAATGGGTATACTGTCTAGTTAGCTAATCGCCCATGCAGCAAAATATGTAACTATCAATATAAATATGACAAAACGACCATTTAGGAAATACATATTTAATTTCTCAAAGTTCCTGGACACTTATCTACAAAAATAAATATGATAATCCTGCTTCCATCCTACTAATATTATTAAAGCAAAAGATTGTAAGGATGTGTGTGTTTTCGTTACCTACTCTTTCACGCAAAATATACTGGACAAATGATGATAAAATTTTGTACATGAGTAGAATATAACCTGGAATTATACATATGTAAGTTCACTTACTTACTTTCCGAAATTCCTTCGAAAGCGAAGCCCTGGGACGCAGTAAGTTATAATATTGTAAGGACACGCAACAAACATACCAACTCCACAAACCTTCAAACTCTTTGAATTATTTTCTGTTTTGTCAAATGTATTTTTGATTAATATTTCTAACTTACTAAAATATATAATCACTAATTAATCTTAAGGGAAGTCATAGTTCAAATAGTGACAAGTTGCTAGCCCATCGGTAGCATTAGCTAACTAGGCAGATTGCTTATTAGACGATTTGCTACTTAAGACTTCCTAATCGATAGGATTCATTATTCCTTAGTCTATTTTTGGTGCCAAGTAGGCTCATACCAATACCAGCAAATATATAATGTTAAGCATTCGGCGCGGCGTTAGGCCCAGATTAGGTACTTGTCACAAACAAAACCCAACCCAAGCATTCGGTTGGTTTGGTATATTTGCTGGTTTTTTATTTACAAATTGAATAACCACACAGAATTTTGTAACTTACGTGAATTAGATAAATTATAGCGCAACATATCGAAGTGTGAAGGTTGTATTGTTCATACCTACATGACCTTACTAACATTATGTTAACAGTTTTGGAGTTTCTACCAAACGGGGATGTAGCTCAGTGGTAGAGCGTTCGCTTTGCATGTGAAAGGCCCCGGGTTCGATCCCCGGCATCTCCATTTTTTTTATTGTTTATTCGGCAACAGGATTCACATATCACAATTCAGTCATTCAAAAAATCATAATTTTATACATTATAACAAAAAGAAGTGTCACATTTAGTGTCGATATTCTCAGTTTTTACATTTGGTAGAATACTTACAATACTACGTTCTACGAAATATCGGTATTAAATATTTTACGCCCTACATAAAACACAGGTATCGTAAGTGAGGTTTGTGGACCTGTCAGGCATTGAGCAAATCGTTTATTTAAATAACAGGTGGCGATTTAACAATAATGTACAAAAAAAGATAGTTAAGTAAATAAAATAACAATGTTAGATTTTTCATTTTTTAATAATTTCTTAGGATCAGATCAGAACTATCCCGCCATTGGAAGGTACATTAGCACTAAAATAAATGCGTAAAAGTGGAGACTACTAGAAAATAAGGATAATTCAAGTGACTATAGCTTGCATGCGCGACATTTTGGTTCTTTGGTTACATTCTGGGCGACGGAAATTTTTAACTGAAATTACAAAATAAACAGAATACAAAACAACTCCATATCAGTATTCTGATTCATAGAAAATTAAAAGAAAATGTCAAAATTCAAATAAGCAATAAACAAGGTCACTTCATACATAATATATAAAAATAACTACAGCATACGAGGGAAATCTTTACATCCAATCATTACACTAAGAAACATCAATCATAAATTTATTTACGACCAAAAATAATTTATTTTAATATTAGGTACATAATAAATGTTTACATTATAGTCATTAGGGCAAAGTCAAATACTTTTTGATTGGAACGTAAGGAATGAATACAATTCAAATGTTTATTTATCCTAATACCAACGATTTTTCGATACTGAATCGACTCTATCACTTGTGAACACTATTCAAATACATTTCAGATCGCCTAAGCGACGACCACTACGCTAGCAACACTAGGTATACAATGAACACATTGCAATTTTCAATATTATTAACGTCAAACGTATTTAGAATCTCATGAAGCTACAATAAATTCGAGATTTATTTACAAGCTTTCTTTAAATCTGCTAATATAATGTGTGGTAGGTCTAAAACGGAGTCATTAAATCTTCAATATTAGAATATGCCCAACACTATTAAGTCGTCTATAAATAACCCGACTCGGAAGTTCAAAAGAGCCATGAACTTTAATAAAATTATACATTTCTTGGCCAGGAATTCAAATTGTAGCAGTCGTTTTATCCTGGTCCTTCCGATATCTGGGTTATTTATAGAAGCAACCTCTTAATTTTTTCTGTATCAATATAAGTAAATTGAGTCAGGAATATATTTAAAAAATAATTATTATCCTACATATTGGGGCACACTCTAACTTGGGGCAGATCTAAAATTGAAAATATATTGTATGATTTCATTTACATTTAAGAAAATTACAAACAAATCAATTGAGAATCCGATTGGATATTGGATAGAAATAAATGAGCGTTCATAATAATATCTGTTCGAATATAAATAGTAAAATAAATATCGGAACAAGGCAAGTAAGGTTTCAACAACTTAATGGAAAATATATTATTCCCTTATACATTAAAATCACATTGAACATTGAAACCAACTACTATTTCTATAACTTCAATGGGTACCTAATATAATTTTATACTTTTTCCATTTTATTTTTCATTTTATTTGCATTATTTTAAGATATTTTAGGAAGTAAACAACTGAGCATTACGTTCAGTTTACAGCTACTGGCATATAATTTTCACCCGGAAAATTGTTTTAAATTTCCGTATACGAAAAATAAATAGTTTCGAGTGAAAATAATGTTGAACAATTTTGTACTTCCGGAATGATATTTTACTTAGAATTTGTTCTCTTTTTATTGATCATTTCGTGATATGATACTAAAATTACGACATAGGAAGTATTTTTCTATTTTATTCCCAAAACGAGCTACGATCAACTACTTTTGTCTACGTAGAAGTCTGTAGCTCAAAGGAATGTCAAGATGGCGAGCGCATCTGACCATCTACTGCTAACCGACCACACTAACTAGTCAATTTACAGCACTTTAGAATCAAATTACAATTTTACACTTTAGAATAAGCTCTCAAGTCTCGCAATAGCGGCAGACTACACATTTTTTTCAAATATTGAGACTCCTCAAGGAAAAGCATCGGACGCTGGACCTAACCGCTTCTGTATAACTATGTGGACGCTTACATTAACAACTGAGGCTTGTTTGAGAACAAATGTTCTATCTCACAAAATTCATATTTTGAGATTTTTCTAAATTGGTTATTCAACAAAAAATCAGCTATAGAAAATACAAATTAGATTCATAATTTTGAGGGGCATTGAATTTTAGCACAGTATTGGAATTTCGTGAGATAGACTGAAATAGAAAAGATATTTGCGTAATAAATAATATTTATCACACCTTGGATCCCGGTCAGTCAATAAAATTACCATTCCCAAAAAAAAAAAATAGTCAAACTGATGAGACATATGCTTTATCAGTTAATAATAGTATCGCGACTTAAACGTCCATATCACTTATTACGCGAACATCTCAAATTAACATGTTTAGAGCGGCTTCACACATCATTTGTCCTGCGTAGGCGTTCTATACTTATCTTACACGCAGCGCAGACGCCACTTTTAACCTACTGCTAAGAAACGTTACACATACAATTTAAAATTCAAATTCCAAATGATAGCCATAAAAAGGTACCATGGGTTTCAAGGGTATTTACAAATAATTTATACAAATAATAATTACCGATTATTAAATAATAAAGGTCACATATCCGGCACGACAGACAGGGCCGTGTGCCTCGCGTCTACGCTGCGTACACGTACATCGACCTACGCCACTCCGAAGCTGTTACGCGCACAAAAAGAATATCAGCAGCGAGTTCTCCGGCAGCGGCCCTACGCGTCGAGGTCCCCCGCGCTAGGCGCGGAGCTCGAGCGGGGCGGGCGGCGGGGCGGGCGCGGGCGCGGCGCGGCCGCTCTCGAGCTCGCACAGCGACGGGAGCGAGGCGCGCTCGGAGGGCGGCGGCGAGGGCGCGTCCACGTCATTCTGCAAGCAGCCAACGCGCTCAGCGGGGACCGCTAGGGAGGGACGGGGACGGGGAGGGGCGGGGGCACCGTTACTCAATCGCTATACGGTGTCGCCTTACACTAATTGCATGTCTCTTTTATTGATGCTATTTTGGCTTTGCGTAAGTCGGAAAGGGTGGTAACATCACTTAAGTAGTGAAGTGGTGTTTAAATATTAGGTAATTCCTAATGCCTATGCCATGAAAAAAGAAAACGTCTTTTTTCATAAACCGGAATTCGGATCAAACGTCTCATTTGTCATTTGTAGCATGCATTTTATTTGCTTTTTATTTAACTCATATTTGCGAAAGAAACCTTTTTACGACTAGAAAACAATTTGCGATCAAGTCTTTTTGCGACAGAGCCAATAGCTCGCTTGAAATTGAGAAAATGCACCCTTTGCGACTAACTTTATAAATGAGACAATCAACTGAATTTCGTAAAGCGACACAACGTACAATCTGTGCTGATGTGGTTGTTCTAAATCACTAAACAAGATTTTGAAACAAAAATCTATATTTGGGCTACATCACAATGACATTGACTAGATACACTTAGAACTACTTTGAAATGTTTTAGTTGCTAAGCATGAAGCCCTGTGAGTGAAGCTATGAACGAGGTAAAAACGGTGCCAATGAAAAAATATTACATGAAATTACTATTATGAAGATGAATCAAACATCTAATGATTTATGTATGATATAAAGTGAAGATTAGAACTCTTTGTCGAACATTATATTTCAAATTACAGACGTGAAATGTGTGGAAAAAGAGCAGGGCTGACCAAATGATAGGAATCTATAAGTAATTTGTAGTCTCAGGGGCAGTAATTTTTTATCTGTCGGTTTCTATACCAAAGCTGAAAAATGCCCATGAAAATTTGCCTTATTTGCAAAAACAACTGAAACCAGGCAGCCTCATTGATATAAAACTATTTCAAAGGCTCGAATATTCAAGACAACACGCTCGTGCGGTCTTTCTCACAAGAAAGAGACAGAACGAGAGCTACAAAAATCTACTTCCAACTACTTTTACAATATTAAATGTTGAAACTATCAGCACATTTATTGAGCGATCGAGGTGCGATAAGGATGACCATGCAAATTTCCTATGTATATGATCCGGTATAGGAAGAAAAATAGTTTCAAACGAAAATACGCCATCTTTATTACCTGTTTGGTCTGAGCGATTGCTTTTTCATAGTGTTAATTCAAAAAGCATTTAACTATTACGCGTATTGTCGCTTAAAAAATCGATAAATTAGCATGCACACAAAATTCAACGATCGGTTATTTTAATAAAAACTAATTAAAGTCTATAACTGACTAGAATTTGTAATCTGGAGACTCAATAATATAAAGAAAATCAGACAGAATCTAATTGAAAATTAAATTACACTTTATTAAAGAATCACTGATACCCTCACCTTTGATTTTTCCTAGACGTGATTAAAATTCAATGGTTTTATTATGCGAAAGCGTATTAATTTATAAAAAACTAAATAGCAGATCTTTTTATACTAGGGCCATAAAAATATGGCTGCATTTATAGCATGCAAAGCTGGCGTGTGGATTAAATGAACAATATATAATAAAATAAATATATATAACAATAAATACTTAATAAAAAAAATTACAAAAAGTATTAAACTAAATGTTTACAGTTTAAATAACAGCATAAAAATGTTTAACATATTTTACACACTAATTCGATTTATACTTTTGTTCTACCTTTAGACATGATAGGTGGTATTTATGAATAGAATACGATTATTACGCTTTAACAAAAACTAAATTACCATCTAGTATGTAAGGTCACTTTATCAAATTAATCTACCAATGAAATAGCACCATTTTCCAAGACTAAGTATGGGACATATTAAGTTACCTTAAACAACCTTGCACCTAAATAATCATAAAATTATCGTTATTACTATTAATTCTACATTTAGCATTAAGTTTTTGTAAAAAGTATACCAACAGTAACAAAACTAGACACATTTAAGTACGTCAATATTACATATACCTAATA
Source organism: Amyelois transitella (assembly GCF_032362555.1). Classification (NCBI taxonomy): domain Eukaryota; kingdom Metazoa; phylum Arthropoda; class Insecta; order Lepidoptera; family Pyralidae; genus Amyelois; species Amyelois transitella. The sequence goes on from NC_083523.1 coordinate 5,768,168, forward strand.
AAAATTGAATAAATTCAATAAATAACATATAAGGCTCATTTTAAAAATGACTAGACATTTCGTGGGACCCATGCGGTATTTATTTACAATCAGGTTAATTTTACCGTCTTCTATTATTCAAATATAATTTTTCTACCGCATATAACCTACAATTTGTAACTGGACATAACAATTTTCATACAAAAAAGTAATCAACAAAATTCTATTCCACATTCTAAATTCGAATTACAAAATTTATTTTTTCATTTACTAAACGATTCTAGCTATGACATCGCACGTTTATGGACACATCTAGCTTTCAACGTTGCCTCACTATGGCTTGTCTATGATCTAGCACCCTAACATCGTCAGTTACGGGTTACGGGTGTCTAAACGGTCCCGATCGGTGGCGCCGTTCCTTTCTACGCACTTACTGTGAGCCACGTGCTTACAACCCAAGTAAGCACGCCTGAGCGCGCTTGTCACTTTGCCCTGATGAAACCAGCCATAATTATTTTTAACATTTCGTCGATATTTGGCTAAGCAATAGAAAACATTGTCCTGTAACTTTGCCGCTTGCGTATCATATTACATTGATATTGGTCTTGCAAAAGAGCAAAACACAAACAAATATAATACATACGTATGTGACAGAGAAAAAAGGTCAATGTTCGCTTTTACTGCTTTATGTGTAAGTTGCCTGAAAACTAGTATACTAATCAAATAAATGTACATATTAAAATGCCAACTTAAAAGTTTTTGAAATGCTTAATTTGAAGGAATACTAGACTTAGAAATTAGTATATTCAATGAAACCCGAATTATTTTTTAAAAATACTAATATTTTAGTTAGCCTCAAAAAAATTACTTTTTTGTTTTATGGTATGTTTATCTTCAATTTTTTTTTTGGTTTTATACTTTAACGTTTTTACATGACGTCAATAATCTTCAATTTTTTTTTTGGTTTTATACTTTAACGTTTTTACATGACGTCAATAACACTCGTATAAAGAAGAGCAAAGATTTTTATTGAAAAGAAGATAAACATACTCATACACAACATTCTCATAAATAAAACGTATAAATAAAAATATTCTTTCAAATAAAGAATGCTGTCTTAATATTTATACAATCAAGAAAATAAAACTGTAAGTAATGAAATATTTGTGAAAATTAATAAAACATGCTGGAGTAACAAAATGTTCTCACCACGCTAACGCCAGCCTTGCCCTGCAATTGACAACACCCTTACTTTTTGATCCTATCCTAATCTATGTTTTTTCTCAAACAACAAAGGCTATCCTTATCTATGGCTTGTCTCAAACGACAAAGGCTATTCTTGTCTGTGGCTTGTCTCAAATGTGCCGGATAAATCATCCTAATAATTTACTAAACGTTTGTTTACGTTAATTTTGACATAAGTTTCTTATTAGTTCTTCTCTTTTAATCGGCGGTTAACCTCAGATAGAGAGAAAAGAAAGATAAGACATTATACCTTATCAACGTTCTTGAAAGAGCGAACTGATAAAAATGCAAACAAATTCATAAATTTTAATTTCATCCACAAATGGCGTAGATTTATCTAGCATGGTATCTTTTGTCGCATTAAGGTTCGACAGTTCATGTTCTATTTAGGCTTAGGCAACTAACATAACTATATATTTACCTTATCACGTTGCACTGAGAAAAAACCACGCTCGAGTATTATTAGTATTGCTGTATTGTCTATCTAACCTTATATCTTTCAAATTGGTTATAATATTAAGTCAATAATCGTTGACCATAGTACCAAAAAACTTATATATGGAAACGCGAATTCTAATATAATATAATTGTATATCTTATAACGATCCCAAAAATTTCAACTTCATAATAATAGTATATTTATGTTCTAGCTATATGTTTTATAAAATAAACATACTACACATATATGATAACTTAAAATACATGAAAACAGTAAGAACTTTTGTTCACAATCCTTATAACTCCAAATTCATACCTTTATCAATTTGATACAGTTTCACTAATATGAAAATAGTTTATCAGGAAAATTTTATATTTAAAAAAGTACATACCCAATAAAAGTCTGTCGATAGTAATGTATAAGTAGCACCCATGTTTCGTTCCATCTAAAAGTGATGAAAAAACTAATTCTTATCTCATCGTTAAAACTTCACTTCTGAGAAACTACTACTATAAGATGATTTGTCAAATTAACTAATACTGACAATAAAATAGTAAAGATTGTGAACAAAAAATATTTTTATGCATAGTTTTGTTATATACCAGATAGATCGGAACTGAAAGGGGCAATAAACACTATATACCAATGGTATAATAGCTTCATATTCAATGAACGCCTATTTAGGTGATACTTTTTTCACTTAACCTAACAGTTTTCATCAAAAAAATTTTGCTTTAGATTTTAAACGACACAAAGAAAACAACTACTTTTAAATGCATAAGTAGATGTTAACTTAGTAAAGTGAATTACGGTTAGTGAGCTATTTAATTCTTTGTAAATAATTATTGTTGAGAATTTAGAGATTAATCATCCTTTTTATTGTATTAGTGTTTTGTATCACTGAGTACCTGTAATTGACCTTTTGTTTCATATACGTAGCGCTATTTTTTTTAAACGGTTGTTGGTCTTTCGAATAAATAAATAAATCCAATGTACACAGTATATAACAGAACTAGGCCCGTGACTATCACCAAACCCGGATGGCAGTGAGCAGCGCGCAAAGGAAAGCGAGTGAGAGTCGCAGCCAGCGGAGCGCCGGGCGGGTTACCTTGAGCGGCACCGGGGGCACCTCCAGGTGGTAGCCGATGTCGCACAGGTTGCGGAGCAGCACCAGCCCTGGAATGTCAGGGGAATCTTTATAAATACCGTATATATTCTTTTTCGCAATCGTACATTACTGGGGTAATGGTTTTGGGAGTCCACATTTGGCTCAGTCTGTCATGTCTCCTAAACGCCTGTTTCGCAAAATTCGACTTAGGATAAAATTTCAATTTTTAAATATTATTTACATAAATTTAATTTTATTACATATAATGTCAATGAAATTAAAAAAAAAAAATCACAATCAACATGTTAGTTGAAACACCGTTCAATATACGAATTGTATATTCAATATACGAATATTCGTGTATTGAATGTACATACATTTCCTACCACATCCTACTGATAGATGTAAAGAAAACCGTGCGTAATACCATCCCATTTCTTCTCCTCGTTTACCTTACAACTCTCACTTATAATTTTCAGTAAGTCTGCTTCTTTATTGTCATGGTATCTAGACTTCCAGGCGTTAAACACACTCTTTCCACGTCCCAAGTCCGATTACTGACTCGGACTTGGGACGGGGACAGAAGAGAAACTGTCCTCTCCTACCCCCATAGCATCGCACACGCGACGCCGTTTTTATCGCACGAAAAACTACCGCTTTTTATTATGACTTGAAACGGGACAACAATAGATTTTTACCGGGGTCACACGTGTCATGCTATGGGGACTGCTCTCTAAAACAATCTCAAGACAGATAACTCCATTACCTGCGTCCCTATTGGCGTGGTATCGGGACTCCCAGGCGTCGAACAGCCGGTTGTAGTACCGCGGGCCGGTGAGGTAGCCCAGGTAGCGGTGCGTCTCGTGCGTGGGGAACACTCTCTCCATTTCCCCGGTCTGGGTCAGTTCGTCTTCCGCTTGGATGAGGTGGCGGACGTCGTCGGGGGTGAGGGTTGATAGGATGTCGCGTAAGTACTGTTCAAATTTGTTTCGCGTTAATCATCAAAAATCAAACTAATAGGTAAATAAATATATACGGGACAAATTACAAAGATCGAGTTAGCCTCGAAGTAAGTTCGAAACTTGTGTTATGAGATACTAACTCAAAAATGTTATATTTCATAATTGGATGATTGTCTATATACTTCAAAGACTCAGGCCAATCAAAAAAGTTAGTTTCTCATTTGCCTGGCAAGGGATTCGAACAAGCCAGGCAAATGAGATTCGGGATTCGAATTAGGTCGTTACAACAAATAGAGTGGCGGAAAAATAAAAAACCATTACAATGCCATCTCTCGCTTATTATAAGTACAAATACAACCAAAAAGGTTGACGTGCTTCTGCAAATTGTATTTAAGATCTCTATTCAATTTGTCATAAGTTACATATTACAAGTTGCATTCTTATTTAGTTCCAAAGTTTTATCAAAATTCACTATGTAATCCCACCAATTCCTGACGATTTAAACGCAACAGTTAAGATTAAATGATAAGAATTTCAAAAATTATAAAGACATGCTTACCAAATCCCTGTCTTCCATATTTGTATAAATTATATGTTTATCCCTCTCTTCTTTTGATAAATAAATTGTATATAACCTACAGTCGTATGGCAGTCCACCCTGGAATACATAAAATGGCAGAATGATAACACTTTACCAAGAAACACAAAGTAGTTTAATAATTTGCATTTACGGTAAGGGAAATATCGTGAGGAAACCTGCGCATTCAACTGTGATACCAAGATTCTATATGAATTAGATTCCCCTTCAAATATAATGGAGGTCAGATGGGTGAAAACTTCGTGGAAAAACCTGGTTAACCCAATCCAGAAGAGAAAGAAGTCTCTATATGACTCGGCATTCAATATTGAGGATGTTCGTCACTAATATTCTCCACCACATCTAAATTGCAAAATTTTGGATTTAGCTGACCCTTTACTGAGTGAATTTGGAAGGAGTCAAAAATAGTAGCTGTTAGAGAAAGCCAAAGCGAGAAGAGCGCAACCAGAACGTGATTTAGTGAGGATAACGGGAAGAGCCATGAGTGGTGATGGGACATCCCCTGTATTAAGAGTCAGCGATTCAATTAAAAACTTTGTTTTTACACAAGACCATTTTTCGTGACGGATGTAAACAAAACGAGTAACAGAGTGAAGAATCTGTAAAATTTGCGTTACGTTCTATCAATTGTTTAATTAAAACTGACCAATTTATTGGGTTTATCTTTAGATAACATCTCGAGGTTGGTCTTGAGTGGCACTTGGAACTGAGCAATGTTGAGCACCGTCGTCACCAGAGGGCCTTTCACGTGGATGTCCAATGGCGAGGCGCTGTGCAGACTCGGTGATATGTTTACCTATGTACAAAACAATAAATTGAAGCATCTGAACAAGTTTACATAAAATTCAGACTATAAAGGAGTAAGTGAATGTAAAGCCATTACATTTATTATTGCATCTCAATTCTGGGATTTTCACAGCTTTTCACAGCTTTCAAGAACTACACAGATAACTGCGTTACAAGACACCACGCAACATGTCTCTATATGTCATTTCAAGTATAATATAAAATTACTGTCTCTCTGATTTCTATGGCGACATTATTTACCTGAAGAAAGCACAAATTCAAAAGTCAAAAACTTACGAAGAAATAATTTTACTTTTTTAAATTATTTTAATAATTTAAAAAATCCTCAAAAATAACTTACCTCTAGTAACCACGGTTTCAACTTCTCGTCTAACAAAACATCAATCCCAAACAGCTCATAACAATTGTACCTCGAAGTAATATTTGCTTTGGTGAGGGAACTAATACTGGCCTCTCCAGATATTATTGTCTTGATCACGAGATCTTTGAGTGAGTCCCATAAGGCGTCTGTGTTTATATTCTTTTCAGTCTTTAGGTATTGGAACAGGGCTTGCAGTGTCCTGGAATGCAATCATTGAACATTAATCATCATCTATTTCATACTTTAATTAATTTTACTAAACAGATTAAACCATGTAAGATTAATGACTCTAACCGATTATTTCGAATATATTCTTATACTAATGCACAAATCCAATCAATAAAATAACATGAAAAAAATAAAGCTATTTTACACAAAATATTAATATCGATGAGGCGATAAAAATATCGAGTTAAAGTGTTAAAGTTATTGAGTTAATGTATGCAATCTCACCATTTATGTCCTTCGCACGCGGCAAAGTCCTCGTTCGGCGTGTAATTTTTCGATAATCTATTTATTGAATAATTTGTCAAATGCATATAACGGTCGTTCAATGACGTTACTTCATCATTGTATTTCACTGTAACAAAGGGACAAATATTTTATTGTAGCTACATAAAATGATATCTCTGCCGAATTTATTCTCGTCAATAAAGTTTAAAATACGGGTCAGATTAGTATCTCTGCAGAGGTTGCGGAGGTCAGATGGGAGCCACTTTGTGTGAAAACCTGACTCACCCAATACAGGATCCATGGTCAAAGGCATACCCGGGCTCCTTTCGAAAATGGCGATAATGTAACAAAGCCAGGAGGAAAAAGAATAAAGTTTGGATTGGAGATGCATAAGTACCTACTCGGGTCTTTTGTTAACCAAAGGTTGACTGGAAGAAATTGTCTGTCTACCCCGAAAATACAGAACTATAATATTACCTGAAGCAAACCTGGCCAAACCGTCCTTGTACAAGTATATCCTGAGGGGGTGCACTGACGTCACGAGCACGTACAGACGCATGTCGAACTTGTTGCCGTTGATGAGGTACGGCTTCGACACGTATCTCTGGACCACTACGGCGCGCTTCTTGGGGATCTGAGTCCAACGGGACACCACTTTGATGCCCGTGCCACGGGCTGACGCGGGCTGGAACAGATAGATTAAGTAAAAATACTGTTAATAGTTTTCCAAGAGGACATAATTCACTCTGACAGATAGTTATCGCACCACCCGTATATCCATCGCAGTTTGGTGCAAAGACTCGACTGGCAGAGAATGCCTTGTGGCATTAATGCCTGACTAATGTTGTGGACTTAAGTCCACAATGTATATTTTACGTGCATTATGCACTAAATAAAGAAATACAAATATACATACATATAGTCACGTCTATATCCCTTACGGGGTAGACAGAGCCAACAGTCCCGAAAAGACTGAATGGCCCCGTTCAGCTGCTCGGCTTAATGATGGAATTGAGATCCAAATAGTGACAGGTTGCTAGCCCGTCGCCTAAAAAAAGAATCACAAGCACATGTAATCCTATCCCTTAGTCAAGATTTCGAGAAAAAATCTTCATCGCGCAGTTATGGCCTACACTAACGCACATACTCTAAATAACGGAGATAATTAATCAACTTACCGGCTTAATAATCCACTTCTCATTATTAGCCGCATGTTTCTCCCAATCGTGCTTCAACAGCTTCATATCATGGGGCAGTACATATGTCTTGGGCATGATTCCGAACTCGCTGACACCATATTTGGTTGCTAACTTCTGAAGATTTCGCCATAATCGGTCTTTCCTACCGATTTGAAACGTCCCGGGGAAGTGGTTCATCTTCTGACCGTCTTTTATCGCTCGGAACATGAGCGACTTCATATGTTTACCCCATATGCCTATCCATTCGACGGTCTCTGTAAAATAATACTGTCAAATGAACAAGCTATCAAGGGCGTCAGTGGTCAAATCGGTAAGGTGCCGGTTAAAAATGCGTGTAGCGCAAAAAGGCACAGGTTGGAATCCCACCCCTGCCATGTACCAATGACTATTTTCGAAGTTATGTACATTAGTTTGAATACTAATCGATGCTCTTATAGTGAGGGATAACATCGTGAACCTGCACATTCAGGCACCTGGATGTGTAACCACGATCAATCCAATACGGGTTAGGTTCCCCTACAAAGATTGCGGAGGTCAGACGACAGTCGCTTTGTGTAAAAACCTGACTAACCCAGGATCCATGGTCAAAGGCATACCCCGGGATCCTCTCCAGAGTGGTAAGGAAGAAAACGGGACTAAAACCAGGAGGCAGAGAGAAAAAAATAATCTAATCTTACCTTCCTGCGGACATTCAGCTGTATCACACTCGCTCTTAACCAATCTAAACCCTGAGTTCGTCAAGGTTTTCTTAACAACTATAGGCGTGATTGTGGTTAGTTTCCATTTAAGGTGTTTCTGTATTGGCGCTGGTATCTTGAGAGGCATCGTGTCATCGTGGGCCACGAAGCGGAGGTACGGCGGCACGCGGGGGAAGAGAGACGGTCGAAGGCAACTTGTGATCGAGTCTGGGATGCTGAGTGGCGATTCTGGAATCATTCGGATTTGATCAGAGCTTTTAAATAAATACAAAAGTACGCAAAACATCTCAAGATTATTATGTAAAATGGGCTTGCTAAGGGCATCGGATGTATGTTAAAAAATACTTAATTAAGCGTTAATTTTAATGAATTTGCTACTAATATTTGTATAAAAAGACAATAAGCAAGTTTAATATAAAAATGAACTGAATTAGTTACATATTGTTTGTTATATTTTCGTGACAGTATTTGCATACAAACAGCATGATTATGCTAAGCGAACCAATAGCGTACAAAACTAAAACATGTCAATTCGTTATAAAAATGTAGTAGACAGGAGCGATATGGTTCTCTGGATTTCCAAAACCGTTTTTCTAATGGTAAACATGAATAACTTATCTATTTCTAAACGTTATCAAACCTACTCGTATCTAACTAATACTATCCTTTTTTAAATTTCAATAAGGTAAAGCATAAACCAAAAACAACCTTACACTACATAAAAATAAAGTTGATTAGAATAGATAGTTAACCTTTGCGTGACGGCAACGTTTTGAAAGGATTCGTCGTATGCAATGCCGTTATGAACATTTGCTCTGTGGACAATTCATATGCTAAGTTGGGTAACAAATTTTGACATGAAAATTGGTTTGACGATGTAATAAATGTTACTTATAGTGCATGGATATTTGATGCAAGACAGTATTCTATTAAACGTTCAAATGGACCTAAGAAACCGTCAAGTCAACCAATGGCTAAACGGAGAAAAGAATAGAAATATATATGTATCTAACTGTCTTTTCATTATAATTTTTTTTGTCGATCTAATTATAATTTTCGTTGATCTTTCTGACGATATATTTAGGCCAATATACTGTGTCATTCCCTACTATTAAAATAGGATAAGTTACGATTTTCGAAACACAAGACATTTTCTGATTTATGAATAATCTACTAAAAACCCAGGTATTATATTTCATGTCACAAACCAATTTACTCACTCGCTTGTGGCCACTTGCCAAAACTTGAATGGAAAACTTGTGTTAATTAGAAATGTCGTCAGCAGAGCATACAGTCACTCGTAAACGTCTAAATAATGCAGAGAAGTCACTATTCAAAAGAACAATATGTATGTGTCCCTCAATGGCAACCCCAATTAGAAGTAAAGGGTCTTAAAACGACTAGTTGTTTCTGTTTTCTTTTTGAAGATCACTTAATAAAGAAAGAGCCATCTAAGGGGCTAACAATCGTACTATAAAAATTGATGATATTCAAAATATCTAAGCATTGTTTAAGATGTGCTTCAAATGTTTTGCATAAAAGGCGCCCTATGCGCAGTGCAAATTTACACTAGCACTGGAAGTGAGGCATGGACAACATGTGGTTATGGCTGTCCGCCATTTCCGTTCAAGTTATATTCCGTGTGCGTAGTTTGCCTATGAGTCTAGCTGTCCGTCTGTCTTGTCTGTCGCCCCACGCCAACGCGAGCGGATATGCGGACAAAATGTAATCTATTGACATAAAGCAGTAAACCAACCTTTGGACATAATTTTCTTCGCTGGCACAGCACCGTTCATCTTACTTGTAAGACCATTGGCAGACGGTTTTTCCGACACCTCCTCTTTCTTCGGCGCAGGAGGTAGTTTCTCAATCTTCTCTATTTCCGGTATAACTGGATCGGTCTCCATTGACCACGATTCCATGTGGTCTGGTGACGGTGATCTGCTGTGAGCACTGAAATAGGTTCGTCGTCTAAATAACCTGAGTTTCAATCTAAACCACAGAATATTAAAAGAGCACTAGATGCAAGTATGCCCTATGGCAGCGTATACCCAAGCAAAGTTTGGATTAGGACAGGTAAACATAATTTAATACGCCCGTTGCTCATTGGGACAGGCAGATAACATGGTAAAGACTTGCTACCATAATTTAAAAAAATTCTTGATTCATCAATCATTCAAAGTCCCGGGTGACTATGGTTACTGATGAGTATTCATAATAGTCAAACAAATCTGTCTTTGCATTCTTACACATATTGCACATGTACATAGAACTATCTCTTTTGTAACAAAAAAAATAGCAAAAATGAATGAATAATAAAGTTGCAACAAATCCAAACTTACTCCTCCGCTTCTCCCTCAATCACGCATATATCTAATTTGCTGTTCGTCTTCATCTTCACCACTTTGACTTTCGACTTGACCTTCTTCTTGACCAACTTGACCGACTTCTTTAGAGGGATCGCGGTGACAGAGCTGACTGGTAACGCGGGGCTCACCGCTGGGCATGCTGGGGTCGGAGTTTCTTGACGAGGCTATAATAAAAATTATCATGTTAGTACAACCATTGTTGTTTTCATTAAACAGTGTTTTATTATTTCGTGCAAAACAGGTAAAGGGACTAAAGAAAGGACGAAAGTTTAAGTCGTAGTGCCCATGAGCTTTATCTGCGGACACACCAAGCGGTTGATGAAGTTAAAGTTACATTTCAGTAAGGTTAAGGAATAAAAGAACATTTTCAACATCCCTATTACTTTTTCATAATATTAAAATTAATTATAATTGTTATTCGTTAACAACTAGTTTAAACTACAACTAACGAATTAATTATATGTAAATAACTTACAGGCTAATTGATTTTAGTTTAGAAGCAAATATCATAAGACAAAAGTCGTTACGGCATGCTTTAATTTTTACTTAGTTTCACACCCCCAAACATTCCTATTTCGACACTTTTTACTCTTACATACATACACCCACTCTAACATACTCGTACTTTTGTTTGCATGACGACAATGTTGACATTTACGTCAGGCTTCGGTCAGTAAATCAGCAAACGTTAATTTTGCTCTAAATTATTTTCCACGTTTAACGTAATCTTCTGAGGGTAGCAGGGCATTTGACGTATACGACTATTAATAATTTTATAATATTAACGTGAAACCGTAGAAATACATAGAACGTACTGACGTCGCCGCAAACATACACATCATGCGTTTGAACTGCATTGAACCGACTTGCCTAGTTCTTAAGATTTCAATTCAAATATTTATCACAAATACAAATGGCATCGCAATACAAGTGAACTGCGACTGCGACAAAATGCAGAAATCTAACAATTATTGCTGTACCTAATTTTCTGCAATTATATTTTACTAGTGACTCGCCCGGCTTCGCACGGGTGCAAAATTCGGAAAAAATTATACATAAAAACCTTCCTCTTGAATCACTCTACCTGTTACAAAAAACCGCATCAAAATCCGTTGCGTAATTTTAAAGATTTAAGCATACAGACAAACAGACTAAAATAGCGACTTTGTTTTATACTATGTAGTGATGTTATCCATTGAACTACTAACTTCGACTCTGTGGTATTTGTTATCTCAAACGTATATAACTTTAGAATGTATGACAAAACAATTTTTAAAAATCAATATAAAATTAAAAAATTTTATTGTTTTTGTTATATATTTTTTTTAACTTTCTGCCTAACTGTAACGCACCACCGCATCATTGGCAGAGGTTATTGATGCGTATGACCAAGCAAGCTAATAATAAACATCTCGAATTAGTCTATATTTAGAGGAGTTCCATGGTTAACTGTCAAAGGGATACACCCTGAATCATCAGGCCGTTATTGGCAGTCAGCAGATTGGTAAATGTCAACAGGTATTGTAACACCAAAATAGATGGTAAGTAGGTGAAGACTAATATTATTGAAATGGGCGTGCGTGACATTAGTCACTCGACGCTTCATTTCACGTGCGAATTATGAAAAATCATGTCTGCTCGTTATCTCTTAGCTTAAAATGTGTATTTTTTTTGTTATTCAAATTTTATGGGAATTAAATAAGTGTTTAAAGAAATTCATCACCTAGTCACTGTCGTCTGGCCCACGCAACCCATTAACTACGATTGGTTTGTCGTCGTTTTGTTGAGCTAATATTTTTCCTAAGCCTTCCTTATATTTTCGTTCAAGGAAAGATTTCGTGGCTTAATCAAATCTCTCAGGAAGTAGTTTACTTGATACTTTATGTAACAAATCAACCTGCTTCTTCCTGTTGGTCGCCTAATAAATCACTTTAGGTGATAACGTCACATTTGATCACATACCAAGCAACTATCAGTTATCTATATACAAATGTATGTAATCTTGGTGCAATGTAGATTACAATATTATTATAGCGCATTAAATATTGGATTTAAGTTTTTATTAGGCAATTTAACTACATGAATTCCATCATTAAGCCATCCGGCTGAACGTGGCCATCATGTCTTTTGAAGACAGTTGGCTCTGTCTACGCGGCAAGTGATAGGACTTGATGTGTGTATGAGTTACATACGCATAAACACAACATTGATTGATGATTCACAATTTTTTTTAAACATCTTGTGGTTCTCCATATCAGTGAGATAGTTTTACGAAAATATAAATCATCAAATTTCCTATTTTCTTAAATGATATATTATAGGATAAATCGACACATCCAACATAATAAACAACATATAACTCTTCAGAAATATTACACATATAATACCAGAAAATGGCAATACAGAGATGCCAACTGCCTCCTGACAAAAGTATATAAAGTTTTTTACTCTAAGTTTTAGGGCTAAATAAAAATCTTAAATATATTTTAACAATAAAGTCTACGCGAAAAACTATGCACACAAAATCTAATAGTTTCGCGCCAATAAAGATGAAAAAAGTATGTCCAATCCACTAAGCCCTAAATTCATCTTATATTTAATTAGAAACACTTGCAAAATATAAATATTTTAGTTTCAGAAAATATTTATTGACGTAGGCCTCTCCTACGCTTCTTCCGTAATTACATTACGGTTTATTAGATTACCATTTTAACATTAGTTCTGGACACTCCAACACACGTTAGTTAGAAGCGGTTAACACATGCTGTCTTCAAGAATCCTATTACCGCTGGCTGGAACTATTTCACATGTATTTTGGGCAACAGATGTAACATATTTCTTATTTGCATCACATATTTGTCTTTTCTCACACCTTGAACAGTGCACACGTGCGCACTTAAATATAACACAAAATATGTCAAGGTTACTATCCCAGCGGTCAACATACACCTGATTGAATGGTAAAAAAATAAAATTTAAATTTTACAGCATTGTAAAAAACAATTGTGTTCACGACTGATATAATAACGATATTAAATCGATGTCCGATCGATCTCGCGAGTTAGAAACAGTGATATTGCATTCGTATTGACATTTTATACAATTTGGCATTGCGCCCGGTCTCGTGAATTGGAGCCACAATAAAATCTAAAGAGTACCGAATTAAACAGACAACAAGAGGAGTGTAAGCTAGAGGTAACCAGTATGACGGCATAATGAGCTGAAAGTTACATCAGTTTTATTTTTGAAAACTATAGCATAACTAAGGCACACTCCACGCTATCTACCAAATCTACAGTTTGGATAAAAGCTGCACCGCAGATCAAGAGTTTAACGAATACGAGCACAATTGACGTGCTTTAGATACATTGAGAAAATAAACTGTCTTACAAAACTTTAAATAAACATTAAAACAGGTGTATAACGTGTAATGTATGTAGTTATTGATCATATTTAACATGAAAGAAAATACATTTTTGCGGTAAAAGAACAATCTGCATGTGATCTCAAAGATAAATTATACATCAAGAAATTTCTAATACCTACCATAATTACATAATCATTGAGTGCATTTAAACAGAAAGTATTACCGGCATCAAAATAAGGATACCAAAAATTGCGGAAATTTGCATAAAGGAAAAATAAGATGAAGATCACTTATTTTGTAGGCGATATAACGATAAACACTTACGCATATGCAAATCTTGAGAAGTATTTTTTTTATTTTTCTCATCTTGGCTTCGATATTAAAAGTTTTAACGAGCGCGCACATTCATGGCCACTTCTTGCACAACACCGCTAAAACTATTGTACACGTCAACGTGTATCAAACAAGTCTTCACGCCATAACAACATCTGTCGTCATTTTTTACTTACTCAAAAATATCCTACGAAAAATTCCGCGGCTACTTATGGGGCTTAGACAATTACATAAACATTTAGAACGACAAACTAGGCTACATGGAAATCAGGAAATATTATCAGGTTGACATATAACGGAACAGCGAAGCCGGAAGAAACAATAGCGAACAGATAATTGCTGAACTTGTAATAACTTTGATCACTGGCAAATAGAAGAGCATTAAACAAATTGAGTTTCAACACGCAATAGGTTTATTTAAGTTTTCAGGCACACGAGCCGACGACGACAAAATACCATTACACTAACCCACTTAGCGTTTATGACATTAAAGATATTTTGTCCCTGAGAAGTGACCGATTATATGCCTTCTCCGAGTTTTTATCTAAAACTAATATTATGAAATTACAGCCAGTCAGGTAATCCATTATACTGACTACTGATTAGGGCTTCAGATTTCCGAGCAATTATCTGCCAATTATCATAAAAAGATAAAGGAATTGCGCTTTCTTTTTTATACAAAAATATTTTAACATTATCTTCAAAAGACAAAATAATGGTCAGAGGATATTAAATGCAACACGATTTAAATACGGATGACAACTGACAACCTCTTGATTGTTGAGTCATTCAAATTTATCTAACTAAATTTTCTTTATATATCCGTACATACAGTACGGTAACGGATAAATAAATAAAATTAATATCAGAGCTTAAACAACTACTAGATTACCCATATGTATGAATTAACGCATAATAATATATAATGTTATAACGAAAAAAAAATGTGATTGTGTGATAACATCGGTCTTATCCTTTACGAATTAACAGCACGCTATTTAAAAGAGCCAATCTGACAATATTTCAAATTACGTGTTTGCTGTGTGTTTTTAGAAAATGAGAAATATCTCAGTTTCTAAAAATACACGGCATAACGTATACTCGTAAAGAATAGATACTCGCATATGAGTCGGAACAAGTGACCTATAATTAGTTAGTTCGTTGCGGTTATAGTTCCCTGAGGTAAGCCTATTTTGAATGGATGATCAACAAGTATTAATACCTTTTTATGAGAATACTTATTACTACTTTCAGATTAGTTAAATACGATTTGATTGATAAGATTTTCCATTCATTGCCTAATTACAGCTTAGGCAAAATACATGTACATAGATTCATGTATTCAAAAGCCTTGGACAAATCACATACCTAATAAATAATCGGAATTTAAGAAACCATAAATTATTGTGGTTTTAGAATTACGATCACCGCATCTGAATTCGGAAAATATAACTATTAAAATCTCTATCTTTGTGACCTCTGTCGTATTGCTAACTTGATAGAATATATAATTTATCAGTATAAAAACGGCACGGCACAAGTAGTGGCGTATCAATCATAAGTCTAGCTACAGGATCCTTTCCCTTTTGCTTTCTGAGCAATATACGATTAATAATCAATGAATAATCAAAGGTCAAGGGCCTACCCCGGGCTCCTCTCCAGAGTGGTGAAGATGCAACCGGAACTAAAGTCAGGAGGAAGCAGAAGAAGAATCAATCAATAATCAATTGTCACACTAATCTGATTTTAGAGATTGATGATTGAATTTTTGTTAGCCTCTAGAAACAGCTACACAGCAGGAACATAGAGAATATTTTTTTATCAAAATGCTTTTTCGCCATGCATATGAAAGGCTGACACAACACTTTACTAGTGCGAGTAATACCAAATCTTATCATAACAGCTGTAAACATTACACCTGACATTCACTTTCACTGGTCAACATTTAAAATACATGTTATAAATAAAGAACAGTTAAATATACTCACAACTTCACCATTAGGAATATCACCAACAGTGTCACTATTGATAGCAGTGGTCCTCAAAACATGTACATTATGAAATTCATCCCTTGGTGTCACTATGACTTCTTTGCATGAGCACCTTGCATTTTTCACTTCATTTAGATTAGTGGTCCGTGACCTGGGAGGACTACTCAGGGAGGCTATGGCAGTACCATAGGAGTATCCTGTACCCGAGTTATCTTTTGCACGCTTTGTATTGTTAGAGAGGTATGTCATTCTGGAAAGAAGATGAAATGGTTTATATTTTTAAATTAATGACAAGTTTTTTTTATTGTGTATTCAGTAGAAAAGTTTTTTCTTGGATTTTACATGGTGTTGGTTCAGTGTACTATACAAACATAATAAATTAAATTGATGTACTGGAGAACTTGAAATATATTTACAAGTAAACCTTTTTGCTTAAAATGTTGAACTGTGCGAAGCAAGTAAGTATTCTATCTTTATTCTGACAAATAAAATTGTAAGTAAACAGTAATTTTTAAAAATTGTTACTTTAATAATCAAGGTCAAACTACAATGAAATCAATATGAAGACAACTTCAAAATCATACCTATTGTTAATCATGATTTATACGGTGCTTTTTAAGGCTTTAGACTTAACACTTAGATTTATCTTATTAAAACATTTTGACAAAATCACTTAAATTTTATAGACATCCAAACCAACTAGAATAAGCAATTGTCTGATTTAAAAATATTTGCAGAGGCATATAAAATTAAGATCTGATATAAAGATAAGATAGGTGTCATTTAAACTCAACATGCAGATAAGGCATTATGGAAGCAAATTAATCTATTATTCGTTAGTGCGAATTCTCAGAGATATCATGTCCACAAAATAACCATAATGTTTAAGTGTAAAATTAATATTTAAGGTATGGTAAATATTGAGAATAAAAAAACAGACTAAGTAGGTATGAATTACTTCTACCTTTATGTTTTAGGTCATAATAAGTCCTTACTTATTTATAATTTGTATACATTTTACCAGCCTTAACTAGAAGAAAGACTATTTTTAGAACCACCTTCAAGTAAAGCAAATGCACATTTGACCTATTTATATTTTAGAATTTTGAGACGGGTAATTCTCTTGTGTGGTGCTTTTTTAAAGCACTTACCTGTTATCATATCCTGGTATAGGGGAACCAACATGGAAGCTGCAGTAAAGATTGTCAGATTCACTTGAAGCCCTCTGCCGCCGCCGGCCTTCAATGCTTACTTTTGAGTCATGATGAGACTTATTCTTAGGTTTTTTAAGTATGCCTTGAGGAGGGGACTTTGGTAATGGATTATTGAGTATAGATTTCAAAGGTTGCTTAGCCACTTGCACCTCCATCATTTCATGATCAACTTTCTCAAGTAACTCTTCAACTTTTGGCAATCTATTATCATCTACTTTTGTGTTGGATAATGTTGTTACCAAGAGTGGTCTGGTGGGACTAGTCCTGACGAATTTTGATCTTCCAGATTGATATCTGAAAGAGAGATTATTATATGAAATAAATGTTTACATTATATTTTCTGGTATAAATTTAGGACAAACAAAAAATTGAAATAAGTAATTTTTAAATTATATGTCATAACATGTCATAACAATTGGCATGCATTCAGATTGGGCAACATATTATAGGTTATGTTGTCATGATTTACTTACCCATGGTGCCTGTTGAGTTCGTGTGCCATTATGTAGTCACCGTTCTCAGCAGCAGGGAGCGAGCACTCGTGTCTGAAGCGGTTAGAACGGCTTTCAACAATGTTATTCAATGTGAAGTAGCTCTTATTTGGAAGAACCCGCTGTCGTGGTATGCCATCCGCCGAACGATGCGACTCGAGAGTTGCATCCTCATACGGCGAACGATCAATGCCTTCGCTGCGGCACCGCCTACGCAGTACCCGTGCTGGGCCTCGACCTGACCACTCCAAAACGGACCCCAGGGGGTCGCAAACATCAAACCCGGCTTCGTAACTTGGGCAAGCTCCTCTGCTATCCATTTCCAATGCGCCTATTCGCGACGCATCATCGTTTGTCCACATCAATCGCGCACCACGAATTTCACTATTGCACTGCTAATTTGAATGGTGAAAACTAGTGAAAAATAAAGCTATAACGGCGACGTCGAGGCCAGGGGGGCGACAGATGACAGATCGTAATTCTACGACGGACTCAGAATGTGCCAGCACTCCCGCCAAAATTGAAAGAAACTTATTCTTTTTATGAAAATAAATACATCAAACCTTTAAAGAAGTTTTCCTACGTGATTTAAAAAGTGGTCACTTTGTTCACGCATAAAATAAAATTTATTGCTAGTACAACCATTACAAAAAGTAGCGTAATGGCGATTGAAATGAAACATTCGAAACCGTCGTTCGATTCAATCACAACAAGTGTTGAGCACAGTTTTCATCTTCGAAACCACCCATCATTTTTCACTTTAAGAAACAAAAGATTTTACTATTTCTAGAAAATTAACCTATTCAGGCGATTCTAGCATAAAAAGAGAATAAATTGATTGTAAATTCTGAAACAGAATCAGACCTTTTTTACTTGAAATCAAAACTTGTTAAAAAAATTGGATAGGAATAGGAACATGTTGACAGCAAAGTTACAAAAACAATATCATTTTTAAGTTCAATGTCTCTTTCATATTCTGCGACGCATTCGAAAGTTAAAATGAGATAGCCTAACTGTCACTTGGATGATAATACTTGTTCGGCTAATCGGTTGTAGGTTACAAACAATTTACAACTCTGCTGCACCTAGTACCAGAGTTGTAAATTTGATGAGCATTTATCTGGCAACAACGCCTATTCACTTTGCAATTCGGTTGCAATCACTCACTGATCTCTTAGACTCGTTGCAATGAAACAACTTTATATCTGGATGGGAATCATCAAGATCGGTCACCCAGGCACTGTTCATTTATTGCACTACCGTACACAAACAAATGTCGCACGTGCCATACTACGGTGACTGAGTACCTATAGTGGATGAAACCATTGACGTACCTAACAATAAATAGCTAGAATTTGAAATCGTACCCTATTTGTCAACCATACATACCTACTAACCGAACCCCGGCCCAGTGACCTTTACTTCTACACGAAGACATTCATAGTGTTAAATGTATGTGTGTACGGCACAGATATCGTTTTTGGCCAATAAACAAGTAAAATATAGTATAATTGTTCCATAACAATTATACTATTTACTTGTTTAGTCCTACTAATATTATAAATGCGAAAGTTTGTGAGTATGTCAGTAGTTTTTGTGTGAAAGAGTAACCGAACCGAATATTGAACCGATTACTATGAAATTTGGTATGCAGGTAGCTAAAGACCCAGAATAACATATAGACTATCCCGAAGTTCCCGCGGGATTGACAGGGTTTCCATGCGGACGAAGTCGCCGGCGGCCTCTAGTACTTTATAAATTTTAATAATTTATGTAAATTCTTCCTCTTGGCTTTAGTCCCATTCATATTAGTTGCATTCTTACCACTTTGGAGAGGAGACTGGAGTATGCCCTTGACCATGGATCTTGAATTGGGTGAGTCAAGTTTTTGCAGTGCTCAGTCTAGCGATCGTTCACGGTTATGAGAATGGCGATAAGTTGCTGCTACCAAATTGCATCGAGAGAACTCACTCTACTAAGCTCTACACAACACGTGGGCGTGGTTACAAAATATCAAACGCGGCAAATTCGATTTGATTTAATCAGATACATAATAATAGTAAAGTCTTCTTCATCGACAGGATAAAACTCCCTATAATTCACTCTTTAGGAAGTGGACAGTATGGTCCTTTACCACTTCCTAAAACGACAACTTCACTAGAAAACCCTTCTAATAGGTACTTGCAGCTGTATCCTTTGCCCTTGCCCTACACACACCGGAAACAGAGGTCTAAATTAAAACAAACCTTAACCCTTCAGCTGCGGCGGCTATACGCAAACTGCGCACCTCGTCTGCGGCGTTCAAGCGCCGCGGCGGACGGGCGCGCAGTGTCTTAGATTTTGTTGTATATCTGTATATAATTATTTGGGACCTACCCAAAAATTTTTTTTTTTTTAAAGATATATAAATGAAGAATCATATGCAATAAATTTTGATGCGAAAAAACACTTGCGTTTATTATATTTAGGTCACTGAATTCAAAACTTACCGAAAAATTATCCATTGTAAATATTTTACTGATTTTGCAATTTACATCTTTCATATATTCTGTTTTTGTTTACTATTCCACAAAGTCCAATAATTGAGGAATTTAATGGTGCCAAAAAGTTATTATGTCCCAAGTAAAATTCTCTAAAATCGTCTTCACAAATAATCCAGTAAGAATCACGATTTCGCCATTTTGCAACTTCTACAACGCAAACTTTATACTTCTATTACCATGAAAATATTGAAATGTAGATTTATTTGAGGCATTGTAATCGTAAATAATGTATTTGGCTTCACAAAACAACAAGTAAAATGTATCTAAATGTCTTAAAATAGTATATTTCTACTAAAAACTGAAAACTTACCTAGAAAACTATCATTTTTTCAATTGGCTCGTTCATTCACTTACATTTGTCTTTGCTCAACTGTAAGGGCAGTGTGGCAAACACGAAAAATTGTAGTTTCGTTTTTATATCAGACATATATAGCTTGCCTAGAGAAAATGAGCGAAAAACCATAGCCAAAAACTAGAAAAATGTATGTCTGTGTGCGTGACTTGTTTGCCTTGCTTGTCTGCTGATGGCCGTATCTGGACAAAATGGCGGCATGTGGTTAACGCCTAACTGCTGATGGCCGTATCCGTCCACTGTCAATGTTTGTCTAACTGCTTTAGGTCGGATCTGGGCATATCTACAGGATGTTTGTTTTTAGTTGTGCACGTTAGTAATTTGGAAAAGAGTGTCTTGTAAAAATAAAAATAAAATGTTGATTAAAATGTTTCTTTTATTGGAATACAAAAATGTACAATGTTTATTGGTTTCCACTACTCTAAACCTATTCAATTCATAGTACATACTAGTAATTATTTTTACCAATGATTCATAGTACATACTAGGAATTATTTTTACCAATGAAAAAATAAAAATAAAATTACAATTTTGTAAAAATAATTACTGAACTGTTTTTGATAAGTTTTTTTTTTCAATAAATCTATAATGATAAGAACTATGTAATATATAAAGACTTATTGAAAAAAAATACTTTCATCAAAATCGGTTCAGTAATTTTTGAGATAGGGAATAGTGTTGAAGTCGGTTGTTTTGTAAAAAAAAATACTTATTTTTAATGAATTATGAATTCAAATTAAACAAAAAAATTTTGCGTAGGAATCGAAATTTTAGATTCCCATCATTTCACTTTACTGATAACAACAACGTTTTAAAAGGGTGTTATTTAAACAGTCTGCAGAATATTCATATGCAAAAAAGTTTACACAAATTCAGAAGCGCAAGTGAAGAATAGGATAACAGAAGAATAGGCACCAAACTGCACTGCAGCAGTGTCTCTAAATGACGTCAACTTAAATTTTAAACAAAGCATGTTTGGACTCAAAACACGCATGCGTTCGATCGAGCTCAAGCCGACTGTAACCAAACTCAAACGTTTATTCAGAAAATAGGCCTTTGTAGGCACTTTTTTACGTCAAATTACATGTAAAAATTATCGATTTAGATAAATTAAATAGATATGTATTCAAAACTCAAATTTAAAATTATTAATTCTTTCAAAGCTAAAGACTACTAGCGCTTCGTAACCGACCACTGCAAGAGAAGAAACGCCGAAAGAAACTCTTTTCAACAGTATTGGTCGCCTACTCGCCTGAAGGGCTTTGAATTTTTTTTTTTTTTATTTTATTTGTATATTCATTCTATGTATCTTATAACCCGTAGACCAAACCAGTGCAGTCCTAAGAAAGAAGGGATCAAAGAGAAAAAAGTATTTTTAAACAATAATCCTAATATTAATATTTAAAAATAAAATAATGTATACATAAATAGATAAACACCCAAGATCAGAAGTCAATATGAAAAAGATAATTTACCAACTTGACCTGACTGGGGATCGAACCCGAGACCTGGAAGTAGCAGTCTGGTGTGTTGACTACTACATCACACATTTTATATAAATATATAACTAATATAAATAAATAGATAATATTTAATTATATATTTTATATATATGTAACTACAGAAGTAATTTACAAACTATAGATTTTCTAAAGTATGATACTCAAGCCAACATTGGCCAACACAAATATACACCGTGCAATGACTGCACGCGATGTTACATTTTTGCCTGCATCTAACACAACGTCCCCTCTTAAATTTATCTTGTTTTTTGGTTCGCTCCTCGGTCACCTCATTATGAACAGGGAAATGATTAAAATCCCTGTTCAGCCTGCTACAGGTGGGGATGGGGACCTGGCGCGAACGTGAGGAGACGTTTTGTCCGAATTCTAAGCAGAGCTCTTCAGCAAGCTTGAAACGAAATTGGCGGTGAGTCATTTTTTTATGCTGGCCAATGTTAGCACAATATATAATATATGCATTTAAAATAGATATATTTAAAAGACGTCTAAAAACTTTAATATACCATTTGATTCCCCTCTTTCTTTCTAATAAATACATGCTTAGCTTTTGATCTTTGAGATCGACGCCTCCCATGTATTTATTATATTCATGGACCACGACTGGTTTGGAGCAGGGTTGGCCAGCCCTGTGCCCTGGAGCCATATCTGTTTTGTGGTAAGTAGATACAGTGGTGACAAGCTTCACATCTTTCCATGCTATGACGGATACATCACCACAGTGTCTACTTACCACACTACCCCTAGCCATCCTTTTATCCTGCAAATTTTGGATTTCTACGGGCGTGTCTTTTCGGCGACGGTTCAGAGTACCGACTACGTCAGTTTTATGTTTTTTTAGAAATTGGGTCAGAGGAACAGAATTATAAAAATTGTCCATGAACAGGGTATATCCCTTGCCTAAATAGTTCTTGAAAAGCTCAAGGACTATTTTGGCAGTGGATGTAGTAAACCCGTAAACCGTTTCTGCAGTTGTCGTGCCTTTGCCGGCATACAAAATTAAATTTACTACGTATCCAGTTACGGCCTCACAGAGTTCATAACTTTTGATACCGAATCGAGCTGCTTTGGAACGAATGCATTGTTTCCAGCTTAAATGACCCTTCCAAAGCAGCAACGATTCGTCTATCGATACTTCTCTGTGAGGCACGTAAATGGACTGGAATTTTTTATTTAAATAATCTATAATAGGTTTTATTTTAGCTATTTTCTTATCACGCCCCTGTACATGTATGTTGTTGTTATCAGTAAAGTGCAAAAATTTTAAGAGCATTACGTAATGATCCCTTGACATCAGTTTTCGAAACTCCGGCATACCCATCACACCCGTCATCCAATATTCCTCTAACCTACTTCTTACACATATTGACATAAATATCATCACACCTATAAGCCTATATAGTTCGGAAACCGAAGTTTCCACCCAGTCGTTCATGCGAGATTTACTTGGCATGGAGTCTCCGGTTTCAAAGAAACCGGTTATTGTTTCCCAAGCGTAATGATTCGTTTCGTGGACAATAGAATCCATCAGAGGCTGGTCCCAAATTTGAGTAAACAAGCCTAAAGGACTTGTTCCCTCAATTTTAGGACCAGCTTCTTCGTTGAAGTCCTCCCTGACCCCTCTAAATTCGTTAAAATCAGATGACCAAGTCAATGGCTCCTCACTAACTTCATCTTCAATAAAATCGTCATCTGATTCCAACATCTGCTGTAACTGATCGAGAGTCAATTCTTCCTCGGCATCCTCATCACTTCCAGAGTCGATGGCTAATTCTTCAGCCAGCTCAGGATCCAGTATGTCTTCATCCTATTAAAAAAACCAAACCCTAAACCACATGCAAGCATACACACAAACATAACAAAAGCGGGTATTGTTAGAGATGCCAACCACAATATTTTTATAAAAAGGAATAATTAGTGTATCCCAACGATGAACAGGAATAGAGATTCCTGTTCATTTTTATTCAATTAACTTTCAATATATTCATGCCATATTGCCAATTTCGCTGAATTACGTTATTGAGCATACACCAAACACCTTTATATCAATGAAGTTACAATACATTCATACCGCATTGCCAATTTTAGCAGAATTGTGTTATTGAAGCACAAACCAAACACCCTTAGTTACATTACCTTAGTTACTGGATGGACTAGATTTCTATCAGATAGTCCGGTGCACGATGAGAGCGGCAATAAATAAAAATCCCTTTCTCAATGCAAGTAATTTATACTTTCAAAGAGTGTTATGAAAATGAAACTTACAGGTTCTCGGCCAAAAAGATTACGCGGCTGACCTTTCGTACGTTCCTCTGGTACCTAAAAAATAATTATTTTGTAAATAACATTGCATGTTGTGATAATAGGTAATATTTTGTTTCGATAATCCTTACAATAGACATCAATAAGTGAGCAATAAGTTAGTATACATCTCGACATATTATTATCTTGGTAGTTAAAAAAAAGTTGAACATCTACTAAAGTTATCAAAAAAAAGAAAACCATTCTTACAGCAGCTACTTTTTCGCCGCCATGGACCAACTCATCCACGATCTCTATGGCTTCGCCTTCCACAGATAAATTTTGGGGCCGCCAAGGCTGTAATAAAATATACGAAATAATCAGTTTTTGTTTTTAAAGTAAAAGGGAAAGTTAACAAAACTGGAAAATAACATACTCTAATCCTCCCTGATCCAGATGTCTCCAAGACTACATCTCTGCCCCGAATAAGGGATCCCTGAGGAGTTCTAGTCACCTCCAAGCCGACAAACATGCTTCTGGAAGTACTTGGGGTTTGGGGTTCCATTTTAATCTGTCAATAAAATAAAATTATTAGCATGTATTCAAACCAGACATCGATGTCATCAGAAAGTGCTCACGGAGACAAAACTAACGAGCTAAAACACAGCGCGATACGAGTTACCGGAGCGTAGATCCTGTATACCACCTTCCGACTGCATCATCAGACCCTCGATGTCACTTCATCAGAAAGTGCTCACGGAGACAAAACTAACGAGCTAAAACACAGCGCGATACGAGTTACCGGAGCATAGATCCTGTATACTGTATACCACCTTCCGACTGCATCATCAGACCCTCGATGTCACTTCATCAGAAAGTGCTCACGGAGACAAAACTAACGAGCTAAAACACAGCGCGATACGAGTTACCGGAGCGTAGATCCTGTATACTGTATACCACCTTCCGACTGCATCATCAGACCCTCGATGTCACTTCATCAGAAAGTGCTCACTGAGACAAAACTGACGAGCTAAAACACAGCGCGATACGAGTTACCGGAGCGTAGATCCTGTATACCACCTTCCGACTGCATCATCAGACCCTCGATGTCACTTCATCAGAAAGTGCTCACGGAGACAAAACTAACGAGCTAAAACACAGCGCGATACGAGTTACCGGAGCATAGATCCTGTATACCACCTTCCGACTGCATCATCAGACCCTCGATGTCACTTCATCAGAAAGTGCTCACTGAGACAAAACTGACGAGCTAAAACACAGCGCGATACGAGTTACCGGAGCGTAGATCCTGTATACCACCTTCCGACTGCATCATCAGACCCTCGATGTCACTTCATCAGAAAGTGCTCACGGAGACAAAACTAACGAGCTAAAACACAGCGCGATACGAGTTACCGGAGCGTAGATCCTGTATACCATCTCCCAACTATCATGACATCATGTCATCAAAACCAAACGACATTTTGACTAAAACCAATAAAATAAATTTCGTAGATTTAGTTTCAATCAATGAATAAATCACAGAGGCTTTTGAAAGCATGCTGTATATTAGCGTCGCGATACAATACACAGACAGTGTACGACACAAGTAAGATGGCGGACATAGTGCGTATGTGTGCGTGTAACGGATTCTCAGTCTTGAAAAATATAAGATATTTACAAAATCCATGTATTTATTGTAAAAAAGTTAGTGTATTTCAATAGTATAATAAATTTACTATCTAAAACCAATTATATCCATTACAGAGGTATTGGATATAATGCATAAACTAACACGAAAGAAATATGTAACACACTCCATCTACTTTTGAAAAAGCTAAAATCCTTCTTTTTTTACTAAATCTATAAACTTTTACACGTAATTGCTTCGAAAGTAACTATATAATAACGAAATAAAAACATTTACATACCTGTTTGTAATTACAGCCAAAAAAGACGAGTTTTCTCACACGTTCTTCAGTCACTTTGCAACACAACGAAGTCACAATTTGAAATGACTTGGTTAGCTAAATGAACGGATGAAATTCATATTTGACAGTTGTCTATGACGGCTTCATTCGTTAGAAATACATTTCAAATAATAAAACACCTTATTTCTTGTTATTAGATATTATATTTGTGTAAAAACTACGACGAGTGCATTTGGACGGATCCGGAACAAAGCATTCCTAGTACATGCCCGGATACGGCCTAAAGCTTACGAAGGGTTAATAAAATTAAAGAATAATAAACCAAAAAAAAGTATTGTAATCTCAAAGAATCTTCCTTGCAGTGAAGAGATGTTCCAGCTTAGGTACTGGGCACCCTTGCCTCGCGCAAGGTGTTAAAATATTTATTTTATTTGCAAATAATAAGTTCTTAATTTTTTCCTCAATAATGGATTAAGGATTCGTTTTCCATCCCACCTAATGGTAAGTGATTATAAAGACGAAAATGTTAAATGCCTATCCAAAAGATACCCTTTTATTGTTCTTTTGAATGTTCGTGGACAGTGCTTGTCTGGGAATATAGACGCAGATTATTTGTATTATTACCATAAAATATTACGTAATAATAGTTTTTCAAATTTCCTTTATACTGGAACAAGGCCATAAGTCGGAAATCTAAGCTAGAAACTAGTTATTTGGAGCACATGTGGCGTTTTGGGTAAAACGTCGCAGGTAAACATATGAGAAAAAAACAACTAGATAACCTTCCTATGTATGTCGTAAAAGGCGACAAAGGGAAAGGCTTATAAACCTCAAGTTTTTTTTAGGCGATAGATTAGCAACATGTCACTACACTATTTGTATCTCGATTCCATCACTAGCCTTACAGCTGAACGTGGCCTTTCAATCTTTTCAAGACTGTTGACTCTGTCTTCCAACGCAAGGGATATAGACATGACAATATGTATGTAGCATCCAAAAAATTGCCCATATTTTTAAGAATATGGAAAGAATGGAGGCTTGCTTTAAATAAAACACATTGTTAGAGAATCAGTATTCTTTTTTACACATCATAATAACCTACATCTTACAGCTGACGCCATTATACTTAAAATATAATACGAATCTGACTCTTTTACTATGCTATATTATTTTCTTTAATAAAAATTCTATTTGTGAGAAATTTAACTGTATCCCGATTTATAAAACGAATGCTACTATAAATAAAAGAGTGCGTCTTCCACTTAAAAAAATGTTGGAATTTGTCACTTACATCCTATTCTATAATTATTATATTAATAATATTCATGTATTACACAAGTGTAATCATTATTTATCTCTTTCCTAATAAAATTCTGAAGATTAAGTCACGAATTTTCTATGACAGCGAACATGATGCAAATGAGTGGCTTGGCTTATATACAATTTGAAATATCCAAATCATTCTTTGATCATAAATCTTGATAAATTCATTGCGTAAAAAATCGTTCGGCCACATTTTCTTAATGATTGTAATGATAGCAATTTATATTATAAAACTAGAACCATTATTATCTGTACATATAAAAACAGTCCCGCACAGAATTCTTACGTCTAAAACATTGCAACGTTATAAAAAAAAGACATCTATTATACGCTATGTACTAAATTAACCGATCGTATTCACGTAGGCTGATATACAAAGTAGAAAAAATATACATTGTTATAGTGTTTAATACAACAATATTGTGAATGCTTTGCGTTTTACTGGGCGTAGCATGGCGGCACTTTGTAACCAGTAAATAAATGTCCATTCCAGGAGGGCTCATGACAGATTGATGACGTGAACTTTCTAGAGTCAGCAGGCTGCCAGGGGAAACCTGGAACAAAAACAAACATTAAAATGTCACCTATGTATGTAAAAACATATTTTAATTTCAATTTATACGTCCTTGTTATCAAACGTTGTCAAAGTAAGAGAAGTGGGCTGGTGTTTATTGCATTGACTTTCGAAGGACATACTTTTAATAGATACTCTATTCTCTTTCACTCTATCTCTGTAAATAGAACACGTGGTTGCGTGTCATTCTAATCCAGTTAAGAAGTGTGGTATCCACCTTAGCTAGTGAGCAGCGCGATGTTGATCTCCTTGACCATCTTGACCCTGTGCAGCATCTTGGCTAACTGAGCTCGAGACAGCGGCTGCGTGGAGTACCACACGGGCGAGTCGGGCACGCAGGATCTCTCCGGTTGTAGGTAGAACACGTCGTTGCGCGTGCGAACCGATTCTGGGCTGCGGACGTAATAAAATGTTTAAGTATATAACTTAAATGTTTATCTAATAAAACAATGAAGCTAATTTTCTAAGTAGTAGTGGTGGAATTGCGAATAGTAGTTAAAGTTCGTATTCGAAAGAATCAAAATCACATGAACTTATATTTAAATTAAAGGTGGATTATGAGATGATAAAATTATTAAATAAGGCTTTTATAATATACCAATCTTAACACAAGTGAATTTTTTAATCTTCTGTTACTTAATGACAGATATAAAATAAACAACTAAAATTATGAATCACGTAAATTCTTCCCGGGAGTACATATATACAATCACGTCTATATCCCTTGCGGTTGCGGGGTAGACAGAGAGACTTGAAGACCACGTTGAGCTGTATGGCTTAATAAGTTTACTACTGGGAATAAGTTTACTTCTACTAAAGAGAAAAAAGGAAATAATCTTTTACTCACCATTTTGAAATATAAAATTCGTACAATTTGACAGGACACCGTAAAGGATTTTCTTCGTTTTCTTGCTGCTCATAAACTTTCTTTTTCCTGGAGTTCGCTTCTGTAATTAGAATTTTTTAAGATATATTATAATAGATATGAATTAGTACCTGATTGACTGGAAGAAATTCCTCCTAGGGATAAGTACGCCGGCAGAGACTACATCTTTCTACTTGCCACGAGCCCTGCACTTTCCTTCGCTTCATCCACATTCATAAATCTCTTCAGGTAACTTGCCTAATAATCTCAACAATGTATAATTTCAATTGGACACCTAGGATGTTTTTTCAAATTAAACACTAGTAAATTTATTTTTGTGGCTGAAGAAAATAAATAAAAATGTTTGACTAACCAAGTGCAGATTGTGGGGGGTAGAACCTCAGCAGAACATTCCTCGAGCCGGGGATCTTGGCCTGCCCCGGCTGATTAGGATTGCGTTTCCAATGCTTCATTATGTGCGAGAATGACAACTGCATATGTTCTTCTACCGTCTGTTGAAAGAGATTACAAGTGTTAATAATGAAAGTTTTGCAATAGTATTTGTACTTGTCATATGAGCATAAGAAATGGTCGCCTAACGCAAGGATATCGTCCAAAGGTCCATTTTATACACACTTATTATCACGTCTTTATCCCTTGCAGGGTAGACAGCCCCAACAGTTTTGAAAAAACTAAAAGCCACATTCAGCTTTATGGCTTAATAATAGTAGTGAGATTCAAACAGTGACAGGTTGCTAGCCAAACGCCTACAAGAATCCCAAGTTTATTATCCTATCACTTAGTCGTCTTTTACGACATTCTCCAGCATTAAACAGGATATACAAAGCAATACAACCATACTGACCACTAAATTAAAATGCTTCGTATTGAAGAACATTAGTGTTGATAGAAGTACGTGCGGCGAGTGAGCGCCCAACTGTTTGCTCTCCCACAAGTGTTCCTCTTCCACGCGCGTTACTATGTACTCTGTGGACAAACAGCGAGATAAGATAAGAGACATATACATAACATAGATATAGATGATCCTTTATGGTGAGGGATATATCTATATGTAGAGACATAGCGAGAAAACCAGCACATTCAGGCAAATGAATGTTAACCATCTAATATGGGTTTCGGACGTCAGACGGGTGTGTCTCCGTGTAAAAACCTTAATTACTCAATTCAGGATCATGAACAATGGTGCATCCTCTCCAAAGAGGTCGAGATATAAACGGGACTATAGCCAATAGGCATTCATAACTGCAGGGACTATGGATGATAACTATTGTTTGTGGTTATTTTTCAAGCTTTTCCACTTTTAAATTTTGGTCATCACCACGAACAACAAATTAACCTATCAAAAACAGTTTAAAGAAAAATAAAGTACTTACGTGAGTCATTATATAAAACTGAGAACTTTCTTGCGACTTCGTCCAAACAATCCGTAAATTTCTCATAATACGGATCCGTAAATATATTATCTATCCTACCATTTTCAAACAAATATTGTTGAATACCTGAAACAAGAATTCACTGTTAGTTATTTTTACCATCTCCGATTGATAAAGGCGGCTACTTATCTTACTAGCATGTGGCTCAACTATAGTAAATATTGTGGAGCTCTATTACATGTTCCGACTTCAACATTTAGTGTTGAAGTGTTCCGAGTGTGGTATTAACCCAAGTGGTCTCAAGAGTTTTGGATATATGATGGGCTTGTGTGGAGGAGGGGAGGGATAAGGGAGAGAAAGAGACAGGCTCAGAAAGGGAAAAACGTAGATACGTAATTGTACACAGTTTAAACACTATGCACTTAGAACCAAATACTAAAAAAAACTAGGGGTAAAAACACAAGCTGAGAGAGGAATTGTTATTAGGATTAAGGATGGAAAAGGGGTAGAAAGAGACATGTGGAAAGAGAAAGAGACAGGTTTATAAAGGATAATGGCGTTGTATAGTTTCCTAGCACTAGACTCACCTAGAACCAAATAGTAAATAGTGTCTGGCGCGTACTCGCTGCCGTTCGGTTTCCGCACTTCCTTCACGAACAGACACAGCGAGTAGTTGAGCTCGTCCGCCGTCAGCTGCAGTATCTCCGACTTGAACGGCTTGCGGCGTATGGAGCTCTTCTCTATTTCAGCGTTCTTCGTCATCACCCATTGTTTCCATGCGTTCACGCCGAACGTGTACTGGAATAGAACGATTTCATGAGATTGTGTTTGATTGATGTTGTTTTATTTGAAAAGTAAAAAAAAGAATATGGGGTGATTCACTTTGATGAAGCTATAATAATTTTTTTTTTTATTAGGACTCTCCAATCTCCTGCAATTAATCCACTACACCCACTGTGTGACACACGCAAGCGTGTAAAAATGTACCTACTAATTGTGTTAGAAGAGATGTTTCTTGGTACTGACTGTTCTATGATTGGCCATAGGGGCCTTTGGATCTCCTTTGGTAAGTGCTAAATCACCTTTTATAACAATTCCGTTCACAAATCACATTTGTAAACAGTTGTTAAACTTAAACGTATATAATAAAAACAAAACAATTAAAACATATTATTTAGTATCAACAAGCAAACCTATTCACACACGCTATAAGCACGCCCTCTTCCACCCGCGCTGCAGGTAGCATGCCCAATAATCGCACGACCGTCGATTTTCGAGCAAACTCGAAACTAGCATGTTCATTGTTAGCAATGTTTCGACACACGTACCACTAAGTAGCAATTGCTCAAAAGTAGCATGCTTTCGTGCTACTAACTAGCATGTGTAACTGTACCATTACTGTAAATAAATGATCCTGAGTGTAGTACAGTATAGCTAACCTTGAGACACATGTTGGCGTCCGGCTTCTCCTGCGGCTCGCGCGGCGGCTCGGGCTGCGGCGCGGGGCATCGCAATACAAGTGAACTGCGACTGCGACAAAATGCAGAAATCTAACAATTATTGCTGTACCTAATTTTCTGCAATTATATTTTACTAGTGACTCGCCCGGCTTCGCACGGGTGCAAAATTCGGAAAAAATTATACATAAAAACCTTCCTCTTGAATCACTCTACCTGTTACAAAAAACCGCATCAAAATCCGTTGCGTAATTTTAAAGATTTAAGCATACAGACAAACAGACTAAAATAGCGACTTTGTTTTATACTATGTAGTGATGTTATCCATTGAACTACTAACTTCGACTCTGTGGTATTTGTTATCTCAAACGTATATAACTTTAGAATGTATGACAAAACAATTTTTAAAAATCAATATAAAATTAAAAAATTTTATTGTTTTTGTTATATATTTTTTTTAACTTTCTGCCTAACTGTAACGCACCACCGCATCATTGGCAGAGGTTATTGATGCGTATGACCAAGCAAGCTAATAATAAACATCTCGAATTAGTCTATATTTAGAGGAGTTCCATGGTTAACTGTCAAAGGGATACACCCTGAATCATCAGGCCGTTATTGGCAGTCAGCAGATTGGTAAATGTCAACAGGTATTGTAACACCAAAATAGATGGTAAGTAGGTGAAGACTAATATTATTGAAATGGGCGTGCGTGACATTAGTCACTCGACGCTTCATTTCACGTGCGAATTATGAAAAATCATGTCTGCTCGTTATCTCTTAGCTTAAAATGTGTATTTTTTTTGTTATTCAAATTTTATGGGAATTAAATAAGTGTTTAAAGAAATTCATCACCTAGTCACTGTCGTCTGGCCCACGCAACCCATTAACTACGATTGGTTTGTCGTCGTTTTGTTGAGCTAATATTTTTCCTAAGCCTTCCTTATATTTTCGTTCAAGGAAAGATTTCGTGGCTTAATCAAATCTCTCAGGAAGTAGTTTACTTGATACTTTATGTAACAAATCAACCTGCTTCTTCCTGTTGGTCGCCTAATAAATCACTTTAGGTGATAACGTCACATTTGATCACATACCAAGCAACTATCAGTTATCTATATACAAATGTATGTAATCTTGGTGCAATGTAGATTACAATATTATTATAGCGCATTAAATATTGGATTTAAGTTTTTATTAGGCAATTTAACTACATGAATTCCATCATTAAGCCATCCGGCTGAACGTGGCCATCATGTCTTTTGAAGACAGTTGGCTCTGTCTACGCGGCAAGTGATAGGACTTGATGTGTGTATGAGTTACATACGCATAAACACAACATTGATTGATGATTCACAATTTTTTTTAAACATCTTGTGGTTCTCCATATCAGTGAGATAGTTTTACGAAAATATAAATCATCAAATTTCCTATTTTCTTAAATGATATATTATAGGATAAATCGACACATCCAACATAATAAACAACATATAACTCTTCAGAAATATTACACATATAATACCAGAAAATGGCAATACAGAGATGCCAACTGCCTCCTGACAAAAGTATATAAAGTTTTTTACTCTAAGTTTTAGGGCTAAATAAAAATCTTAAATATATTTTAACAATAAAGTCTACGCGAAAAACTATGCACACAAAATCTAATAGTTTCGCGCCAATAAAGATGAAAAAAGTATGTCCAATCCACTAAGCCCTAAATTCATCTTATATTTAATTAGAAACACTTGCAAAATATAAATATTTTAGTTTCAGAAAATATTTATTGACGTAGGCCTCTCCTACGCTTCTTCCGTAATTACATTACGGTTTATTAGATTACCATTTTAACATTAGTTCTGGACACTCCAACACACGTTAGTTAGAAGCGGTTAACACATGCTGTCTTCAAGAATCCTATTACCGCTGGCTGGAACTATTTCACATGTATTTTGGGCAACAGATGTAACATATTTCTTATTTGCATCACATATTTGTCTTTTCTCACACCTTGAACAGTGCACACGTGCGCACTTAAATATAACACAAAATATGTCAAGGTTACTATCCCAGCGGTCAACATACACCTGATTGAATGGTAAAAAAATAAAATTTAAATTTTACAGCATTGTAAAAAACAATTGTGTTCACGACTGATATAATAACGATATTAAATCGATGTCCGATCGATCTCGCGAGTTAGAAACAGTGATATTGCATTCGTATTGACATTTTATACAATTTGGCATTGCGCCCGGTCTCGTGAATTGGAGCCACAATAAAATCTAAAGAGTACCGAATTAAACAGACAACAAGAGGAGTGTAAGCTAGAGGTAACCAGTATGACGGCATAATGAGCTGAAAGTTACATCAGTTTTATTTTTGAAAACTATAGCATAACTAAGGCACACTCCACGCTATCTACCAAATCTACAGTTTGGATAAAAGCTGCACCGCAGATCAAGAGTTTAACGAATACGAGCACAATTGACGTGCTTTAGATACATTGAGAAAATAAACTGTCTTACAAAACTTTAAATAAACATTAAAACAGGTGTATAACGTGTAATGTATGTAGTTATTGATCATATTTAACATGAAAGAAAATACATTTTTGCGGTAAAAGAACAATCTGCATGTGATCTCAAAGATAAATTATACATCAAGAAATTTCTAATACCTACCATAATTACATAATCATTGAGTGCATTTAAACAGAAAGTATTACCGGCATCAAAATAAGGATACCAAAAATTGCGGAAATTTGCATAAAGGAAAAATAAGATGAAGATCACTTATTTTGTAGGCGATATAACGATAAACACTTACGCATATGCAAATCTTGAGAAGTATTTTTTTTATTTTTCTCATCTTGGCTTCGATATTAAAAGTTTTAACGAGCGCGCACATTCATGGCCACTTCTTGCACAACACCGCTAAAACTATTGTACACGTCAACGTGTATCAAACAAGTCTTCACGCCATAACAACATCTGTCGTCATTTTTTACTTACTCAAAAATATCCTACGAAAAATTCCGCGGCTACTTATGGGGCTTAGACAATTACATAAACATTTAGAACGACAAACTAGGCTACATGGAAATCAGGAAATATTATCAGGTTGACATATAACGGAACAGCGAAGCCGGAAGAAACAATAGCGAACAGATAATTGCTGAACTTGTAATAACTTTGATCACTGGCAAATAGAAGAGCATTAAACAAATTGAGTTTCAACACGCAATAGGTTTATTTAAGTTTTCAGGCACACGAGCCGACGACGACAAAATACCATTACACTAACCCACTTAGCGTTTATGACATTAAAGATATTTTGTCCCTGAGAAGTGACCGATTATATGCCTTCTCCGAGTTTTTATCTAAAACTAATATTATGAAATTACAGCCAGTCAGGTAATCCATTATACTGACTACTGATTAGGGCTTCAGATTTCCGAGCAATTATCTGCCAATTATCATAAAAAGATAAAGGAATTGCGCTTTCTTTTTTATACAAAAATATTTTAACATTATCTTCAAAAGACAAAATAATGGTCAGAGGATATTAAATGCAACACGATTTAAATACGGATGACAACTGACAACCTCTTGATTGTTGAGTCATTCAAATTTATCTAACTAAATTTTCTTTATATATCCGTACATACAGTACGGTAACGGATAAATAAATAAAATTAATATCAGAGCTTAAACAACTACTAGATTACCCATATGTATGAATTAACGCATAATAATATATAATGTTATAACGAAAAAAAAATGTGATTGTGTGATAACATCGGTCTTATCCTTTACGAATTAACAGCACGCTATTTAAAAGAGCCAATCTGACAATATTTCAAATTACGTGTTTGCTGTGTGTTTTTAGAAAATGAGAAATATCTCAGTTTCTAAAAATACACGGCATAACGTATACTCGTAAAGAATAGATACTCGCATATGAGTCGGAACAAGTGACCTATAATTAGTTAGTTCGTTGCGGTTATAGTTCCCTGAGGTAAGCCTATTTTGAATGGATGATCAACAAGTATTAATACCTTTTTATGAGAATACTTATTACTACTTTCAGATTAGTTAAATACGATTTGATTGATAAGATTTTCCATTCATTGCCTAATTACAGCTTAGGCAAAATACATGTACATAGATTCATGTATTCAAAAGCCTTGGACAAATCACATACCTAATAAATAATCGGAATTTAAGAAACCATAAATTATTGTGGTTTTAGAATTACGATCACCGCATCTGAATTCGGAAAATATAACTATTAAAATCTCTATCTTTGTGACCTCTGTCGTATTGCTAACTTGATAGAATATATAATTTATCAGTATAAAAACGGCACGGCACAAGTAGTGGCGTATCAATCATAAGTCTAGCTACAGGATCCTTTCCCTTTTGCTTTCTGAGCAATATACGATTAATAATCAATGAATAATCAAAGGTCAAGGGCCTACCCCGGGCTCCTCTCCAGAGTGGTGAAGATGCAACCGGAACTAAAGTCAGGAGGAAGCAGAAGAAGAATCAATCAATAATCAATTGTCACACTAATCTGATTTTAGAGATTGATGATTGAATTTTTGTTAGCCTCTAGAAACAGCTACACAGCAGGAACATAGAGAATATTTTTTTATCAAAATGCTTTTTCGCCATGCATATGAAAGGCTGACACAACACTTTACTAGTGCGAGTAATACCAAATCTTATCATAACAGCTGTAAACATTACACCTGACATTCACTTTCACTGGTCAACATTTAAAATACATGTTATAAATAAAGAACAGTTAAATATACTCACAACTTCACCATTAGGAATATCACCAACAGTGTCACTATTGATAGCAGTGGTCCTCAAAACATGTACATTATGAAATTCATCCCTTGGTGTCACTATGACTTCTTTGCATGAGCACCTTGCATTTTTCACTTCATTTAGATTAGTGGTCCGTGACCTGGGAGGACTACTCAGGGAGGCTATGGCAGTACCATAGGAGTATCCTGTACCCGAGTTATCTTTTGCACGCTTTGTATTGTTAGAGAGGTATGTCATTCTGGAAAGAAGATGAAATGGTTTATATTTTTAAATTAATGACAAGTTTTTTTTATTGTGTATTCAGTAGAAAAGTTTTTTCTTGGATTTTACATGGTGTTGGTTCAGTGTACTATACAAACATAATAAATTAAATTGATGTACTGGAGAACTTGAAATATATTTACAAGTAAACCTTTTTGCTTAAAATGTTGAACTGTGCGAAGCAAGTAAGTATTCTATCTTTATTCTGACAAATAAAATTGTAAGTAAACAGTAATTTTTAAAAATTGTTACTTTAATAATCAAGGTCAAACTACAATGAAATCAATATGAAGACAACTTCAAAATCATACCTATTGTTAATCATGATTTATACGGTGCTTTTTAAGGCTTTAGACTTAACACTTAGATTTATCTTATTAAAACATTTTGACAAAATCACTTAAATTTTATAGACATCCAAACCAACTAGAATAAGCAATTGTCTGATTTAAAAATATTTGCAGAGGCATATAAAATTAAGATCTGATATAAAGATAAGATAGGTGTCATTTAAACTCAACATGCAGATAAGGCATTATGGAAGCAAATTAATCTATTATTCGTTAGTGCGAATTCTCAGAGATATCATGTCCACAAAATAACCATAATGTTTAAGTGTAAAATTAATATTTAAGGTATGGTAAATATTGAGAATAAAAAAACAGACTAAGTAGGTATGAATTACTTCTACCTTTATGTTTTAGGTCATAATAAGTCCTTACTTATTTATAATTTGTATACATTTTACCAGCCTTAACTAGAAGAAAGACTATTTTTAGAACCACCTTCAAGTAAAGCAAATGCACATTTGACCTATTTATATTTTAGAATTTTGAGACGGGTAATTCTCTTGTGTGGTGCTTTTTTAAAGCACTTACCTGTTATCATATCCTGGTATAGGGGAACCAACATGGAAGCTGCAGTAAAGATTGTCAGATTCACTTGAAGCCCTCTGCCGCCGCCGGCCTTCAATGCTTACTTTTGAGTCATGATGAGACTTATTCTTAGGTTTTTTAAGTATGCCTTGAGGAGGGGACTTTGGTAATGGATTATTGAGTATAGATTTCAAAGGTTGCTTAGCCACTTGCACCTCCATCATTTCATGATCAACTTTCTCAAGTAACTCTTCAACTTTTGGCAATCTATTATCATCTACTTTTGTGTTGGATAATGTTGTTACCAAGAGTGGTCTGGTGGGACTAGTCCTGACGAATTTTGATCTTCCAGATTGATATCTGAAAGAGAGATTATTATATGAAATAAATGTTTACATTATATTTTCTGGTATAAATTTAGGACAAACAAAAAATTGAAATAAGTAATTTTTAAATTATATGTCATAACATGTCATAACAATTGGCATGCATTCAGATTGGGCAACATATTATAGGTTATGTTGTCATGATTTACTTACCCATGGTGCCTGTTGAGTTCGTGTGCCATTATGTAGTCACCGTTCTCAGCAGCAGGGAGCGAGCACTCGTGTCTGAAGCGGTTAGAACGGCTTTCAACAATGTTATTCAATGTGAAGTAGCTCTTATTTGGAAGAACCCGCTGTCGTGGTATGCCATCCGCCGAACGATGCGACTCGAGAGTTGCATCCTCATACGGCGAACGATCAATGCCTTCGCTGCGGCACCGCCTACGCAGTACCCGTGCTGGGCCTCGACCTGACCACTCCAAAACGGACCCCAGGGGGTCGCAAACATCAAACCCGGCTTCGTAACTTGGGCAAGCTCCTCTGCTATCCATTTCCAATGCGCCTATTCGCGACGCATCATCGTTTGTCCACATCAATCGCGCACCACGAATTTCACTATTGCACTGCTAATTTGAATGGTGAAAACTAGTGAAAAATAAAGCTATAACGGCGACGTCGAGGCCAGGGGGGCGACAGATGACAGATCGTAATTCTACGACGGA
Organism: Amyelois transitella; assembly: GCF_032362555.1. Lineage (NCBI taxonomy): Eukaryota > Metazoa > Arthropoda > Insecta > Lepidoptera > Pyralidae > Amyelois > Amyelois transitella. The sequence continues at coordinate 5,807,001 of NC_083523.1, forward strand.
CTCAGAATGTGCCAGCACTCCCGCCAAAATTGAAAGAAACTTATTCTTTTTATGAAAATAAATACATCAAACCTTTAAAGAAGTTTTCCTACGTGATTTAAAAAGTGGTCACTTTGTTCACGCATAAAATAAAATTTATTGCTAGTACAACCATTACAAAAAGTAGCGTAATGGCGATTGAAATGAAACATTCGAAACCGTCGTTCGATTCAATCACAACAAGTGTTGAGCACAGTTTTCATCTTCGAAACCACCCATCATTTTTCACTTTAAGAAACAAAAGATTTTACTATTTCTAGAAAATTAACCTATTCAGGCGATTCTAGCATAAAAAGAGAATAAATTGATTGTAAATTCTGAAACAGAATCAGACCTTTTTTACTTGAAATCAAAACTTGTTAAAAAAATTGGATAGGAATAGGAACATGTTGACAGCAAAGTTACAAAAACAATATCATTTTTAAGTTCAATGTCTCTTTCATATTCTGCGACGCATTCGAAAGTTAAAATGAGATAGCCTAACTGTCACTTGGATGATAATACTTGTTCGGCTAATCGGTTGTAGGTTACAAACAATTTACAACTCTGCTGCACCTAGTACCAGAGTTGTAAATTTGATGAGCATTTATCTGGCAACAACGCCTATTCACTTTGCAATTCGGTTGCAATCACTCACTGATCTCTTAGACTCGTTGCAATGAAACAACTTTATATCTGGATGGGAATCATCAAGATCGGTCACCCAGGCACTGTTCATTTATTGCACTACCGTACACAAACAAATGTCGCACGTGCCATACTACGGTGACTGAGTACCTATAGTGGATGAAACCATTGACGTACCTAACAATAAATAGCTAGAATTTGAAATCGTACCCTATTTGTCAACCATACATACCTACTAACCGAACCCCGGCCCAGTGACCTTTACTTCTACACGAAGACATTCATAGTGTTAAATGTATGTGTGTACGGCACAGATATCGTTTTTGGCCAATAAACAAGTAAAATATAGTATAATTGTTCCATAACAATTATACTATTTACTTGTTTAGTCCTACTAATATTATAAATGCGAAAGTTTGTGAGTATGTCAGTAGTTTTTGTGTGAAAGAGTAACCGAACCGAATATTGAACCGATTACTATGAAATTTGGTATGCAGGTAGCTAAAGACCCAGAATAACATATAGACTATCCCGAAGTTCCCGCGGGATTGACAGGGTTTCCATGCGGACGAAGTCGCCGGCGGCCTCTAGTACTTTATAAATTTTAATAATTTATGTAAATTCTTCCTCTTGGCTTTAGTCCCATTCATATTAGTTGCATTCTTACCACTTTGGAGAGGAGACTGGAGTATGCCCTTGACCATGGATCTTGAATTGGGTGAGTCAAGTTTTTGCAGTGCTCAGTCTAGCGATCGTTCACGGTTATGAGAATGGCGATAAGTTGCTGCTACCAAATTGCATCGAGAGAACTCACTCTACTAAGCTCTACACAACACGTGGGCGTGGTTACAAAATATCAAACGCGGCAAATTCGATTTGATTTAATCAGATACATAATAATAGTAAAGTCTTCTTCATCGACAGGATAAAACTCCCTATAATTCACTCTTTAGGAAGTGGACAGTATGGTCCTTTACCACTTCCTAAAACGACAACTTCACTAGAAAACCCTTCTAATAGGTACTTGCAGCTGTATCCTTTGCCCTTGCCCTACACACACCGGAAACAGAGGTCTAAATTAAAACAAACCTTAACCCTTCAGCTGCGGCGGCTATACGCAAACTGCGCACCTCGTCTGCGGCGTTCAAGCGCCGCGGCGGACGGGCGCGCAGTGTCTTAGATTTTGTTGTATATCTGTATATAATTATTTGGGACCTACCCAAAAATTTATTTTTTTTTAAAGATATATAAATGAAGAATCATATGCAATAAATTTTGATGCGAAAAAACACTTGCGTTTATTATATTTAGGTCACTGAATTCAAAACTTACCGAAAAATTATCCATTGTAAATATTTTACTGATTTTGCAATTTACATCTTTCATATATTCTGTTTTTGTTTACTATTCCACAAAGTCCAATAATTGAGGAATTTAATGGTGCCAAAAAGTTATTATGTCCCAAGTAAAATTCTCTAAAATCGTCTTCACAAATAATCCAGTAAGAATCACGATTTCGCCATTTTGCAACTTCTACAACGCAAACTTTATACTTCTATTACCATGAAAATATTGAAATGTAGATTTATTTGAGGCATTGTAATCGTAAATAATGTATTTGGCTTCACAAAACAACAAGTAAAATGTATCTAAATGTCTTAAAATAGTATATTTCTACTAAAAACTGAAAACTTACCTAGAAAACTATCATTTTTTCAATTGGCTCGTTCATTCACTTACATTTGTCTTTGCTCAACTGTAAGGGCAGTGTGGCAAACACGAAAAATTGTAGTTTCGTTTTTATATCAGACATATATAGCTTGCCTAGAGAAAATGAGCGAAAAACCATAGCCAAAAACTAGAAAAATGTATGTCTGTGTGCGTGACTTGTTTGCCTTGCTTGTCTGCTGATGGCCGTATCTGGACAAAATGGCGGCATGTGGTTAACGCCTAACTGCTGATGGCCGTATCCGTCCACTGTCAATGTTTGTCTAACTGCTTTAGGTCGGATCTGGGCATATCTACAGGATGTTTGTTTTTAGTTGTGCACGTTAGTAATTTGGAAAAGAGTGTCTTGTAAAAATAAAAATAAAATGTTGATTAAAATGTTTCTTTTATTGGAATACAAAAATGTACAATGTTTATTGGTTTCCACTACTCTAAACCTATTCAATTCATAGTACATACTAGTAATTATTTTTACCAATGATTCATAGTACATACTAGGAATTATTTTTACCAATGAAAAAATAAAAATAAAATTACAATTTTGTAAAAATAATTACTGAACTGTTTTTGATAAGTTTTTTTTTTCAATAAATCTATAATGATAAGAACTATGTAATATATAAAGACTTATTGAAAAAAAATACTTTCATCAAAATCGGTTCAGTAATTTTTGAGATAGGGAATAGTGTTGAAGTCGGTTGTTTTGTAAAAAAAAATACTTATTTTTAATGAATTATGAATTCAAATTAAACAAAAAAATTTTGCGTAGGAATCGAAATTTTAGATTCCCATCATTTCACTTTACTGATAACAACAACGTTTTAAAAGGGTGTTATTTAAACAGTCTGCAGAATATTCATATGCAAAAAAGTTTACACAAATTCAGAAGCGCAAGTGAAGAATAGGATAACAGAAGAATAGGCACCAAACTGCACTGCAGCAGTGTCTCTAAATGACGTCAACTTAAATTTTAAACAAAGCATGTTTGGACTCAAAACACGCATGCGTTCGATCGAGCTCAAGCCGACTGTAACCAAACTCAAACGTTTATTCAGAAAATAGGCCTTTGTAGGCACTTTTTTACGTCAAATTACATGTAAAAATTATCGATTTAGATAAATTAAATAGATATGTATTCAAAACTCAAATTTAAAATTATTAATTCTTTCAAAGCTAAAGACTACTAGCGCTTCGTAACCGACCACTGCAAGAGAAGAAACGCCGAAAGAAACTCTTTTCAACAGTATTGGTCGCCTACTCGCCTGAAGGGCTTTGAATTTTTTTTTTTTTTATTTTATTTGTATATTCATTCTATGTATCTTATAACCCGTAGACCAAACCAGTGCAGTCCTAAGAAAGAAGGGATCAAAGAGAAAAAAGTATTTTTAAACAATAATCCTAATATTAATATTTAAAAATAAAATAATGTATACATAAATAGATAAACACCCAAGATCAGAAGTCAATATGAAAAAGATAATTTACCAACTTGACCTGACTGGGGATCGAACCCGAGACCTGGAAGTAGCAGTCTGGTGTGTTGACTACTACATCACACATTTTATATAAATATATAACTAATATAAATAAATAGATAATATTTAATTATATATTTTATATATATGTAACTACAGAAGTAATTTACAAACTATAGATTTTCTAAAGTATGATACTCAAGCCAACATTGGCCAACACAAATATACACCGTGCAATGACTGCACGCGATGTTACATTTTTGCCTGCATCTAACACAACGTCCCCTCTTAAATTTATCTTGTTTTTTGGTTCGCTCCTCGGTCACCTCATTATGAACAGGGAAATGATTAAAATCCCTGTTCAGCCTGCTACAGGTGGGGATGGGGACCTGGCGCGAACGTGAGGAGACGTTTTGTCCGAATTCTAAGCAGAGCTCTTCAGCAAGCTTGAAACGAAATTGGCGGTGAGTCATTTTTTTATGCTGGCCAATGTTAGCACAATATATAATATATGCATTTAAAATAGATATATTTAAAAGACGTCTAAAAACTTTAATATACCATTTGATTCCCCTCTTTCTTTCTAATAAATACATGCTTAGCTTTTGATCTTTGAGATCGACGCCTCCCATGTATTTATTATATTCATGGACCACGACTGGTTTGGAGCAGGGTTGGCCAGCCCTGTGCCCTGGAGCCATATCTGTTTTGTGGTAAGTAGATACAGTGGTGACAAGCTTCACATCTTTCCATGCTATGACGGATACATCACCACAGTGTCTACTTACCACACTACCCCTAGCCATCCTTTTATCCTGCAAATTTTGGATTTCTACGGGCGTGTCTTTTCGGCGACGGTTCAGAGTACCGACTACGTCAGTTTTATGTTTTTTTAGAAATTGGGTCAGAGGAACAGAATTATAAAAATTGTCCATGAACAGGGTATATCCCTTGCCTAAATAGTTCTTGAAAAGCTCAAGGACTATTTTGGCAGTGGATGTAGTAAACCCGTAAACCGTTTCTGCAGTTGTCGTGCCTTTGCCGGCATACAAAATTAAATTTACTACGTATCCAGTTACGGCCTCACAGAGTTCATAACTTTTGATACCGAATCGAGCTGCTTTGGAACGAATGCATTGTTTCCAGCTTAAATGACCCTTCCAAAGCAGCAACGATTCGTCTATCGATACTTCTCTGTGAGGCACGTAAATGGACTGGAATTTTTTATTTAAATAATCTATAATAGGTTTTATTTTAGCTATTTTCTTATCACGCCCCTGTACATGTATGTTGTTGTTATCAGTAAAGTGCAAAAATTTTAAGAGCATTACGTAATGATCCCTTGACATCAGTTTTCGAAACTCCGGCATACCCATCACACCCGTCATCCAATATTCCTCTAACCTACTTCTTACACATATTGACATAAATATCATCACACCTATAAGCCTATATAGTTCGGAAACCGAAGTTTCCACCCAGTCGTTCATGCGAGATTTACTTGGCATGGAGTCTCCGGTTTCAAAGAAACCGGTTATTGTTTCCCAAGCGTAATGATTCGTTTCGTGGACAATAGAATCCATCAGAGGCTGGTCCCAAATTTGAGTAAACAAGCCTAAAGGACTTGTTCCCTCAATTTTAGGACCAGCTTCTTCGTTGAAGTCCTCCCTGACCCCTCTAAATTCGTTAAAATCAGATGACCAAGTCAATGGCTCCTCACTAACTTCATCTTCAATAAAATCGTCATCTGATTCCAACATCTGCTGTAACTGATCGAGAGTCAATTCTTCCTCGGCATCCTCATCACTTCCAGAGTCGATGGCTAATTCTTCAGCCAGCTCAGGATCCAGTATGTCTTCATCCTATTAAAAAAACCAAACCCTAAACCACATGCAAGCATACACACAAACATAACAAAAGCGGGTATTGTTAGAGATGCCAACCACAATATTTTTATAAAAAGGAATAATTAGTGTATCCCAACGATGAACAGGAATAGAGATTCCTGTTCATTTTTATTCAATTAACTTTCAATATATTCATGCCATATTGCCAATTTCGCTGAATTACGTTATTGAGCATACACCAAACACCTTTATATCAATGAAGTTACAATACATTCATACCGCATTGCCAATTTTAGCAGAATTGTGTTATTGAAGCACAAACCAAACACCCTTAGTTACATTACCTTAGTTACTGGATGGACTAGATTTCTATCAGATAGTCCGGTGCACGATGAGAGCGGCAATAAATAAAAATCCCTTTCTCAATGCAAGTAATTTATACTTTCAAAGAGTGTTATGAAAATGAAACTTACAGGTTCTCGGCCAAAAAGATTACGCGGCTGACCTTTCGTACGTTCCTCTGGTACCTAAAAAATAATTATTTTGTAAATAACATTGCATGTTGTGATAATAGGTAATATTTTGTTTCGATAATCCTTACAATAGACATCAATAAGTGAGCAATAAGTTAGTATACATCTCGACATATTATTATCTTGGTAGTTAAAAAAAAGTTGAACATCTACTAAAGTTATCAAAAAAAAGAAAACCATTCTTACAGCAGCTACTTTTTCGCCGCCATGGACCAACTCATCCACGATCTCTATGGCTTCGCCTTCCACAGATAAATTTTGGGGCCGCCAAGGCTGTAATAAAATATACGAAATAATCAGTTTTTGTTTTTAAAGTAAAAGGGAAAGTTAACAAAACTGGAAAATAACATACTCTAATCCTCCCTGATCCAGATGTCTCCAAGACTACATCTCTGCCCCGAATAAGGGATCCCTGAGGAGTTCTAGTCACCTCCAAGCCGACAAACATGCTTCTGGAAGTACTTGGGGTTTGGGGTTCCATTTTAATCTGTCAATAAAATAAAATTATTAGCATGTATTCAAACCAGACATCGATGTCATCAGAAAGTGCTCACGGAGACAAAACTAACGAGCTAAAACACAGCGCGATACGAGTTACCGGAGCGTAGATCCTGTATACCACCTTCCGACTGCATCATCAGACCCTCGATGTCACTTCATCAGAAAGTGCTCACGGAGACAAAACTAACGAGCTAAAACACAGCGCGATACGAGTTACCGGAGCATAGATCCTGTATACTGTATACCACCTTCCGACTGCATCATCAGACCCTCGATGTCACTTCATCAGAAAGTGCTCACGGAGACAAAACTAACGAGCTAAAACACAGCGCGATACGAGTTACCGGAGCGTAGATCCTGTATACTGTATACCACCTTCCGACTGCATCATCAGACCCTCGATGTCACTTCATCAGAAAGTGCTCACTGAGACAAAACTGACGAGCTAAAACACAGCGCGATACGAGTTACCGGAGCGTAGATCCTGTATACCACCTTCCGACTGCATCATCAGACCCTCGATGTCACTTCATCAGAAAGTGCTCACGGAGACAAAACTAACGAGCTAAAACACAGCGCGATACGAGTTACCGGAGCATAGATCCTGTATACCACCTTCCGACTGCATCATCAGACCCTCGATGTCACTTCATCAGAAAGTGCTCACTGAGACAAAACTGACGAGCTAAAACACAGCGCGATACGAGTTACCGGAGCGTAGATCCTGTATACCACCTTCCGACTGCATCATCAGACCCTCGATGTCACTTCATCAGAAAGTGCTCACGGAGACAAAACTAACGAGCTAAAACACAGCGCGATACGAGTTACCGGAGCGTAGATCCTGTATACCATCTCCCAACTATCATGACATCATGTCATCAAAACCAAACGACATTTTGACTAAAACCAATAAAATAAATTTCGTAGATTTAGTTTCAATCAATGAATAAATCACAGAGGCTTTTGAAAGCATGCTGTATATTAGCGTCGCGATACAATACACAGACAGTGTACGACACAAGTAAGATGGCGGACATAGTGCGTATGTGTGCGTGTAACGGATTCTCAGTCTTGAAAAATATAAGATATTTACAAAATCCATGTATTTATTGTAAAAAAGTTAGTGTATTTCAATAGTATAATAAATTTACTATCTAAAACCAATTATATCCATTACAGAGGTATTGGATATAATGCATAAACTAACACGAAAGAAATATGTAACACACTCCATCTACTTTTGAAAAAGCTAAAATCCTTCTTTTTTTACTAAATCTATAAACTTTTACACGTAATTGCTTCGAAAGTAACTATATAATAACGAAATAAAAACATTTACATACCTGTTTGTAATTACAGCCAAAAAAGACGAGTTTTCTCACACGTTCTTCAGTCACTTTGCAACACAACGAAGTCACAATTTGAAATGACTTGGTTAGCTAAATGAACGGATGAAATTCATATTTGACAGTTGTCTATGACGGCTTCATTCGTTAGAAATACATTTCAAATAATAAAACACCTTATTTCTTGTTATTAGATATTATATTTGTGTAAAAACTACGACGAGTGCATTTGGACGGATCCGGAACAAAGCATTCCTAGTACATGCCCGGATACGGCCTAAAGCTTACGAAGGGTTAATAAAATTAAAGAATAATAAACCAAAAAAAAGTATTGTAATCTCAAAGAATCTTCCTTGCAGTGAAGAGATGTTCCAGCTTAGGTACTGGGCACCCTTGCCTCGCGCAAGGTGTTAAAATATTTATTTTATTTGCAAATAATAAGTTCTTAATTTTTTCCTCAATAATGGATTAAGGATTCGTTTTCCATCCCACCTAATGGTAAGTGATTATAAAGACGAAAATGTTAAATGCCTATCCAAAAGATACCCTTTTATTGTTCTTTTGAATGTTCGTGGACAGTGCTTGTCTGGGAATATAGACGCAGATTATTTGTATTATTACCATAAAATATTACGTAATAATAGTTTTTCAAATTTCCTTTATACTGGAACAAGGCCATAAGTCGGAAATCTAAGCTAGAAACTAGTTATTTGGAGCACATGTGGCGTTTTGGGTAAAACGTCGCAGGTAAACATATGAGAAAAAAACAACTAGATAACCTTCCTATGTATGTCGTAAAAGGCGACAAAGGGAAAGGCTTATAAACCTCAAGTTTTTTTTAGGCGATAGATTAGCAACATGTCACTACACTATTTGTATCTCGATTCCATCACTAGCCTTACAGCTGAACGTGGCCTTTCAATCTTTTCAAGACTGTTGACTCTGTCTTCCAACGCAAGGGATATAGACATGACAATATGTATGTAGCATCCAAAAAATTGCCCATATTTTTAAGAATATGGAAAGAATGGAGGCTTGCTTTAAATAAAACACATTGTTAGAGAATCAGTATTCTTTTTTACACATCATAATAACCTACATCTTACAGCTGACGCCATTATACTTAAAATATAATACGAATCTGACTCTTTTACTATGCTATATTATTTTCTTTAATAAAAATTCTATTTGTGAGAAATTTAACTGTATCCCGATTTATAAAACGAATGCTACTATAAATAAAAGAGTGCGTCTTCCACTTAAAAAAATGTTGGAATTTGTCACTTACATCCTATTCTATAATTATTATATTAATAATATTCATGTATTACACAAGTGTAATCATTATTTATCTCTTTCCTAATAAAATTCTGAAGATTAAGTCACGAATTTTCTATGACAGCGAACATGATGCAAATGAGTGGCTTGGCTTATATACAATTTGAAATATCCAAATCATTCTTTGATCATAAATCTTGATAAATTCATTGCGTAAAAAATCGTTCGGCCACATTTTCTTAATGATTGTAATGATAGCAATTTATATTATAAAACTAGAACCATTATTATCTGTACATATAAAAACAGTCCCGCACAGAATTCTTACGTCTAAAACATTGCAACGTTATAAAAAAAAGACATCTATTATACGCTATGTACTAAATTAACCGATCGTATTCACGTAGGCTGATATACAAAGTAGAAAAAATATACATTGTTATAGTGTTTAATACAACAATATTGTGAATGCTTTGCGTTTTACTGGGCGTAGCATGGCGGCACTTTGTAACCAGTAAATAAATGTCCATTCCAGGAGGGCTCATGACAGATTGATGACGTGAACTTTCTAGAGTCAGCAGGCTGCCAGGGGAAACCTGGAACAAAAACAAACATTAAAATGTCACCTATGTATGTAAAAACATATTTTAATTTCAATTTATACGTCCTTGTTATCAAACGTTGTCAAAGTAAGAGAAGTGGGCTGGTGTTTATTGCATTGACTTTCGAAGGACATACTTTTAATAGATACTCTATTCTCTTTCACTCTATCTCTGTAAATAGAACACGTGGTTGCGTGTCATTCTAATCCAGTTAAGAAGTGTGGTATCCACCTTAGCTAGTGAGCAGCGCGATGTTGATCTCCTTGACCATCTTGACCCTGTGCAGCATCTTGGCTAACTGAGCTCGAGACAGCGGCTGCGTGGAGTACCACACGGGCGAGTCGGGCACGCAGGATCTCTCCGGTTGTAGGTAGAACACGTCGTTGCGCGTGCGAACCGATTCTGGGCTGCGGACGTAATAAAATGTTTAAGTATATAACTTAAATGTTTATCTAATAAAACAATGAAGCTAATTTTCTAAGTAGTAGTGGTGGAATTGCGAATAGTAGTTAAAGTTCGTATTCGAAAGAATCAAAATCACATGAACTTATATTTAAATTAAAGGTGGATTATGAGATGATAAAATTATTAAATAAGGCTTTTATAATATACCAATCTTAACACAAGTGAATTTTTTAATCTTCTGTTACTTAATGACAGATATAAAATAAACAACTAAAATTATGAATCACGTAAATTCTTCCCGGGAGTACATATATACAATCACGTCTATATCCCTTGCGGTTGCGGGGTAGACAGAGAGACTTGAAGACCACGTTGAGCTGTATGGCTTAATAAGTTTACTACTGGGAATAAGTTTACTTCTACTAAAGAGAAAAAAGGAAATAATCTTTTACTCACCATTTTGAAATATAAAATTCGTACAATTTGACAGGACACCGTAAAGGATTTTCTTCGTTTTCTTGCTGCTCATAAACTTTCTTTTTCCTGGAGTTCGCTTCTGTAATTAGAATTTTTTAAGATATATTATAATAGATATGAATTAGTACCTGATTGACTGGAAGAAATTCCTCCTAGGGATAAGTACGCCGGCAGAGACTACATCTTTCTACTTGCCACGAGCCCTGCACTTTCCTTCGCTTCATCCACATTCATAAATCTCTTCAGGTAACTTGCCTAATAATCTCAACAATGTATAATTTCAATTGGACACCTAGGATGTTTTTTCAAATTAAACACTAGTAAATTTATTTTTGTGGCTGAAGAAAATAAATAAAAATGTTTGACTAACCAAGTGCAGATTGTGGGGGGTAGAACCTCAGCAGAACATTCCTCGAGCCGGGGATCTTGGCCTGCCCCGGCTGATTAGGATTGCGTTTCCAATGCTTCATTATGTGCGAGAATGACAACTGCATATGTTCTTCTACCGTCTGTTGAAAGAGATTACAAGTGTTAATAATGAAAGTTTTGCAATAGTATTTGTACTTGTCATATGAGCATAAGAAATGGTCGCCTAACGCAAGGATATCGTCCAAAGGTCCATTTTATACACACTTATTATCACGTCTTTATCCCTTGCAGGGTAGACAGCCCCAACAGTTTTGAAAAAACTAAAAGCCACATTCAGCTTTATGGCTTAATAATAGTAGTGAGATTCAAACAGTGACAGGTTGCTAGCCAAACGCCTACAAGAATCCCAAGTTTATTATCCTATCACTTAGTCGTCTTTTACGACATTCTCCAGCATTAAACAGGATATACAAAGCAATACAACCATACTGACCACTAAATTAAAATGCTTCGTATTGAAGAACATTAGTGTTGATAGAAGTACGTGCGGCGAGTGAGCGCCCAACTGTTTGCTCTCCCACAAGTGTTCCTCTTCCACGCGCGTTACTATGTACTCTGTGGACAAACAGCGAGATAAGATAAGAGACATATACATAACATAGATATAGATGATCCTTTATGGTGAGGGATATATCTATATGTAGAGACATAGCGAGAAAACCAGCACATTCAGGCAAATGAATGTTAACCATCTAATATGGGTTTCGGACGTCAGACGGGTGTGTCTCCGTGTAAAAACCTTAATTACTCAATTCAGGATCATGAACAATGGTGCATCCTCTCCAAAGAGGTCGAGATATAAACGGGACTATAGCCAATAGGCATTCATAACTGCAGGGACTATGGATGATAACTATTGTTTGTGGTTATTTTTCAAGCTTTTCCACTTTTAAATTTTGGTCATCACCACGAACAACAAATTAACCTATCAAAAACAGTTTAAAGAAAAATAAAGTACTTACGTGAGTCATTATATAAAACTGAGAACTTTCTTGCGACTTCGTCCAAACAATCCGTAAATTTCTCATAATACGGATCCGTAAATATATTATCTATCCTACCATTTTCAAACAAATATTGTTGAATACCTGAAACAAGAATTCACTGTTAGTTATTTTTACCATCTCCGATTGATAAAGGCGGCTACTTATCTTACTAGCATGTGGCTCAACTATAGTAAATATTGTGGAGCTCTATTACATGTTCCGACTTCAACATTTAGTGTTGAAGTGTTCCGAGTGTGGTATTAACCCAAGTGGTCTCAAGAGTTTTGGATATATGATGGGCTTGTGTGGAGGAGGGGAGGGATAAGGGAGAGAAAGAGACAGGCTCAGAAAGGGAAAAACGTAGATACGTAATTGTACACAGTTTAAACACTATGCACTTAGAACCAAATACTAAAAAAAACTAGGGGTAAAAACACAAGCTGAGAGAGGAATTGTTATTAGGATTAAGGATGGAAAAGGGGTAGAAAGAGACATGTGGAAAGAGAAAGAGACAGGTTTATAAAGGATAATGGCGTTGTATAGTTTCCTAGCACTAGACTCACCTAGAACCAAATAGTAAATAGTGTCTGGCGCGTACTCGCTGCCGTTCGGTTTCCGCACTTCCTTCACGAACAGACACAGCGAGTAGTTGAGCTCGTCCGCCGTCAGCTGCAGTATCTCCGACTTGAACGGCTTGCGGCGTATGGAGCTCTTCTCTATTTCAGCGTTCTTCGTCATCACCCATTGTTTCCATGCGTTCACGCCGAACGTGTACTGGAATAGAACGATTTCATGAGATTGTGTTTGATTGATGTTGTTTTATTTGAAAAGTAAAAAAAAGAATATGGGGTGATTCACTTTGATGAAGCTATAATAATTTTTTTTTTTATTAGGACTCTCCAATCTCCTGCAATTAATCCACTACACCCACTGTGTGACACACGCAAGCGTGTAAAAATGTACCTACTAATTGTGTTAGAAGAGATGTTTCTTGGTACTGACTGTTCTATGATTGGCCATAGGGGCCTTTGGATCTCCTTTGGTAAGTGCTAAATCACCTTTTATAACAATTCCGTTCACAAATCACATTTGTAAACAGTTGTTAAACTTAAACGTATATAATAAAAACAAAACAATTAAAACATATTATTTAGTATCAACAAGCAAACCTATTCACACACGCTATAAGCACGCCCTCTTCCACCCGCGCTGCAGGTAGCATGCCCAATAATCGCACGACCGTCGATTTTCGAGCAAACTCGAAACTAGCATGTTCATTGTTAGCAATGTTTCGACACACGTACCACTAAGTAGCAATTGCTCAAAAGTAGCATGCTTTCGTGCTACTAACTAGCATGTGTAACTGTACCATTACTGTAAATAAATGATCCTGAGTGTAGTACAGTATAGCTAACCTTGAGACACATGTTGGCGTCCGGCTTCTCCTGCGGCTCGCGCGGCGGCTCGGGCTGCGGCGCGGGCTGCGGCTCCTGCCTGCGCCGCTTGGAGCGCGGCGGGCGCGCGGGCGGCGGCGCGCGCTTGCGGCCCGCACCCGCGCCCGCGCCCGCCGCCGACGACGCGCGCAGCGCCGCCACCGCGCGCTGCTGCTCCAGCACCATCATGTGGTGGTGGTGCTGCATGCCGTCGCCTTCCAGGCCTGGGGTAAAGGCAAACCGAATATTCATTCAAAACGACGTTTGATGGCCTCTGCGGCGCAGCGGTAGTGCGCTTGTCTGTGACACCGGAGGTCCCAGGTTCGAATCCCGGCCAGGGCATGATGAGAAACGAACTATTTCTGATTGGCCTGGGTTTTGGATGTTTATCTATATAGTGAGGTGTGGTTCCCGGCACTATTACAAGTGCCGTGTGGTTCCCGGCACTATTACAAAAAAGAATAGGACCACTCCATCTCTTTCCCATGGATGTCGTAAAAGGCGACTAAGGGATAGGCTTATAAACTTAGGATTCCTCTTTTAGGCGATGGGCTAGCAACCTGTCATTATTTGAATCTTGGTTCTATCATTAAGCCAAATAGCTGAACGTGGCCATTCAGTCTTTTCAAGACTGTTGGCTCTGTCTACCCCGCAAGGGATATAGACGTGACCATATGTATGTATGTATGTATCTATATAAGCATTTATTATAAAATATAGTATAGTTGAGTTAGTATCTCGTAACACAAGTCTCGAACTTCGAGGCTAACTCAATCTGTGTAATTTGGTTCCGTATATATTTATATTTAAAACCGAGGGAACCTCAATAACTTAGGAATTTAATTCAAATTGGATCATGTGTTTCTACAATGATTATAAAAAACTGACAGGCTAATGCCTGTTTTGGTTCTTTGTCTTTTGTACCAAATAAACAGTTTTTTCTTTGTACCAAATAAACAAAAATTTTTCTTTGTTTCTCTATTACTTCGTGTAAAAGTGTAAAAACGCGCCTTACCCGTACGACGTAATCGAAAGAACACAACAGTATCAATTGAAGTATATTTTACATATATTAGATCAAGCCTCTTTACCGATTTGCTTTATCGATTATCGCCACTCGAATTGACGCTTAAACTTACCAGGCATGCCAGGATGAGAACTTGGTGTAATAGTGTTTGCAGTCATAGCAGACTCCAAATCGACAGGCTGATCTTCATATTCAGTCGCCATTTTGAGAGCCATTTGAAGCATGTCTTCACCAAACGCGTTGTTTCCATCCATGCCCCCAACAGGACTGAAACTTTCCGCTTCTGTTAAACCGAAAAACAATTTGGTAAATTAATTTGAGTATAAGTAAACAATAAACATGGAATATTCAATGAATAAGCATGTAGTCCATTTGTTTGGCTACTGAATCTAATATCTTTGTTGTAAAATATATTTGTAAATTTCGTTTATCACCATAAGGAGAAAACGCAAAATGAAATATGTGAATGCCTTAATAAATTACTTTTGCAATTTACCTTATGTACTTTATTATATAATCGGTGTTTTTTTAAAGAAAAGCTGTATCAAGAATGTTTACATTTATTTCAGTAAAAGGATTATTGTAGAAATGATAATTTTCATAAAAGAATAGGACCACTTCGTCTCTTTCCCATGGATGTCGTAAAAGGCGACTTAGGGATAGGCTTATAAACTTGGGATCCTTTTTTTAGGCGATGGGCTAGCAACCTGTCACTATTTGAATGTCAATTCTATCATCAAACCAAATAGCTGAATGTGGCCTATCAATCTTTTGCACTGACTATCGGCTCTGTCTACCCCGCAAGGGATATAGACGTGAATATATGTATGTATGAAATATCATGTCTCCTGTTCTACTTATGGCCACAATAGCGGATAACTAAATTGATCAATATTGTCAATGGTCATGGATGACAAACAAATTATATGTTATTACATAGATGGTACGATTATAACTTTATTGCCAAGTTCATAAAACAAAATTTCTATCAATTTGTAGAGAAAGGTTGTTCAGGAAAATTAAGTAATTATACACCACATATATATTTATAGATACGTTATAGGGTGTGCCAGAGGATCGGGTATTAACATAGGCTGGGAAGGTAAGAGCTAAAAATATAATACAAACCGTTATCATCATCCGTGTCGGAATCGCTCTGATCCTTCTTCTTGTCGCCAGCGACCATCTCCGCCATCATCAGCAACTCCGCTTCGAAAGGATCCGTCGGCATCTTGTCATGAATCTTGTTAATCTCCTTCATGATACCCTTCGCCGAATTCCTCGTAGTCGGGATAAACACCGGCGTTGGTACCGGAATAGGGATAGGGATCGGTACCGGGAAAGGTAGAGACCACATAGCGCAGGGTACCGGTACGTATATAGGTACCGGGATTGGTATTAACACCCTTCTTTCGAGACTGGGATCTGTCTGGCATTCTTTCGTGCATGGATGAGGACGACAAGAAACCCCTTTGGAAACCATCATCGGTTTAGACATGGTGCCTTTGTTGGCTACCTCTTGCGGGGGTAGAGTTTTGACGATGACGTGGTTGTATATTTTAGGGGGCGGCGGCGGCGGCGGCGTGGGGGGTCTGGGCGGCGGTGGGGGCGTGTTGGGCGCGGCGGGGGGCTCCGCCTCGGGCGGCGGTGGCGGGGGGAGCTCCGCGTTGGCTCTTCGCTTGGATTTCCCGCGTGTGCCTTGGGTGGGCATGAGGGGGGGAGGCGCCGCCAGAGATTGTACGTTTGAGATGACCGGCATTGGTGCGGTTGCGTTCCGTTGCTGCGCTTTGTTTGCTGAAAATAAATGTTTTCTTTATTTGTGATTACATTAAGTAGTTTATGTTATTAGTATATTTGATTTCAAAACAGCTTTTTTTGACCCAATTGGATGTTTTGAGAGCTTATATGCAAATCATGCAAGAAGTATTAAATATGTTGCAGTATTAACAGACTAAATTAAGTGGCTCGGAAATAAATTAATTGTTAGGTTTATTAGATTACTAGCTGTGCCTGCGACTTCGTCCGCGTGGAATAGTTATTTTGGGTATCATTGAAGCCCTCAAGGATGCTCCTTCCCCGATTTTTATACATTTTTCATTACTTCTTCGCTCCTAATAGTTGCAGCTAGACGTTTTATAGCCTTAAGCCTTCCTCGATAAATGGTCTATTAAACACAAAAATAATTTTTCAGTTCGAACCAGTAGTTCTTGAGATTAGCGCATTCAAACAAACAAACAAACTCTTTAGTTTTATAATATTAGTATAGATTAATCTAAGTGCCTATTTATACTAAAAAAAATATTCTAATAGAATTATAACCAGATCAATGTACCTACAACTTACAAAAGAAAAAGAAATGAAAAGAAAGAAACTGTGCAATACTATCTGGCCGTCGTCGGGTCTTCCCACACTCCCTTAGGGGAGTCGGAGTAGATTGGTCAGAGCTTTTGGCCCTCTTCAATGGCATCATCGCTGCCTACGACTGTAGGCAGGTCGATGGGGCGGCCGTGGCGGCCTGGGTCTTCACGTCTTCATACACTGGGAGTTCCCATCGGCGGCGGCGTCGTCACTGGTCGACGACGTCTGCCGCAAGGCAGCGAGGGGAGGGTTTCACCCGACGGTCCGGAGGGCGGGCGTGGAGCGGCGCGATGCCGCGCAGGTGGATGTTCAGTATTTACGCGCGTTAGCTTGTTAGCGTATTTCATTTCATGTATAAGTTTGGTGTTTCTATACCGATTTCGATGTTTCTTTTTTTATTGAATAGGTATTTATATGAATTTTTAAGAATTACGAATGAGTGTAAGTGTTATTGGTATTATAAACGACAGAGTAAAGAAATATAATCAGAAATCTCCGAACTGCTAAGCTATTAGGAATTACACGTGTTATTGTGAGTCAACCATAAAATATAGACTTATGCTGTCTTGGGATATTTTTTTAATAATTTTATTTAGAATATTTCCGTAATACATGGTTTCGCTGTAGCTTTAACCATTAAGGCTGCACACGCGACGGAAGCTTAAAAAATCAAGTAACTTCTCCCGTTTTCCCAACATTTACTTTCACTGCTCTGCTCCTACTGATTGTATCGTAATGAAAAGTATACTATAACCTGCTCAGGAGTATGAAGAATAACTGTACCAAGTTTCATTAAAATCCGTCAAGTAGTTTTTGTTTCTATAAAGAACATACAGACAGACAGACAGACAGACAGACAGACAGACAAAAATTTTACTGATTGCATTTTTGGCATCAGTATCGATCACTAATCACCCCCTAATAGTTATTTTGAAAATATATTCAATGTACAGAATTGACCTCTCTACAGATTTATTATAAGTATAGATATAGATATTGTGTGATCACAACAGAATCGTAACTTACTTCGCACACTGACAAACATTTAGGACGAAATTTAAGTAAATAATGGCCATTTCAATCCAATCCCCACTTAATCACATATTTGTCAATTTTTTTGCGAATGGAGTAAACGTAGCTATATGAAGCTTCTTATAATAAGTTAAGAACTAGGCTAAACCAGCTGGTTAACATGCAGTTGTAATGCATATTAATATTGGATAATTTTGAGCCAAGTACTTACCGTCTAAGGTGGCGTTTTTTTCTAATTTTCATGTAAAAATTGTTTATTTGGAAAGTAAATAATTTTGCTTCGTAATACAACACTCACAATTAGATTTACTAGCGTAAGTGCGTCGTGGTGCTCCGGTGGGCACGGCCTTCGGTTGCTCCACCGACTCGCCCGGCAGGAACGCAGGCGTTAACTTGGAATACTGACCCTGAGGGTTAAAAAACAACTTTACAATACGAGAAAGAATAACATAATAGAAGAATTGTAATAAAATATGCACCATATGGTATTGTATATTAAATATTTATTTCAAAAATTTGATTATAGTAGCACAAGTCTCGAATTTACGTCGAGGCTAACTCAATCAGTGTAACTTGTCCCATATCTTGTACTCTACTTGTATATATATTTTAATGTTATAGACTTTCCGTTCTTTCTATTTCCGTAAATTTTTACCATACAAAAAAGTTTTCATCCTCTTTCATATGGGCACCTATTTTACAAAATTTATATCTACCCTCATTATTTATAACCAATACACAGTATTTTTACCTGGAAGGACATGACGCACTGGTAGGTGCAGAAGTTGCGCACCGTCGCGTCGGACATCGTCAAATGGTATTGGGCTAGCGATGTCCGCTTGCACAGGTCGCATTTTGTTCTACAAAATAACAATATTGCGTTAATACCGTACATTACCTAATGTGATATCTGAAAATCAGCGTTTTTTACTCTTTCAGTGCAAAAAGATTGCTGAGATTTAATGATTTGATATTTTATTAAAGATATTTAGTGTCTATAGCACTGTCGAATAAACGTTTTATATGCATGTCCTTCAATCTAATTAGGTAGAATTCATTGCACTCACAGATGTTTCTACTCATAAAAATAAACAACTTTTACTTAATACATAAAAAAGGCAAGAAATTCTTATGTGCTTCTATGTTTAGATTTTTATCTATGAATCAATTTGACAATCATGACATAAGCTGAGAAATATACTTAAGTACAGTATATCCATTCGATTCTAAAATATAATTTTGTAGCCCAAATCACAAGCATTATCACATTATTGATTCAATTACGCTTTCTCTCACCTTCTCGACGACACAGCATTTATTGACACCTGATAGAGATTCAAACAATTGAGCGAACACATCATCACTGCTTGTCCGTTGGGTTGCATCCGTCTTATCAAATCAAAATTGTACTTCTTCACTTTGCACCAATTACAAGGTACTATATGCCTAGAGTTGCTAATGTAGACATTCATGCAAGACTTTGAACAGAAACAGTGCGGTGTATTTGATTCATATATGGTGAAGCATTTGCTTTGCTTTCGCTCAAAGTACTTTTTACACCAGCGACATTGGTCTGAAAAGATTATATAGTTATTTATTAAGTTTAGCGTAAGAAGAATATATATATGGCAATGAGTAAGAATTCGATTGGATTTTGGTTTAGGCTAAATAAGAAAGAAACATACCTGGGAAGATATTATTAACGAATTTGAAAGCTGCGAAACATGGATCAGAGCACAGCCTCTGCAAGACATCATTCCCAGCTTCCACCTCAATAGAAGTCGCTTTCTCGAGCGAACACACCGCACATTTCGCCCAAACCGGCTGCGGCACGGGATTCTTACTCATCTGATCAAACTTCTCCATACAATTCTGAGAACAGAAGTCTTTAAACTGCCCTTTATCACCCACAGGTGCCAAAAAACCTTCGTGATCAACAGATATATCTCTTTGACAGTAACAACAAATCTTCAGCCCTTTCTTGAACTCCTCCAAACATCCAGAATTACAAAACTGTCGAACATCATAACCAAACCGGACACAGTATTTCCCTAAACTTGTATGTTGAACGGAGTTTTTACAATTCGCACATTTAGAACCGATTTTGTTCTGGTACTTTCCTAAACAGACCTCGTCGCAAAAGTCCATTGTTTCCCATGAAAGAAGTTTCTCTTCTGTACTGAGAACTAAGTTGCACTGTGTACACCTACGCACAAATGTGCGCTCTCTTTCCTCCCTAGCAGCTTGCACCATTGCGGGGGTTTTCGCCTGAATTTTGTATGCCTCGTCCAAATATTTATCAGTGGCATTGCTAATAACTTTCAACCTCAATAGTGGTGGATTGACTTGCACATTTGCTTGCTGTTGTGACTGTGTGTTGCGCGGCTGTCGTTTCCTCCTTATCATATATCGACCGTTTTCTTTATTATTCAATATTTTGATACACGTTTGTTCACACGCTAACAAATCCTCTCCATATCTCTTAAAAGCATACGAACACTTCTTATTTTCTAAGCAAACACTGCATTCACCGTCCTTGGGTGTTATTTCTTCAATGGGTATCTTTTTCCGTTTATATATATATTTGTGTTTTTCGTCGCCCATCATACTTTCTAAACAGCTTACTGAGCAATAGTTAGTGTCTTCTCCGTCGTAATTGTAATAGAAATAGCATGTTTTCTTTTCTTCACACTCTGAGCATTCACAAACTGAGGGTATGATCTCTTCAATCATGAATTTCTTGCGTTGTACAGTGTACTGCTCTGGGTGTTTATCACCAAAAGCTTTGAGACATTGTGGTGCACAGATAAAATGGCGTTCGTTATCTTTCGTCATGTACCGGTAGGAGCAAGGCTTCTCAAGCCCGCATTCTTCGCACTTTGCATCAAAATGGCTGATCTCTTGGATGGTGTTTGGCGTGCTGTCATTTTCTGTTGCTTCTTGCTCTGCCTCATGCTCTAAGTCTTCTTGTTCTTTATCTGGAAAGGTAGTTTAGTTAGTATAAGTTAATTATTCAAGATAACCATTAGATAATTATTCAATATAACCAATTTATTTTGCTTTAATGGAGAGAGAGAATGGCAATAGTTTCGCTATAACTTTTAAAATGATAATATTTCTCTTAAATTTACCATTACCATTTTCAATATCCGCTCCATTCTCCTGTGAAGTCTCTTCATTGGCAACCTCTCCATCTATCTGTTCCGTCTGACTTCGGTCTTGCTCATCAATCTCCATTGCAACATGTTCCTCTTTGGGAACTGCAGCCAAAGCAGCTAAAAAAGTACATACATATATACAAATTATTAAAAGAATAAGTCAAAATGGTGCTTTTGTTTTAATTGGTCTTCTGCTGAGTGAACTGAGTGAATAGTTGGATCTGTTAATCTAGGAACGAGAGAGTTGAGTTATTACTCTATGATCTGACTATTTGACACTGGGGTCAATTTGTAAGGGAACCTAAACTTCAGCTTCGACCATGAATGTTATTGAAATCATCATAACTTGTACTTGGTTGCACCAGTTTCAAACTCAAACAAAAAGCATTATTAAATCAGAATTTCTACATTACTACAGTTATCTACAATAGAATGAGAAACGCATAACATACCTTCAGCTTCAGCCTGTTTCCTCTTCTCAGCCAAGACCTTTTCCGCCTCAGCCTTATCAGCCTCCGAGATCTCTCGTTCAGTGTCAGGCAACAGGCAAACCTCTTCATCTGCCCCAGGCTCGTTAGCCAACTCTGTCACACCACTATCGTCAATCGATGGATCATCTGTAAAAATATTTATTTATTTTAAACAAATAAGACAAAACATCCCAACTAATGTCATAAATGCAAAAGTAAGTTTATTTGTTGTTGTGTCTTCACGCGTTATATTCTGAACCAATCTTCTTGAAATTTATATAATAATATGCGTATATATAAGAATCAAGAGAAGGACATAGGATCCTTTTCATCCCGGTAAAAACTATATGTCCCGTGGGATTTACAAAAAACCTGTTTTCTTTGGAAGTGGCGCTCGATTCGCTCGTGTAGGTGGTACTTAATTCGCGCAGGCGAAGCTGCGGGTAAAAGCTAGTATTCCATATTTTTTTTTAACATTATATAATGGGGCAGTACATTTTATGTTTATAAAGTTTAAATAAATAATTAAAAGATAACATAAACAATGTAACAAAATTTATCAAGTTAAGTTATACCTCATGCGGCTTTGTCCTTGGTTGAGAAACTTATTTATTACCTTTATAAAGTGTTAATAGAAGTGAGACAGTCCTTTCTCACTAGAGTTAAGCAACACTAAGTACCTACTTCAAAAAGCTTTTTCACAAATTGTGCTAAGTACTTAAAAAAAATTTAGGTTTGTATATTATTATTATTTTACCATTATTGTCAGCATCGAAATCGGCATTATGGTCTTCATCATCGTCTAGGGCCATAGAAGTGTCAGCTTGCGACGTCGCCGGAGTTTCATTTGTTCCAGAATCGTTATTATCCCTCAATAGGGCATCAAATGGGTCTAGTGCCTGTAAAATGGGTAATATAATAATATTCAAATGTAAAATTTCAAATTTAGACAATATACATAATTTCTTACTAAGGGTATGATAACATAAATTTTGCTTACTAACAGCTTGTTGTGTATGGTTTGGTTATCATTACATTTTAAAGAAATATCCCCCACACTAAAGTGAGCAATAATTATAAATAAATTAATACATATATAGGGAACAAATTACTCAGATTGAATAGTAAGTTCGAGACTTGTGTTACGAGATATCAACTCCACAGTACTATATTTTATAATAAATACATATATAGATAATCATCCAAGACCCAGGCCAATCAGAAAAAGTTCTTTTCTCATCATGCCCCGGCCGGAATTCGAACCTGGGACCTCCGGTGTCACAGACAAGTGTACTACCGCTGCACCACAGAGGCCTTCAAATAAAAATAATTAAGTGTGATTTGGTTATTGAACATCAAAGAGTCCTCCAATAAATTTGAATATTGGCCCAGCATATAACCATGATGATATTTTCTCCAAAGTGATTAAGGACACCCAAAAAATATTAATTTATTTTGACCGGGTGTTATGACATAGTTAAGGTACATTATTTGATTAAACTTATTAACACATGTATTTATATAACACATATTCCAACTGATACTCTTTGTAAGTCCAGAAAGGATTTATTAAATATTTCTACAATTTACCTGCGAGTGATCTTCTTGACTTTCTTCCATAGCATCATTAGTGGCATGCTCAAATTCAGGTTTACCAACCTCTTCATCATTCTTATCCTTTTCTGCATCATTATGACTGTGACTTTCATCATTATCCTTATCATTTTGACTCTGGCTTTCATCATCATCCTTATCATTTTGACTCTGGCCTTCATCATCATCTTTATCATTTTGCCTGTGGTTTTCATCATCCTCCTTATCATTTTGACTGTGGTTTTCATCATCCTCCTTATCATTTTGACTGTGGTTTTCATCATCCTCCTTATCATTTTGACTGTGGTTTTCATCATCCTCCTTATCATTTTGACTGTGGTTTTCATTAGTTGTTGTATCTTGACTATCATCACCTGTCAATTCTTCTTTTAACTTATCATCAATATCAACTAAATCCTTAGAACTAGCATCTATCTCATCTTTTTCTAAACTATCTGACTGTACAGGGCTTGATGGATCTGTAACCTTTTCTGTCTCTTGCGGCTCTTCATCTGGAATGGAAAAGAGTTGCCTATGGTAACTTTAATCAGTAACTAATATGCGATTGACTGGTTTACACATTAACATACAGGCCAAACCATTGGGTCAAAAAATTTGGCATTTTTGTTGCTTAAATGGTCCAGAAGTCCTGTAAAACTGCATAAAGGCAAGGTCACTTGAGTATTCTAGTGAATAGGGATAAAGAAAAACTAACTAATGCTTTGTTTATCAAGTTGAGGTAATAACTAGGAAAAAAAGGACTAAGAAAACAAAGGTAAATCTTTCATGTTTTTAACTTGGTACTATGATTAGCATCTACCTGATCTATTCCATACAGAAATGTCATACTGTGTCTTGAAATAGGATGAATAAATTCAAGAAAGCATCTGCCTAACATACATGTATATGAACATATATCATGTCTATCTCATACAGGGTGGCCAGAGCCAGCTATCTAAAAAGCCATTTTCAGCAGAATACATACTCAGGTCATAAATATGTTTGTTTGTACATCTTTCACATCAAAATCACTAAATTGATCTCCATGAAAGTTTGGATGGGCCTTTATCTACTAACTGGAAACTTGTCTATAGAAAGTTGTCCTAACCCTATTTTTCTAGAAAATTAAAAATATAATATGTTAAGTCGGTGGATAGTTATAATATAAATACATATAAACAAGAAACCATTGTAATTTTCCCTTATTTTTCGAATTATAGGCAATTTTGTAAAAAAATGCGGCAGAGGATTGTTTTGCCACACAGAGGACTGTTTTTTCCACCCAGAGAACAATTTATGTCAATGTTTATATAAAGAAAAACACAATATTAATTATTAAATGTAATCAAATGAATTCTCTTCTTTATTGAATACTGTATCACATACAGAATTTAAATACTTATATTTATCAGGAACAAATTGCGAGTTTAGCTCTCTAAGTAACGAATTAAAATAATTATAATCAAAATTAAACTTAGGTACTAAGAATCAGCC
Source organism: Amyelois transitella (assembly GCF_032362555.1). Classification (NCBI taxonomy): domain Eukaryota; kingdom Metazoa; phylum Arthropoda; class Insecta; order Lepidoptera; family Pyralidae; genus Amyelois; species Amyelois transitella. Next base: position 5,831,842 of record NC_083523.1, read on the forward strand.
TTTACTTATCAATGCAGACTTATTTCTCAAAAACAGGTACAGGTATAAATTTTTTGTTGTATTTTTGTTATAAATTTTATTATTTAATTGTTATAAATTTCTTTGTTATTTTATTATTTTGTTATTTTATTATATTATAATTGTTATTTTATTATATAATTGTTATAAATTTCCAGAGGACTGTTGCACAGAGGACTGTTATTTTTACGTAAATAATGTCATACCACGTATCAATTTCAATATTACTTCACAACACAGATACAGCTAATAATTATCACTCTGAGCAATTATTTTGTTGAATAAATATAATTATAACACATAAAACATCGTAAAATAGACTTACCAGAGGAATGTTCACTCGACACTACAGACACGTGGCTCCCACATAGACGCGGAGTTGTCACTGCGCAAAAATGGCGGCGACTTGATTAGCATGGCGACCGAGCAAACTTCACACTGTTAACGTTCGGTTTCAAGGAAAATGTAACTAGAATAGTGTTTAATATTTTTGTGGCGCGTTATTCAAATTGTGACAGAGGACTGTTCAAAAAATGTATGGACAAAATTCGAACAATAGTTTTTAGTACAAAAAAAAATTCTAAAATTATAATTGTTTTTTGTTTACATGCATTCGATATTCTTTATGTTTATAGAGTCATAAGATTTTACATTTTTAAATACAACTAATAAAAACCGTATCGAATCATACTCGATCCGGAATTAGGACATAACAGAGGACTGTTTTTAGTGGCTTTTATACCGAATTTATGAAATGATTATGAATCTAAATATTGATTAAGCTTGGCTCCTTAAATAACAGGTTTTTATATTATATGTTTAAATAAATAAAAATATGCAATTATATAGCCAAAATAAAAAAAAATGCTTGGACCATGATTTTCCTGTTAGTAGAGAAAGGCCCGGATACATATAGTGTAGGGAATGAGTAAGAACAGAGAGGACAGAGGTACTTTTCATGTGGTTGAAAGATAAATTCATACCATTTTCTTGTGATTTGTCCTCATTTTCCTTTGGGTTTTCACTATCCACACTCATATCATGATCTACATGATTCTGCAATTCACTATCCTTAGCCGGTTCACTTTCAATTGAGTTCACATCACTGTCTTTTTTCACTTCACTATCAATGTTTTCAACACTTTCTTCAGTGTCAGCTGCCTTTTCAGGGTTTGGTTCGGCATCACTGAGTTTGTCACACGTAACGGCATCCCCTGAAGCCTGAGGAAGGCTTTCAGAGGGGTTTTCAGACACAGATTCGTTTTCATCCATTACAATTGTCTAATTGTAATACTTCATCAGAGACTTAACATGGACACCATCTGGAAATAATATGTTTTATTGATTTATAATTATTTTGTTTACAATAATTCGCTGCAACCGGCAGAAGATTTTAGGTTATATTATACTGGAACACAGAAGTTAGGCCATAAGTTTTAATATCACAATAGATTTTCATAAAAAAATAGGGTTACTTACGTCTGTCTAACTATTCATCAACGCATTATTTGATATACGCGGATAAAAGTCTTATAGGTATGTGACGCCAAAAAGGATTACTATGAAAGTAATCCCGCGCTAATTTTTGTTAGTACTTTATTAGAAAAGTCTTAACTGGTTTACGACAATAACGAACTAATAACAATAATTAGGTAAAGAAGCCATAAAAAATCTTTAGAATTAATTATAAATTAAGATTATTTACGAGTATTACAGCAGTTGTCAGAAATTGATCTTTTGTAAGCAGAAAACTTGGTATCTATACAATTGTGACGAAGCAGTAATAATTGGAAAGAAACTTTCGTATCACCAGAATTGATAAAAAATAAAACTGAAACAATATAGAAATCAAAATACTTACTAAATGATGGGAATTTATCCAATATTCACACAAAAGCACAACAAACGTCCACCATTTTGGAATAACCTGCCCCTGCCAAATTATTACGGATGTACATTGCCGCCGGTAAATTACTTTAAATATTTAATACCATTTATTGTGTTTTATTTCAAGTAGTTTAAATAAAAACAAACTTAAACACGTTAAATTATATTTAATATCGATTAGATAAGCCATTTATTTGCTAAAATTTCACTGACATCGAAAAAAGGAATCAATTGTAAAATAATTTTTACATGGCAATGTTGGCCACGCGAAATATGACGCTTAAATTTTAGTGATGGGAGATAGTGGGAAAATACCAGTTTTTCATAATGTATAAATCGAAGAAAAAAAAAGAATTCGTGCTCAATCTTAGGACATGAAATATCTCAAAGCTTTAACTAAAGCTTTCACGTTTAGCTGCCTCCCTGCCTTTATTCATAAATGTTCAAAAGGAACACAATATAAATCTTCTTTATATTTCTCCGACTACACTTAGACATAACATTGCCTTTCAACGTGTGTTAATAAGTTATTTATCCCTTTATCTTTGTGGTACCTTATCCAAAGTGTTAAAAAGAAAAAGTAGATGAAATCCTATCAAAGATTTTAAGAAGAGAATTTGCTGCTGTGGGAAAAGTATGATATAGTTAAGACTCCGTGGCACCGACCGACGACTAGCGACTAGTAGACAGTGATACGCTGCACTGCGCTATTTAATTACATTTCAATCCAGTCTGTCCGAGTCGTCGGACACCTAGGTCGGACGAAGTAGGCGGGTCGGGTGGGTGGCATGCTGCACGGGCCCTAAGGCAAACTGAAGAGAGGGAAGTTAAGAGATATTACTATCAGAGTTAGCGTACAGCCAAATTTCATGGGCTAACTAAAAATATGTAAAGAGAGAAGATGTGAATTATTAATAAATAATAAGATATACGATATACCTAGTCAAGTGAACATCTCTGCTGGCCGTTGGTTCCACTTTATATGTTAAATGTTATAAATAGACAATTTTTAATTACAATTTCATTGTTATAATGAAATAAAATTATTTAATAAGACCGGCCGGTGAAAGATAGATAGATAGATAATAGATAGCGCTCTAATAGCTTGTTCCCCTGTTTTGATGTTTGCTGTCGTGCGATTGTGATAGCATTTTTGTGTTTTAGTGTGTGCTTGGCCATTTTTACGGTGTATTCTACAAGACTTGTTTTAGGACTTAAAGATGAACTGAAAAACGAGAAGCTTTTATGCGAGGAAACAAGGCAAATATAAGGTAAGATAAAATAAATGCCTGTGAAGATTTAAAATGGAATTTTAAATGTTCACAGGCATTTATTTCATATAAAATGATTTTTATTCTGGGCTGAATGAAATGTACAAATAGAGGTTTCTACAAAATAGGCACCGTGTCATGATTATTTAGGTTGGTATTCCAACCTCAACAAATCCACAAATCCAGAAAAAATAATAGAATAAGGTTAACATAGTATTTATGTGCTTCGGCTTCAAAATTTTGGTACATATTTTTACTTAGAACCAAAATACTAGTGAATAGTTACATTTCACATAGAATTTTTCAGTCAAATGTTTACGACATAACCACTGCACAAGAACTGCGCAATGTGTTATTTCGCTATAAATTAAATAAAAGTTTTCGCTACCATATTAAATCTGCTTTGTTTTTTTTAGTTGCATTCGATACTATTGTTTTACTCAACTATCGATAGCTTATCGATAGACTTTCGATAGTGGACATTCAATTAATTGGCAACATACCCACGCACTATTTGTTTTGGGCACAGTTTTCTATTTCAATTTTCGTCCTCAAAAAAAATCACTGGTGATAATTGGTTTCTTGAAATAAATTCTTAAATTTGATTGGTTCTCTAAAATAAACTATCTCTTATCACCAATCCTAGGAACAGTTTAGAGTTAGGTTAGTTGTCATTGTCAACCTTTTCAGCCATGGCGGGTTCATGTTTTTTCAATTTCAATTTCAACTACGAAATGAGCAATGTGCGCCTCTCGCACTCTTGGGCGGCGACATTGACAGCGATTTGTCGAATATTCTCGTGCGCCATTTTGTGAATGCTATGGAATTTTGCGTTGTTAAGTAATCAGTCCAAGATATCAAAAGCTGTGTGAGTTTCACTTCGGGTAATCTTCTCTGTAGCCTGTATATTTAGCAAAATATTCGCGGTTCGTGTGTGATGGTTGTTATTTGCTCATAGTTTTCTTGCAGTCGTTGCTATTTTGTTTCCTTTTGCAGCAAATTGAATGAGATTTGACCTTTGGGTGTTTCATTTCTCAGTATTCGAAGTGTCATTTGTTTTGTTTGTAGGATTTGGAATCATGACCGAAAAGTCTGGTGTGGGTAAAACTTCGCTAAAACGTCATGAAGTTGCTAAGCCGGTTCATATTCAGAGGCTGGAAACCGCCCTGGACATCAGACCCTTCGTGAGCCAGGTGGAGAAGATCTTGTCGATGGACGATGGCAGCGAAAGTGATGATGATTCAGATACTAAGTCAATCATTAATGAGATGTCCAAGGGTGATAGAATTATTCATGGAGTTGTGACAAACAAACAAGGTTGGTAAATGTGTAAAATAACATCCAGTTGGCGCTACAACAGGTTTCATCTTCTATAATGCTTAACAATCAACTGTGTTAGTCCTTACTTCTGAGGCTCAAGTAATCGGTATAATTATTCCAGCTTCATAGGGAACTTCATAGTGAAAAGTAATCAACTTGCAAAAGAGATGTGCTCTTAATGACATCACAGCACTCCAGAATATATATTGATTTTGCTCGATGGTTGCAAAATGGTTAACAACGCTATTGCACAGAGTCACACTGGAGAGAAGATTGTTCTTAGATCACTATATTGGTCACATTCCTGCAGGACATGAAGCAAGTACTTTGGTTGCTCACAGTTATTTCACCTGTTCTTGGTTTAAAACCAAGAGTACTAGCCTATGAGAATTTGAAGAACATTCCTTTTATTCTATCTAGGTGTAATTATAGATTGTGAAATTAACTGGAAACTGCACATTGATTCTGTCACTTCTCGAATCAGAAAGCTCATGTTTGTCTTTAAAAGACTCAGGTCAATCTCTGATTTCCATACAATGAAAATTGTCTATTATGCCCTTGCTCAGTCTATTCTGTCGTATGGAATTATAGCCTGGGGCAGTGCTGTGAAAACCCACATGTTCAGGCTGGAGAGAGCTCAGAGAGCTCTTCTTAAAGTAATTACGAATAATCCAGTTCGCTTCCCTACAAATGAATTGTATTCATTATGCAGAGTACTTACAGTTCGACAGCTTTACGTTCTACAGACTTATTCTATATAAACATTCACAACTAGCCTATGACCCCACAATCTGTCATAATAAGCGTAGATCAGACAAAGTCTGCCGAATCGAAATACGACGTACTACCTTAGCTGCTCAACATTTTTACTACATTAGCTACTTCTACTTTGTATAATAGAATAAATAAACTACTTAATATATATCCGCTTACATCTTACAAATGCAGGGTTACATGCACTGAATGGCTCATGCAACTATCTTACGATGATACGGAAAGTCTTTTACGTTAAATATTCCCATGATTGAATATCCTCTAGACGTTTCAAATCACAATACAGCCTAACATACTTCCTCTCTATACCTACACCAACACAAACACGTTTTCCACACAACACACTAACAAAACACATTTGCACCCAATACATATATTAAATATCAAATCTTTTTTTTTTTCCTTCTTTTTTGTTGTAATAAATGGATTAGGTGCTAAGATTAAGGAAACACATTATATAAATGTTTTCTGGAGGTGGGCGTTGAGATCTGCGACACAGTTTCATAACTTCTGCAGATGTCATCGTTATCCTATGTTACTTAAATTGTACTTGTTTTTGTTTCCAAATAAAATATTTTTCATTTTCATTTTCATTTTCATCTAGTTTTGATAATCCAATTGTTCTATGGCTTTATGATGGAATAAAGATTTAAATAGTGACAGGTTGCTAGCCCATCCCGAGTTTATAAGCCTATCCCTTAGTCACCTCATCTCATTTGTATCATGAAGCCCTACAGCTGAATATGGTATTTTAGTTTTTCCAATACTTTTGGATCTGTCTAGCAACAAGGGTCACTGATACAACTAGTGTTTTTGCAAGATGCATAATTCAAGACCTTGACAACAAATAATACCATCATTGTCACAAGGAAAACTGGTGTCAATTTTACCTACAACAAATCTGCTCATATTCGTCAGACTGATTGTATGATCAGCAAAAAAAAAAGAAAAATATAATCAGGCATTACTTACAGAACGCCAGAGTGATCGCCTCCGCCTGTACAATCTAGCATCAGTGGGAGAGGAAAGGGTATGGCTCAGAGATGTCCTTTTATCATCGGGGTCCGAGAGCAGCAGTGATGAAGACAGTCCTGAAGCTAAAAAGATGCGTATTCAGCGGATGTTGCGGGAGAGACGACACCATAATAAATATGCTAAGAAGTATTATAAGGACCCTGGGGTAATTATTTTTTTTTTGCTGTCTAAAACAATAAATCCCTCCCTACCCTACTAATATTAGAAATGCGGAAGTAACTGATTAAGTTTGGTACAGATATAGAATGTAAACATATACACATACATATCATAGACATAGACAACGATTTAAAAAAAACGATTTTAAAAACAGTTCCAGTTCAACTGATTAATAGTAAAAGCTGAACTAGATGCACATGCATATTCCCTTAGTCGCCTTTTACTTCATTTATTGGATTGATGGAGTGGTCATTGTATTAAGTGCTAGCCACACAGCATGGTTTATCTGGCTGATAACTGTACATACATAGTTAAGACTTCCATCGAACTATCTGATGATTAGCAGAACTCCCGCTACATGTATTACGGCGCCGGCCTGCTCTCCACCATCGACCGCTACCCCGAGCGGCGCATCAGCCGGGCGGCGCCCCCGCCCCCCGCCGCTAGAGGTCGCCGAGGCCGACCTTCGGAGCGAGGCTCCACCAGGGGACTACAGAAAGCTAGAAGAGGCCGTGGCAGGGAGAACAAAGCTCAGGATAATGATAATGTGAGTAGTTTAAATCATGACTCATTATAAACTTTTGCATTCCATTATACTATTAATAATTATAGTGAATATGAAATTAATCACTCATAATTTTCCTTTATTTTGGTGTGGACTTTTCAATATGTGTTACAATGATCCGTAGTCAGCTTGCTGAGACAGCCACTTTGAGACTATGGATCATGCGTTTAATAACTGTTTTATTTTGAAATTGTTAAGTCAATAAATCACACACGCATAAATTTTGCTCATGAGGTTGGACACAACCAATGGATATAAATATTAGAATAAATTCAAATTAATGACAGGTTTCTCGTCTAGCTTAATAGAAAAATTAGTTTTTTTTATTTAATACCTATTTTTATTTTAAGTAAATGAGAGACACAACCAAATTACATCTGTTTTTCTTTAGTGAGTGATTTGTAACTATTATATAAATAACTGATTTTGTACCAATCTTGCAGCCTGATCTCAAAATCAAATCTCAATTCCATCATAAAGCCATACAAGTGAATATTGCCTTTCAGTCTTTTTCAAGACTACCCCTCAAGGGTTATGGACGCGACTATATGTATGTCTTTGTTTGCAGCCTGACGGAGTTGACTGGGAAGACCAACTGCGTAATTTGAAACAGGAGAATGACAGCGAAGATTTTACACCAGCTGTCGAAAAGACCAGTGTTAGGTTAGTACATACTTTTTTCCAACTCAGCTTAATTCTAATTAATAAAGATTTGCAATTATAGACATGTTTTCTCTTTTAGGGGTCGTAAGAAACTATCTACTCTCAAGAGCCCTGAAGCTCTAACGGCTCGACGGCGCCGTCATTGGCTTTTACTAGTCAAGAAAGAGTTGGGCAAAGTACAACGAGCTAGAACAGCTACCCATAGAGAGGTGATGCTACAGAGGAAACGGTTGGCCACGCTGTGCTGCAAACATTGGCGGCATGTTGCTATGCAGGTGAGAAACGAGTGATTTTAATAGAAATACGTCTGGTGAGAAACATATTGTATGAAGTTGACTCAATCATTGTTCTATTTGTTGATACTTCAAGAATGGCTTCTCGCTTTAATTTCTTGTGTTTTTAGTGTTTGGTTTGCAGTTGAGTTATAAGGGTTTATAACTTATCTAATCTGCAAACAAAATTTTATATTTATAATTTCCATACATGAAAAAACTCAGGGTTTTCTCGCGCTCCGTTGGTGGCCGAGGTATGGTTCCCAGTGAACCTATTTGTACTCTCTCTGTGCATAAACTTGATATTCATATCAAATGTATATTTCAGTCCCAGAAGAACATGAAAGAGACAGTTTGGCGTTGTAAGCGTCTCAGCAGAGAAATGCAAGCGTATTGGAGGAGATACGACCGCGCCGAGAGAGAAACTAGAAGAAGAATGGAGAGGGAGGCGGAAGAACAGAGAAAGGTAACATCTTCGTTAATCTTTCTCGCTTCCAGATATCTGTGACTCAAAAAATATGTATAAATATTGCTGAATGAACATTCCTAATAACTTGAAGGCTACAGAGTGAGACACAAAATTTAAGTAGTCACAGGTAGTATGCTTTTCTCTTTGGCCCACTTTATTTATTTGGAAGGGAAGTTTTACGCTACAGTCATATTTTTTGATTTTTGAATATAAAAAATATGACTGTAGCGGGCGCGATGATTCGATTCGACCGCCACTAAATCCTCAACTATTCTTTATTTACCTACTTATATTGTTTCTAAGCTATGAACAAGGATTTTTATTATTATAGTATCATTTTGAGACCGCTACCAGTTCAAACGCCAGGATGATGGTGACAATGCAAAGTTTTTAATCGCATCTTCAAATAGCATGATAAATATAATATATTTCAATTTCAAAATGTTGACAAGTAAAGTTATTTTCAGATGGACGTAGAACTGATGGAAGCAAAACGCCAACGTCGCAAACTCAATTTCCTCATCACGCAGACCGAATTATATGCTCATTTCATGCAACGTAAGATGAACTCTGGTGATGATGGCGACTGCGGAGCCGACAGGATTCTCAGGCAGTTAGACGAAGACAGGGATCCCAGATTGGCTTCCATTGATCAGTATGATAGGTAAGACTTCATAATGATCTTGTGTCTTTAGAAATGTGGCTACGGCGCTAGATGGCACTGCTCTGTCAATCTTTCAATCCCTCTTTATATTTCTCTTTCCCACTCAACACTTCCATTCATTGGGAAGATGAGGTCCCATTATTTTTTACCCTATCGCTCATAGTGCTATCATTATTACAATAGCTGCTTGTTTATATCTAATTTACTTAAAACCGCGTTTAAGTTGTACGGCACGTACGCAAGTACAAAAGGTGAGGAAATAGTTACCGACGAAATAACCAAAACTTCAGGAGTCCTGTTTTTACATTGAATGTAAAAAAATATGTTATTGTAATGTATCGCAGTTCGCAGCGTTAGCAAATTACAATTATGCATGACACAAGAAATATTTTCCAACAAACGATTAATTTATAATTATCGAAAATAAATGAAGTTCGTACATAAGTAAAACTTAAAAAAATTGACAATGCAAATTCGGAAATTATTAAGTTTTTTGTCATTAATGCTTTTATCTTTTAGACACCTCCTACAAAGACAGTTTCTTTTGATTATTTCATTTAATTCTTCAGTAAATTTTCCTAATGGGTCAAGTTTCTTTCTTCAGTGAGTCAATGAAAGCCCGAGCATCGCGTAACGCCCGCGAAGCGTTCCGAACGGAGAGAGCGAGGACCCAACAGTTCGACGCGGCGGCCGGCGTCGAACACTTGGAACCCGAACCCTCTGAACGGAGAGGGGGGGATTATGATCAACCCTCGATATTCAGAGGGACCTTGAAGGGATACCAACTGAAGGGCATGAATTGGCTGGCCAACCTTTATGATCAGGTAAAATCCCTTATCCACTTAAAATAAAGATCATACACGCCACAAAGAGCTATTATAAACCTGACTATGTCTGTAGGATTCTGATAGAGTGGCTATTCATTTGTTCTATGGGGGCACCTTGTTTGTTGTATAGCCATCGAACCTCATATTATGCTACAAAGTTAAGCGTAGCGTGCATTTACATCAGCCACCATTTTTTATTAGTATCATTCATTCATATAATCACCGTCTATATACCTTGCGGGGTAGACTGTGAGCAGTCTTGAAAGACTGACAGGCCACATTCAAATGTTAGGCCTAATGATAGAATCGAGATTCAAATAATGACAGGTTGCAAGCACATCGCCTATACGAAGAATCATGAGTTCATAAGCCTAGCCCATAAGGGATAGCCCTTAGTCGGCTTTTATGACATCCATGGTGTGGTCCCATTCTTTTTTATATTGGTGCCGAAAACCACACGGGTATTCACATGGCACATATAATATAGCAAAAAAAAAATAAACTAAAAGAACGTCAACAGTAAAATTTATCAGCAGTAAACCTCACTTAGGGCCCAACACAATCTATGTGAGATTTAATAAATTTTCTAGAACAAGAACATTTATTTATATTTTATTCCTTGATTCAGGGTATCAGCGGTATACTAGCTGACGAGATGGGTTTAGGCAAAACGGTTCAATGCATTGCATTCCTGTGTCACGTGGCAGAAAGACTAGGAGTTTGGGGTCCATTTCTCGTGGTGTCACCTGCCTCTACACTTCACAACTGGCAGCAGGAAATGCAGCGGTTCGTGCCTGATTTCAAAGTGGTAAGGATGAAACTGATCTGTTCCTGTTTTAGATTTTTTAAGATGAGAAAGGGAAGAGAAACATCTCTTTTCTCTCTCTCATCTTTGTATGTTCCTAATTGCAACCTCAATTGCTATTCTTTAGGGTGCAGATTCTCATTTTTTTTTTATACATATACACATAGCAACATGGAAGAATTTAGTTAATTATCCGATTCATTGCGGATGACGCCAATGAACGTCATTGATTTCTTTTAATCAATGATCTTTTAATGAACGTCATTGATTTCTTTTAATCAATGACGCTCATTGGCGTCATCCGCAATGAATCGGTTATCATCCATTTTCAGGTGCCATACTGGGGGAGTCCCAGCGAGCGTAAAATCCTCCGTCAATTCTGGGAGCGAAAAGACTTGCACACACGCCAAGCGGCTTTCCACGTGGTGGTGACGTCATACCAGATCGTGGTCTCCGACCTCAAGTACCTGAACCGAGTGTCGTGGCAGTACATGATACTGGACGAGGCTCAAGCCATTAAGAGTTCAGCCAGTATGAGGTGGAAGCTGCTGCTTGGTTTCAGCTGTAGGAACCGGCTGTTGTTATCGGGTAAGTCGCTTGGTTTCAAGCTTTATTCCTGTAGGATTATTTTTAGCAATGTTCTAGCATATCTTTAGCTGAAGAAATCGATTTTTGCTTTCTGATAAGTCACTTGTTCTTCCTTCTAGCTTAAGTTTTGGTCACATCCTCCAATACCACTGGAAAGGAGTGCACCATGATCCTGGCTAAAGTGAGTCAGGTTTTTACATGAAGCCACACTCATATGACCTCCACAACCTTTAAATGGGAACGTAACCCATAATAGATCATGGTTTAAAGTCATTGGTCTCACTTATTGGGTACAAATTCACTTCTATAGAACATTACTTCAACGGTAGCGCGCTATCAAAGGTCGATTTTCCTCAGGACCCCTCTTTCTTCTTATTACAGGTACTCCAATACAAAACAGTATGGCAGAACTGTGGGCGTTGCTTCACTTTATTATGCCGACATTGTTTGACTCACACGAGGAGTTCAACGAGTGGTTTTCGAAAGATATCGAAAGTCACGCTGAGAATAAGAGCACTATTGATGAGAGTAAGTATAAATGTTGAAGGATCATTTACACTGGAGCAACATTGTGGTATGCTATATGAATACGTCCTTATCCCTTACGGGGTAAATAAAGTAAAAGTCTTGAAAAAACTGAAAGGCCTGTATGGCATTGGCTTAAAGAGATGGTTCAATTAAAGAGAGGTTGCTAGCCCATCGCCTAAAAGAAAAATGTCAAGTTTATTAGCTTTTCCTTTAACAATTTGCAATTGTTACTTTTTTTTAGAAAGTATTTGTTAACTTTATTATTTTGTTCACAGAACATCTATCCCGTCTACACATGATCCTGAAGCCGTTCATGTTGCGACGAATAAAGAAGGATGTTGAAAACGAACTATCAGATAAGATAGAAATCATGGTACATTGTCCGCTGACGATCAGGCAGAAACTTTTATATATAGGTAACATAATCTATATTGACAAACGTATATCACGCCTATTTCTCGGAGGGGTAGGAAGAGAGTACATCTTTCCACTTGCCATGATCCCTGCATACTTACATACATAAAATCACGCCTCGTTCCCGGAGGGGTAGGCAGAGACTACCTCTTTCCACTTGCCACGATCTCTGCATACTTCTTTTGGTTTATCCACATTTATAACATTCTTCATGCAAAGTCGTTGGTTAAGAGTATTCTCAACCTAATTAATAATATTATTTATTGACTTTATTTTCCCTTTATATTGCTTGTTTCGTAATATCGGAATATAAGTCTTAAAGAGTTTAACTCGAGTGAATTCATTTTTTAGCGTTAAAAAAGAAAATCAAAATAGAAGAATTATTACACTATTCGGTCGGCGCGGAATCTGGTCACAATGTGGACAAGAACTTCACTTCAAATCTTATGAACTTGGTCATGCAGTTTAGAAAGGTAAGCAATTAAAATGTTAATTTACACTTGTAAACTAAAATTACAAAGTAATAAAGTTTGTAACTTTGTTTGTTTGGCTAAGGGTTTTGGAAATACTTTCACCGTTAAAAAAGTATACATTATCTTCGGGTGTTACAGGCTATGTATGTACAGCGGGAGAAACCGTAGCGGGCCGCTAGTCATAAATAAATTTAGGTAATTCATATAACATCTATTTTGATTTAATTTTGCACACACGTAACAAGACAGGGATAAATAGATGAAAATATGTGTTTGAATAATTTAATATACTCTTACCTTACATAGGTATGCAATCATCCAGAATTATTCGAGCGTCGAGACGTTCGCTCCCCCTTCGCAATGCAAGTCGACGACTACCACATACCAAAGATCATCGCTGAAGACTGCATTCTCATCAGAACTATACCTTCAAAGAGGCATTTGATATACAATATACTATCGGTACTGATGCCTGAACAAATACACAGGAGTATTTGTGACAATGAGGGTAGCTGCTTCAGTTTTCTGCGGTTTATGGATGTATCGCCTATGGAGGTGTTCAGAGTTATGCTCTGTGGATGGTTGTACGCGTAAGTACCATTATTTTATTATGTATTAAAATTGTCTAGAAAATTAACCTGCCTCAGGTTTAACCTTTATTTCGAAAATTTAAATTCAACTTCTCAATAAGAAGTCGAAGCCTATTGTTTATTTACACCACTTGTCATCATGTTTCTCGTAAAATAATGCATTTTTCACAAAGTCCTAAAACCAACCGTCTTGGGTCCACTAACTTCAAGTAACTGGTATGTATTGTCGAGTTTATTTAAGATTTTTTTCAATAACATTAAACATTATGGCATTACTTAATTACATAAGGTAACCTCAACACGCCGCAATTTAAAATACTAATTTTCTTCTAACGCCATATTTTTTTATTGCAGAATGCAACACGTAAATAGCTGTTTAGAGAAATATGAGAAACTACGTCACAGGCAATATTGGTGGTACGACTCATCAGCACAGGAGAAACAGGAGAGCGAGACGGATATATCTACAGGGTATTATGATAGAGTGAGAAGCAAAGATATGCTGTTGATATGCCCCGATGGAGATGTGTTGAAGCAGAGGAGAGAAGATAGTTTGATGTGGAAAGATCTGTTGTTCACGGATCCTATATGGGTTGAAGGTAATTTTATATTTTACTAAGTTAACTATTTTCTTTGTTGGACGCTTCAACTTTTTCTTATTTTAGATTTATTAGATTAGTATGGGGTGTATTGTATAAAGCTGACGTTCTCGTGCCGTGCACCAATAGAAAAGAGATTAGGACCACTCCATCTCTTTCTCATAGATGTTGTAAAATACGGTTAAGGGATAGGCTTACAAACTTGGGATTCTTCTTTTAGGCGATGGGCTAGCAACCTGTTACTATTTAAGTCTCAATTCCATCATTGAATGTGGCCTATGAATGTTTGTATTGAGGTGTTAAGGTAAACTTCAACAGCCCTGTCAGAGTCCACCATTATGACATCCCATTGGTTAGTGTTGGGATTATGTGGACTATGAGATAAGTACATTTAGTTCTTGGTCATAAATGAGTGATGTGAAAACGTTAAAAACAATCTCATCTCAAGGTTTAATTACTAATTTATGTACACAGAACATCAAGAAACAAAATTATGAAGGTTCTGCTTACTTCAAAAGAATTCTATATTGATTTTATATATATATTTTTTGCAGGTGGTCCCTTTTACACACATACAGATTATACCGTCCATTATATGCCAGAGACAATAGAACATCGTGCCATTAGACTAAGAAACTCGAGAGAAAATGAAGGACAGGTTAGTAAGAGCACTTCATATTGTCAAAATATTTGTTTTAGCTACTTTATTATGTGATAAATATTTATTGTTGCATTGAAAATCTTGTTCTTTTTTAGGTCATATTAAAAATTACTCAGAAAAAATTTCACAGCTGATTTGAAACTTTCTTACATACTAGGTAACTTTATCGTTATACGGGAGATACCTACTAACAAGAGCGATGGTAACTGTTTAAATGGCTGACGATGAAGTTCTATTAAAATTGCATTATTCTTTACCTTCAATGTAAAACTATACCTATCTCTTTCCCCCACACAGACGGAGATGCTAAGCGAGATAAAGACAGAAGACGGCGGCACGATACCAGTGCCCGCGGATGCCGGCGAGGTGGTTCACGTGGAAAGACCGCCGGTTGTGCACGAAGGCGTGCCCACAACGCTGCCCTCTATGTTGTATACTGCGCAGCAGAAGGTACATACATACAGCCATGTCTTTATCCTTAACGGGGTAGACGGAGCCAATAGTCTTAGAGACTGAAAAACGTCGTTCAGCTGTATGGTTTAATGAAGGACTTGAGATTCAAATACTGTCAGGTTGCTAGCCGAACGCCTGAAAAA
Organism: Amyelois transitella; assembly: GCF_032362555.1. NCBI lineage: Eukaryota > Metazoa > Arthropoda > Insecta > Lepidoptera > Pyralidae > Amyelois > Amyelois transitella. The sequence goes on from NC_083523.1 coordinate 5,847,020, forward strand.
AGAATCCCAAGTTTATTATATTTTACCTTGATTGATTTTTACAATCTGCAGGGAAAGAGATAAGCAGAAAAAGGTATTCGTCGCTTAGTAGATTAAACCTAGCAGTTTGGTTTGTGCGTTAACATGTTAATTAATTAGTCCGATGGCCGCCATTTCGTTGGGTAATCATAATCTCCATGCAAGCTTGCCGGTTTAGGGTATTCTTGCCAGAACTTCAAAGAGGACATGACCAAAGCTCAACAATTCCAACAATGCCAATAAAATGAGAAAATCATGGTTTTTCTTACACTTTTATCACGTTTTATAGCCAAATTGTTGTGACAGGTAATCGCTCACACCCGCCAAGCGTTCGCCGTGTCTCGCAGTTTCGCCTACCACGTGCGCAGGCACTGTCAGTGCGAGTGCGCAGAGGGTGCCGAGCTGGTGGCGGCGCTGGTGGCCGGCGCCAGGCCGCCTCGAGGCTGGGCTGAGCTGCAGGTGCCTGGTGAGTCGCTGTGTCCGTTGTGACAATCTTAGTATTCACGACACAGGAAGTTCGTGAAGATTGAACTAACCCTAGATACTCAACCCCTCAGTTACCAAAGAGTTTTATATGCTGAGATACTTACAAATAAAGTAATAAATCTTTATTACTTTCAATATCAGCATCTCAATAAAATAAGCAACTAATAAAGTGTTTTATCGTTTCAAGATAAAAACCAACTGGTGAGCGACGCGGGAAAACTGACAGTATTAGATTCTCTGCTGAAGAGACTGAAGGAGCGCGGCCATAGAGTACTTATCTACAGCCAGATGACCAAGATGATCGATTTGCTGGAGGTATGTGTTTTATAAGTTAATTATATCTTATGTGCCTTCTAAAAGACGCTCTTTGTATGGATGATGTAAAAGGCGACTAAGGGATAGGCTTATGAACTTGGGATTCTTATAGGCGATGGGCTAGCAACTTGTCACTATTTGAATTTCAATTCTATCATTAAGCCAAACAGTTGAATGTGGCCTATCAGTCTTTCAAGACCGTTGGATCTGTCTAAGGGACTGAAGGGATATAGACGTGATTGTATGTATGTATACTATACATATACATTGTATAGTATGTTGTACTGAATCGGATGCAGTTGCAACCTTCCTTCTGGCTATGGTCCTGGCTGGTACGGCCGGCATGTGCAGGTTCCCTCACCTTAAGAGCATCGGTTAGCACTCCAACTAATGTACATAACTCACAACTGAGAACTCAGATTAAGAGTCACTGGCACATGACCGAGGTGGGATTTGAACCTGTGCCTCCATATATTTGTTTAATCCATCTCAATAATTTATGTGTTTTAGGAGTATATGTGGCACAGAAAACATAAGTACATGCGGTTAGACGGCTCCAGTAAAATTTCAGCGCGAAGAGACATGGTTGCCGATTTCCAGGTGAGATAAGTTTAACTTATTACGCGATATACTACTGTAAATAAACTTTAAATGTTTCGTCTACATTATTCCCGTAGGGTTTTGCAAATACATTTCTTTTTTTGATGATTTCATTGTCACAGTTATCACATTTGATTAAACACATTTTGATGATGATGTTTCTCTCTGTTTTTATGATGATTCTTAAGAAGGTGATAATAATTAAACTGATATTTTTTAGGCTCGCGCCGACATATTCGTGTTTCTTCTCTCCACACGCGCCGGCGGGTTGGGTATTAACTTGACTGCCGCGGATACTGTGAGTATAATTTTTATTGTACCATTTGTAGGCTAGAAGGATTCCTAGGTTCGATTCCCAACGTGGGAAAATATTAAAATTCAATTTCTTATGGAAATTGGTTTGGTTTGCTATTCTGGGGGATTTATGTTTGTTTTTATTCTGTTTTTGAACTGTCTGTGACATCAATCATCACTACATAGTATAAAGCAAATTTCTCGCGTCTGTCTTATGTCTGTATGTATGTATGCTTAGATCTTTTAAACAACAACATAATCTGATGTAGTTTCTTTTAAAAGGTAGAGTGATTGAAAAGGGAGGGTTGTATGTATAAAACTTACTCTTGTAAAGCTGCGTTGCTAGTTTGATCTATAATCTCATAAAAACATATTAATTTGGGACAAATAAAACTACAAGCGGTTTTTTCCAATTACACATTTTATTAATTTGTTCAACATCCACAGGTGATATTTTATGACTCGGACTGGAACCCGACAGTGGACCAGCAGGCGATGGACCGAGCCCATCGTCTCGGCCAGACCAAACAAGTAACGGTGTACAGACTCATATGCAAGGGCACTATAGAAGAGAGGATAATGCAAAGGGCCCGAGAGAAGAGTGAGATCCAACGGATGGTGATAAGCGGTGGGAATTTTAAACCGGACACGCTGAAGCCGAAGGAAGTGGTGTCTTTGCTGTTGGACGATGAGGAGATCGAGTTGAAATGTAAGCTATTTTTTGGGCTTTGTATCTAAAAAAAACAAAAAAAAGAATGAGACTGCTTCACCTTTTTCCCATGGATGTCCTTAAAGGCGACTAAGTGATAGGCTTATAAAGTTGGGATTATTTTTTTAACCGATGGGCCAGCAACCTGTCACTATTTGAATTTCAATTCTTTCATTTAGCCAAACAGCCGTACGTGGCCTATCAGTCTTTTCAAGACGGTTGGCTCTGTCTAGCCCGCTAGGGATGGAGACGTGATTATATGTTTGTATCTAAAAACGACAGAAACTCCAACCATATAAATTCATCACGTAGACCGTTTATCAGTGGCTTCTTCTGTTTAGCTTCTTTTTTTCTCAAAACATATTACACATGATCTTTATATATGTATATAAAAAAATAAAATTTCTTTTCAGTACAGTTTTGACTATACAAGTTTTTATTTTACGGCACCCTAAGTGCTTGAGAAACTGACTCACACTTGATAAATTTGTCTGTCTGGTAGTTTCACTTCTGTTGATGATAAATATATGATCTAGCCGTCAAATATAATTCATCAGTTATATTGACTAATCTTGATTACAGATCGACAGAAGTCTGAAGAGAAGAAGTTGATAGAAGAAAGAGAGCGGAAGAGGAAGCTGGGTATTCTTCCAACGGTGAGTAATATGGTACAATGCTGAACGTGGCCTATCAGTTATTGTGAGACTGTTGGCTCTATCTATCTCGCCGAGGATGGAGACGTGATTATATGTATGTATTATGTGCTGCAGCGTAGTTTGTTCCGCCGCTTCTTCCACACATGCGCGTTGGAAGCGGTAGTAGTTATAATTAGATTTAAGTGATGTGACGTCAATAAATGATACCTTGTATCCAAGTTTGAAAAAAAAACTATTTTATTTTATTATTTCTTGTTTTGTAGCAACCACCTGTAGTGGAGCCGAAGCGTGGCAGGTCGTCGCCGTCGCGGTCCGGGAGCGGCAGTCCGCTGCAGGTCGATGACGAAGAACAACTGGTTGTGGACGCGCCGCCTTTGGTTATGCGTGAGTTTTGTTTTATTTTTTCCTTCTCGCAATCTGTTTTTGAAATGTTTTTTGAAATTTCACGGAATAGCTAGCTGTGCGTGTGTGAGTTTCGTAATAAATGTTATTCCAGGTTATATTCTAATCTTACCGTGTTTTAAATTACATCAAAATGTGTCAATTTGATTTTGTGTGAAAGAGTCATAAAAAAACTTGAGTACAAACTTTCGCATTATTTGTTGAATCAAACGTATTCTTCTATCAAAACATTAATCACAATTAATATTGTTTTGAAATTAAAGGAACAAAAAACATCATATTACGAAAGTGGCCGAAGTTTTTTTGTACTAAAATCTACATACATATATAAGGTTTTCCCTAAAATAATTAGATAATAATATTGTAACATTTCCAGCATACTCGCCGCCAGTGCGGACGCACAACGCGTGGGGCGTGTCGCGGGCGGCGAGGGGCGCGCGGCGCGGGCGGCCGCGCGGCTCGCGGCAGCTGGCGCGCCGGGACCCCGCGCCCGCGCCCGCGCCGCCCGACGCGCAGGCCGTCGCACAAGGTATATAACTCTCTTAGTACACTCCTTACGGAGTGGTCGTGGATTATCTGTGCGGTTGGTTGCAGCTTTTGCGATACTACTCCTTTTCTCCCTGTTCATGGACACTACTAGTACACTCTTTATAATTGCCTTCAAAACAAAAGGTGGCTCTCAGTTTGACCTGTATGTTTGTGTTATTCTGCATCGGTTTTAATGTGGATTTTAAGAAAGTGTTTGTTGCTCTTAAGAGAAGGTTTTAAAGATATATTCTATTTCTAGAGGAGTATATCGATTGGAGACGATTCTCTTTTTACAAAAGTTATTAAAAAAAAATTTCAAAATTTATTGAAAAGTTGATTGGTACACATTTTATAACCGTTGTTGCCATTTCATTGCATTAAGGGTGGTGTATTCGTTTTTTTGAATTTTCATCAAATACCTCCCCTGAACAAACGAATACATTTCTCCAATAACCTATTAACCGTGAACATTCCAGGCGCCGCCCTCCTCGAGTCGGACGCGCCGCTGGAGAGCATCTCCCCGCCGGGCCCGGCGGCGGGGCTGCGCGGGCGGCGCGGGCCCGGGCGGCCGCGCCTGCGCGCCGGCGCGCCCCGCGGCCCGCCCCGCCGCCCGCGCCGCCCGCGCGAGCCGCTGCTGGTGCCGCTGGCGCCGCCCCCATAGCATCCGATGCGGTGACTACACCTTTTTTCTTTTCTTTGTTTTGGCATTCAAACTTCTGCATCAGTTTATTCTTGCCAGGGTCGAGTTTATACAGTTCTAGTCATAGAATTATACTTTGTGTTAGTCGAGTAATAGCTGCGGGTGCTATACTTCGCCCTTTCTCGCGGACTTTGGGACAACATCAAAAGTCATTAAATACGATATTGTTACACTTTCCCACACTCTTGCTTGTCCACGACCACTTAATAATCAAAAATCCGCCATTAAGCTCAAATCGTGACAATTATGTAAGGTGTTATAGGTATTGGTTAGGTGTTTTTTGTTAACTGTTATAAATAGCACAAGATTTTTTTCCTAGAACCAAAAGAAAACTGCAAGTAGTTAAGAATCGAACCTGGAACGCTAACGTGTAACCACATGCTGACCACTGGAATAAAAGTTCCGTGCGGTCAGATAGACATTATTATTATGCCTTGTCAATGTGTTTTTTAATAAGAGGCTGTAGGCGCGCTTTCGTAAATGTAGCTTGACACCTAACATATTATTCTTGTTACTTGTTTCAGGTCACAAGAGTGATGTACGGACAGGTTTACAGACCAAACCCACCTCTAGTGCAATTACAACAAATTGTGTATATGTAAATATGTTTCATTTGAACTAGTTTTACAAATGTAGTCATAATTATGTAGATAATGAAGTGGTGATGAAATGGATTAAAAATGTATACAACGTAATAAATATACATATTTATTATAATAGTATTGAATTTTATTTCTCATTTATACTATATTTATGTACACCAATGAAACTAGAACTAATGATTAGAATTAACGATAAGGAGAAATAATTTCTTGTACATAATTGGGTCAAATTTTAAGAAATTTGTGCAATTATATATGGCATGCGATGTTTTTAAAGAGAATCTTGATTTTATTCATATATTGACATAAATATTTATTTATCTACTGAAAGCATACTTCTCGAGAAACATTGGTATGTGATTGTTGTTGGCAAGACCATAAAGAATTCTCAAAATTTTTCTATATAGCTGAACGTGGCCTTTTCAGTCTTTTAACACTGTTGGCTCTCCTTTGCCCCGCAAGGGATATAAGCGTGATTATATGTATGTATGTTAATACATATTATCACATCAATGAAATCATTTGGTTTATATTTCCTCTATTGCATATAAAATCAAGTTAAATTAAAGATATGTAAATTATTATTGTTTTTGTTTGTTTTGATGGACGTTCGGTGATGTTTTATTTTGTTTATCTATTGTTATATATTTTAGCATTATGTCAATAGACAGACGGCTTACATCCATGTGAGGAAGCCTATCACCAGTGTCAAAAAAATATAGTTATAATTCCAACTATTTTGTGGTTGTGAAGTAGAGATATTTTTAACAAAATATTTAATTTGTGAATTGTAATACTAATAATTACCTCATATTGTTTCCAAGAACAACATAAATGTAAGTCAATGTAAATAAATTGATGAGTTAAATACCTAATGTGATTTTTTGATTTTTCACCGAGCGAGCGAAGCGATTGATGTCTACCAATCAACTTTGGGCGAAAATACATTTTTGTATATACATACGTTATTACAAACATACGTTTGTAACGCGGTAACTCTCGAACCTTAGGTCTGATTTTGATGAAAATTTAAATGTATGAACTATGTCAAAAGAATTTTTAAGTTCCGGTCATTAAAATCGGTTAAGTAGTTTGAGTTGAAATATGTAATGTGTTTGCGAGGTTTAAGTTCGCGGCAAGAATTTGTTATTAAAATTTTCCTTCCTGACTAAATAACAGTAATTCCAAATGTTTAATGATTTATTAATAAAATTACTTTCCTACTCGAAAACTAATTGAAATGTTAAAATAACGTGGAATGTGAGTATATTTAAATAAGCTCTCTAGTAATTTTGTACGACGGGGTCACCTCTTGACAATAAAATTAGAGAACACAATAACGTGAATACACAAGTATACTTACTTACTATACTACTTACTTTTCATATAAGTCTTCGAAGCATTAATAAATGTACTTATCTATTGAAAAACCCTCGTTTTCCTTGTGGATCCAAATGATATGCATAACTAGTAGTTCCATTCCAGTTACCGTTATTAATAGCACAACTGAACACCACTACCTTATTGCAAATAATTGTTTAAATTTGCAGATGGCGCAAAAGGTAAAACTACGATTCGTAATATAAACCTTTATAAATAGATATAAAAAACAAAACGCGTTAGTTCTACCTCTACGATGGAAATTTAATAATAGTTTACTTTACCTAGATAAATAGATGCCGTTTGTTTCAAGAGATGGTAAGTCTACATCTGTTCTTTAGACATTTTGTGACGCAATTACTTTGACGCGGTTGAATACTTAACGGCTAATTTATGTATGTATGCGTTTTTAGCTTGACACGAGGTATTTTGCGATGAATAAATTAACTAATACTTTCTCAATGGCGTTATTCAATATTCATATTTCTTTTATATTTGTGGAACGCGTCTTATTTTTGTTTAACTTACGCGTGATTGTGTTGGTAGTCAAAGGTCACAATTTGCATTAGTAATCAGTAACTTGAGTTGTCATAGTAGCTCGTAAAATGTTACCTTAATAATTTGTTTTCTTTTGATTCACAGTGAAGGTATTACCTTCTTATTAAGTTTGGATGCCGAAATTTTGTGAAACGATAACTTGTTAAGGCATAAGGCCTTAATTGGCTCTGTCTACCCTGTAAGGGAAATAAACGTGATATGCGTGTTGTGCTCACGATCATTGCGTAAATATCTAGTAGGCAAATAGTTTTGGAAGTTAAGAGAATTGAAGAGGACATGAAATTGGAATAGGTAGATACTCCATACACTACATGCATTATAAGTTTTGTTGAATAGACATACTCGTCCATTTTCCCATCATACAACGAGCAACTACTCGTAATTAATTATCATTTCTATACAGTGACACTGTTTGCATTCGAAATAATTGACATAAAGAACTCCCTTTTAATGAAGCCATGTGATTAAAATAAGTTAAATATTTTCTCGTAGCCGATCTCTCGTGGGAACGAGGAATATGTTAACTTTCGTGGGACGAAGTAAGTGCAATTGTTTCATTGTTTTTATGTCGCGTGTCACTTGTTATTTTTATGACAACTTATTTTGTTTGCCTACTTGCTACGTATGCGACGACCCTGAAACCGTATCTGCTGTATGTAGGTAGAATATTTCTGAAAATCCACACATACATACCTATTATTTTTTATAATTTTCTACAGTTTTTTTTACAAGTTAAGATCGGCTTATAAATGTCCAAACGCAAACGTGATGATATAAAAACAAGTTTTATTGAAATTAAACTATCAGATTTAAATTTATAAACTTTCTTAAAAAGCGGGTCCAATGCAGGTTAAAAACCTCGCACATGACACCGAGCATTTTTGCCAAGCATATGTGAATAGTTCTAAGTTCAAACAGCCGACATGGCGGTGTGAGGTCTCGTGTTGGTCACAGTTCGCCGCTAAACATGTCAATTAGACGCACAGTTACTTGCCGCCGTCGTCTGACACGAGATACCGGCGGGCTTCCGTTTTTGTTTACATTGCTGTTTGTTTAAAAAAAGGTTGAGAAAGTTAACTACAACATATCAAACGTTACCTACACATAACGTTAGGTGCTTGTACTTATTATTTGTTTCACCGCCATATTGTGAATTAAGTCAAGTTTTGGTACTTATTCTACTACTGTGTTTTCATCACCTAATTAAGTTCATACATATCTATATTCTATATACATATATATATATATATATATAGAATATAGATATGCATATAGAATATAAATGTATATATATACATATATATATATTTACATAATGTTTTATTATATACTTATATGTATTGATTGATAAATTAGCACTAAGGGATTGAAGTAATTATTTGGACAATTACAAAACACGTATTTAGGTACATCCGGCGCACGGTGTATCGCCGCTGGGCAATCGGTAATTAACGTGCTGAATATAAATCAACATTCATTTGTTTGGCGAATGCAACACGATGCTATCGTTCAAATGTTTCCTAAGTATATTCTGATATCTGCATTATAAAAATCCATTGGTAAATATTAATTTTCATTTATGTGTTTTTGGATACGTTTTTACAGTCCTAGCACTGGTGTTAGTGCCTCACCTCTCTGGAGAGGTGACCATGATACTGGATTAGATTATTCAGGTTTTTACACCAAGTCGCTCCCGTCTAGCCTCAGTAACCTTTGCTGGAAACCTAACCCAATTTAAATCATGGTAAAAAATTCACTAGATACCTAAATGTGCCTATTCGCTTAGTCGCCTTTTACGACATAATGGGAAAGAGATGGAATGGTCTTATTGTCAAGTATCGAGAACCACATGGCATTGCGCTTCCCATTGAAATCCAGTAATTCGTAATTTTCCGCAACATTTGCTTTCAATTCTGACGACTAAGAACGGCTATTTAAATTTCACTCACATCAAAAGTCCTCGTGTTGAAGTTGGCAAGTGAATCATCATGAGAACTGGATCTTTCCTCAAAGTGAGTGGACGTGAAGTAATTCGCCCGGCAGCCGAATCGGTACAAGGTATGGGCTTAAGAGGATAAATAAATTCGTGTGTGGTGTACGTTGTCCGAATTTGTGTATTGATTTAATTGTGTTCTAATATTTGTAATTTTGATAAAGATAAAAGCTAATTTTTTATTTTAATCCGCCACAGTCCTAGTGTCTAAAAATAAATTTATATGCGGTATTTATGTAGTGAACTTATCGCGATTCGACGTTATAATTTACACCACTTCGAAGCATTAATGGACTGAATGGCCTTTTACTTACCTGTCGAGGAATCGGTCAAAGATGAAAAATTTAGTCGTTCTATGGCCCGAGGGCGAAAAATTATGATGAACCGCGATCATATCAATATGTTAACATTTGGACAATGTTTTTAATAGGCTGTAGGCCAACCGATTGACGGAAAACAATAATAAGTTTGTTTCTTTATTGGCCATTTCTGTTTTTTTAAATATAAATTAGACGCTCCCGCTTATAGCACAAGCCAGTTATGACGTTTAGTATTCAGCACGCGCGCTCTTTACCCGCTAACTGATAGCCCAAACATTTCCGCTGTTAATTGTTGTAAATTCTGATTGATTGGGAATTAAAACGATGGCATGTTTAGTTTGGCGACGATCGTGACAGTCGCCGCTTGGTAACCATTATCATTTTAAGCACTTATATAGTGCTTAGTCGACGTTCATGTTCCCACCACCATTCACGGCTCTACCAACCTTCTGGTTGTATGAGCCGAATGATGGGTGGAGTGCGCTGCTCTCGTGTATGTTATAGCGCCTTACACAATGTCGACTTACATACATTGTTATATATATGTAAGTCGACATTGTTAAGGTGCTTTTAATTACTGGCCAATAAACCTTACCGCGACGTGTTAGGTTCGTTTAAAAAGTGAGGAAGGTAGTTAAACTTATTTGTCTTTTTGCTATTCTTACAATACTTATATCTAATTAAATATAAATGAGTTAAGAATACTTTTGATTTTCATAACAGTTTTTATCCAGCTTAATAGAGTCTAGTTTTGTTGTTGTTTGTTTTCAGGTTTGCGTGCGTAACTTAAATAATAATTAAATAGTGATGTAAATTTATCACTTTTTAAGACACTTTAAGACTGAAAGGCCGAGTTCATCTGCAATCACGTAAGAAATACATAACACAAAATAATACGAATTCTCTGACATAATAAAGGATGAAACTAGGTCAATCCGGTGTATTCACTCGAGATTAACACTTTCCAGCTCAATAGGTCCTGAAATCTAACGGGGGAAAATGTTACATGACTGGCATTACAAAAATAATAAACAATTCTATCACAGTAATCGGAATAATTTACGACTAATATTATACCTATTTAGTGTGACCCAGATAGATGTGACATTTATTCTAAGTACCTACTTGATAACTTATTCGTATTTATGCTTTTCGAAACAAGAGAAAGATAACGATTATAGGGAATTGTTTATTTTCAAAACGACATGAACGCAAATTTATTCCGTTTTCATTCCTCACGGGGTAGACACAGTCAAATACTTAGAGGGATTACGCATAGCTGGATGGCTGAGTGAGATTCAAATAGAATGAGAGGTTGCTAGATAAAAATGAGGTCGAAACATTTAATTTCGGGGAGTGTAACGAAAAGCTATATAGCTTTGGTAAGATTTCTATTCTTTTTTTATAGATAAAGCACGTAACTACGGTTAATTAATAAATAAATTAATACGGGATAAATTACACATATCTAGTTAGATTTGAAGTTAGTGATTTGCGTTATGAGATACCTACTAACTCAACAATACATACATACATATGGTCACGTCTATATCCCTTGTGGGGTAGACAGAGCCAACAGTCTTGAAAGACTGATAGACCACGTTCAGCTATTTGGCTCAATAATAGAATTGAGATACAAATATTAACGTTTCTAGCCCATCGCCAAAAAAAATAATCCCAAGTTTGTAAGCCTATTCCTTAACTTAGCAATAATCTATTTTATAATAAGTACTTATAAAGACAGACATCCAAGATCCATTCCAATCAGGAAAAGTTTGTATCTCATCATGCCCTGGCCAATATTTGAACCCGGGACCTACTGCGCCACAGAAGCGGCCAATTATAGTTTCAGCAAGTGCTTGACCGGGTTACAAAAGCAATTTATATTCGATCAGCACCCATGATGGATTTTCATAATAAATTTAGATGCCTATCGGTGTATTCGGTTTAAAAAAGATGTTTTAGCCGCGAAATTTCTATATTTTGCAAATATTTTTTTTAATTTTTAACTTACCCCGAAACTTAATCTTAAAGTTTAGGTATGTAACGTCATTTTCATATATGACTCACACAAATTATATTTAGAAAATTAGTTAGAATCATGTGCCGTGTGGTTTCCAGCACTTAAGAATGGGGCCACGTATAAAGGCGACTAAGGGAAAATTATTCAATTTTGATTTGGCAGCGAAGAAAAAACATGTTTCCCGGATGCTTTTCTTCCCGTAAAGACTAAAGGAAAGGCTGACGGGATTCTTCTTTAAGGCGAATCTGTCATTATTTGTTCGACTCTGTCTACCCGTAAGGGATAAAGCCGTAATCATATGTAACCATGTTTATATGTAAATTTTCCATTTTTTGTCTACCCCGATAGGTGTAATTTAATTGAGAATCGCATGTCACGGCTAGATATTTCTAACCTCATTAAATTAACCAAATGAGCATATTTTCCACCTCGTGCCCCTTGGCCATTCATCACCCGACGACAGATACAAAATGGTGTTATGTTTTTGTGCCATACATCATCACAGACCGCCTGGAAATGCGCAACTTCCGGTTGTTAAATCGCATTCTTTGCATATCTTCTAAGAGTATTAGAAACTATTTTCAATCTACGGTTAAATTAGAGGCACACGTATATTTCACGTTTTTATTCCTTACTATATATATAGCCAATACTCACGAGACTAAGTAAAACTGTTAAATGTAGTCGCTGGTTCCTATCCGGCTCGAAGGACCACTGTTATGTATGTTATGTGTAAAGTCCATAATGTGCTTAATGGACTTCATTAGGAATAATAAAAATTGGTTCTTTTAAATAAATTTGGATTTAATTCTCAGCACAAGCTTTTGAACTAATTATACCCATTTATATAAATAAAACATATCTATTCCGCGCATAAAATTAAATAGACCTTTGGGCCTTTGGACCTTTATATTTTCAATAGAAACTGAAGCAAAGGGTTACTATAACAGCATTATTAATACTTAAACTACGTGTTCCACTTCCTATCCCATACTCGTACTTAACTGTTAGGCCGCATATGATATGCATATTATTTTGATTCTCAAGAAAACATTAAACAACGTTACCTATTATATTAAAATCTCAACACGGCCAGCAAAAAATCTCGGAAATAACACATTACACATAAAAACAATGACCAATTTTATTTGAGCCATGCATCTCATAACCTTTTTGTTGCTATTGCGAGTTTTGTATGAGAAATCTTAATGATGCGGAGATCTTGGTAATCTGGTAGATCATGAGGAGCATTTAGAAAGTGCTAGTTCAGGTGAGGGCGAGGGTGGCTCCGTGGTGAATTGGGGGAGGTGTAGAATGACGGATGTCTTTACAAGCTAGCGGACTTGTCAGTAGAGCTTACACCGGGCAAAGATTTTCAAACTTAGGTATTACTTTTTTTTAAATATTAGAAAAAGAAAATATTATTGTAAGTATAAATTTATGACTTAGTTAATTAAATAAAGAATTTATCTCTTGAGTTTGGAAGAGTTTTTGAGTTGGGATAGAATTTAGTTTTAATTTCAATTATATGAGGTATCATGTGGTGTGTATAGGTTTTTTCATGATATTTTCCCTTAACGTAATAGCACTGGTTAGCACTTATGTTAACCTTTATATAGCGATTTAAATAATTTTCGAATTATTATTGAGTTATCCATTGAAGTATTATAATTGTCGTTATAATAATTATTTAAGAAAACAACATTTTAGATACTCATAAATAATGCTAAAAAGTTTGAGAAGCACTTGCTTGTAAGCGATAACATATCGTTCGCGCGAAAGATAAGTGTCTTCTCACCCTTACCGCTTTTTTAAATTTTTTACGCCATGAAATAAAACGTTACCGTCGTGGCAAAAAACCACGTATCCAATGACAAACTTTTTTTTTTCAGTTACACATGGGAAGTACAGAAATAGCGGCAAACGTGTGTTTCATTACGTGACGATTTTGTTATGACTGAAATTATTTATGAAGTTGTTTTGTGGTTTTTCAGAAAGTTATATTTTTAAGACGTGAACAGGAAAGGACTGTTAATTCTTTTAATCATGAATAATTTCTTCTTGTTTTAAGTTCAAAAATGCTCACGCTTGATATGAAGGACAAATTGCTTATAACAATTGGGTACCTATATATTCTAGTTTTAGAAACATCTGATGACTGCATCGTTGTTACATGGAGCGAAATTAAAATAGAGTTATTTATACATATTCACTTTATAAATGATTGATTACGTAAAAAGATTGTCTAGGATTACATGAGCTTCTATCATGTAAAGTAGAGCAAAGACAATATCAAGTAGCAGACATCTATCAGGCCAATTGCCCTTCATATTATTGGTAAGGCTTCATAAAATTACATTATTTTATACGTATGTTTGTGGATGACCGAGTTTTGTGTAAACGTAAATAGTTATCCATGTCTTCATAGTTCTAGTCATAGTTATACTATAAGTTACTTTTAGTTTTAATGATTTGACCAATTCTACTGAAATCATCTCAAAATATCGGGTACCTATTGTATAAAATTAATTATGACATTACGTTGTATCGATGCTAACTTTATGAATCATATTTTTTTTTTCACAAAAGGAATGGTGTACGTCTGTCTTGCAGTTTTTTAATCAATGGAAACGGAAGTACAACGAATCAGTCTCGTGATTAATTAGTATAGCGACAAAAGAAATATCCGTCATTTATATTTTTAGGGCGCGCGATGGGGTGCGAAATATAGTGAAGATGTTTCTGAATAGTTTTTGTCGAAACTAACGATGTCTGATGACGAATGACGAAGATGTTAAGATAGCAATCTCTCTGCACGTTGTCGTTCAAATACAGATCAGTTAAAGCGAATCCAACACTGGATTGATGGCTTTGAAAAAAAAATCATAAAAAGTAGGAGTGAAGTTCACCCAAGGATTAATAAAGATTTTCATCAAATATATTTTTTGATATAGGATTTTAGCCATAGTTAGCCGGAATCACGAGTCGGTGGGACGACTCGTGATTTCTCGTGGGAATTTCGGGAAATCCTTCCTTAGTGGGTGCACTGACCACATAAGGAAACTTCGTTCCAAAATTTCAAATCTCTAGAGCCAGCGTTGTCTGTCACTTACTGAGTTTTATTTATATAATACATACATAGATAATGGAAGTGAAATACCATTAAAGAAATGCACATTAGGCATGGCTGTATAGATTTCCCATTACGAACGCAAACAGCTCAATTATTGCAGTTGCAGTGTAAATTTAGCTGGATCAATAACGCGGAGTCTGCGGCGGCTAATGGCTTCAGTACTGTCGAGTGCACATGCATTCAAAGATTGATTCAAAGTTTTTGAAATAGTCAGCCGTGTACATTTGTCTGGTAGAAAAGAAAAACGACGAATAAATCCATAAAGTATTTGTATTGGAAAGCGAGATTTTAAATAACGTAAAATGATTTATTTGATGCGAAGGCGTGATGCTACTACCTCCCCTTACCTCTCAAAGAGAGAGGCGTGATTTTTTTCTTTGCATGTAAGTATGTAATTGAGCAGATTTTATTTAAAATAGTGTGTGAGTTTGAAAAGAAAATATAGCTACACTATGTTGTGTTGAAGGAAAGGAAGAATGATACTAACCATAAAAAAATTCTAAGGTTTAGTCAGGTTGTCGACTGATACATCTTTGCTCGATATTTTCACAGCACGAATAGGTAGTACCAAATTCGTCGCATTCACTCATTCCTTAATGATAGAGAGAACATAGTAACACTCTGATTAAAAAGCGGCTTTTCTTTTTAACAATCATATTAATTGATATTAATATTATATTCAATAAAGTTTATGCAGTTCTCTCGGTTATTGTACTGCACATTATTTCAGGAGCTAATTGTCTGCTCCAAGCGTTGCCAGGACATGGGCCTGTCTACTGGCTCTGAATTAATTACCCATTGCCTTTTATCCAATTTGGCTTAGCCAATTTTGTGGGTTTCAATTATTTTATGGATTCGTGGTTTGGAACACGACCGTGTAAAAAGGTTTTTTTTAAGTATGTGTAAAAAGAGTAGTAAAAATTCTTAATTCGTATTTAAAGTTTCATATTAGACGTTGATCCATCTTTGCCAGTAATAAAATTAATATATACTACTCTGTCAAGAAAGTATCGGGAATGGATTATTTATTTATGGTTCCAAATTCAAATTTTTGTTTTTTTTGTTGTTTTTAGATTGGCACAACTGTTTTCCATTTTGGCGCGGAGTTTGAGTTGCATCTGTTGTTTACATTAAATACAGTGCTATTTTTAGTTATATCATATCTAGTGTGTATTGCTAATTTCATAATGGATAAAAACATCGAACAAAGAGTTTGTCTAAAATTTTGCATTGCCAATGGAATATCGTGTTCGGAGTCACTGAAAATGTTACAGAAGGCTTACGGTGAATCGACTTTATCAAAAACTCGTGCTTATGAGTGGTACAAAGCGTTCAAAAGCGGTCGAGATGTGATGGAAGATTTGCCTCGCTCTGGTAGGCCATCAACGTCTGCAACTGAAGTTAACATCGCAAAAGTGAAGGAAATAGTGACTGAAAATCCTCATTCAACTTTGAGAGAGATAGCCACCGAACTTTCTGTATCTCACGAGTCGATCCGTACCATTTTAACTAATAATTTGGGTATGAAACATGTTGCCGCTCGGCTAGTCCCAAAAGACCTGAATTTTTTTCAAAAACTCAATCGCATGAGAGTCGCTGAGGACATGCTAGAACGAGTCAATTCCGACCCAACATTCATGAAACGCATTGTTACTGGTGACGAGACGTGGGTTTACGAGTTTGACATGCAAACTAGTCAACAAGCTTCGGAGTGGCGCCTTCCAACTGAACCGAAACCGAAAAACCACGCCAAAGTCGTTCAAAAGTCAAAGTCATGTTGACTGTTTTCTTTGACTATCGCGGTGTTGTGCACTCGGAATTCTTGCCGGAAGGTCAAACGGTAAATAAGGAATATTATTTGAGTGTTATGCGGCGTTTAAGAGAGCAAATCCGACGAAAAAGGCCAGATTTGTGGAAAGAAAATTCTTGGATTTTGCACCATGATAATGCACCTTCGTACAAGGCCATCATTGTGAACGAATTTTTAACCAAACACTCAACAAATACCATCGAGCAACCACCATATTCACCAGATATAGCTCCAGCCGACTTTTTTCTTTTTCCTAAACTCAAATTACCACTTCGTGGCACCCGTTTTCAATCGGTAGAAGACATAAAAGAGAATTCGCGGCGAGAACTGACCTCAATTCCGGAAACAGCGTTTAAAAAATGTTTTGATGATTGGATTATTCGTTGGCGTAAGTGTATCGTTTCTAAAGGAGCATATTTTGAAGGTGATAAAATAAATTTGGATGAATAACAAACAGTTTGTGTATTATTGATCTTTTCCTGCTACTTTCTTGACAGAGTAGTAATTATGTGGCGCAATAAAAAGTTTTGTATTAATTTACCAGACATTTTGATACATTTCGTAGCGTCATTTCTGTGTGCATTACATTTGTCTCTAAGTAAGAAAATGATTAAGAATAATTATTATCTTCAAAACTTAAACTCCACCATTATATTGGGGACAGATACAACATAGAAATAATATTATTATTATGGTGAGATTAAATTTGCCCATACACGTATTTATCACGTGTTTATACTCGGAGGTCGAGATTAAAATATATACATATATGGTAAGCACGAGGTATTGAAAGGGTTTTGATAAGCGTTTTAAACGTTGGACAAGTCGTAGGCAATAAACAAGAGTGAAATCAGCCTGCAGCTAATTGCTGCGGGGCCGACAGAGTCTTCAGGCTGCTGTGCGTCCTCCCACGAGGACTTTCACTGGCACAGGAGAGGCAGGGTTGTCCTTATTACATTCCTTTTGTTTTTCCCAGTTGTGTCTTCTCTTTTTTTATTTTGGTTCGAAGGGGACTGTCTTTTTTCTGTCCTGTCTCCTGGATTCGATGCTCGAGATTTGCCTATTATGATCTAATCCAATTACCAAGATGGTCTCCTGTCTGACCTCTCCAACCCAGCTTCGAAAATTGAAACACATTTTAAGTTGGTTGAAAGAAAATCGTCACACTTCCATCATCAGAGATATAGTAAGATACTTTATTTATTACGGCACAGGGTTTAAAATAAAAACATGTAGATAAATGGTGCTTCAGTGATAATAGGTTCGGACACTGGAGAGTTTTTCGGGCACACAGCCAGAAAAGAAGAAAAGGTAGGTATGGACACACCACACAACTCAAAATCGAATAGCAGCATCCAAGTTTATGTCATGGTTCCCGATGAGAACTCAAATAAACCATCTCAAAATCCAAAGAAACAAAATGCACGTTTATAGAGTTACTAACGACCCGCCCCGGCTTCGCACGGGTGCAAAATTATAAATGTTATTATACATAAAAACCTTCCTCTTGAATCACTCTACCTGTTACAAAAAACCGCATCAAAATCCGTTGCGTAATTTTAAAGATTTAAGCATACAGACAGACTAAAATAGCGACTTTGTTTTATACTATGTAGTGAAGTTTACGTCATGCATCAACCCTATCACTTGAAGATTACGCCAGTTCAGCACCGCCGCCCGCGCACCTACAAATTTGGCGTAGTCTACTTGTTCCTATTACCGGCTTGCACGGTAATTGTCTAGCACAATCTGTCAGCAAACATGCACCACTGAAGTATTGATGGCGCCGTGGGTGGCCTGGGAAGTAGAACACTTTCTTGCAAACCATTTGTTCCATTATAACCAGAAATCGCCAGTTTATTTTACGTAGTGTCTAATTTGTGAACGTTTTGTTTTTATATCAGTCGCTTGTCAATAAGCAATAGTATCATACATACATTATAATCACGTCTATATTTCTTGCAAGGTAGACGAAGCCAACAATCTTGAAAAGACTGATATGCCACGTTTAGCTATTTGGCTTAACGATTAGCTTAGTATACTATTATTGATATTGAAATCAAGACAAGCAAAAAGTCGCCTTTGTTCTTCATAACCACGCGACGGATTTATATGTAGTTTGCTTTGTTATTTAGATAATTTAAGGTCTCTATATACAAAACATTCATCACCGTGAGAAGGCCGGGCCGGGTCGTTATTGGATAAACTAGGACACTAACACCATGCGTCAACTAAGCAATGATCAACCAACAAACAATTCTATAAATAAACAAATAAATCGATTAAATTAATATCACAAATCATACAATACAAAGACTTCATAATTACATTCTCAAATGAAACGTCGTTTTTATTTATTCGGTAACCATCGAATAAAATAGCGTTTTTGTCGCAACGGTTAGAAGTCACGCGAGTGTAGGCCGATGTCTGAAAAGTTAGATTGTGAACCAATTTTATTATTCAAAACACAATGTCTCCTAAACAGTCGAATAAAACGAGCGACTACGAAACAATTTTTAATCACGAACTACTAAAACATGTATCCACTTGGAAAGTTGAAAAGTTGCGAAGAATTAGATTTATTGCAATCGTTTTGTAAAATATTTACTTTTCGATAAATAAAACTGTAGTCATAACGTTCTTAGATTGTTGAATATAATTTAATAGATCTCTACAAGGAAGCTTCAAGGGAAATGTCCTCCACCAACCACAACGCGTTATTGATTTTTTTTTATTTTTGTTTTTTTCTGTTAGGTGTAATCTGTAAAGTATACAATATATTAAAAAAAGTTTACAAATATCTTCAACCGAGTAAATCTCTCTCTCTCTCTTTCTATCCTTAAAGTAAAAAAAGAAAAATACTTATACTAATTTATTTTTGTTCATTATTGTGCGTACTTAGTGACTTACGTAATGAAGAAATTTTATTAACACCATTGGTTTAAAAAATCCTCTGTGTTATTAGGCTATAATGAAACAGATCAGGTACGATTAGGTAAGTACTTACTGTAGGTATTGAAATTATTGTATATGTAACATGAAAATCGCTATGTCAACAAAAATATAAAAAGACGCGCTTTTTGCCGAACTCTAAATCAATCCTAGACTTAACTCTTGACTTTATAAGCAAACGGAAATAAAACCGCGCAATAATAAGGCAAAGAACGGAATCACTGATTCACAATATGTCATTACTATGACGTAGCAATTATACTCTGTGGTGTGTATTAGGCACGCCTTAGGAAGATCCTCGCTAAGTGATTACAGGTTACGCAACTGTAAGTCTGACGTCTGGGGGAATTCTCTTACACAATCTGGTCTCTAATTGTGTCGCAATACAGCCTTCTGGAGCCAAGTTTAGCTGCGATTGTTTGCAAAGGTCGCAGGGACTTGGTGCGATTATGATTTCATACACTTCTTTATGTAAGAAGAGGCAGACGGAGCCAGTAGTCACAAGATTCGAAAGCCACGTTTATAAATTGTGAACTTTTATATTTAGAAATTAATAATTTATCAATGAAGATATTATAAATTTTAAACATATTGCTCTTTTTATTTTTATACTACCTATACCTCTCCACTTGCCACGATCCCTGCATATTTCCTTCGCTTCATCCACATTCATAACTCTCTTCATGCAAGCTCGGCGGTTTCGGGCACTCTTAACCTGACCTTTTGCCAGAACGTCCTAAACTTGATCAAGGTACATTCCTGAAGGTCTTCCCACAAGGAATTATCTTACACAATATTATGCTCTATTTCTGTCGTTACTTTGTCTTCTGAAGTAAAGTTTACTTGCAATAGTTTGCAAAGGTCGCGGGTACCCGGTGCGATTGCAATTGTTGATATCTACATCTGCAATTATTTTCTTGGTTTAATGACATTGTTGCAGTCCGGAAAATGCAATATGAATCAATAATTATTTTATAATTTAGGTATACTTACTTCGGAATGTATTATTAGTGATTACTTTGTATACCTACACAAAATATAGTTAAGATGTTTGCACGAAGCGCAACTTTAACTCGTGACATAGGTACTATGAACGCATATCTACCTAATTCTGTGAATTAATCTGTTTCTCTAGCGAGTGGATATGTGAAAACGAAAAATGCGAAATTAGAAACGTAATAATATTTAATCCTTTATCCTACTTAACCAAACTTATAAATTAATCAAGACCCGCCTGTAATACGCGTTTTCATTTTACTTGATTTTCATCAAAATATACTTAGCTTTATTAGATTTTGATGAAAATCATGTAAAATAAAAAAAAATACAACTGAAACGGAGGTTTTCTCGATTTTACAGGCGACTCTTAAATTAAGGCTACTCTTTGACAAAGAATTCGTCTGTTAAGGGTACATGGCTTATCTGGTCGTACGTGAAGGTGTTGAAGAACCTCTGTGTAACGTTCATAGCGTAGTCTATGGCATAATCCAGGATCGGGCCGCCGAATTCGTTCGCGAACAGTTGGGAATCCGCGTTCAAAACCCGGAGAATGTGCGCACCTGGAACAGTAAGCAATTTTGAATCTTTCTATAAATGTTTGACGAAGGCCGACCCCGGGCTCTTCTCGGTGGAATTAGGGCGTATCTGCGAGTTACATAATGATGACCAATGCTATAAATATTGTGCAGTGTAGAAGAAGCATTCTTTCTTTCCCATATAAGAAATTTTATTTAGTCCAATAACCATTATAATAGAATGAATTAAAATGTCACGCAGATTAGACAGAATTAGCTTCACCTATCGATCTTTCCTATGCCTGGATCTTATTTATATGATATTTTCCCTCATTGTCAGAGTATTGGTTAGCACTAAAAATGTGTGAAATCCTCATAAAAGAGTCATCACGCTTCAAACGGGTACCATAATTCAGTCACATTTTCCTTTATATACAGACAAATTTCAAAGGATATAATTACAACATCCCGGATGACGTCTACATGTAATAACAGTATGTCTTACAAGGATTCTATTGCGAATACTATTCATGCCCTATTAATCCAACATTAATAATACATCAGCAATTTTATTAATTGATTTAGGTATATGGGTATAGGTCTATTGATCATCGATATCAAAAGTGATATGACAAAAATCTTCTTTAGCTAATTATTCCTGCGTTGAAATTAACAAGGAACATTATTTTGGGACGAAAATTGAATTCCAAGTAAAATGTTTTGTGATGTAGAGGTTTTTTCAGTTATTCAAAAAGTTTTACATTCATTAATAAGTAATATGTGTCCCATTCGCGTGACGTGATTTTCTTAGTTAACTGTGTTTTTCTACGAAAAAATACTAATTCATTCAAGAAATAAGAATTGTCTAAAGGTACGACTCATGTAGTGATTTTATCCCCTTTGGGTCGACTTTAATCTTGATGAAAGAATAATAAATTGAAATGATCAACTAACTAATTTCAGGGTTGCCTCTGATGAGATTCGTCAAGTTCATCTTCAGGTCGGTCCCGTAATCAGCCTTGTACTTGTAAGAGTTGATCTTGTAGTGTCCCTCACCCTTCTTGTTGATAACCACCTTCTCTACGACTTCTAGGCGAATGTGCTGGTTCCCTGAAAAGGACAATTTAATTATTTTAAATTTTTAAAAATTTGGACATTTATTATTATTGGCATACTTATCGGTTACAACTTGTTTTGAAAATCTTGAAATAAATAAGTGAGTAAATAAGCCTTGGCTATCATTAAAATTGGTTTTTCCTTATACTTAACAAACTCAAAGAAAGTGACAATACCGATATATTTATTTATATTTACATAAATAGATATTATATTTCACCGCTTCACTTGAATAATTTCATAAAAGCATGAATAGAGAATGCTAAACGGCATGTACATTTATTTTGCGGTAAAAAGTTTTAAATAAAAAATTGTAGTTTAACCTACTAGGTAATAAAGAAGTGTGACGAAATAAAATGATCTTGTAAGAGTAATTCAAATACAGATGACGGCATATAACCTCTGTAACTGTAATATTACTAAATGTTTTGTAATAACACGACAGAGGTTTTCCTGTTACTATTGTGATCCGGTACTTTACTCCATTTAGGTTTTTTTGCCATTTTGTATTAAAGTCTAAGGTCGTTTTATTAGTATCAAATGACATATGCATAAAAATCTACGTCAGGACTAAGGCCTCCTCAGAAATGGGGGGATTTTACCCGTAGTCACCACGCTGGGTAGGCGGGTTGGGGACTTTGTTGTTATATCAGCGTAGGAGGCGTATCTGCTGCTCACCTCCCGCTTAATCCCTCAATCGCCTCTTACGATACCCATGGAAAGATATTGAGTGGTCCTATTCTACTCTGCCGGCATCATACGACCCTGCTAACAGGAGTTGCTAATCTAGATTAAGATTTGATGATAGCAATAAGTTAAACTGCTTATGTGTTATTTAAATCTCCGTGTTTATGACTGGAAAATTAACGTTTGCAAAAACTGCAAGTTTATTACTATACAAGCAAATTTATATTAAGCAAAAACTGTTTTGATTGTAATAAATGAACTCAAAAACTGAAGAGAAATATAACAAACCGTATCGAGTAAGATAACTAAGGATTATTCATTTAAATTGTACACTTACAAATTTTGATCTTAGCAGCGCCCTCTGTGTCCAAGTTGAAGAGAAGCAGATGCCCCTTCAGGCTGTAGAGCCCTTTGATGGTGAAGTTACAGTGCATGTCAAAGATGAAGGTACGGTTCTCTCGGCGCGATCTGTAAGTTATACAAGATTACTTTACATTTATATATATATATATATATATATCATGATATATATATATATATATCATGAGATACACGACCTTGAAATGCCTTAAATTATAATTAGTGCCGTATGGTTCCCGGCACCAATACAAAAAAGAATAGGACCACTACATCTCTTTCCCATGGATGTCGTAAAAGGGCGACTAAGGGATAGGCTTATAAACTCTTCTTTTAGGCGATGGGCTAGCAACCTAGGCTGTCACTATTTGAATCTCAATTCTATCATTAAGCCAAATAGCTGAACGTGGCCATTTAGTCTTCAAGACTGTTGGCTCTGTCTACCCCGCATGGGATATGGACGTGACCATATGTATGTATGTATGTGTAATTAATACTCACAAAAATCTATTAATAGATTAACGTATTTTTATAGTATGTGTTGTCGGGTTTATCTCTTATCAGTACATTCACTCTGTATGTTGTTTTAATGTATATTGGGGAAGCCCTTGGTATTAGGGGAATACCCACACTACTTATATCATATTGCACAGAAATTAACAAAGTTACAAGTAATAGGTACATAGTTATAAAAGTATTCAGGGAAATATTCGTAGGGGAATTTCCTTGAATTCTTTAATATCAACTTTACTTTTATATAGCCCCTTTGGATAGCGACATGCGGATTTTCCTAAATTATATTACAAATTTTTATTTTTATTTTCCTTTTGCATAACTAAAGTGAAGAAGCGGCCTTACGTTAGGGTTGTCTCAAACTTTACGATTGTCACGAACGTACAAGGTAAACGCAATTTACGGCCTATTATATGGTCATTAACCTCATTGCGATTGTTTTGTTTGGCACGTCATGTCAGAGATTTAGTGCCTCGTAGTACCTTTAATTTAGCTGTACTTGCTTCTATGATTGACTGATTTAATCACCGGTGTAAAGTCTAATACCTACAATCCTTTAAAATAAAAGAAAAGATATCAAATTGACTTTGTCTTCGCGAGAAATGAGAGATCGCTGTTTCTCTCTTTATTATGAAGTATTATGAAGAACAGGACAGCGATAGTTTTTCGCCCGATAAAAATGGCGTCGCGCATGCTGTTTTAATTGTAAATTGTAACTGTTCAATACTTCTACTGCTTTCACAAGCTTAAATCAAACTACAAACACAGAAAATTTACTTAAAAAATCGAGAAACAGTTTCTATATTATAGTCAACCGCATATTAGTCAGACGCGGGAATATAAGGGAGTCTGGGTAGGTTGATATGCTGTGGACTGTACAGAAAAACCAAAGTAAAATCATGTTAACCTAATCATTATGTAGGTCGCAAGTACTAACCTTGGGCACAGGTACGAATCCGCCGGATACAGCATTTAGCAAGATCCTTTCAAATTTTCAAATAAGGCTGTGTAATCAATACCTAAATGCTTTTTGTCCAATAAATGCCTACATTCCTTTTTGTCATAAAATAGAAAAAAAAAATCTTAAAAAAGCTAACACTTGTCGGTGGAGTTGACTCCAGAAGCATCCTCCATTTTTTTTTTAATCTTATCAAATTTATATTGTGTAATCCATAATTTATTTCAAGCAAAATTAGAAGAAAACTTTCATTGAATTAATTATGGCATATTAATATAAGTTAAAATTTCCACTGACAGACTTCCTATTTACACTTAGAACTTACTAGTCGTTTAAGACGCATAGACATAGGTTAATTCTCTAACCTATTGTATGCGTCATATACCTAATAAGTTCGTAAGTTCACAGATAATTAATATTCCGATGAAAAGATTTACAATAACAAACAAATTTTGTCAAAACAATCCGAAATTGATTTGACATTTTATTTACAAGTATAATGGCTTAGTCATGGATAAGTACTGTTAATTACGGGGTTATAACGCGATTATTCAAACATACATATGTATGTTTGATGTTAACAACAATTTAATTAGTTATTTGTAATATATAATACCTTCTTGTAATAACATAAAAAAAAGATTAACATTCACTTTGCTGGAGGGGTAGGCAAAGACTACGTCTTTCCACATTCATGAAAGCTCGTTAGTTCAGGGTATACTTAACCTTTTACTAGAACCTCCCAGATTTGATCCAGGTACGTAAATAGTTATTCTTCTTCCTCCTGGTTTCATCTCGGTTGCATCCTCGCCACTCTGGAGAGGCGCCCGAGGTATGCCATTGACCATGGATTCTGGATTGGGCGAGTCAGGTTTTTACACAAAGCGACTCCCATCTGACCTACCAACCTTTGCAGGGTAATTTAACCCGTTTTGGATCGATCATGGTTACACATCAAGTTGCCGGAATTTGCAGGTTTCCTCACGATGTTTTGCTTCACCGAAAGAGCATCGGTTAGTATTCAAACTAATGCACATAACTTCAAAAATATTCATTGGTACATGGCCGAAGTGGGATTCGAACCTGTGCCTTTTTGCGCCACACGTGATGAATGTATGTATGTATAACGGAAAAATACTTATTAGAATTAAAGTGTAAAATTTTCCTTAGTAGCCCTTAAAGATATCGAAGACAAAAAAGAAGTGGTCATATTCTAAAGTGTCGGGATCACAACAAATTTCTAAAACGAATTTCATGGCAGACGGCTGAAAGCACAAAAGTAACATAGACAACTATTATTTTTAAAATTCATTTCTCTCCTGAATGAATTTTCTGAAAAAACTCTATCTGTATGATAAAACTGAGAACACGTTAGACAACAAAACGAGCCCATCGAGTCTTGTGACTACTAGCTCTGTGATATTATTAATAATCTCACAAAAAGTTACCGACAGTAACAAATAATATCGTTTGACTGCACACCAAATAATTACCTACAGCAATCTTTTTGATGCAGAAGTTCGGTGAAATTGAAATTCTTAATTACGATGCAATAGAATTTAACTTAAGATGTTATGTAACGCACAGCAGCTGGGTCTAAAGATAAAAAAAAAAAATGTGGGTCTATGCGTGAGTAAAAGAGGATTTCGCGGGAACACTTCACGCGGAAGAAGTCGCAGACGTATTTAAGTACTAAATAATAAATTACTGGTAAAGGGTCAGGTCAAAAGTACCCGAAACCGCCGAGCTTGCATGAAGAGAGTTATGTGGATGAAGCGAAGGAAGTATGCAGAGATCGTGGTAAGTGGAAAGAGGTAGTCTCTGCCTACCCCTCCGGGAAAGAGGCGTGGTTTTATGTATGTTCTTAAAATAATACTCACGAAACTTTATTTGGTACACATGACCCGAGGCCAGACAATTTAGCATTATGGAAGGTCATCTTCAGATTCCCAGGTAGTTCTATACTAATGTTCCTGTCCATATATAAAGGATCTAAAGGTGGTATGTCTGCCTCCGGGATGCCCTTCACCACACCGGGAATGGCGTCCAGGGTCGCTTTGGTGAAACATTCGTCTGACAATTCTGCACAGGGATGGATGTAGTCCGCTGGAAAAGATTAAATCACAGAATTATTTTGGGATAGGCTTGGGATTCTTCTTTTAGGCGACGGGCTAGCAACCTGTCACTATTTGAATCTCAATTCTATCATTATGGCCAAACAGCTGAAAGTGGCCTATCAGTCTTTTCAAGACTGTTGTCTACCCCGCAAGTATGTATGTATTATTTTGGGGTAGAGTAGTTTGCTCTGTAAGGTTTCCTTATAAGGTTTTGAAGGTCAGACGGGAATCGTTTCTTTTATAAGCCTGACCTTACTTGATCTAATATTAAACTATCGTTACTGAATGACTGACAGTGAACGCACAGCCCAAACCACTAGGACTAGTGATTTGAAATTTGGCATGTATGGCCTTGTGTGGTCTAGGAGCGAGGAGAGTGAGGAGAAGAGAGGATTTCCGTGCGGACGGGATTTAACGGGGTTTTTATATCATATGCGGAGCTGCGAGTGTCTAGTCTTATTATAAAATTATATTTAGACTATATAGATATTATCCCGGTGATTTTTTCATATTTATGTAATTTCTCGCAAGATAAAAATATTAGTACTCTTATTTCAGATTATTATAACAAAATCAGCACTTGCGGTTTGAAAATAAATGTTTTTGAAAAACTATCAAAAAGTATTTCCTTAAATTTAAGTGTAAATAAATAAACCTTCTTTTCATTAATAAAAATAAATACTTACGTAAAGGCACTAATTGTAGACTGCATTGAAATACAGCACAAAACACAAAAAGAGCGAGAATGCAGTTCGCCATTTTATTTTTTAAATATTGTTGCTGCTGATACTATTCAATAAATACTATTTATATTTCTGTACTAATAATTTAATTTATTCGGGTATAAAATGAACGTAATCTGAGAATATGTGCGTTGCATAGACTATGTTCCTAGCGAATGAAGTTTTGCGGTCTTGTAAGTGAGCCTTAATTTTGAGCAATCATTAAGCAAGTGCTCAAGGATTTAAGGGCCGGCTCCACTGGCGCGATTTTCTATGAAAGATTTATTTTATTTTTAATGCGGTTTGAAAATTTTTTCAAATCAATTAATAATGAACACGAAAATGATTTGTTAAGTATTCAATTTTTATCATGAGTAGGTAGTATGCAACGCGTCCTAACCTCACTAGAGAAAAGACCGAGGTTCGGTTATAACCGCGATCCTAAATTGGGTTAGTTCGTTTTTATTTTTACACGAAACGATTCTCGTCTGACATTTCCAACAATTTACAGGGGGACCTTACCCATATTGGATTATGCGTTGCCTGTATGTGCAGTTTTCCTTACGCCAGTTAGCTTCACCGTAAAAGCATCGATTAGCAATCAAACTAATGTACATAACTCGATAGAGCAATATACTCATTTTAACATTTAAGTATAAGATCTTTGTATGTCGTTGAGTGTGTAACCACCTTTACGCTAAAACGGCCTTTTAACCGAGTTGTTATGGCGTCAGGCGTAAACATTGCCGGTAACCCAAGTAACTATTGAATGAGTAACATAACATTTTTTACTTTTTTTCCTTTTTGATCACGTAAAGTAGGTAATGCGTAAGTAATATTTTCATCTCTCTAATTGCTTGTTCCCAGTTGCACCCTCCTCTACGAAGCTTCGGAACGCTTTGGGTTGCGCTTTGGGGTTCGCTTAAAATCCAAAAATACAACTATTTAATTAAATGTTATTGTACTTATATAAATTAAAATGACCGAACGAACTGGACCTTAACGTGTTTTGCACATATTAATACTAACAACTACTATCAACAAGAGGCTATCATGAAAATTCATGATTCCCACTCAGTAATTTTTATTGAAATTCTATGCATCCCAGATTTTTTGCTACGGACATTATTGGATAATAAGTAAGATGGTCATTAGACCTAATTATGTATTTGCTAAAGTTGGGTAAATAAAAAGGGTTCATTAAAAAAAATATACTTCTTGACCTACGCGTCTTGCGAGTTTAAGTACTTCTTATGCTTAACATCTCAAAAATTAAAAATATCTGAATGAGACATAAATGACGTCGAGTTGACCATAAAACATTTTCAGATATATAAGTATGTAAGTGTCCAAATACTTACTCTCTTTAGCGGTTTCTGAACTTTGAAGCTACTGAAAAAGCATAATGCTATGTATCATGAGAAATTTTACGACTACAAAGTCAGTTCTATATCAAATTTTTCATTTGCATAGTTTAATTTAGTTTAGTTAACAATTCCTACTTCTGCGGTCGTTTGGTAGACATACAAATAATAAGTGGAACCTTACTATTTAACATTAATTACTACATAATTTCACATGTAAAACGCATGTGAGAAGCATAATCCATAAACAACTAGAATATTCTTCGTTTGCATGATTTATTACAAAACCACTGTTACATAAATGCTCCTCCAGTTCGCTATTTACTTGTATTACATAATATCATATGTTGTGCGGTACAGTGATTGCTTGGCCCATACATATAGCGTAGTGCAATGCACTCGGTGTTACGAAGCACAGAATGATAGCTCAAGAATTTCTTTTCTTGATAAAGTGTCTTTGTTTGTGTGCCTTGTGGTTCCTTGCACTTTAGAATAGGACCACTCGCTCCATCTTTTTCCCATGGATGTCTTAAAAGGCTATTAAGAGATATAGAGAATAGATAGGCGATATAGATAATAAGAGATATAGATAGACGATTAAGGCTTATAAACTTGGTATTCTTCTTTTAGGCGATGGGCTGGCAATCTGTCACTATTTGAATCCCAATTTCTATAATTTAGCCGTACAGCTGAACGTGGTCTTTCAGTTGTCTGTTGGCTCTGTCTACCACGTAAGGGATAAACACGTGGTTATATGTATGTTTGTATGTCTCGTAGGTACTCTGACGATTTTTATATGATTTACAAAGTTGATAATAGGGATTTCGGCATGTTTAATAGTTGTTGTTTTTGAAAAACACTTAGGTGGGTGATGTAGGTTGAATGTCGGGGATACGATGAATGAAATAAAATGTTTTCTGTTTCAAATTTGTGCTTAGTTTTACAGTTTTTAAATGGTGCAAAACGAGAATAACCACGAATAATATAATCTTACTATTACATCCTTTCCCATCGCTAAAATATGAATAGGTTTTCCCTTTCTAGTTTTAATATTTAATAACGTATTAAATAGCTCTTGAATTGTAAGAAATTAGCTAGAAATGCAGTCGCCATCGTGAGAAAGTTTACTTTCATGATTGGTCATCGGAGTCCATTGATAGGGAGGCCACATTTCAGAATTTTGTGAAAATTTATGCTAAGTAAATATTAAATATTGATCTACATCACCAAGACATTTTGAAAATTTGATTATAATATTTTTTACGATAATGATGCTTACTACATTAGGTATAGCGTATCAAATAGTACTTAGTTTTTAACAAATTTTTCAGAGCAAGTGTAATTAATGAAGGTGATCCGAACTTAGAAAAAAACTAAAACGAAAATTAAAAAACTTTTTTCCATTTCATACCTACTTATTGAATGATCAGCTTACATCAGCCAGTTTGTACGGATTGTTGAAATTTAAAGTTTTTATCATCATTCTGATAAAATATTTCATATAAAAGTTAGGTTTGAAGTGAACGAGTTTTGAGAATTCAATAATATTAAAGTTTACTTTTTAGTAAATGACGTTTGTTGTGCCAATATTTTTTACAGAATGGTAATCCTACACCATTGCAGTAATGATATAATTACAGACTTACGAATCAGTCGATCACGAACGACTAATTATAGCGACAGTACGAGTTATATGGGATCTGATTAATTGACTGACTGGTCTCGATTGTTTGGCTACTGTTGATTTATTGATTTCTTATTAAGTAAGTTAAGTTTAATCAATTATACAGTTCTTGATAATTTATATAGTTGAATACAGACTATTTTAAGGAAGGAACCTAGGCATATTAACGTTAAGTTCTCATTTAGGCGATGGGTCTCAAGGATTGAAACGTGATTTGTTTTTAATACATTAAGAAAATATTCTATAACTTAGAAATTGTTTCGTGTACATTTGTTTCTTATTTTCTAGTTATTTAGTTTAGTATTTACATATGTTTTTCCGTTCCTGAGGAAATTTCGTTCTTTAAGTTCAAATATGTATTTAGTTCTTTTAGTTTAGAACATGCGAAGCAGTTGGTATACACATTTTTTTCTTTGATGCATGGAAACATACGAGTATTATGTCTTGGTAAAATCATATAATGGTGCTTACTGGCACTTTAGAATAGAGCCACTCAATATCTTTCCCATGGCTGTCATAAATGGCGACTAAGGGATAGGCTTATAAACTTAGGATTCCTCTTGTAGCCGATGGGCTGTCCTATTTTAATCACTATTCGAATCTCAATTCCGTTACCTGTCACTATTTGACAAAATTCCATACAGCTAAACGTGGCCTTCCAGTCTTTTCGAGACTGTTGGCTCAGTCTACTCCGCAAGGTATATAGACGAGACTATATGTATGTTTATAAAATCCTATAAAACTTGTGTCAATACATCATGACTATATCCAATTTCTCTCATGTCATTTGCCGGATCATTGGCCGGCGACAATAGCTGTTATTTGCACACAAAAACCGCACAAAAACATCTAATTTAACGACATTGGTCAATGAGGTTTTATGCGCTTTTATGCAGTTTTCGCCTGTTGAATGCCGTGCGAAAATCCTTTCAGTATTGTTGGCGGACGGAGGAGAAAAAACGTTTGTTGCTTGTTAAATGTAAATCTAATTTGAGTGTGGGAATTTCGGAATTAATTTAAGTACTTATATTTTATATGTGGTGAAAGTTTGGGTGTAGTACATTAATTGGGAAACGAAAGTGCTCGAGTTGTTATAGTGCCGCGTGGTTCCCGGCACCAATACAAAAAAGAATAGGACCACTCCGTCTCTTTCCCATGGATGTCGTAAAAGGCGACTAAGGGATAGGCTTACAAATTTGGGATTCTTTTTTAGGCGTTGGGTTAGCAACCTGTCACTATTTGAATCTTAATTCTCTCATTAAGCCAAATAGCTGAACGTGGCCATTCAGTCTTTTCAAGCCTGTTGGCTCTGTCTACCCCGCAATATAGACGTGACCATATGTATGTATGTATGTTATAGTAGATATAATTTGCTATTCCTGTTATTTAAAATGATATGACTTAAACGTGACTCCCAATTGTAAACTCCGAGTAAGCCTGACCCACGAAGAGCTTGTAAGTGAAATAATTTTCCCAAGCGACTCGTTAAAACTCCGAGTATCTCTATCCATATTTCCATACTAATATAATAATTGCGGAACTGTTTTTTAATTCGCTTCATTTTCACGATTTGCTTTCGAAATTTTGTTTGTTTGAAATCAAATATCCTAGGTCAAACATTGGTTATTTTTTCCCACGAGAGCAAAACCCCGGACAAAAGCTAGTTATCATTAAATTACCGTACATGAAATTGAACCTACATTCAAACTGACACGCTGAAACAGGCCATATTCAAACGATATCATTACAGCTACAATGCAGTTCCCATGTCTGTCTGACTCAATTCAGACGAGGCTATTTCATGGTCAATTTGTTCGCTTCTCATTGTTGTGAAAATTTGGCGACAATGAGATGTGTGGAGCGTGACATTATAAAGGATTGTTGAAGATTGGAAATATGTACGTTCTATGTCATAGCAAGCTTTATGATTGCATTGGGCAAACATTACAGGGTACATTTTAATATAATATTTGTCTTTACACCGTAAATTTGCAAAAAGTGCTCACTTTTAGTCATTTCATGGTTTCAGAGCTCTTTTTGTAATTACGACTTTATAGACCAGACAAAAACATAAGCTTTTCAGTAAACATATAATAAAACTGAGTGTTCATCTTTAAAGTTAAGACTGTAATTTTACGATCTCACAAAGTTATTCACAAAGTCCTTCATCTTAGCCTCAAGTTACTAGCATCAAAGAAGACTGAGTCTAGGTTAAAATCCGGCACATTTCGCTGAGATTCACCGCCGTAACAGTAAATCTTGGTCGTGAGCGCTCAGCCCAGCATACTAAGCAGATGCACCGACGTTTCCAATGGACCACGAGATTTTAACGACACATAGTTTTTCACTTGTTTAGCTGAAACATTTCTATTGAAAATGACATTGTTACAAATCAAAGTACGTATATAAATTGCGAAAAACGGCCTTTTTGCCTTGCCATACATTATCTTTTGCTTCGTCTACAATCATTATCTTTCTTGATTTAAACATGTCGGTATAGTGTACTTTTCATTCGACCTTTCGCCAGGACGTCATTGATTATATCAAAGTTCGTCTTGGTCTTCCAAGATTAAGGTTACCATACCTGCTAGAAGGAGTTACAGTCTAGTTTGTGTTGAAAACGGGCGACGATTTGTAATATTGAATTATTTTGATAGCGTCCTAATAATTTGCACCACCATTAATTTAAATTTATGTCGTTCACAATTTCTATAGCCAGATAATTCAGAATTTTCCATGTCAGTTAAAAATCCGTCAAAGCAACTTTCCAGACAACACAATTAATTACCAAAAAGTTTCTGCTATTAAATACTTTTAGTTTTTAATATGCCGTGTAAATTATCCCAGCAAATGTAGATCAACAAAATATGAAGGGCATTGGAAACGTACAACGCATAGTTGGAATGTGTATGAAAACTACGGGTATAATGCACGTATAAAAATGATAGTGGAAAGTCGAGGTGAACTTACGAAAGAATTGTATGATTTAACTGTGTCTTACGATGCGCGAGACTGGGAAATTGATATGGCTGGCTTAATGGCATCTCATGTTGGGCAAGGTTTTTGTGTGAGAAATCTCACTAATTCATCACTCTCTTCATGCAAACTCGTCGGTAGAGAGTACTCTTGACCTAACCTTTTAACGTTTAAACTCAACTTTTGTTAGTGTCGCAGTTTACAGAACCTATTAATTTTCAACAAATAAAATGGGACAGGATAATCCTGAAATACATAGGATGGCCTTCGAGTTATTTCGAGGCTCGGTCTACCCCGTAAGGAATATGTGTATGCATGTAATAGGGAGAAAAAGAGTAAGTATTCTCATTATTAAATAAATTCTTGAACCATATAATAATAACAACATAAATATAAATTTCAAAGGAAATCTGGGAGATATTAATATTCCAAAGTAGCGGTAATTTCATTCAACCGGCAATTTTATCTATAAAAAAGCTGTAACGTTTAAGGCGGCGCCGGCGCAGAATTTAAGCACCAAATAAGTACAACAAAGCTATAGACTATCAGTTATTTTGGTGCGGCATGTCGATCTTACTCTATTTATAACTTAAGTGAAGTCGGACGAGCGTTCTGTTAAGATTAATATTTTATAATACCACATTACTTTTAATAAATAAATAAATAAATAAATATATACGGGACAAATTACACTGATTGAGTTAGCCTCGAAGTAAGTTCGAGACTTGTGTTACGAGATACTAACTCAACGATACTATATTTTATTATAAATATTATAATTATAAATACTTATATAGATAAACATCCAAGGACCCAGGCCAATCGGAGAAAGTTCGTTTCTCATCATGCCCTGGCCGGGATTTGAACCCGGGACCCCCGATGTCACAGACAAGCGCACTACCGCTGCGCCACAGAGGCCGCCACAGAATATATAACAATTCGAACCCAATGGATAAATAAGTATTATATATAAAGATAGACATAGATATTCATGGCTGTCGTAAAAGACGACTAAGAGATAGGCCTATACACTTGGGATTCCTCTTGTAGGCAACCTGTCAATATTTGAATCTCAATTCCATCATGAAGCCACATGCTGAACGTGGCCTTTCAGTCAGCCTTCAGAATATTGTGATTTGGCTCTGTTTACCTCGTAAGAGACGAATAAGTGATTTGTGTTATGTCAAGTAGAAGATATCATATATAGCTGATAAAATCATCATTATGTTTCTATAGAAATAGCAATTATTTATTATTGAGAATACTAGCGATTATGCCCAATAAAATCTGTAGTCATTATATTATACTCAGTATCCATCTAATATTTTTAACCTTACTACGAGATAAACCAATTAAATAAATTTTGCTGATTGCACAGATTCATTATGATAGTTTCTTTAAAAATTAGTTCAACTACTCACCACTAGATGTCGCTAGTGGCATTCACAAACTTCATATTATGTTACGCTCTTACTGTTGCGAAGTGGCATGGTTGCTTAAAATAATAACTCAGCGATCCAACATGCAACCTAGGATTGAACCCAAACAGGATACCGGCAGTTTATCTAATGCGCTATTTATTGATTCCCACTAGGGTTCCCAGCGGTATAACTTATTTAAGACATTTTATGTTTCCGATACGATGCACTTAATCCGAAAGGGGCTTGAGGTAGAAATAAAAACGTTTATTTTTCGTAGCGAGATCTTATAGAATTAATCAAGGTTTTCTTTGTATTTTTATTTTTTTTTTTGGAGGTCTTTGGAGGTTTGCATGTCTGCGATTGATGATTTTCAGTTATTAGCTTCAAAGCTTTAAGTCCAATTAAGAATTTAACTTCAAATTTAATCTACTAACTTTAAATAACTACACACGAATCTCCATCTACTATATCTTACTGCGAATGATGAAATTATTTATAACCATTTCTTAATTTCTTGTTTATTAGCAACTAACTCAATTTGGGTGCTCCATGAATTTGAACATATTGGATTAGGTTGGCTTATTAATAATCCCTACTTCCCTTATTATAAATGCGATAGTCACTTTGTCTGTCTGTGACCCTGTTACTCTACTACTACTTACTGTTATGTTCCCACTAAACAGATTTTGAGGAAATTTGGTGGCTACACTTTTTATTGTGAAAAAGAAACCAAAGCCGACGAAGTTGCGAACAAAAGCTTGTATGAAATAATTTAGTCTTATGTTTCAGGAAAGCGTGGTAACTCTACTCGTGCCAGTTCGCTAAGCCGAGATTATGTCAATTTGTAAATGCATGTTAGCATAAGATTTGTTTGAGCTAAGCCGATGGGTGCCATGTATCATACACCGGCTGTTGTTTTTGTATGAGTTCCAATTTACTGTTAAACTCAAATATTCTAGGAATGTGTATATATAAATAACCGTGTAGACGTATAAATATAAACAACTATAAACACTTAGGGAATACTTATTATATTATAATAGTCGTAATCGATGTGGTTGAACGCTAGAAATTGACTATTTAAATTCGTGTCATTTCCCATTTACCTATATTCCGAAAATATATAGAAAATAAAGACAACAAAAAATTCTATATTAAATAACTTATAAATTTTTGATGTCTCTCTAAAGATTTTTACTGATCAAAATCAGTAAAAAAGTCTCGGTACTATACAGTTACACCTCATATTCCAACTGTGTCAAGTCATACTCTGCTATTTATATCTTCCATTAAACTTATCGGATATTTACAAACACAGTTTCATTTAATTATACATCAAAGAGGAAACATTGGTTCGAGTGAGTTATAATCATTAAATTATTGTAATCTGCTTTGATGCGCCACCGGGTGCATACTTCGTACGCGTGCAGTATACAAAGTAACACAATATTTGTGTTACTAAGTTCTGGTTCAATATCGATCAACCGCGGCTTAAGATTCTTGTTGGTACAGCATCGATGTAAAAGTAACAACATTACTTGCTTATAATATCTTCCTATTGAATTAATGGGCCATCTCACTGATGTTTTGTTTACGTTGATAGAATCTAGTTACCAACGTATAATTTGATACGAGTAAGTACGTGGGTCGCTATTATTTTTCCTATACATTTTTCCGAGCCATTTTTTATTTTTGCTTTGCTTTTTGATGTCCTTTATGGATTTCGTTTAAACTGTATGCAAATTTTGGGAAGATTAAAAGCTACGTTGAGTGAAACCATGAAGTAGTCTTAATGTCAGTGTAGTTTCAATTCAAGTAGGTAAAAATAAGTTTGGTTTGGTCTCTAAGACGAAATGTCGTAAAGGCACACCCCGGGTTCTTTCCAGAAAGGTGAGGATGTAACCGGGACTAAAGCCAGGAGGAAGAAAAAGAGTATCTAGGAAGAAATGTTAGAGATGTGTTTCATGCCTGCGGCAGGACAATGAGTGATTGTAAGATAAATATATTTAAATGCATCTTATTTTATAGAATATCCCTGTAGGTAAGTACCTCAGAGTACATAGATCTTTAACTTGTTTTGATACCATATGAGTGTTTAAAAACAAGTGGTTAGGTATCACAACAGTTTGTTAGAGGAGGTCGCTACTCCCATTGATATGGTCATATTACCTAGGGTTGTCAAGTTGGTATAAAAATTATTAAAAGTTTATTATAATTCATCACAAGCACTATCGTCGAATCTCAAGTTTTTCTTTATTGAATTCGTCAGATATGTTTTATATACTCGTTCATACAGTGAAATCGTGAGACGCAACCTTAAAACTAATAAAAATATTTTGCGAAACCCACTGGGCCACCAATAAGCAAGAGGTCTAGCCTGCTCAAGTAAAGAACCTTTCACTACTCTTCAGCTTTCACACAGTCGTAACCAAGCAGTATGTAAACAATACATAAGGTAATTTTTATAGGTTTTGAAAACGCTTGAAAAATAAAAACAACATAAAACCTATGATACTAGTCTTGACCGGAGCCTCGCTGTATATGGAATTTTTCAGAAATAAAAATTGTATACCTATGTAACTGTTAAAATGTATGTAAGGATATCTCTCTGTGCAAATACATTCTCTACCAGCTAAGTACTATTTTTTTTTATTATTCCTGTCCTACCAACAAAAATACTAACTATAAATTAGTATGCTGTCATACTCGTACCGATAGTCAGCCCTGCGGAGTCCGAAGCCGCCAGTGGCGCCCCCAGGAGCGTGGGAACCGCGGCACGTGCGACCTCCGCAGCTGTGACGTCACGTCGCGAACTTCTGGAGATGTGGCTGACATACATACACACATGTGGCGACTAACACGGTTAGTTAGTCGTGTTGCCCACGCGGCTTCGATAAATCGATATCGGTATGTTCTGAAGCATTCGGAAAAATATAAAGAACATAAAGCGAGCCAATGAAATAAACAGTACCATACCAAGTAAGTCACGACACGAGTCTTTGTTGGTTTATGTTCATTTTTTATTACGTACGCAGATTGATCTGCACTAGCACCTAGGTCATAACTGAAAACGAGCGTATTGCTCTATAGCAATAAATTCGTTGAGTTGTGACCTTTTTGTATTGCTGCAACTCACACCCTAATTAATTTGTATTTCATATGAAATTGTAAATTGTGTGTAGCAAATCAAATAAATGAATTATCTATCTATCTAAGTAGAGATGCCGAAAAGCAAACCTCGGTTCCCAAACCTTAATAGAAATATAGCATACTCCTATTAAAAACGTCCTTCTTTCACGTCAAAAACCATTGGAACGATCTTCGTGACATTTGCATAGTACAAGCTAGTATATATGCAAAATGCTGTCTGTTACGTTTTCATTGCTTAGCTGCTTGAATGATTTTCGGAAACGGGAAAATCTGGAATTTTAACAACCAGAGCCGCGGATAAAATCTAGTCCAGAACAGTCGATATAAGTCAGTTATTTTTGGACATCCAGACCAGACATACAATTGCCTGTTTAATCATGAAAATAGGCACAAAAGGCGCAGTTTACGAGCTGCCGCCTCCCATGCGGACACACGGTTGACGGTCAAGGCTGCGTATTTCAGGCAGGTCAATGAACTTACCACGCGGGTCTCTGTAACACATGTGGCGTCTTTCAGTATTAATTTGCTGAAATGGCAATGCTTGAATTTCATGAGGCAGCCACAGTAGGTTTGAAAAAACTTCGTGGAATTAAAGTAATTTTTCAATATTAAATTTATTTATTGAATATTATATTGTACAGTTCAGTTCTAACTATCTACAATAGCCACAGGCTTATAAATGGGTACTTAATTCCAATTAAAAATAGAATTCCTCTTATTTCCGTTTGCCAGTGGGTTAAGTCAAGTCTACTTATTTTTGTGTTGCATTTAGGAAACTTTATTTCAAAATCAGATAAATCTAATGCTGATATTTCTATCGCGTTCACATCTGCCATTTCATCAACAAATCCTTGCATAACAATCCATCAGTTAAGGGCGGTTTGCACAAAATAAGGCTCCGAATAGTATTGTGCAGCACGTTTTGACTATATTAGCGAATTAACGAATTGACATGAACGAAGGGAGCCGTATTGTTTTTTTGAAACGATAGAAATTACTATTCTGATTTGAAATACTGCGTCCAGTACTTGTTT
This sequence comes from Amyelois transitella, assembly GCF_032362555.1. Taxonomy (NCBI): domain Eukaryota; kingdom Metazoa; phylum Arthropoda; class Insecta; order Lepidoptera; family Pyralidae; genus Amyelois; species Amyelois transitella. The sequence goes on from NC_083523.1 coordinate 5,886,112, forward strand.
ATGTACTACATAAGTAGTGGATGCTTAACAAGCTAGGTCTAAACCTAGGTAAGGTAATACATTTTGTATCTACGAGTATAAACTCTTGATGTCACATTTCGTCTCCTCGGTGTCAACTTAACTTACAAATTTAACTCAATTTAATTGTTGCAAATTTATAATTAAGCTTCAATATATCTTATACAACAAGTACTAAGCACATTTCCCCACCGAGTTCTCTATATATAAAATATTACGTAGAAATGGGTTACTACGGTCAAGACACACTATTCTATTTAAAAAAGGTAAGTCAGGTCACCAGGTCGCGTCCAGAAAGTGTGTTGGCGTAAACATTCCGACTGCTATCCTTGTGTTTTAAAGTGTTTATTATTGTTTCTGTTGGAATTGGGTAAGGGCCTTGTTCATGAAATGTGTAAGTAATTAATGTAATTGATAGATTTTACAGATATGTTGTAGTTAATTTAACTTTCATTTGCCTGTCAAATCTTTGGTTATTTTTAAGGTTTCATTGGCAGGTTGAGATTGCAAACGTCGTCTTGGTATTATATATATGTCTTGGTATTACATAAAATAATTACGTCTAAATCCCTTGCGGGGTTGACAGAGCCAACAGTCATCAAAATACTGAAAGGCCACGTTCAGGTGTTTGGCTTAATGATAGAATTGAGATTCAAATAGTGACAGGTTGCCAACCCATCGCATAAAAGAGGAATCTCAAGTATATAAGTCTATCCCTTAGTCGCCTTTTACGATATCCATGGAAAAGAAATGGAGTGGCCCTATTCTTTTTTATCGGTACCAAAACAGTAACTTTGGCAATAGTTTGAGAAAAGTAAATGGTGCAACACATATTTGGCTTAACCGGAGATTTAACTGTTAAATAAGGTTTAATTATCATTATTAGCAATAGGTATTTTTTTAAATGTTTTTAAATAATATTAGAAATAAGACTAATAAAAGTGGTATGTTCTAATATATACTAACCTATGTCTGGAGTTTCAAGGACTAAAGTACGTGGCATTTCTATTTCTTATAGTATTCCGATTTCTGTGGGTCTATCGTCACCAATACATGAAGAGGGGATTAAATAAAATATTCGAGTCATTAAAATATTTATACCTACGGTGACAAATGTATTGAAAAACATAGAAATGCAACACGGCACGGCATACGGTCCTGTAATCCGTCTGGGTCCGCGAATGTCACGTCTATGGGTAGAGTGCCCTTGACAATGTGATTTATTTGGTGATAAACTGATTTTATTATCATTTTTATTTTGCCGTTTTATTGATAGCTGTTTTATTTCTACGTGTCACACAATGTTGAGACGTTAGGCCACTCTAATTTCTGAATTTTTGTTTACATAAAATAAATAAGAGATTTAGGTAATTTTTAGTAAAATTAAATTAAATGGACTTCGATTTGAAGATTGTTCAACATAGAATGTGAACTAAACTTAATATTTGAATGCAAGAAGATGAATTAATGATCAAAAAATATATGCAACTAATCTTTTGATCTACTGAACAGATCATGAAAATTCTTTCACCGTTAAAAAGATACATTATCTGCGGGTATCATAGGCTATATCTCACGGGCGAAGCAGTTATGTTCAACTAATAATTGACAAACCAAATTTGCTTTACTCATCTTCTTGGAAAACTATTTTTAAAAAGCGCCCAAGATCAAACGCATAGCAATTGCAATAAGAGCTCAACATTGTCATACGGTAAACGTATGGTAAGCAGCCATTAACATTAATTCCTCCATAGAATACAAACAATTTAAATCACTCTATTATGCATCTCCTGCATTATGTAGATTTTCACGAGGAAGAGCCAAAAGGCGTGACTAGCCGCCTGGGAGCGCACCGAGGCAGTGCTGGTCAAACTTTGTAGGTTTCGCCTACTTTTACATATTTTGATATATTTATATACGGGACATAATACACAGATTGAGTTAGCCTCGAAGTAAGTTCGAGACATGTGTTACCAGATACTAATCCAACAATACACAAATAAACATCCAAGACCAATCAGAGAAAGTTAAAACTTATATATATAAACTTATTATACATAAACGTCTCTTCTTTTTTAGGAGTCGCTTATCTTCTTTTCTAGGAGGGGTAGGTTGAATTACCTTTCTATTTGCCACTTTCCTACATAGGAGTACTTCTTTTGCTTCAAGTGCTCACTCATAAATTTGTACACATAGCTTTTTTATTTTTAAGATTTGTTTTTTTTTTTTAAATAATCCTAGATAAATATTGCCTAGAGATAGATTCCTTCAGAAATAAATTATACACCTAAATAATACTTTTCTTTTTGAAAATTCTCACAAGTGATAAAGTTAAATTTTTCTTCTTCATTATCATTCTATTAACTTATATGTTACTCAATTTCTAATTCAAGTTTCAGACAAGTTTAGTGGGAAAATATATCGGAGTAAATATTTGATCCTGTGTTACATTATTTGAGAACCATTGCCTCACAGCGTCGCGCATAGTTCAAAAGTATTTTGTTCGAAATTTTACCTTATTGCTGTAGACATAGGGTGGTCCGTATAGTCTAGGGCTAGGTATAGGTGGACCTGGATAATGTTAAGTGTTTCGCTATAACGCGGCACAGACCCTATAAACAATTTCGCGAAATAAATCCTGAGTATCGCGCAACCTGTAATGGGTTCGGTTTGAAATGGTCATTTTTGTATTAAGATCGTGTCGTGTGGCCTTTAGAATGGGACCACTTGTAATGACATTTTTATCCCTAACGAGGTAGACAGAGCCAACAGGTCTAGCAACCGGTCCCGTGAACCATCTCAATTCCAACATTAAGCCATCGTGAAGAGTCCAAGAACGTGGCCTTTTAGTCTTTTTTAGAGGTCTACCCCTTTTGTGACATATTGACATGATGTATTTATGTTTATTGAAAAAATTGGACGTGTCAAAAAAAATATATTTTCATTATTTTTCAAAGGGCCAATGCTTTATATGAGCTGTATAGTGGAATCCGAGCGTGGAGATAGCATCAGCGCCGGCGCACACGAGCCGCAGCGAGACCTACACTAAGCACAGCCAGGAATAAATATACCAAAGACAGGTATTTTACTTATTTCGCTGGAAAATACAGTAGGAATGAGAAGAAATCTATAAAAAAGTATAAAAACGTTGCTCAGATGGTTTGCTTATGTGGAAATATATTAAAGTAGGTTAACTTAGTTGGAAGAAGAAGGTCTAGAATAAAATAGGCCTTGAATAATATGTTCCTTGATCGAATCGGGGACGTTCCGATTAAAGGTAAAGGATCCTAAACTATTGATGAAACAAAAAAAGTTTGCAAAGGTCGTTGTTTGGCAAGTGGAATGACGCAGTCTCTATCTCTGGGAATTCAAAATCATGCATGTTTTGAAATGAAAAGAGAAAAAAGAAAGAAATAAAATAAATTAATAAAATCATGCCTCTTTCCCGGAGGGGTAGGCAGAGACTACCTCTTTCCACTTGCCACGATCTCTGCATATTTCCTTCGCTTCATCCACATTCATAACTCTCTTCATGCAAGCTCGGCGGTTTCGGGTAGGTACTTTTGACCTGACCCTTTACCAGGACGTCCTTAATTTGATCAAGATACGTTCGTCTAGGTCTTCCCACTCCGACCTTTCCCTCCACACTCTCCTTGTATAAAAAATATATTCTGCCTAATAGGTATATAAAACATACGAAAAGTATTGCATTATTTATAAAAAAAAATAATAATAAAAAAAGAAAAAGACAATTATGTATACATGTACAGTCACAAACATTTTTATTTAAATGTATGTACAATATATATTACGACACTTAATGTATATTTATTAAGGCGAAGTCATTTGTAGCTGCCATACAAATTTGGATATGTTGACAAATGAATCAATAAACAACATGCATAGGTCGTAATGTACGTCTAATGATATATCTAATCTTTAAACCTATGAAAATAAGGTTGTACATGTGTAAAGGGTTTGCATTTTAGACGTTAAAGTATGATCAAACTATGAGTATGAACTATGCGCATGTTTATTAGATAATTTGCTTATTACAATTCCGTGAGTTGTAATATTTCATCAGTACCTAATTAATAAGCTAGAGATTGTGATGTATGTATGTTTGTTACTAATTTGCTTTAAACGAATGAATCCAAATAGCTGTTAGGTTTAAATATCTAAATAACCTAATGATAACGGAGGCCATTACTCTAATTATGTTTTTATAAGAACTTGGATTCATACAAGAAAAGTCTTCTGAAAGCAACATGATTCATTATAAATTTAACTATTGCCCGCGGATTCAGTCTCATGTGATATTATTTATTATTAAGTAAATTTTTCGAGACAAAAGTTACGACGAAAGACAAACATACATATTTACTTGCATTTTCATATAAAATTTATTGTTTAAGATACTATCATTATAAAATACAAAAATCATTCGCGTGACTTTATTAAAACCATTCCATGATTCTATTTATCAATTTAACAGTTAATTACTATTCAAATTACAGTAAATTGAAAAACTGTTACGTAAACTATAGATAGCTATATCATTTAAATATGTTCTTATGACATAAATTGGTAACTTGGTTTTGTAATTGATTTTGTTTATTTAAGATTTTTTAAGTGGCTGTTTAACCGTTTGCTTTAATCATCATTAAAATGATGTATTATGTTATCACCGCATCGAAAATAAGAAAATTGTATAGTAGGTGTTGTAGATATTTAGAATTTGATTAGAGTTTTTAATAGTTTCTAGTTTTTATAATACTCCCACACTAGATATAGTTAAATTAACATTTCTCTTAGTTGAAATTTTAGGGTAGCTGGGACAGGTATATAATATATATATAAGTTAAATAGTCTACAAATGGCATTTCCCTTTTTTATTCCAATCTTGGATTCATATAAAGTTACTGGCAATTAAAAAATCAGTTCGAATTTCAAAGACTTTCTATTTCAACTTCACATATGACTTAAAAAGGAACATCCCGACTTTCAACATACAAAAATAGAACACTAATATGAATTAATAGCTCTGTGCATCTACGGGGCATGTTTGCATAGACTTAAGTCAGAACAAAAAAAAAAACAGATAATGTGTGCTCCACATATTTTGTTTTCGACTGTGAAAAATTGCGTTTTTGGACGGTTTGCGGTCTGTTTTTAAGTAATACGAATATGGTGGAATTACCGTAATTTCCCGCATTCTACAGCTGTGGCAACGCATGTGCCACCAATTTCATAATCCATTTGTAGAACAAATTAAAGCTTAAAAATACAAATGATAGAGGCGTGTCGTTTGTGGGTGTAGGTTATTTTCGTCAGAATGTTTGAAAAAATAGTTTTAATAATGTTATTACCATGATGTATTTGTTAGAATTTATGGTTAACATTTAAGTAGGTATTTAATTGGATTTAAAATAAGTATGTTAACATTTGCGGGATAGACTTGAATAATCATTAAAAAATATAAAAAATCATATTACAATAATGCTATAGTAGAATTCTCCGAAATAAAAAATATATTGATTTCAGATCTATCATAGCAATTAGGAAATTAGAAAGTTTTAAATCAAACATCAAAAGATTTTCTAATAAATTCTTTTACATACATTTATCACGTCTTATACGGTAGACATACCCAATAGTCTTTAAGGTTACGGTCGGCTGGTTCATGTTCAGATGACGACAGGTTGTCAGCCCATCGCCTAACAAAGAATCCCAAGTTGCTATCCTTCCATCCTTTATATAAAATTTATATTTTACTAATGTAAAACAAGTGTTTAGTTTAAGTAATAGGAAATGATATAAAAATCAGAACGAAAGTTAATAACCAATAGAATAACCACAACATCTGCAGACAATCCACAAACGTGAAAGTTCTAGCCGCTATATTTTGTCTGCCTTCGATTATTTATTCCACTGTTTGTCTATAATTGCTTCCTCACTCTATAAATAAAATGTGTGAATGTTTAAGTCTCGTAAACATATCCAAAATGGTGCTAAAGGCCCGTAATGATTGCAAGTGTCAATGTTAACTCGTATTTTATTTTAAGTCTTTTCATATTGTTGAGTTAATTAGGAGAGAGCTCAGGATGGTAAATGTTTACTGACAATAATTTAAACAAGTTTCTAGCACTTCAAAATGTTTAAGATTATTATACATACATACATACATACATACATACATAAAATCACGCCTCTTTCCCGGAGGGGTAGGCAGGTTTAAGATTATTATACTAGCTAAAATATAGTTTTACAAATGCAAAAAAGCAATAGCCACTATGATTTACTAATGCTCTAGCCTTTATATAATATTATTCTGATGTTTGAGTTATTACTATAAACATACGTACATACATATGTATAATCACGTCTATATCCCTTGCGGGGTAAACGTAGTCAAATAAAAATAATACCAAATAATAAAATTTCCATGTTAAAAGTTAAAGCATAGTTATCACTTATTCATAATACCAAAATATTCAAAATACCAAATGTGTTGTAAATTTGATCTAATATTACTCATCCCTATTCATCTGTGTCTAAACAGGAAATAACAATGAATGTCATGAATGAATTAATTCGGTCTCGTAGTATTTTTAGATAAATTCAGTTGTGGACTATTTTAGTGCCACTAAAATAGTGGGTTACCAATCTAGGTTTCTGACACAAATATAAACATTGTTGAAAGCTGATTGAGGATAATATTTATAGATTTGTCTTGGTTGAAATAGGATTTTATTGTTTTGTTCTGTTGACTTTATAGATTTATAAAGTAAATTAATAAAAATATATCATATCTATGTTTTACATAGGTTTTGTAATAGATTGGGACAAATTACATAAACTAAGCTAGCGCCAAATTTGGAGACTTAGTGGGATGGATAATTACTCAACGTAAACCCATGGCCATTAGAAAAGGTCATTTTCCATCAGTTCTCATTAGTTTCATGTTCAGAGGCGAGAACCCGACAATTGCGCCAAACAGTTAATGCATCCGTACTTAACATTATGCTTATAAGTACACTCCTAGATAAGGTTTACACGATATGACTCTCGTGTGACCTCCGCGACCTTTTATAGGGAAGACTAACCCATATTAGATCATGGTACATTGTACTCGCATCACGCAAAAACTATTGCTTTGATTTGAATACGATTTTCTCAGGTATGTCCGGCTTGGTCCAATTTTCAAACTGGTGTACTGGTGCCAAATAGCTAAATGTGGCCTATCAGTATTTTTAACACTATTGGCTCTGTCTACCCCGCAAGGGATATATACGTGAGTATATGTATGTATGTACAAAAATTTCTAAGAGGGCAATACTGGTGGTCAGCTTTGTGTCCGTTTTATGGCGTACACAGTCACGGGTAATTGCTTGTTTGATTTTTAGAGTGAATATCTGACCAAATCGTTACAGAATCATCAACCTAAATTTAAATAATGATTTTAAGATAGGCCAGAAATTAACAGGCACACGTGTAGCCTCCTGGACCATAGACTAAACAATTTCAAGCATGCTGTACTCAGCCAATAGGCGACGACAGGCAACATGTGTCTATTCCTGATGGATGACACACCTAATTAGGTTGGAAATTTTGTAGAAATTTAACTTCATTTGGACAAAAAATGTCACTAGGATGTGGCATCTAAAATTTTTGTTACTTTGATAGGTAAAGTTATAGACGAATCTTAAATTTTGGATGTAATTTTATTTTATCTATCTATCAGTATACCTATGATTAAAATATTAATTAATTAATTTGTAATTAATTTATTATTGTACCTCAATTGTATTGTATTGTATTGAATAGATTAGATAAAATCTCCAAAGTTTTGGATACACACGCATCGGCTTAATAAGCTGTTAGTGTGTTATAAAATAAAATAAAATAAAATAAAATAAATAAAATAAATCCTCAATGCTTTTAATGTGCGCTGTCTCTTTAATTCTGGATTTTCCTTTTTATTTTGGTTGAATGGAAGAAATCCCGATTGGGATAAGTCCGCCATTGTACATATTTTTCTAAATCCAATGACTATTTATACTTTTCTTTTAATGTGCAATTAAGATTTTACAAACAAACTAAAACTTTCGTTGCCAAGTGTCTGACTAGTAGGTAAGAAGAATTTCTTCATACCTAGGTACTTCTTTATTCATACTAATATTATAAGTGTATGTTGTTTGTCCGCTCTTCACCCTTTTTCTACTTCACCATCTATTTGACATAGTGAGGCAAAAGCTAGTCTAGTATAAAATTAATCATAATTTATTTTGTGCAATAGAATTAAATGTGGCAAATTTTAAACTTTGTTTACATCGTCCACCATCGTGATCCAAATAGCCATGTTCGACGAATTATAACAATAACATCATCAATGGCATACCAAATTGATACAATATCAATATAATCCTACAAAAATCACGCACAACACGACATAAGGGCGTGCGTACACTGTCGTGACGTGTGCGTGTGTCGCGTGCCTTACACTCGTGACGCTTTGAGCGGCCGACGACGCAATAAGTTATGTAAATAAGTAATTAAAATAAATAGGATTCGTTTGTGTTAAATGATTTGTTTGTGGTTGGATCACATGGCATTTCACTAGCAAACTTTCCATACAAGAAATAGACTTGATTACTTTAGTTATTGCATAAAATAGAATAAACTGAAGAAAAAAAACCGTGCTGATTCGTTGGCCTAGACGACGTAGAAGATCATTTCACGAGCTTTTTTTTAAACCTTATTAGAAATTAAGAACTATTATGTCGTTGCTACATAGTTTTTACTGTGTGTTTCTTTATGTTTTAAAATTAAAGAATATAACTTTTAAGTCTATAGTTGCACATAAAAAATGAATAGAAATAGATTCGTTTCTATTTTGTTTTGGATTTTTTTTTTAATTTTACTTAACAAATGTGTTATATTTTTTTCATTTTTTAGACACTGCAATCGTATTTCGATTCTCAATACATGTGAACCTATTGATTACAATTTCGGTCACCCTCGCCTACACGGCGAGCGCGCACGAGCCGAGAGCCGATGTGAACACCGCCTTATAATCAGTGTGATTTGAACAGAATATTAATTTATAATTATTTTGTTTGTAACTAACATTTCATTGATTGTTTGAATACCTATTACATTTTAAAGTTTTGCTTAGCTTTTCGATATATTGCCATTATATCAGAGATTTTATAGGAAGTCTTTTATTTTATTTTTAAGAATCTTAATTTCATTAATACACTGATTGCAATGTTTAGTTTAGTTTTAAATTTCGAATTAATTTATTACGTCACTACGCCATAGAAGGTGTAATATTCAAACGGATTTTTCCCAAAAATAAAACAATGTTTTAAATATTTACCATATTAATATTATAATTACAAAAGACTCAGTTTGTTAATCGATCGATTTTGACTAAAATTTTTGTATGATTAATTTGTTTAAGTTCGAACATATAATAAATACGGTTTTTAGAAATTCACACTAGAAATGCGAGCATTATATTCTCTATTGTAACATGGGCAAAAAATATGTAATTAGTAATAAGTGGTGACGTTAGTACTTGAATTCCCACAGCCTTTAGCCTAAAATAATGTCTGTTTCGTGTCAATTGGCGGGGTGAGTAAGTAAGGCGTGTCTGTAACAGAATTAATGTCAGGCACTCTAGGCAAAATTAGCTGGCTAGACCTCATTACACACCCTTTGATGTCCCCCGCGAGGCTGGGAAGGTAACGTATTAAAATTGCGTAGGTACCTATCTTTTTAAATCGCAACATGCTGTTTTGTTTTTATTATTTTGTCTTTTTTCTCCTGTTTTTTTTTTATTTTGTCTTCTTACTTCTGGCGTAAACCCATCCCGATTACATCCTCACCTCTCCGGAGAGGATCTCGGGGCGGCCTTTGGGCACGATCCTAGATTAGGTAAGTCGAGTATTTACCCGAAGCGACCCTCATCTGGACCCTGCACCCTTTGCAGCGGAATGACAGTATTGGATCCTGAAAAACTGCTCCAGATATATGTGAATATTCCCTTAGTCGCTTTTACGGCATTCGTCAGAGATGGCGTAGTCCTATTCCTAAACTTAGTATCTTCGTATTAAACCTGGGATTGTGGGCAAACAATCTTGTCCTACAATTTAAATATTAGGGAATAACTTTTCTTGTGATTCAAATATTTCATCCCAAACAACAGGTATTTCCTGATATTTCCCATAAAAACTTTACTAAACACTCATTCATATGCATAGACATTTAAAATTTCTATGATAATATCATCGATATAAGTATGTTATATCTGGAATCCCAGCACTGGGCTCATTAAAGTGAGTGAGTCCTTGGCCTTATAATTAGGGACTCAATAACGAGGTGGGTCATTAGCTGTGTATAACTGCCCTTATGCTCGCCCGAGCGACGTGTGGAACGACCTTTATGTGCATCGAGAAATGACGATGAGAAGGTAAGAATTAAATTATTTGAAAGTTGTATGTTTTTTATGTAAGTATTTTATTTAAATATGGAATCTAAATATAAAAAAGAGACAACTGACTGACTGAGTTTGTTCCCAAAAATCCTGTGGGAACAGTAATTAACGGGTATTTTTCTGTTTTGGGCTGTGGGCTTAATATCCGTTTGTAACAATTAAAAATTACCTAAATCAACACTTTTTAAATATGAAGCAGCTGTATACATAAACAAATAAATTTACATATGAAACTTTAAAATATAATTTTTTCTCCTTGACGTAGTAGATAAATACGTAACCCAAATGTTGGTACTAATTTCTATTTTAAAATGTACTTACTTATTAATTTCACTTTTACACTGCAACTAAATGTATTATTTTTCCTTACACGTCAAATGGCGATAAATCAATGTCACCCAACCGTCACATCCGCTCGGATTTTACTGCAATTACCACAAAAAGAACACATTGACCAAAATCGCATAACACCTGAATATGCACATTCGCAAAATGTGCAACTAGGCAGATTGCGTGCGCGTCGCAAACGGTAGGAAGTGCAGCTTTGGCGTTAGAATGACATGCACCGTTGCACAAAAGGACAGTACGTAGATTTTTTTTCTTAACCTAATTTGTTGTTTGCGCGTTCAAAAATAATTATGTGCTTTTTAATTTTGCTATATATAAAGAAGTAGATATTATGATAAGTAAGTAATTTTTGGTGTTTTCTGGTTTTTCTAAGTATACCTAATTTTGCATTTAATTAACTATAGGTGTATAAGTATTTAGATAATATTTTTTTCGAAAAAAGAATATGATTAATGTCTTTTGTTTTAACAATAAATATTATAAATAATTAAATATTGAAAATGTCTTTAATACTTTTTTTTGTTGTGTAGGTACAACTTGGAGAAATCATTCAAAACGTATTGCAAATTAACATACATACATACATACATAAAATCACGCCTCTTTCCCGGAGGGGTAGGCAGAGACTACCTCTTTCCACTTGCCACGATCTCTGCATACTTCTTTCGCTTCGTCCACATTCATAACTCTCTTCATACAAGCTCGGCGGTTTCGGGTACTTTTGACCTGACCCTTTACCAGGACGTCCTTAATTTGATCAAGATACGTTCGTCTAGGTCTTCCCACTCCGACCTTTCCCTCCACACTCTCCTTGTATATCTGCTTAGTCAACCTGCTTTCATTCATCCTCTCCACATGACCGAACCATCTTAACATACCCTTTTCTATTCCTGTAACTACATCTTCTTTCACATCACAACATTCCCTTATCACGCTGTTCCTTATCCTGTCACTCAATTTCACACCCATCATACTCCTTAACGCTCTCATTTCCACTGCATTTATTCTGCTTTCATGCTTCTTTTGCCATACCCAACTTTCACTCCCATACATTAATGTCGGGACCAACACGCCCCTGTGCACAGCCAGTCGAGCCTTTTTGGATAGTTTCTGACTGCTCATAAAGGCATGCAAAGCTCCATTCACCATGTTCCCCGCGTTCACTCTCCTTTCAATATCACTATCATACTTGCCATCTGATGCAAACTTTGATCCTAGATATACAAACTCTTTCACTTGCTCCACTTTTTCTCCTCCAATCAAAATATTACATGCTGTCATTTCTTTCTCCATTTCAAAAACCAGTGTTTTAGTTTTACTTACGTTCACTTTCATTCCTTTCTCTTTTAAAGCTTCATGCATACAGTTTACCATCTCCTGTAACTCCTCCGCTGATGACGCCAGTATAACCTGATCGTCGGCATAGAGCAGACATTTGACGAGTAACTCATTCATCCTTAATCCACTTTTAGACTCTTTCAAATCTGTCAAACAGCTATCCATAAATAGGTTGAACAGCCACGGTGACGCAACACATCCTTGCCTAACGCCTTTCTCAATCTTAAACCACTCAGTGTGCGCTCCGTTTATCCTGACACAAGCACTCGAATCCTCATATAAGGATTTCAGTGCTCGTATTAAGAGACTGCTCACCCCATGCATAGAAAGTGCTGACCACAATTCATTCCTCTCAACTCTGTCATAGGCCTTTTCCAGATCTACGAATGTGCAATAGACTTTTTGACTCTTGGCCAAAAACTTTTCGGCTATGCACCGCAAGGAAAAGACCTGATCAGTACATCCCATTCCCTTTCGAAATCCCGCTTGAGCATCCCATATTTTGTCATCAGTTTCATTCCTGACTCTATTAATCAATACCTTAGCATACAATTTGCCGACGACGCTAAGCAGGCTTATACCACGATAATTTTTGCAGTCCAGCTGTGACCCTTTTCCTTTGTAAAGTGGCACGATAACAGCCTTACACCAATCTTTTGGTACTCGGCCGCTTCTCCAACACAAATTGAAAAGGCAGTACAACTGACTAGCTACTACGCCTTTTCCTGCTTTAAGCATCTCGACCGACACTCTATCACACCCAGCAGCCTTTCCCGCTTTCATACTCTTAAGTGCTTCCACAATTTCGAACATTTCAATTTCGCCTTCCATCTCATTCTCTTTTTCTTCGCTATAGCAGAAATCTTTCTTATTTCCTTCCTTTTTTTCAAATAAACTTTCAAAATAGTCCTTCCATATCTTTAGTACACATTCTTCTCCTTTCACAACGCTACCATCCTGGCATCTGATCCTAGTCAGCTCTCTGGTTATAGTATTTCCTCGGGCTGACCTTACGGATTTCCAGAATACTTTCAGATTTGACTGAAAGTCTTCTGATAGCCTTTTATCAAAATCCTCTTTATACTCTTCTTTCTTTCTAATCACAGCTTTCTTAACCAAATCTTTCATTTTCTTATATTCCTTACGTGCTTCATTCACATCTTCATCTATAACCTCTTGCATTCTTAAGTTAGCTTTTGCTGCTAACAAATCCAGCCATGCTTTCTTCTTTAATCGCACAAGTTCTTGCACATCTTTACTCATCCACGCATTTTTGTGATTTTTTCCTTTCCTTCTTCTACTTACACCACACACTTCAACAGCTACTTTCACAATTCTTTCTTTAAATTCCTTCCATCCATCTTCAATATCGCTCATTTCCTCTAAATCTTCAAATTCATCCTTCAGTCTATTAATATACTTCTTACCTACATCCATATCTTGCAAATTTTCTACTTTTACTCTTTCCAAAGCGCTGGTTTGCTCCCTTACCCTGTGCCGCCAGCGATTGAAGATACCCCTTATCCGGGATATCACCAGTAAATGGTCCGAGTCAATGCCAGCACCGCGATATGCACGGGTATCCAGCACTTTGTTCTTCAATCTTTCATCTACAATCACAAAGTCTATCATACTTTTTAAAATAGCTTCCACTCTTGTGTAGGTGTGGATCTCTTTATGTTGAAACATTGAGTTCGACACAAAAAGATCCCACTCTAGACAAATTTCTAATACACTTCTTCCATTATCATTCACCTTTTCGTCACCAAACGCACCAAGCACCTTTTCATATCCATCACGCTTTACACCCACCCATCCATTAAAATCACCTAACATAATAATCTTCTCATTTGGCTTGGTAACTTTCAATACTTCTCTTACACTATTCCAGAACTCCTCGTTTTCGCTTTTTGCTGATGTTGTACCCCTCGAACCCACATCCCAAGGTGCATAAACACCTAGAACGAAGATCCGAGTGATTCCAACTTTCAGCCTAATCCATAGAAGACGAGGGCTGACACACTCATACTCATTCACGCACTCAGCCATTCGTGCAGAAAGAATTAGACCGACCCCTTGACAGCCTCGGCTGGTACTGGAAATTCCAGACCAATACGCCGTGTAAGGGCCGTGCTGCGTCGCGTCGCATCCTTTCCGCTTCGTTTCATTCACGCACAACACATCCAAACGTCTTTCATCCATCATCTGGCATACTTCCTCAATCTTATCCTTCATTCCTCCTCTTACATTCATCGTCGCAAAGCGGCTTTCAGCAGACCGCATACCGCTCCCGCCGGGAACGAGACGTGATGGGGTGCGGACACCATCGCCGCCATCTAGGTGCTCTTTCAAAAAATTTGCATCCATGCGATTCCCACGAGACGCTGGGGAAAAATTTTGTCCGCCCCAGCAGAGCCCCGCATGCCAGGGTAAGGCTAGCCATTACCTGGGGGTCGCCCAACCCCATGGCGGAAGTGGCACGCTCGAGACTAGGCTCGCCCCTAGCCATGCATCCATCGGCGCGGCAGACCTTAGATTGGCAGTTTAACAAAATTTAACAAAATTGCAAATTAACAAAAATAAAAATAAAATTTACCTACTACGTATAGCTATATCTTCCAGTTTATATTTTTTAATTTAAGCGAAAATATTTTGAACCAATGAACTAATAAATATATTTTAAAATCTCAACTTATTATTTATATAATAAAGCAACTCACCTACTTACAAACGTAATTTTGAACGCCCAATCGGAAATGCAACTAACGTGCATATGCCGAAAGGGTTGTTTGACACCTCGCTCCTATTGTGTCGGAATTGAAAAAAAGACCATTGCACCCGCTGCGACGACTGTTGTGATGATGCACAGGGCTGAACTTTGGCCATAGTAATTTTCACTGACAGAGGAACGCCGGGAGGAAGAAATCTAATTCGAAAAACAAAGGATTTGTATTTTTATTTGAAGCTAATAAATTCCGAAACTACAGAAACGAATTTGATGATATTTTGCACAGAAAGTCACAAAATCAAGAGTATAGTAAACTTGTAATACCCACGGTAGCGAAGCCCAGCGAAAAATAGTATATCAAGATAGCAGTTTTCTGTGAGGCGCCCTGTGTATGGAAAAAGCGTCTAGAAAATTTCCTTTCAGCAAATCAAAGTACTAAAACATTTTAATACTATTTTATTTATAACTGGCAAGGATACACATACTGGCACATAAAGATTATTAACTTATACCTAATGATGATAAGAAAACTGTTATTTTAATTTAGTGTCTTAATTTTAAATTACTCTGAGATAAAACAGAACTCATACACACATACATACGCATAATTTTTTTTTAACGAAAATAGTAATAATTATATATTTTGTTCTAATTTCTATCTAATAATATCATCTCTAAATCCGTCCCTGCGCCGGCTATCGTCGCCAGTGTTGCGCACGCGCACTCGTTGCGCTATTATATTAGACAACGTCCGTCACGCCGTATGTTAAACGCACCCGCTGGGCTAACTATTATGATAGCACGTGCTTTGGGCCACGAGTTCGAATCCTATAATCCCAAATTAATATGTATAGTGGTTTAAACAACAAAGCTTTCAATAATAAATCCTTTTTACAGTTACGGCATCATCTAATAAGTAGTTTTTAAAAGGAAACGTCTTAAATATTTATGTAGTTAGAAACAAACCTACATATTTCACTTCTCTCTCCCTTACGGGATAGACGGAGCCATCGGTCTATGAAAGACTCGAACCTCGCATTTAGCTTGTTGGTCTAATGATATATTCAGATGGCGACAGACCAAACATATACTTGCATTCACAATATCAATATCACAAATACATAGGTATATAAGGCAAACTTAGTAAACAAAAATTATCTTTACGAGTATTGCGTATTGGTAATCAAAAGGTGGTATGGGGTAAAGCGAAGATACTAAGCACGAAATTTAACAGTTCTGATCATAAAATGACACCTGCTGTTATTTTACGATGAGAATAAAGGAGAGACTTCATTTCATCACAATCATTAATTTAGTCAAGGCTCTGTCTACCTCGTTAGGGATAAGATGTATGTTTTACATAATTTAATTATTATATGTAACGTAGCGATACACTTTTCATAGATTTCTGTAATAACGACAAATAATGAAACTTTTTAATAAGTTATGTGCATAGAATGAGAGATTTTTATCAATATTACATCCAGATATGGATCGAAATGTTATTAATAAAAATAGCTAGCTTAACTTTTATCGCTAACGCCCGTATCAATAAAAAATCATGGCTACCGTACCGAAGTTGTTACATAAGACCGATATAAAATATAACATCTTACATAAACACATCCAAAGCCAAGGCGTAAATAACAAGAGTTATAATCAGGGTGCCTTCCGACCCCTTTACGATGTAACGACAACCAAACGAGCAAACAAAAACTTTGACCGTTGGAAATGGTCAGATAGAGGGATTTTACAGCAGTCAGTCAAAGGGGTTAACATATGTTTACTTTCTTGGGACCTTTTTATTAACATTTCATTAAAATTGTAATTAAGATTTTTGTATAATACGAATATTGATCGGGGCGATGATTAAATGCAAGTAACGATCTTATTTTTTTGTTGATTATCATATTACAAAATGGGCCATAAGGCTGTAAAAGTTAAGAAATTAGAAACTTCTCATTAAATGTAGTTTAGTACTTTTGCATAAGTATCTATACGACCTTATTTTTTGTAGATTCCTATAAAGCTGAAGAGTTTGTTTGTTTGTTTGAACGCGCTAATATCAGGAACTAATGATTTGAATTGAAAAATTCTTTTTGCGTTGAATAGATTATTTATCGAGGAAGGCTTTAGGCTATATAACATTACGCAACTACAAGGGGCAAAGAAATAATGGAAAATGTGAAAAAAAATGGGGAAAATCCCTGAGGGCTTCAATGATGCCTAAAATAACTATTCGACGCGGTCGAAGTTGCGGGCACAGCTAGTATTAAATATAAATTGTATTTTCACGATAAATGAATTCACATTTTTGCTGTTAACAAATTATACATATGACTAAAATTTTGGAACCCTAAATAAAGTACCTATTTGGTTTATTACTTTAAAACAAATTTATAATTGAAGTAGGTAACCTAAAAATAATGTAATTACCGTGGTAATACTTTGTCTCATGTGGTAACAAGGGAAAATATAAACGTTGACAATTGCCACACATTTCACTTAATTTTTATTGCTCATTTATTATCAATAAACCAGAGGAAACGGACCCAAATATTTGTCTTTAATGCCAATTAAACAGTACAAAAGTGAATAACAGTCATTTTATGATGAAATGTACGTAAATTATTAATTAATGTAATAATCAGATCTTACTTTACCGTTACTTAGTAACTGTTTCGCAACTAATCCATGATCTTTTAACTTTGTTTGTCCGCGGATTAGTTTACTTGTGTGAAGTAAAGTAAAGTGTGTTTGTTTGTCTGTTTTTCACGTCAAAACCACTGAACCAATCTCTTTGTAATGTTGAATACACATAGTCCGGAGTACTGAGAAGGAAGTAAGGAAGGTGAAAGCTAGTTAGTTATAATTCTGTAAAGTTTCAGCCAAATTCGTTTGATAGATTTTGCGTAACAGAGTATTCAACGAACAATGCACGTTTGCGACTATTTCAAATCTACTCCACATTATAACCCATAAACTGGACTGGCTGGACGTCGCAAAAGATGATATGCGAGCCCATGGTCTGAAATTCGAGGACCCCAAAACCGGACCAAGGGGAGAGAAAAGTCGAAAGGCGGACCCTGGGCCCCGAAACACTTCGGTGGTGGGTGGGTAAACTTTATTATATTATATGATATATAAATATTTAAATAAAGCAAATAATTAAGTATATTAGTCACTATTATAAATAGTTTACAACACGATAATTTAAAATCAGTAATAAAATTATTATGATAGTTTCATATACCTACGTCTAGACTCGGGCGAGACAACTAAAATTATCCAATTGAGTTGGTTTGTTAGTTGACCGCCTGGTGTGAGCAAAATAAGAGCTCAATGTCAATTGAATACCTACGAAAATAACATCATCCGTTGATATTACCCATATGATAGAAAAACAGTACTTTATCATTTTTATTTGATAAAAAAAATAAGTTCTTATAGTCTCTTCTTCGTTATTTTGGAAGCCACATTGCTATTCACCGCTAGATGGCGCTACGTAAGACGTTTAATTCAATTACTAGAATATATGAGTACATACATAAAATCACGCCTTTTTCCCGGAGGGGCAAGCCGAGACTAAATCCTTCTACAATCCTTGCATACAGCCAGCCAGCAGCATGGCACGCGCGATGCTATTTTTAACGCGCGAAAAACTATTGCTGTTGCGCTTTTTATTGTGACGTGACACGGGACAGCGATAGATTTTCGCGCGATAAAAACGGCATCGCGCGTGTTTTGGTACGGGGCTGCTTTCACTTGTTCCATATTCATAATTTTAGAATAGACAACCCCACCCGAAAAATCCTGCTAATTTCCTTCTCGCGAGAATTTCTGAAAACAGTCAGTCAATTAAACAGTTTATTATAATTAGGTTTTTAGCAAACGTAGACGAGCCATTCATTATTTTTTCTTTCTCAATGTTACCTAATAAGTAAGTAATGTAATATTATCCTAAAATCTACACTTTCTTTGGGATCACAATAGGTCTTTTGTTTTGCCTTTGTTATCTGCTACGACGCCGTGTGGTAGCGGATATCTGCGGTAACGGTGGTCCAAGGGATGCGCACGCGCAGCGATGTCAGTTTTACTCTAACTCTATACATACATTTGTATTGAAATAAAATTAAATACTAGTTTTTGCTTACAGCTCCGCTCGCGTTAGTCTTAAATCCCCAATGTTAATGGATGATCCATAAAAAATATGAAATTTGTGATTTTCTTGTTTTTTTTTTTCTCCCCTTGCCACAGGTGAAATATTTTAATGCCTAGGTACTTTAATTGACGAGTGCTCTAATGGACCGTTTTATTTGTGTCATTATTAAAGTTATTTCGCAAAAATCTTAAATTTACACCTTAAATTAAATATCTTAGCATTCAAATTTAACTGTTAATAATAAGTGGTTAAATGCAACTTCGTGGGAATAAATGCTTTAATTACGTAAATATTGACGTGTAATAAATACTATTCATTTCAAGAAGGAGTGTTATTTATTGATATTATGGTTTAGTTAATATGTAAAAAAACATTATTTTGTTTATTTCTTGGTACGAAAACGTATCAGCGATCGTGATCTCCACAACTACCTGAAGTCATTCAAACTCAGACTTAAGTCTGTGTTAGTTAGTGAGTTGGGGTAATTATGACACCGTACCTACATACTACGTTAGATCCGCATACAAAGTCGCGGGCAACAGGCAGTAAAGTAATGAAACCCATGCAGCTCTCCAAACTACTTTGAATTGTGACCAAAGTAAAGTGATAACGTAAGTTCAAGGCCGTTTTATCATTACCGATTACACGTATCGATCACGCACTGCATGTCCTGTTTGACTATATTTTATCAGTTTCGTTACAATCACTTTGATTGTAGAAATATTGTGCTTTAATAGCTTTTTAAATCAGGGTGGTAGAAAGTATATAAGTAGATGTGTATAGCGACTGGTTTTGATTTTGATTATAAGACTGTTGCTAAGAGTTTCACTTAAGTGATAACTTCCTAATATAATTTAATCCTTCAAAATAATCAATATTTAAAATAGTGAAAAATTCTAGTATACCTTCGAGTTAATTTTACATACATAGGTACATATAGTCACGTCTATATCCCTTGCCAACGGTTTCGATTACTGAAAGGCCACTTTCAGCTGTATTAATTTTCATCATAATTACTCAATAAGTTTTTGGCTTTATTCGTTACAAACAAAATTATCATTATAAGAAAAATGTTTAGCCATTAGGACAATGGATTTCGTTGAAACTTTTTTTTTTATTGTATTTTCATTTGTTAAGTCTGAACTGAACATTCATATAGGGTATAATTTATTGAGGGAAACAAAAGTAACTAACGTTGAACAATGATAGCTTTCTTTTACTTGTAAAAAGTCGCTGGCAAATCTAAGTAAGTATATATTAAAGAAAAAAACACCAGTCTCTTTTTTAATGGTCGTAATCTTCAAATTGCTTGTTAAAATATGACATTCTTTTTAATAATTTCTCCCCCAGTAGGCGGCGGCACATCCTGTCCCTTATCAGTTCCGGCGTCAGCCACTGTTTAATTGTCGTGATAACAGTTTTTGTACCTTTATATCCCATTAATACGGCCAAGTGCTGTATAATCCGGTGATTGAAATAGTATTTTTATACGCGAAATTATATTAACGTTGATAATTAGGTATGCACGATCATATCATCTATACTAATATTATAAAGCTGAAGAGTTTGTTTGTTTGAACGTGCCGAAAAATACTTTTTGTGTTTAATAGACCATTTATCGAGTAAGGCTTAAGGCTATACAACATCACGCTGCAACTATTAGAAGCGAAGAAATAATGGAAAATGTGAAAAAAAAAACGGAGGAAATTATTCATCTTTGAGGGCTTCAATGATGCCCAAAATAACTATTCCGCGCGGAAGAAGTCGCGGGCTAGTAAATAATAATTCTTCAGATGTTAGTACAGGTAGCGTCCTGGTGGTCCCAGCGTGAGGTTCGCCATGACCACAATCCTGAATTGGATAAGTGGAGATTCTCGTCTGCCACTGCAATATTTGCTGGGTAATTATTAGATCATGGTTATCCTGTTATCATACACATCCAGTTGCTTTCATGGGCTTTACACATCCAATTGCTTAAAAGTAATGGACTTACATACTTCAAACTTACTTACTAGAAAAAACAAAGTGTATGCCAGCTGCTTCTCATCCCGTGCAGATCGTAAGAGTCAATCAAGGGAAAGGCTAATAACCCAGGATTCTTCTTTTTGGTGATGGACTAGCAATTATTCACTATCTGAATCGCAATTCCAACATAAGATTTACCTACAGCTGAATGCTGCTTTTCAGGTTTTTTAAGACTGCGTTGGCTCTGTCTACTCCGTTAGGGATACAGCTTTGAATATTTGTGTGTACGATCTTTGACTGTTCGACCCCCACTACCGACGCTAAATGATAGTTCTAACTATCCTAGAATTTAAAACTAGGTACTACCATAGTTATTCAATTAATCTTGAGCGGAACATTTTTAATTTAATTTAATTGTTAAAGATATTATCACCTTAAATGATCCATCAGCAACGATGACATGACCTTTGAAACTTAATGTTCTTCACCTTGCTGTTTCTTCAACATTTTTTTATTGTAAAATGTCGGACTATCTGCGATTTATAACAAATTTTTTTTACAGCTCACGCCAAGGAAACTTGTTGCAACATTGTTAGTAAAAGACAATAATTGTAATTAATTAAGTCTTCCATTCCGTCCCTTGAAGTAGTAAAATCATTAAAGTAAAAAAAACATTCAAAAACCAAATGCTTAAAATAGGGTACCTTTACCTAAGTATCCAACCAGACACTTGACTGCTACAGCAATGTCCAATAGTTTCACTGAATGATGTGATCAATAAATCAATCACTTGAATTCTATCTTAAAATTATCTAATGAAATTATATTTATAAGTAGATGTAAGCACGAAAAGGCAAAGAGAGAATAGATTTCATTCATTCATTCATATGATCACGTCTGTATCCCTTGCGGGGAAGACAGAGTCAGCAGTCTTGAAAGACTGAAAGGCCAGTTCAGCTTAGGCTTAACGATAGAATAGATAATAATATAAAAATTATTTTTTATAATATTAAAATGGAGCTCGCTGAATTTTCACACAGATTCACTTAAAAAGGACTTATTTCTCAAACGCTTACAGAAACAAAGCGTCACGTTAAACGCATGCAAATTTAAAACTAAACCCTTTTTAGTGCATTCAAAATAAGAAACCCACTTCCCACCACGATAACAAATGAAGCGTCATCTTTAAGCCCGCTGATGTGCTTGCAAATGTGTACGATGCAATTACCTTAAGTGACCCGTTCACAGACTATGGTGATGAGGGCTTTTGAGGCTCGTGATGGCGGAGACAATGTATCTCAATTACGGCCAAACCCGTTTGATTTTATACTTTTTACTTACAATGTCTTACCGTGTGTTTAAATTTGTCATCTCATTTTTAACGCAGCAGGAGAAAGTTTACAGCTGGCCTGGAACTTATTTTCAATAATAAAATAAATATAACTACTAAAAAAAATGTACATACTGTACCTACCTACTACCTACCTATCCGTTTTAAAACTACATACATACATATGGTCACGTCTATATCCCTTGCGGGGTAGACAGAGCCAACAGTCTTGCAAAGACTGAATGTCCATGTTCAGCTATTTGGCTTAACGATAGAATATAGTGACAGGTTGCTAGCCCATCGCCTAAAAAAGAATCCCAAGTTTGTAAGCCTATCCCTCAGTCGCCTTTTACGACATCCATGGGAAAGAGATGGAGTGGTCCTATTCTTTTTTGTATTGGAGCTGGGAACCACACGGCAACTAAAAAAAACTAAAAACTATTCACTTGTATGGTTACTTGCATGTTAATAAGATTTTTAAATAGCTAAAGATTTTTTTTTTTAATTTTCGTTTTTTATTTCTTTGTAATAAAAATATACATTCTATATAACTGCATAAGCTCTACGAGTTCGCTATATGTTTTGCAGAGATTTACGAATGTTTTCGTCTGTACGATAAACAATTAGGTCGTAAGAGATTTGCACACGGCTTGTATGCAAATAGGTAAGTAAGTAAGTAGTTGTCAAGCTATCAAGTTTACTAATATAATATATTAATCAATCGCATCGCATCGTGTCGCAAGTGCGTTCAGACTAGGCAGACGGCGATCATGTCGTGCCTCGCGGCCGTAATATTTGCGAGCTTTATCTAAAGGTTGGATTGATACCAAGAAATCGTGGTAGTATTCTTGGAATTTGTCGTCTGTTACAAGAACTTGGGTATTGGGATTGTACAATGCTTCTCAAAGTGTTACCTTGGAGCCTTAAGTGAAGTACTATTCTCTTCTAAACTACACTTGTCACAGTTATTTGACTAATTTTCTTAATTCGATCTTTGATCTACAAACAGCAGGTAAGGAAAAGTGGAGGTACACCACTAGTGACAGCTCAGCATTTTTTGTTATAAGCGTGAATGCTTGACAAAACTAAACTGCTTTTTACTTAATGGACTCAATTTTGTGGCAATGAAAAATTTTAAGACGGAATTCCAGATGCCGCGTTGTGTGCTGATGCCCGTTTTCCCGTGAATGTCAGAAAAGGCACTTAAGAGAAAGACTTATAAAATTGGGATTCTTATTGTAGACAATTGTCAAGCAACCTGTCACTATTTGAATTCCAATTACATCATTAAACCATATAGCTGAACGTGGCCAGTTTTTGTTTACTACCCAAACCAAAAAACCAAAGTTCTATCACCGAGTACGAAAATAAATATATGTGCATTTGAGCTGGGTGTTTTGGTAAAGAAAGGTAAAATTCTTAAGAATCTAAAAATGTTTGGGAATCGCTGGGTGAGGATAGCATTTGCGTGCCATATATAGATTTACGAAAATTGGTGACTTCAATATTTGCAATGAAACGGCACTTGCTCGATCGTTTGAAATATTTTTGTACATACTTTCAACTTGAATTAACCCCTCACGCTACCGCTTAGTTTTACTCTTAGTATTGGAATTATTCGGATTGCTTATTTATCTATAAACAATTAGATGCGCTACGAATGAAATCTTTATTGGCGTTTGAAACATAAATTTTCAAATTATTCTGTATTAAAACAGAACTTATTTCTAATTTTTAAATGTATTGGACGCAAGTGTAGTACCGTTGTACTTAACCAAAACAGCCTCATGGAACATTTTCACAACAACTACATTTATTAAAGGCACTTAATCATTTACAAACAGGTGATGCGTTGTAAGCTCATGCTGTATACTCTAATTGATAATTTCCATGGCACATTGTAGCCTAAATAGTTGTAAATCGATTAAGGTTCGCATGCCAACAATTATCCATGAGAATCCGTTGGTTCACAGAAGATGGGGCGATAGTGCGACATCGCGTGTTCAGCCAGGGTATGAAGAGCTTTTACGATAAGTTCATATTTTTAATCTTTGATGAAATGTGAGGGGAGCTTCCCGCAGTGCTGTGTGGTTCTCGGCACTTCAAAATAGGACTACTGCATATATTTACCATGGATGTAGTAAAAAGCGACTTAGGGAAAGGCAAATAAACTTGGGATTCTTCCTGTAGGCGATCGGCTAGCAACCTGTCACTATTTGAATATCAATCCATCTTAACCCGAACTACGAACGAACATCTTAAGCTGAACGTGGCCTTTCAGGCTTTTCAAGACTGTTGGCTCTGTCTACTCCGCAAGGGATTAAATGTGATAATATGGAAGTATTATATGTAACTGCGGTTTCAATTGAAAATAACGGAGAAGGCTTTATGCAATTTTTTGACCAACAATCTGATAATTCAGTCAAATAAAAACATACGTACGGTCTGTATTTTTAATTATTTATTTTTATCAAAAAGGGTGAGCTTTTTACTTTTACAATGATACCTGACTGATAGATCTAATCGTGTCGTATTCTGACTAATAGTGAATTAAATTGCAACTCATTTCTTTTCTATCACTATCCTAAATTTTATGATAATTTCCAATTAATTATTGTTTCTCTCAGAAAAATGATTTTGCTCTGAGATCTTATTTAGTCATTTGACATTACAACTCAACCTTTACGATAGTTCATCAAACGTTGGTTTTACATCAAAAAAAGAGTTGTGAACACAACTGCTACCTTACGTAGGTACATGGCCGTCTAATTAGTACCTTCCTTTCTCAAAATTAATTCTGGTATACTGCCGAATAATTACGAACGCTTTGAGAAAGGATGTGGGCATGCAAGCTTGCATTTTCGATTTACTGTGTCCATAAAGATAAGACTGTATGTATTATGTAGATCCGTTGTATTTTGATTGAGATAAGGTCTTTATGGCATAATTTTTCGCAAGTTTGTTCAAATTTTATGTCAATTAGTAGAAAAAAAAGTCAATCATGTGTCTAATAAAATAGGAATTCTTCTTTTAGGCGATGGGCTGTATTTGGATCTAAATTCCTTTATTGTGAACAACTTCCCCCGTAGAAGGGCACGCGCGACACCGTTTTTATCGCGCGAAGAACTATCGCTGTCCAGAATAAAAAGCAAAACAGCGATAGTTTTTCGCGTGATAAAAATGGCGTCGCGCATGCTGTGTTATGGGAGCTGGACTTGCCTTTTAAGTCTTTTCTTGAGATTGAGAGAGACTATTGGCTCAGTCTTTTCCATAAGGCAAGGAAAAGCAGGTAATTTTGATATATTTTTGTCTCTTTTTGTCATAAAAAGCAAAAAAGACTTGTGCATATTTCAATACTGTTAACTACTTACCTTTTCTTTTATTAAATGTAAAAAAAATAATCTTGTCTCGTGTCTTTTTTTTTTTGTCTGGCAATATAAGGCATTCAAGTCTTGTGAGATTGGTATTGTTCACCCCGTAAGGGATAAAGACGTTATTCGAACGTGTGTTAATGGATTTAATGTACTTAAGTAAAAAAAAACTGATAAAAAATTTTTCCAATGATATATTTTAATGTCGGAAGTTCTCAAGTTATCTTCGTCTTGTTTACAATTTTTTTTACAACTTTCTTATCACTATATCTAATCTGGTTTCAGGTGCCATAAGTCACGTATATTATGTTATTTTGCGAGTAACATGTACCATCGTCTTATCTATGCGATGCAAAACAAATTGCTCTATATATAGGTATATAAATCTTTACACAACATTGCATACTATTACAAATATATATTAATTTTTTTGTAGAATCATTATTTCAAACCAACAAAGAATTAGGTCAAACCAACCATGCTGTATGACGAATGTTTCATATAGAATGGTTGGTTTGGTCTAATATTTATTCTGTCACATTAAGTTAGCCACAAATTAAGTTTGAGAATAGTTAATATTTTTAAAACTAGGCTGATAACATCTAATAAACAGGGGATTCTGTTTTGACGATGGGCTTGCTACCTTCCCCTATTTGAATCATAATCTATCATTAAGCTAAGCTGTTGGCTCTGTCTACCCCGTAAGGGATAAAGATATGCATATATTTATGAAACTAGTCATGAACTTCACACTAAGCTTCCATGCGGGATGATTTTGAGTTTTCAAGTTGGATAATAATTGATGAAATTGAGACTCAGATTTAAATAGCTTGCCTGTCGCTTTTTAGAAGAATCCCCTTTTGTAGGCCTTTCCCTTGATCAGCTTTTTACATTTGGGAGCAGCCATGTCTCTTTTATGCTAATAGGGCAGCATGGGCCAGACGTGGTCTGTCTGTCGTAGAATAAAAATACAATAATTATCTATATGTATAAACATATGTACATACATACAATCACGTATTATCCCTTACGGGGTAGACAGACCCAGCAGTTTTGAAATGATCGAAAGCTTCTTCGCTACCAGACCAGTACGGAAGCTTGTACTAATTAAATGTGCTCCTATTCCTTTAGTCGCATTTAACGAAATCCATAGGACAGAGATGAAGTGTTTCTATTCTAAAATGCGACGAGCTACACGGCAGTATCACAAAGACAACATGAAATTTAAGCCGAAATATTGCATGGCAAACATTACGAATATAAACTGAATGAAGTCAATGTTTGTTCGGCACACATTCGGCACACAGGCACACAAACTACACAACAAAACAGCTGAACAAACTGCCTGACATCTCAATATAGCTATTGTTACTGATGACAGGTTTACTTCTGATTGCGTGGAACGGAACGGCGAAAAATTAATCTAATCCCGTGGCTCTGAGCGCGTAGAATAAAAAATTTAGTTAAATTCCGTTCCAACGGGAATTTCCGACATGTGTCTAGACCATATAAAGAAACTAACACGCAAAATTTACTCTAGAACCAGTTTGCAGAATCAGGTTTGCGCTGCGCACTGTTTAATGAATGAATTTATTTATTTAAGTAAGTAACAAAAGGCTCATAATATGTTAATAGTGCTTATCACTATGTTAGTACAAAAAAATGATATTATTTACGGTATCTATTGCAAATTTACCGGTATCTGTACTGTACAAGACTAAGGTCTTCACTTTGTTCATGCCTGTCCATTATTAATGAATACCTTATTTTAGCAGCGAGATTTACAAATTTTGGGGAAGCTCAAAAATTAATGAAAACATTAATAGAGTAAAGAACATCAAACCAAATAACAGTCGATAAAAAAATATATAAGTTGTAAATTTATACTATTTATTTTTATTTATCTCAATTCTATCATTAAGTCAAATAGCTGAACGTGGCCATTCAGTCTTTTCAAGACTGTTGGCTCTGTCTACCCCGCACGGGACATAGACGTGACCATATACATGCATGCATTTAATTTTACTCCAGATATTAACGCGTACGTAATGTATCTTTATTTTATCTTGGATGTTTTTTCGAAAGAATTTATAGTTTGGGATTGAATTGACTATCGTTTTTTAACAAAAAAATAAATGAACATTCGCTGAGGACAGGATTCGAACCTGCGCGGGTAGAACCCATTGGATTTCAAGTCCAACTCCTTAACCACTCGGACACCTCAGCTACATGTATTGCAGTTGAAATAATTCATGCTATTCGTAATGTTAGCACAGATGTTTATAAGTAACCAGTTGTCTGATTGCTATAAGCATTTTAAACTATTATTATAAATATTCCATCATTAAGCCACACTGCTAAACGTGGAATTCGAGACTTGTGAACAACTACTTTGTGATGTTCCCGGCAGTGTCGTGTGGTTCTTGGGTGGTACGTTACCACAGGACCACTTTATTTGGGATTTTCCTTGCGAATAATCCGTCAGCATTGCCATATTGAATATCAATACTGATTTATTGAGTCTGATTATTTCTAGCTCTCAAGCAGATCGGCCACAATTACATCTGCTAAATAGTAGCTAAATATCCTCTGATACGTAGGCATTTATTATAGGACTCTGACTGACTGACTGACTTACTCATAAACGTACAACCCAAAGCAACCTGTATTGTCAGCCCCGCCCTCGAATAGGGGGTGAGTAACATAAAACTAAAACGCACTAATAAGATTTTGTAGGGAGTCAAGAAACGCGAGAGCAGCGCACTCCTCCCATCATTCGGCTCATATAACCAGAAGGTTGGTAGAGCCCTTAGTGGTGGTGGGATAGGCCAAATGCTGCTGGGTCTTCTAGAGATTTCGAATTAAGCATAAAGGTTCCACATGCACCAAGTCTAGGGATGCATAAAGAGAGGATTAACCGAAATACTAGAAATTAACGATTTTATTCTATTTATGCAGGCGGAGCCGTTCTCTAGTTTATAATAAAATTTGCATTTTATGTGTTAATCTATGTATCTGTGATTCGGTAGATGCAGCACTCATTTCTTGTTTGTTAACAGGTTGGCGTCATCCAAATCGCCTAACTAAATAAAGTCTTTATAAAACTTATCGCAACTTTATAAATTCCGCGTGCATTTTTAGTATAAACCAACATTTGATAAGAAGACGCCTGGACGTCGACATTTTGTTATTATTACAGGATTTATAGGAAGTGACGTCAATGGCGAATGAATAAATAAACTCTGAGAACCATACATAAAAATCACGCATCTTTCTCGGAGAGGCAGAGTCTATATTGTTCCACATGTCCAGAATGCCACAATCCCCGCATACTTCTTTCTCTTCATCCACATTCATAAGTTTCTTCAAACAAGCTAGTTGGTTTCGGGACAATTACCAAACCTGAAGAACTCCTTGTTACGCACGGGCGGTACATCGGAAAAAAACAATTAGTTTTATAAAACTATTCCGTTATGAAATGTTCAGGCATAGACTTATAGAAAACGTATAGTCAAAAGTAATGGGAAAAGAAATAATATCTGAACCTCAATTCCTAGGCTCTATCTACCCTGTTAGGAATAAAAATATACCATGTGTCTGTATATCTGTCTATGTGCATATTTTCACATAAAACTGATCTTTACAATTGTGCTTTGAGAGGTTCTCTGTCTGCCGTGACAGACGCAAGTTATTTGAATGCTATACTCTTACCAAATTCGTCAAGTTAAGCAAGAATCGTCATTTAGCGGAACACTATAATTGGGGCACTTTGCGCTCGCGCCGCGTAAAGCGCATTCATCATGTGCGCGAAGATGGTGAAGGGAGGCGACGCTATCGATATTTTGTTTGTCGATATATTTTTGTACGTTTGTACTGTTAATTTTTTATTGTGCAATAAAGCCGCTGAATTGGGGCTGCCACCGACCGAATTAAGGATTCTTACTAAGCATTCGTTTTCTGACGATTGAATTGGCAGTTTGTTATGTTTTTATAATATCATTGATGTTCTGTAAGGTAATTTAGAAAAATAGCTTAATTTTATAAGAAGGCATATCACAATCATGCATTTGTCCCGGCTGCACGGTACGTACTCAAAGAGGCCGCCCTGATATTAATTTGAATTAAAAACTCATTAATTAAAATTGCCTATTTGAAAAAATACAAAATAGTTGAATAATTTTTTAACTGTCTCAAGTCACTATACTGGTAATTTATAAACTGCTTCTTGAAATAATATGATAATTGCTCCATCTACATCCATCAATGTATTTATCTAACCTAATCAGTTAAGAGAACTTTTGATTTCTTTACAGAACCTGCTTTATTTATTCAAGGGAAAATCGTAATAATGAAGATATATTTTTGTCGATAAAATTATCGATTAACAGTGTGGTCACGCACTACTCCACATCTGTGTCAGATGTTCGCGTGCAGGTGCTGCGCGCGCAGGTGAGCGCCATACTAGGACCGGCCAGCCCGCCAAAATCTTACGAGAACATTCTTATTTTCTGTACATTTATGTTATTAAAATATTTATTAGTAGAATAATTACGTTAGTTTTATGGAGGCCAGGCCCATCTATAAACTTATATATCTTATGAACTACTGGCTAAAACGGCTGTGATTCTTCAGAATTAAATAATGTTGAAATAACAGAACTATTTTTGAAAGCCTTAAAACAAGTGCATCAGATTGATATAGGTATCTTAAATTAACGTGTATTCAATAGGTATAAGCCACACCTAGATTTTCGTCTTAAAGCATATTCCCAGGTCAAATTATCAGTCGGGTCTATGTATATTTTATAATATACATAGACCCGACTGATTTAAAAAAATTGTTATCTATAAGGTGCTTCTGTTTCATACTAAATAAATAGCGCTCATATATATTCGCCAGAACACAACTGCTACAAGTTTCTCATACACATTGTATGCAATATTTATTGTCGCTTTATGTTAATACGATTTTATCTGAGCTATTTATGAAATGTCGTCGATCTATTAATTCTTAATTGTGTGAATTCATTATTTGGGCGATTCGAAAGATAATGGATTTGGAGACTACAGGTGTACGCAGCCTTGTCCGCGCCGCATGCGCCGCAGTGATAATAGTGAAAAGAGAACATATAAATATTAAAAAAAAAATAATGCGGTGACTACATCATGTGCGACACGGCCAAGTCGGCGTTCAGTTCATCTCCGAAGATGTATGTCACCGGAAAAAAACAAAAACCGCAAGTTTACCACGAGAGGTTGCAAATTGATAAACTTAATACAATCCATCTCTCGTTTAGAATCCTATCCTAAGTTTCCTAGTAATTTATAAACTTGTGGTTCTTGTCATTTTTCAGTGACATATAGATTGATTTCAATGTAACCTTTTCAATGTAGATTTTCCTTTTCCCCTGAATTCGATGCGTGGTTCAGTTTTTAAATCATAAGTATCTTACAGGATTTGGCCAAATTTGTGCAAGTTTATGCTCATATTATGTTTCGACGTAATCATGAATCGGTGGTTTAGTAGTTAAGGTATCTCAAATACATGCCTATTCCAAATTCCACTTCAAATCCCATCACGACCATACACCGATGACTTGAGTTACGTTGTGACATTACTTTTTCTGATTCACTTACTCCAGGAAAGCGAATTGAGGACACAGCCTGATTTACACTAAGGCGATGATAATTTAAGTGGAGACTACGTACCGATAGCGTACGATGATCTGGTGAACTTCGCAGGGAAATGTTAGATACAAGTCGCTTCCAAGAAAATGAGGAAGTCATTGAGGGAGGCCTATTTTCAGCAGTGGACGTCCTACAGCTGAAATTACAACTTATTGCGACATTTGTCAAATAAAATTGATAGTATGAGTTATAGACAAACATTATTAAACATATACCGCAGTAACATAGCAAAATCCTTTCATTTCCCTTTCGCCTGTGCGTTTCGCAAACACGTGTGTACTTTATAAACAACTTATGGTCAATTAAGTGGACTAGGAATGTGGAACTTATATTATGCTAATGAGATAATAGGCAGGTTTTGTCATGTAGCCATTAGGAATTGTTAAGAAATAAACAACTCAAGTTTTACAGCGGAATAAGTATGTACCTACTTGGTGTTTATAAAAAACTTCTATATCGTTTAAAAGTATGTAACATCAAAATCCAATATTTTTTTATATGAACTAGGTACGTGCTAAAAACCCTATCATTTTAACAGATTAATTTATATTATAACTTTAAAATAGTTAAAAAAATGCATAATCTCTATTTGTTTTTAAATAATGTATAAAGCTATAGTCAGGCAGAGGAAAAAGTAAGGATTTTTATGATACATTGCGAAGTAATTTTATTGTATGTATTAGAGTATATAACTCTAATACATATTTCAATTAATTTAAATTACTAAAAAATCTAACTGTGATTTAAATATAGTCCGAGACTTAAGTTAAATCACACGCAGATTTTACAGTAATTCTATATTGACAACGTTATTGTTGTGTTTGTGTTCATATATATTCTTTATTGATAATTAAAAGAGGAATGTTTGGAATTTTAACTCAATTAAATGAGTTAAAATAATGAGTTACTGTAAAATTTATAAAATTATTTTGAATTATCCATAAAAAGTGTACCGTTTCGGACGAAGCGAGAGAGGCGTGCGTCTGCGCATCCTTGAGATATTAACGGGACATCTGGAATATTGCAAAGTAGAATTTACAATTAATTCAGTAATGTTATAAGTTTCGCAAAAAACGAGGAACTGGGTTTGGTTCTGGCAACTATAAGGACCTTCTTTGTTTAAACAGATTACAGACACCTTTTTGGAGATATAACCTTGTTCCTTTGTAACCATTCTGGTCCAGTAGCGAAGATACATAGTTTGTGCTGGCTGGGTAGGTTCTTATAATTCAATTTGAATCATTTCAATTTCAATTTCGTGGATGTTTAATTTAATCGAGGGAAAGCCCAAAAAACTTTTGACTCTTTTTGGCCCACAATACATTTCAAGCTTGCCCTTAGTCCACTCACATCATTCACGTTTTTCACTTTTCACACAAAAACACAACATTAAACATTCCATTACATAATATTTAAGTTATATTTGGGTAACATCAATAGTTAATTTAATATTACTAATGAGAGTAGAAAAAGAGAAAATAAAAAATCATATAATATGTATAACAAACAGGTGGACTTAATACTATTACTCAATATTATCATACATTGACTTATATATTATTATATATTTTTTATGGAATGCTCTTCACCGGACATTTGTGACGTACCTACGATTTTTTGGTTGCCACTTACATAATTCACGTTTTCATCCCCTTCTGTTAATTAAAGTACTTTTTATGGAATACCATACCATTGTGACGTGCGAAATGTCATCGGGTGAACCGGATTGATCCGGTTCATCAAAAGTGCGTGAAAGGCGGCGCGTGCGACCCTGGGCCGGTAACGGGAGCGGGCAGATGTGAACGCGAGCGCAAAACAATGACATTCGTATAAATATATCCTTATACATACATACATACATATGGTCACGTCTACATTGCGGGGTAGACAGAGCCAACAGTCTTGAAAAGACTGAATGGCCACGTTCAGCTATTTGGCTTAATGATAGAATTGAGATTTAAATAGTGACAGGTTGCTAGCCCATCGCCTAAAAAAGAATCCCTTAGTCGCCTTTTACGACATCCATGGGAAAGAAATGGAGTGGTCCTATTCTTTTTTGTATTGGTACCGGGAACCGGGTTAATTTCATCATTGATCATCCAGCTATACGTGGCCTTGGAGACTCTAAGTAGGTTTACTCTGTAAGGGACTAAAATAGGACTAATCCCAGCTGACAGTCGAAAAAGATGATATGCGAGGAAATGGAATGAAAATTGAGGATGCCGAAAATCAGACCATGTGGAGAGAGTAAAGACGGAAGGCGGACCCCGGACGTCGAAACCCTGCTATGGAGGGTGCAACTGGGAACACGCAAATATGAGAGAGTTAGTAAGAGAGAATAGTGTTTCGATTTCTATGGCTAGTACTGTGTCCGAAACTGAATTCCATCATTATGCACCTAGTTAAACGTTGTTTTCGAATCTTGTGAATTTTGACTCTAGCAACCTCGTAATGGACAAAGACGTGATATATATATGTCTGTGTGTCCACACAGTGTGTACGCACAGACATATTATACACAGTCAAATTAATATTTTCAACGTTTTTCATATATTTGCAATAACAGACAGAGACAGAGTCCTCTATCTGACGCCATATTGTAAATGTTTCGCTCATCAAAATAATGACATTTGTAGGTATACAGAAGCCGAAGCAGTCACCTAGTATAGTGCGTCGTCGACGTGCAAAACAATAATATAATTGAAATAAAATAGTGAGGACTCAGAAATATTGACTTGTGGCATGATATTTAATGGAAATGTCTTAGGATAATAAGCTGGTTTTTCTCTACATGTAGAATTTTATGATAAAATTTAAAAATCAATTATTTTTGTTCATTCTGAATGCATTAATTAGCCAGTAATCAGCTATACCCAAAAGTTAAGTTTAAGCTAAGGATATCTCAAAATCTATATTAAATCCATCCATATCCGATTTCTGTACTTGGATGATACTGCCAAGAAATCGATAGGGATCTATGTATATAAGAGCAACAGAAGTCAAAATATGATTTTCAGAATTTCTGTTGTCACAAGCGCAGTTTATCTACAAGGCATTAAATTGGTAGTGGTGGAGACGTTCGTTATAGTAGGTAGCAGAATAAATATTATTGAAATTTTAATATGATAAATAGCACTTTGAACAAAAATATTAGCGCTAACAAAAATATTAGGTTCAAAAATAATAGCATATTCAAATAACACGTTGGCAAAACATAGTCAGTCTTGCGAATAGGCCCTTAGGCAGTGGTGGGTAACTAACTGAGCAGTAACAGATGAAGAAGTTCGGTAATTACGGTCTTATACGGGAAACCAGTTTGATGCAGCATAACATACGGCTACAACTAGGATAAATGACCATTAAGCATAAATATTCACGTTAACTTCCTTTTCATTATTTTCCACTAAGATTTAGTGTATAAATTCTTTTATTATATTTATCAGATATCTTACATTAAATATATCATTTTGGAATTGCAAAATTAAAACTAAAACTACTTATAAAAAAGAAAAAAAACGAAAGATGATTACAAACTAAAATAAATTTATATTAAAACTATAAAAATAAAATGACTGGTCTCTTATTTCTGTCCTCTCTTATTTTGCGACAAAGACCACCTTGTGTGAAGTGATGCGCTTTTTACCCATCTCTCCAAATGTCAGGGTCCTGTGCATGTCGGTCATCCATCATGTCGCCTATTTACAATGTGGCCTAATTCTTCGGTCCCGTTATATTTAAGATGTAATTAAAATTTTGACGTAAAAGGTACGTTTAAAGAAAATTTTACTATGACTTCATTTTTCTGAATGGCACTGTTTAGACATACGTGGCTTTACAGTCTCTATGAGACGGTTGGCTCTGTCTAGTCCATAAGGGATACATGCGTATGTATGTATGTTTCTGAATGGCTTATTATTACACCAAAAATAGTCAGTAGTCACATATATACAAATACACACATTTGATTAGGTAAATAAAAATGGACGGGACGACTAGGGTAAGATGTCCCTTGTTGCAGATGTCGTGGAAGAAGGCTGAAGGGAAATGATACTAAAAACTAACACTAAGTTAATGTTTAAATTTTTATTGCACTCCATATCTTTCTAGCTTGCTATAAAGAGTTTACAAACAAAGTACTAACTGAAGAAAAAGTGTTTTGTAATATGTTTAACATAACAGACAATGAAGATTTGTCATTGATAACATCAAAAGCGTAGATAAAACAAAAGACTACCAGCACCGCTGAGCCGCAGGTCCATAACAGGATGAGTTAACGAACGAATTCGCACCGAGTCTCTAAGTAAATTACACAATCACAGAATAGTACAGAAGTCAAGCTTCCACTGTGGACAAAAAAAGCCTTAAGCGCGATGTCCTTCCATGCACTGCCAAAATAAGAACTAAATCTTCGTGATGAAATTTAATAACAGAGATTTATCAATTTTTTTAGGAACACTTTCAGGCTCTTACTTATTACAACCCTACACACTATGTTTGATTTTGGCACTATATTTTATCTTTAAATACCTGCACAGGTACCGTTATTTTTTAACTTGGGCGTTAATGGGTTAATCTTAATTAAAATAAGGGACTTTTGTCTTTAAGACATGTCAGTCCCATTGCAACAGATCTTAAATTTAACACAAGGTGCTAATAGAATCGTAAATTACATTACATACAGGTTTGATACTTGTGTGAAAGTATGATGTGGGGTGAAAACCATATTTTTTCGTCTTTAATTTTTAGTGTAAAATAGAATACTTATTAAGTACCACAGAATATTTAATAGTATTGTAAATGGTACTTAATAAGTACTGAAATACATAAAATAACATTGTATTGAAACTGACTTTATCTTTATACTGATGTTGTTTTGTGCTTAAGCACACATTGGAGTGACATTTTTATGCATCAATATTTGTGTAGCGGGAAAGTTTTATGTGACAATGTATTTAACCACAACTAACGGACTCCAACTTTGTTCAGACGATGGCAATCGTAAAGTTGATTATAAATAAACAAATGCGGTGTAACCGGATCCATATTTAGTGTTTAAAGAATTAACAAGTCTATTTTTAATTTAATAAAACGCTTCGGTTTACCTCCATGTTAGTAGTATTTGTTTCTGGTACTTACTTTAGACACACTTATATACAAATAAATGGTGTTCTTAATTTTTCGATAGCCAATAGTCGCGTTATTAAACAAGGATATCGCATAAAAATCTAGTAAAATTCATATTAACAAATCATTATTATTATGTTATATATTGTGTGTGTAACAGTAGTGCCCTGAATTATCTGTTAAGTAAACCTGAGTGAGTACACAGGTTAAAACAAATCATTGCTTCAGCGAGTTCATTAATTATTCTTTAAAATAAATACAACAGGTGAAGAGAGGGGTACATTTGAATATCGTTCGAAACTCAAAATGATCATCGACAGGGGGCGTGGGAAAAAGGCCTTCTGTTCCAACCTCTTTTTTCAAATCCTCATTGAAGATTACACCTGCTGGCCGTTCGCAGCTTTCGATAAAAAATCAGTGCGTTCTTTTTTCGAACGGACCTATCGTTTGGGTCGATATTCTTATGGGTATTTTATTTTTAAAGTAGTCGTGAGATACCCGTATACTACGATTATTAAGTGGTAGAATCACGACGCGGTAATTTAGTTTTTTCCGATGAAGGGTTATTGTTATTGATCATTATGAAGTAGATAGACATCATAAAGATGAACTGGTTTTTGAGTGAACGATGACCCGATCTCATTATAGTTATTTCTCAAATTAAATTGGAAGTAACTAAGTTAAAAAGACGAAATAAATCAACCTACCGCATGCATAAATAATCGTGTAACGTAAATAAAAAGCGTAGAGGTCTGAATCGAGTCATCGCATAAAAAATCACAAAGTAATTCTGTTAAATTAAGCGTTATACTGTCACGTACGAGAGTAATAGAGCTTTGGACAAAAACTACACTACTGGCAATTTAGTTGTTAAGTCAGGACAGTGATTTGTGTTTTTGTCACTTTTTTCAATTTCTGTTTCAAGTATTGCTTGATTTTCACCTGTTCAGAGTTTACTTTTCAAATAAGTTTTTATTTAGCTTATATTTTTATTTTATCACCTCATGACCACGATCTAAGAGTGTATAAGTCAGCTAAATATTAACATTCTACTCCTGCCTCATTTTCGAGAAATTTTATCTAAGCCAGTTAAGATCATAATTTTCGCATGAGGTGAATGCTTCTTACGACAAAAGGAGGAGGGTTCCCTAATAAGGTGCCAAAACTACACGGTAACCTGTAAATTTAATATTATATATATCACCGAAGTCAACAAAAAATAAACCATTTGTTAATTCAATAATATTGTCATAAATAGATCAATCTTTTTCACATTACCGTACCTGAAAGTTTTTGCATAACTGCAATAGATGGCGTGATTAACGTTTTAATATTTCTACTATGATCATAGACTACTTATAAGAATGAATTTCTTATTGGAAAGCTTACAAATATTTTGTGCTCATATATATAATTATGGTTCCAGTCACTTATTTCTTCGTGTATAATGAATATATGCACAGGATTATACTTATCAAGGATTATTAAAATGTTATTTTTGATACGAAAATGTACTCCTAAAAGTAACCTAAAAGTGACCAATTATCAATTTTAATCCGATTGATAAAAAAAAACTTTGACTCTCTTTTGTATTCTGCATGTTTGACTCTTCTAAGCTTTTGGACCATTTAGTTTAATTATCATTAAATTATTTGTTTTTCAATTATATATGTAGATACATATAAATTCATATGTCGCACGTCTGCCAACTAGCCATATTTGGAAAGACGCGTGCGCACCCGTCGATTACAAGCTATCACATTCCATTTTAAAATTGGAATTCAATGTTAATACAGCC
The DNA here is from genome assembly GCF_032362555.1 of Amyelois transitella. Taxonomy (NCBI): domain Eukaryota; kingdom Metazoa; phylum Arthropoda; class Insecta; order Lepidoptera; family Pyralidae; genus Amyelois; species Amyelois transitella. The sequence goes on from NC_083523.1 coordinate 5,924,482, forward strand.
AGTTTTGTTATTACTTTTTGGATCTGTCAATTTGTTATTTTTAGACTGTGTAATAAATAAAATAATACCGTAAAAGTTATGCACAGATTAGTGAAACCAATTAGTATTGAATACTACATACATTAAGTCTTGCGGGGTCTTTTTCCCTTCCGGGGTAGACACAGCCAACAGTCTTGATAAGACTGATAGGCCACGTTCAGCTTGATTACTACTTGCATTATTTTTACTTTATCGCTTACATATCACCTTTTTAATTCAATTTTTAGGTAAAGGTTACGAATAATACTTAATACAAAGTTAAAAGCCCATGCAAAAGTAATAACTTTCAAAAGAGTAAGTATTAATTTTTTTGAAGTACTTTCGTCAGAAATGAATAAAAAAACATATTTACCTACAGGTGTGAAATCTTATCTAAATACAGTTATATTATTTCTTGGTACAGTAATAATAAAACTAAGGTATATAAAAATCAACTTAAATATCTACTGTAATAATTATATTACTACTTATATAATATTATTTATTATATTACATAAAATTTTAATTACAAAATAAAACCTCTAATTGCATTTCCTCTCTAAACAACTTGATCTTGCAACCTGCAAGTTTGAGAGAATGCAAGCTCTTCCGCCGGGAAGCAGGCTGTTCCGTTTCCGCCGGAAATGGCGGGATTCGGCCATCTTTTTTTTTTAATTTTGCGCACAGTTCTGCACCCTCTTTGTCCCATTTCCTCTCGTCTGATTGAAGGTGCAATATGACCTTGGGATCGTATTTCTTGGAGATCAAGTTATGATGTTAGGAAAAAAAATGTGTCCTTTGATTTGTTTTAAATTTCATTGATTTTTAAAGTATTTGAGGGAATACAAATATGTGTGAATAACCGTATGTTACAGATTTTACTCAAAAAATGATTGAAAATGTTTCCACAAAACTCTCTTTTGGCAACCTTTATTGTAGCAACTATATACATGCATCCAATTTTCACGTCTATATCCTTTATGGGGTAGACAGAACCAACAGACTTGTATAGACAGAAAGGCAACGTGAAGGATTTGAGACTCAAATAATGACATCGACCTAAAAGTTTATATGTTTCAATATTTTTTTAATAACTTCACAGTAATAACATTAGCAATTAAATATTTACAGTTGCAAATTAAATGGCATTTAAAACTTCACAGCAACTTTTATGCACTTGTTAAGTTTCGGTACTAACATCACTACTCGTAAAGTTAACAGCTTCGCAAAAGCACGCTAAATGTTAATAGTAATTCAGAGTTAATGTGTTAAGTGCAGAACTTCGCGCCAATTTCATTTAAAACACGGACTAGTGGATAGATACCTGTGATAATCAGTCAGATGGTAAAGCACCATACGATCACACCAATTAAACATTTGTAAGGAATCACTACAATAACAATAAGGTGGTGGCAGATGGCAAATACTCCGACAAAGCACTTGTGCCAGACGATGATTTTTTCAAACACCATATGCACTGCGATCTAGAAATTAAACGCACCTTTTTCATATTTGCATCTTAGTGACACATGTCGTTGTGGCAAAAAAAATCCGAGATTTTGGAAAAAAATTCGGTGAAAAAAATCAAGAAGGAGCGACAGATGTATTACGAAAAGAAACATCGGAGCACGTGCCATCTGCCAAATCTCTTAAGAAACGCGCACACAAATGTTAGAATAGTACAAAAAATATAAGGAAACGCACACATGGACAAGTGCGTCATCGATCAGAGATGCGCACGCGCTGCCGCGGCAGATGGTCCGCTATGATTGGTCGAGGCTGTTTGAATTCTTACTTCCGCACAATACCATGATAAGGAATATGACTTACAGCTTACAACGAAGGTTACTCAAGGCGGCCAACATGATATATTGTAGCAATTGTTTAGGCAGTTAACTATAAGTACAGAAATTATATAATCAATTGAATTTCTCCTATATTAATCACTCATTTTTGCCATTGTCATCCTGTTAACCATTAAATCTGTTCATACTTTCATTCTGTTAATTAAATGATCTTAATTAATGACTGAATCATTGTCCTCCTCGTTTTCTAAACGATCTAACACTATTACCTAATTGCCATTCTTAATAATGACCTTTGTCCTGTTATTCAACGTTTTTATTCCCATTAGTTTTCTTAACCATACCTATTACCTTTCACATCTTTTATTATTGATGATGGTCAAATCAATGGGGTATTTTCTAAACATTCATTAAATAAATTTCTTAGTTAAGTCACAACAAACTATGAGATGTTTTGTTTCTAATGTCAACTAACCAAAATTGAAATAATTGTAATTTTATACTACAATAATGACCAATTATCAATAATTCGGGTATTTTTTCCCTACTTGTAAGTATACAGTATTCAACAGTCACGGATAAGTGCTAATTAAGAAGTTATTTTTTGTAGTTATAATCTTGCGATTAGAGTCTAGACTTGAGCAGATGTGGTGTGCGCTGATTTGACGGTTGCTAAATTAAGAAGTCCTTTTTTTAAAGTAAGCAAAAAAGTACTGAAGTTCATCAAAACTTACCATTAATATACCGTAAAAGTTACTCTATAAATTGAACTACAATTTGCTGCATATAATAGGTCGTTAGGAGTCAAAACTTGTTCATTATTAAATAGCACCACTCTTATTTATGTTCATTTCAAATCTTATGATAAATGGTATTAGTGAATCATAAACTTTGAAGTGTTAAAGAGCTGTGGTTTGCATAAAATACAGATAAACTATTCAAATAGATAACTTATCGCACGATCAATACTACCTAGGCTTAGGGCTTGCTATATAGTAGGTAAATTTAATTTAAGATAAGTTGATTTAAAGTCCTTAAAAGTATTATCTTAGCAAAATTCCTTAATTTGCCGTGTGGTTTCAGGTACTTCAGAATAGAACCACTTCATTGCTTTCTCAAGGATGTCGCAAAAAGCGACAAAGGTATTCCTTATAAACATGGGATTTCTGTAGGCGATAAGCTATATACCTGTCACTATTTGAATCTCAGATCTATCGTAAAGCCATACAGCTGACCGTGGCCTTTCAGTCTTTTTGAAGACTGTTCGCTCTGTCCTCGCAAAAGGTATAATAACATGTTTGTATTCCTTAACTTATATAAGCAGTTATAATTCTTTTTATACCTCTTCGATTTGTGCCAAGTATGTGATGTTTTATTTATTTCTAAAAGCATCTAAACTAGTCATGTTGAACCGCTGATTTTCAAAACCGGCTTGTTGTAATATAAATTCAACACTTCGCTTTAGCGTAACCCATGTGCTAAATCAATGGATTGTTATATCAAATAAATTTAATCTGTACATTTGACAAATCAGAACTCTGTATAATAGAATACAATAATTACAAAACCACCATGAATTAAACCAGGTGAAGTCCTTACTAAATTTCCTCTTAAAACTATAGACATCTAAATATATAAAAGTAAACAAATTATTGACAGCTGTATAAAAGTCAGCCCAAACCACATACACACAACACAACCATACAGATTTGAAATTTCTGATTAAATTTAAAAGAATTTCCGGAAATTCTTCCAAATATTTTGTTTTACGCAAGAGATATCGATAGCATAATCTTAAGAAAAAAAAATCATCTAATAAAAATACGTCCGAGTCTATTTCCATGTTTGTCTATGTAATAAAATGATGTTTGATTAATTTATCACTTGGTCAATCAAACAATTTATCAACTTCAAAACTTTGACCAGGAATTCAAATGGAAAATAATCATTTTCGATTTCTACTTAATTCGAATCTGGAATGTTATTTACACACATACACATAGATATCAAGTTATTTTAAATTTTAATTTTGGAACTAATATTTAAAGAAGTAACTTTTGCGCGTGTCTTCGCTCTCGTGAGGATTCCTAGAAAAAATATTAGCCTAGCTTGCGTTACTCCCAAAGGTTTTGTCTGTGTCTCTAACAAATATCATCAAAATAGGTCCAGTAGTTTTTAAGTTTATGTATTTATTTCTAAAATAGAATAAATAAAAATATCTTCTTTTTTCAATTTATGTAAGTATGTTTCAGTTCACGCGAACGGGGCTGCAGGCGCACTGTAGTGTGGTATAAACAGTTATTTATTGAATAATCAGACTTGCAGATGTTCTAAATGATCATTAATAAAAATAGTCTCATCGATCGGAGGTTTCCCATGTCCTCTAAATTTTAATGATAAAAGTTTCTGACTTTAAAAAAATCTTATAAAAAATCAATAGGCTTAGATTTTGATCGAAGAAAGCCTGCTACCTGGCGTTTTTGGATTCGGCAGCTGTTTCACTTAAATCGATCTCTCTGCACGTCTTTTTCTAGCATTATAACAAAAATATATTCGTCCTTTTCTATAAGATGTGTATGATCTATGACATTTCTTAAGGAAGGCATACCGGCTGCTTCTTATATTTTTTTCATATTTGTAGGATATTGTGTGAATATTCAGGTATTGTTGTGATGTGGATATTTAAAGCCCGCGTCAAGAGTATTTTTTTATTGTTTTAATAACATTGCTTTAATTGCATATATCTACATCTTCATCTACAAAAATCAAAGAAATTGATTAAAAACCAGCTAAGCGGGAGTTGGACCCGCGCATGACGCCTTCCATACTATTAAATTATCATCAAGCCAATTACCGTTTGGAGTTCTATTGAATTTTTAAGAATTATATATTTTTAATCTCTTACTCTATACCAAATCAAAATATAAAATCAAAGTCCCTATTATCATTACTCATAGTATAAATCAAAGTCGCTTCCCGCGTCTGTCCGTATGCCTGTGTGTACGTATTCGTAGATCTTAAAAAATACACAAATTATTTTATTGCTGTTTTCTTAATAGATAGAGTAATTCAAGAGGAAGATTAATACGCATACCGGGGCGGGTCGCTAGATACCTATAGGGGAGAAGGGCCCAAAGCAGGTCACTTAAAGTAAACTATATAATAAAAATGCAATTTTAACTATTAGGTTCCTTTTAATTAAACATTTACGAAAAGTATTTATTAAACTTAATTTATAAAAACAAAAAGTATGCATCTTATAAGTATTTTTCAAGTTATATCAAAATCAAGTGAATGTATAGTTTTACCCGCTTTGCCCGTAGGCAGTGCCCAAAGCAGGTATGCTGTCTGGGCAAAGCGAGTATGCGAAAATAATATCTTATTCTAGGAAACTTTGGCAGCAAATCAAAAAGGTAACTCATATCGTGCGCATACCTGACAATTTTACAATCAAACCTGACAACTTAACTTTGGTTCTCTTTTGTCTAATGCAAATCTTTGACATATTTAACGTTAGCAGTAAACTATCACGTGGTTTTTTGAAGCATAATCCAGAGCTGGCAAATATTTGTGTGAGGAATGATTGTCCAATATAAGAATAACTTTCTTTTCTTGAGTTGGTCTTGTCATTGCCACGAAATGTCGCAGCCAATCCAAGAAAGTTGGACCAGAAATCCATCCATTATCAGTACAAACGGCCTCAGTATCTGGTGGTGATCCATCCAACAGTCGTTCCTGCATGCGTTTTCGTCCAAATATCATAAACGGTGGTATAAAACCGCCAGCTGCATTGCAACAGCATACGATTGTTGTCAATTTTCCTCTTTCGACACTAGATATGACTCCTACTTGCTTTTTGCCTGTTTTTGAGAGAACTTTTGGAGGCTTGTTGCTGGTTGTTTGGATGCCCGTTTCGTCAACATTATAAATTCTCGTAGCATCTACTTTGTGTTTGTCAATCTGCTCTTCTAGGAGATTGAAGAATCTTTCCACCTGTGGCCTAATAAATCCTCGGGCACGAGCTACTGAGGTCGGTTCGGGTTGTCTCAATGTAACTTCAGGATGTCTGATTCTAAAACTTTTGTACCAATCATCTCCTGCAGTATTTTGTTTGAATGGATGAGGTATATTATTGGTTGTTGCATACTCGAAAGCCAGACGGCAAAATTCTTGTTTGTTCAGGCCATAAAACAAGTTGTCCATGTGAAATAAATATTCAATTAATTCTATTTCTTGTTCTTCTGTAAAAACGCAACGAAATCGGCCAAGACTTTTTTCAGCAGAACCTTTTTTAATATGTCTTTGTAGAGTTGACAAATTAATACCATATCTTTTAGCAGCATTCCTGACTGATGTTTTTCCTGCCTCTTCCATTGCTAGCTTCATGGTTGTAACATCCCACGATGCCTGTTGAGTTTTTCTTTTGTATTTCTGAACCATCTGGAAAGGAAATAAAAGTAATAATTTATATTATTAAATATAGGGCAAAACGGGTAGGGGCAAATCAGGTACCCGTTTTACCCCTACCCTCTTTGCCTAAAAACACGTTTTAAATGTTCGACAACATAACCTGAAAGCCTTAATCGATAATGAAACAGTTTATTAGGAATTCAAAGCTAAATTCATGAACAAAAACATATGCAAACTTACAAAAAGACTATTCAAGCCACAATAGAATAATTCGAGTTCACATACCTTGATATTTTTTAACAAAATCTCCGAAAAACAACTTTTGTCACTCCCACAAAAACTACGCGACTCCGGCGCCTCGGCCAAACTGACGCTTGTTGGGATTTGTTCGGGTGTTCCCGCACACTTTTGCTTTTGCTATAATTCATTGAACATATTGACAATCGCGCTGACCTGCTTTGGACCATGTACCCGCTTTGGGCCCCCTTCCCCTACAACCGATATTCCATACATTCTTCCTTCGCCTTTTTCAAATGTTAACTTATCCGTTCTGTGATTTCAACTGTATCTACCTTGTAAGCTAGCTTCGGATTTTCCAAACTAATCCAGATGTAACTAAATCATCATTTAAATCGATACGGCAGTGATTTTCAACAGTCTTTACTACTGATGCTGATAATAAAATGTCCCTAATTTGGCACACATTCATATTACGAGTAAGATTAAAACACTCGTATATCACACTGTTCTAGTTCATTAGACAAGCGAAGAAGCGAGCAGATATGATTTGATTAGAACCTCATTAAATTGAGTCTCCTCTTTTAGTCAGTTAATGACATTGACAATGTTTATCTCTCTCATGTAATGCAAAGAGCATTGCAATGCAAAAATCACCGACGAGCTTATGAGAGAGTTATGAATGTGGATGAAGCGAAAAAAGTATGCATGTGTCGTAGCAAGTAGAAAGATGTAGGTAGTCTCTGCCTACTCTCTCGGGAAAATGTTTTTTCTTTTTTATTTATTTCTTATATTGCCTCCTCCTTCTCGTGACAAATATCTTTATATTATTTTAATTATTTTATTTAAAAGTAAAAACTAATTTAAAAACCTAGTTATCTCGCCCAATTTAGACATTGTATAAGGATTAACTTAAGCTCATAATAGTATTTTAGGACCTTGACTTTTTTGTTCCTCAAAATGTCAGTATGCTTATTTAATTTTGTATATAGTCCAAATATATGAGACAAGATCTAATAAGACTAGACTGTAGGCATATGTGTGTTAGGTATTTCTTTCTACATTGAGGACATGATTTTATACGAAGCTTCACTCATGTGGGAATTTACAGATATCGAAAATAGCCTTATCTATATATTGATTTATATTCAATCTTAAGGAAGGCATACCGGCTGCTTCTTGCGAGTATATTTTTTCATATTTGTAGGATATTGTGTGAATATTCAGGTATTGTTGGGATGTGGATATTTAAAGCCCGCGTCAAGAGTATTTTTTTGATTGTTTTAATAACATTGCTTTAATTGCATACATCTACATCTTCATCTACAAAAATCAAAGAAATTGATTAAAAACCGGCTAAGTGGGAGTTGGACCCGCGCATGACGCTTTCTCAATCTCAACTTTATTTAAATTGGTTAAGTAAAAAATTTTGAATTTAGGTACTCGTTACGAACAAAAATATCAAATTACAAATCTTTCATCTTTTTATATAGATTTAAAGATAAACTAAGCACAATGTATTTAATATAACAATCTTCGAGGATAGAAAATCGCTCATTATGTTTTTCGCTACCACTCCAGCATAGAAGTTATACTGAAAGAGATTTTGTTATTTGCGTACACATTTTTCGCACATGCATTTGCATTCGCTATATTTACATTTTATACAAATAATTACTTAAACCTCAAAAATTTTTAAATAAATTTCAACACATTTTACAATATAAGTTTAATTCCCATAACAATATAACTCAATTTACAATATCATGGTCAGGTAAAGCAATCAGCTGATTCCCATACATTGTACCCACACGTGTGCCTATATTTGCGATTTTTTCCTTCAAGATTATCCTAAAAAAAGTCTATTTCTTTGTGCAAGGGACGTGGGAACGAAAGACACGTGCTAAGAATGGCATTTCTTTTCTTAAATAAAAAAAATCAAAGCCGTCCGCCTTACTTTTAGAGATTATTGTACATTTTTGAAGGATCAGACTATTGACATGTAGAGACAGATTTGATTGGAACCCAAGGGAGAGGTTTCAAAATACAACATTAATTTTGTATGACCTTATTCAGTCCAGTAATTTTTGAAGGGACTAGATGCGAACAATTATGTCGCTTTTGTATGTAACAAAAAGTAATTCAATAGCGAATGATGAGCAAAGTATGATTGAAAAGTATTCGTGTATAGTTTATAGGTTACATCTTGATGTCCAATGGGACGGACAGAGCCGTTAACACAGAGGTCTCTCTCATCTTGGCGTGATCCCAGTAGCACCCTCCGTCAATATGTTTCGGGGCTTCAGGTCCGCTTTCTTATTGAACAGAGAAGTTAATAATAAAATTAGCGTATCTGGTATTGAGCGTCGGTGGTCGAATCGGCAATGTGCCTGGTTTAAATGCGTGATGCGCAAAAAAGGCACAGGTTCAAATCCCGCCTCGGCGAGGTACCAATGACTTTTTTCAAAGTTTTGTATATTAGTTAGAATACTTACCGATGCTCTTACGGTGAGGGAATAACATCGTCAGGAAACGGTTGCAACTGGAACTAAAGACAGGAGGAAGAAGAAGAACGTTCTTATCTAAGTATTATCGGTAACTGATTTTGGTTGATAAATCATAGTTTAGATAGTTGGATGACGTGATGTAGGTATATGTAATACCGAAATGTAATACTGAAAGATGGATATGTGAAAATTTTATTTAATTCTTAACATCTCTACGGCACTAGACAACCTAATTGTTACGAGAGTAACGTTATTTATGACAGTTAAATTAATAAAATTTAGTAATGGCGTCTCGTCGTGTGCTCCAAATTAATAACACGAATTCAAATTTGTTATATCGTTATAGAAATAATTCGGTTATACGCCTTTTTGGGATAAAGTGTAAAGAAGTATCGAATAGCACGCGATGTTCCACATTCCGATCATCGATTCTATAATTTTTTAAATCGTTTATAAAGTTGGTCACGTCAAAACTCTTGTGTTACCAAGTGATTGACTTGGTGGTGAGGCGACTTACGTAGTTCTTTTATACTAAAGGTCTAAGGGAGGATTTCCCGAAATTCCCATGAACAAATTTTTAACATATTCATCGTGGTGACATATTTTCTTTTTCTACTAAACACAACCCAAATACTATTTTCAAACCTTATTACAAGACCGACACGACTGAAAATACAATACAACGGTTCAATTCAACCAGGTGCCATTTCTATACGGATTCGCTTGAATTCCTTAAGAAGAAACCGAACAAATCTAAGAGAATGGACAAAATGCAATCTCTTTGTGAAACGATCTCGCATACAATAGCACAATACAAGGACGATTTTCGTAGTCTATTAAAACGCTATTACAATCCTCACGATGATTTACTGCCTCGACGTTATGCAACTCTATAGCTTCAGAAATAAAGTTCAATGTGCATTATTACATGTTTATGAAAGTGTATCTTTAATTTGGTCGTTATATATACGACGACGTATTGTGAGAATACGGTTCGGTTTGGCATAATAAGCCTGATTTACGTGCAACGGATGGTACATTTATATAATTATTGTGATTTAGTTTATGTTTGTCTAAAGCTGCGTACACACTGGGTCAACGAAGACCAACAAATGGGGTTGGGCTGCCTTATTTTGATCCTGTTCGGAAGGTTAATTGATCACAAACGCTTAAATTCTAGAACCAACGATCGTGCGTGCCAATGTTTGTTGGGCTGATATGTAAGCAGCTTAAGTTATATAACATAATAAATTAATTTACCTACACAATAGTCACAAAATTACAAAACAGGTGAATGACGGTGGATCGTCTTAGAATACAAGACCCGTGAGGTTATGCGCGAAATTTAATAAGGCCTCAACTCCATTACAATCGAAGATCCAAAGAATTACCTAAAACGCATGACAAGTGACTCCTTCCTACTTCTCATATTTGGCCCCGGGTTCCATCAGGAAGCAGCCAGGTTTGGACGATGGTGATAGAACGCTAGAACGTAAATATTTTTCTTAAGCCGACAAAAGAATAATATTTTTTTGATATCAGACAAGAGTCGCTTCGTGTTGAAACCTGACATTCCAAATTTAGGTGCGTGGTCACAGGCTTGTCCCATGCTACAGAAAGGACTCAACTGGGACTCACACCAGGGGAATGGTGATTTAAAATAGATATTAAACTACATTTAAGTCATTGAAATGGCACAATGCGATGTTCCATAGAGTAAATCAATTTTTTTCTCTCGATTCAACATCGATCAAATCTTGAATTCTCGACCACAATGCAAGTACCATAGACCACAACAAACGATTGTTGACCCAAGATCGTATCGTTTTCATGATCTTTATGAAGCATTGTCGGTGGCAGGATGCGGTAAAAAAAATATATGGGCAAGTGAGATTTGGTCTCTTAAATCGAGGGGTCCGCAGAGGACTTTGTAGAAAAAATATTTATGCTCAATTAAACATTAGCGGGATAACTTTTGTCTACATGGCATTTATAATTTTTTATCTTTGGTTCTAAGCAGCAATTAAAAATAACCTCCATCAATTCCTATTGATGGAGTAATTCTATTCTATAGGATTTCTATTCTTTTTTTTTAAATTTATTAATATTTATAAAAATTATAGCCAATCACTTAAACGTGTGACTTTTCAACGCTATAGGCATATATAAACGTGATTATGAATGTACTTGACACTATATATCAGTACAGAACCCTAAATGAAATTGTTCTATAGAGAGCTGACGTAACGGGATTGCGATGAACGTTGTCAATCATGTTTTGTTAGGAATATTCTTTCTGGGTACCGGTTCAGGGGATTCTTCAAGTTTTTAATTTAAAATCATTTGCATCAAGTTACCTATGCATGAATTATTTTGAAATTAAAAAGAAAACTAGTTAACAGCAGTTGTAGTCCAGACATCTTTGTAGGTGCAATATATTAAGTAGAGTCATAAACTAAGTGAGTACAAATGTGGTAGAAACGCATAATTTTCCATACCATGAATACAATAAAGAATTTATTTTTATAGAGTTGATAGTTTATAATTAGAACACTTTTTTATAAATAGAAGTAGGTACAGAATTTCACGGGCGGCTGCAAAATTCCTGGCTACATGATCCCGTTCCATATTTAAAAACATTCGAGATGCAAAGAAAGTCGAAAGCACCAGATGCGTGCAGGTACCAAACAGCATCTTGCAAATTACGCACTCCGGCTAAATTGAAAAGGATACAACCATTACATGTTTGCAACAGGATAGGAGGACCTTTTAAAATTGTGTGAGTTATCCCGAAAACCACAGCTTGCCGTGACAGATGTAACTTAAGGAAGCCTAAAAAAGGTAGCACGTGGATAGAAAAAAAATCGCATGCGGGCACAAGTTGTTCGTCATATTGGGCCTTTAGAAATATGTGTTTCTAGGAAACCGCCGTGATGCTGGCTTATTTTGGGATATTAGCACGTTCCTTTGAACATCTGTCCCGTAAATTGGAATTTCGACGCTGACGCATCGCGGTTTTGCTTCAGTACTTAGAAATCTTAAGAATTGTTAGTACTTAGTAGTAATACTTGTATAATAAAAGACCAAAATTGAAAAAAAAAGTCTTACCTTTTAAATAATTATTCCTGATTGCATCTTTGGCCACGGTTTTGGCTGGTAAACTTACAAATTAGCTTATAAATTTCTATTTCAGTAATAAGACCTTTTACCAATTCTGATGGTATTTTTTTAAATATGTTGTTGTTATTGTTATTACTTTCCTGGCTTTTTGAACATTTAAGAAATACCTTAAAATATTAATAAAAGATTTATCATGCTTATTCGCTTTAAGAACTTTGAGAGCTTTTACTTTCTGCCTTTTGAATAACTAATCAGACGACTTCAAATTTCCAAATCCACCTACTGAAGGCCAACTAGCTTAACAAAGTTTTGATATACTCGTACTAGTTTGTTATAGTGTGTTTGTCTTTTACTCGCCTTCTACGACATCCACATAGAGAGAGAAGATGGCAGTCCCATTCTATTTTGGTCGACATTTAACGATGTAAGAGGTCATTGAAAAAAACCTTATTAATAAAATAAAATTAAGGATAATGAGATAAGTAATCTTTTTGATGAAGATGAATATAACTGCCTCAATGTTTTACATCATCGTCCTAATATTATTCCGGAAGTTACAGAGCCTGATAGGCACGTGTCTCCGTGTGTGGGGACCACCCACCCTGAGACACTTACCCCAGCCCCACGTGAGGGCAAACAACGTGTGATAGGGGCCCAATCAATTTGATCTTGAGAGGTTATTTGTATATAAGTAAAAGGGATATATCGAGGTCAGGTCAAGAGTACCATAAACCGAAGCATGCATGAAGAGAGTAATAAATGTGGAAGTATGCAGGTATCGTAGCAAGTGGAAAGATAATAGGAGGAGAAAGAAGTAACCAGTGAGATGGCAATTGACAGAAGTAATTGGAAAAAACTAACATACTGTGCCGACCCCACGTACAAAGTGGGAATTGGTAATGACAAAGAAGAAGTAGATAGTGGAAAGATATAGTCTCTGCCTTCCCCTCCGGGAGAGTAATGAGATTTTGTGCATGTACTTTTGTATATAGCGACAAACCCGTCCCCTGAAGGTAAACATACATTCATATAATCACGTCTTTATCATCTACGGCAGAACCAACAGTCCTAAAAAACTGTAAGGCCACGTTCAGTTGTATGCCTTAATGATGAGTAGAAATTCAAATAGTAAAAGGTTGCCCGCCAATCGCCTTCAAGAAACATCCCAAGTTTAGCTTATAAAACAAAATAGAGCATACCCAACCCGAACAAACCTTTTGTCAAAAAGGTCTCAGGCTGTTACACCTAAAGGTCACTTTAATTGGCCCAAGGCTATGTCTTTGTCGTAAAGAATAGATATTTATGACTTAGTATGCATGTTACTAATAAATTGAAATGATGAAAATGTCCTTCTTATTTTCATAGACAACCGAGTAATGCTTTCATAATTGGATTATTGTTAACCGATGTATTATTATTATAAAGACATGCAAATTAGTGCTTCTTTAGTATTTTTGTCTATAGTACCTAGGTGACCGAGCGGTGCTCGGTGGTCACAAAGACCATGAAAACATTGTAAAAACAAAAAAATTAAACTATCCATTGCCAGGGATTGCTCGCCAACTCAGCCGTCGGATAAAGTGATCGCGGCGCCGAAATTATCGATCTCTAGGGATCATTTGACCATTATAAGTTTATTTGTCGTGAAAAGATAACTAACTAGCTCGAAACAGACTAGATATATTGTTTTAAGTAAAATCGCCTAAACAATTATTAGGCGAACATTCAAATCACTACATAGTATAAAGCAAATTAGCTTCCCACGTCTGGCCCTATGTCAGTACCTATGTATGCTTAGATTTTAAAACTACACAACGGATTTTGATTTTTTAATAGTGATTCAAGAGGAAGGTTTATATGAATAAATGCTACGCGAACCCGAGGCGGGTCGCTAGTAAGCTATATACTCACACACATAAACTTTGTTCTTTTGTCGTCGTAGATATCAGTTTATTGCGCTTCAACAATTAAAACGAAATGGGTGGAGACAAATAAATTAAATGATAATGGCCGACTGTTATACTGCATCTTGCTAGCAATACCTTTTTAGATATATGAGTATATTGTTTATTATATTATTATTTACAACTCCACCTGTAACTGTATTGACTTAAGTTTTTTTTTCTTTGTTGTGCCAATCAGCTTCTTCATTACTTATTATGCTTATCCGAGTTTAGTCAGCCTTATTACAGAATATTCCTCTTTCAATGGTCGAGTAATAGCTATGGATTTTTAACTTTTTTCATTCAACGGATTTAGTGATCCTTCTGGATATTTTTTGTCCCAAAAAGTTCCGAGAAAAGTTACTAAATCCGTTCCTCTAAAGTTCTCCAATACTTGTCCACCAAGATAAAAATCAATCATCCACATTTATAAATAATTAATAGTCGATCAAATATACATACCTATTGTTAAAAAATATTACAGCACAAACAACACACTTTAGTAGGACCACTCCCTGTCTTACCCATTGATGTCGTACAATGCAACTGCGGATAGGCTAATAAACTTGGGATTCTTCATTTACTTAGGTGATGGACTAGCAACCTGTAAAATTTTTTAATCACAATTTTATCATTAAGCCAAACTTACAGCTGAACATGGCCTTCCAGCCTTTTTAAGACTGCTGGCTCTGTATACCTCGCAAAGGATAAATACGTGATTATATGTAGGTACAAACCACATGACTTTTGGGTTCCCACCGAAAAGTACACCTATGTTTTTATTGGTTTTATATTTGAGGCAGTCTTTGCAGAGATTTCATCATACAGGCGTTAGATTCAGTTAGGTACATTCTTATCTCTCTGAAGAGGAACCTGAGGTGCGCCTTTGAACAGGATTCTGGATTTGGTTAATCAGGTTGTTGACACGAAGCGACCTTCGCGACCTTTGCAGGGTAACTAAAGCCATTATTACTAATTTATTTTATTTGACTCACTATTAATTTTCATTTGCAAATAAAAATTATGGTATTTCTATTGTCTTGTAATTGCGATGTCTATGGGGGTAAAATAAAAGCTTATTAACAGAAAATAAGGGACTAATTGAAAATCGCTCACAGGTTGTATAGCTTCAAGGCGTTTATAAAATGTCCTATAAACTATGAGCAAATGTGTAATTTGGCTTCATCTTGGAAAGTACTCACCTCAGGTGACAAGGTGTGTCTGTGGCGAATTTACACACTTCTCTCACTTGGATGGTGTTATGCCACAAAGATAAGATGCGTATTTTTTCCCCTCTTTTAAATTTCAACTGCGTATCCTTTTTTTTTATTGAAAACGATTACTTAGCAAAAATTACTTTTTAACTATATTAATAAGAAATTGCTACCCTGAATTGTATCTGGCGTTAGCCACAGCGATAGCCCTAGCGAATAGCGATCAATTAATATCCTTAGAAACAAAATCACAATAATTTAGTGATTTTGAACTTAAACTAGAAAAATATACTTTTAACCTTACATGGACTTTGCGCACATACGGGATAACTTACAGTTTGTAGTTCTGACATTTCAGTAGTTGATGATACATTACAGTAGGGTAAGCAAATAAATCATTTGTCTTTGTACCAATACATTCAAATAAAGATCAATTTTATATAACGTAGACGTTGTAATTTGATCTTTTTAGAATGTTAAATATAAAATTTAGTAATTTATATCCAAATAAAAAATGAATAAATTTTAAATCATCATCATGCTATAATTAATGCGTACCTACTGGTCAACGACTCACTGAATGTTTATTTTTACCAACATTGTCAACAAAATTAATAATGATGCATAAATTTTTCACGATTCAAATTAATACAGTTTATTTCAATTTGAATTGATGTAAAATAAAACACACTTTTAACGGTGGCTTTATCTTGTAGTCGTAAAAATATATTTCTTGGCTCATTACTGGACACGTGCGGATAAAATAAAAAGCAAGATGGTGTCCCGTTACCTTACATTCCGTACAGGTGCGCCTGCGCACGAGCTCAAAATATTATGTACATATATATTTAAGGACACTTGCAATTCGTCCTTACGAGTCACGACCGATCTTAAAATTGAGAATGGAAAATTTTATTGCCAAGATGCTGAGTGCTGCCAATGAATATTTTAATTTATTGAATTAATTTTTACAAAATTGTTTTTAATTTTAAGGTCTTTGCTTGAGGTCGATCGTCAAAGTCATTATGCCTATTCCTAACTGAAGTAACAGAAGTTAGCTTTACAGGACGAAAGCGTCGGAGTATGTGAAAGGCAGCAACGAATTAATGTTAACTTACATTTCAAAATTTTTCCAACTTATTGAAAGCCGGTTTAGTTAGCATCCAACTATTCTGTGATGAAAAAAACATCTGTTGACATCATGCAGATAGACTTCTATTTACTTAATGTTGTATTAAAAATACTCTTACGCATTTACGTACACAAACACTATTGTAACAAAACTTCTTCAGTCAGAAACTTTGCTACAAAATTAGGATCGGCTTAAAAGTACAACTTCAATGGAGACAGATCCCTACGTGCTTAAACCACGAAGAAACTGCATTAAATCAATTGTTCCCGTACAAAGACTGCCGTAAATAAACTAAAACGGTAGCCAAATCATTAATTTCGGAACCATCTGCCTGTCTTGACATCTGCCTTCGATTTTTAAATAGAGCTTCAATTCAACCCTTTACGGCAAAAAAGGTTTTCTTCAAAAAAATCATCCTAACCCTTACGATTTTCTGCATCGTAAGGTAAGAAATAGCTGTCTCAGCTTGCTTTGTTAAAGGGGAATGATCTTAGAGTTAAATATATATTTAAGAATATTTATTCGTTACATAAATTGTTTCTTTAATAGGAATAAGTATCTATATGCAGTACTTATTTACTTTCTTAATTAAAAATACCAAAAAAATAAAATAATTTCTGATCGATAAATAATTAAAATTCCGCCATGATTTAAATACATTATTCAATTACATTTATTTTGCCTGACAAAGCCGGACGCACGATGTCCTTGACATTTATTATTATATTGTTTGTATATTGTACGTTTAAGTTTACTGTGTAAAATATATTTATTTTAACAAGAATTAGAATACGTATAAACCTAGTATGAAAGTACCTACTACTAAGTTATAGTTGAATTAAAGTGAAACATCAACTTCTATTTATAACGCAGGTAAAATACATTTGAAACGGAAATGCGGAAATAGTTTTGCTGGAATTTCCGGGAAAATTTATAAAAACAATTATTGCAATAAATCGTCGTCAGATTTATTTTTAAACAGCAGACTATCAAAAGTAACAGAATCAGCAGCTAAAATATAATAGCAATGGTATTCTTTTTTTGGGTGGCGTCTGAAATATTTTTCCTGATTATTATGAAACTTAACATATTAGTACAGATTTAATTCTGAAACCCAATTGTTGTGGTGAAAAGTTATTGTGCAGTGAATGTCGGGCACCTGCCTTTCGCATTAGCCTGTTTTTGTTGCTGGCAAGGTGTACCAAACTCATTTTGAATTTGGAACATTAGACATTGACATTGGTGGCCAGTAAAAAGATTATTTTTTAATTTCGATTAGCACGTGCCCTTTTTAACAATGCCTTATTTGAATAGAATAAAAAAATGCAACATGCGTTTATTTTGTTTGGATAATTTGTTGCATAATAAAACAGACTTTCGAAATATCTCATTTATTTACTCGTTCTTAAATTTAATTACCTATTATATTTTACACAACCAATAAGAGAATTTTATAATTGATCCAAAAATATGCGGCAAAAATTTTAACAACATTAATCATGAGAATACCTACACTAACAAGCGTTACGTTTTTCACAATATTGAAATCTTTATTTCTTTTTTTATTGTTCCTGTCGGGTCACGACCTTTGTTCTCATCATACTTTCGCTGTATTCCGATTCCGGCAGCGAAAGTGTAATTGACCGATTGAATTTCAAAATACGCGCTGTCAACACTAAATGGAACGATCAATTTTATACTTTCCGTCTTTTGTCTGTTTGCAATGGTGGATTCATTTTATTATTAATAGCCATTAATGAAGTAATGATTGAGCACTTTAATCTTATTATTGACTTTTGATTAGCCTGGATCTTGGACTTCAATTTTCTTCTTCTTAAATTCTATTTTCGTATTTATTAAAAGTATCGTTTTAGTTAGTATCCTATACATAACTCAAGTCAATACTTGTACAACGTGTACCTAAGTGTAATTTGTCTTATAATTTGTATTTTTAAAGATTTAGAATTTCAATGAGTTTTGATGATTGACGAAGCTTGTTGGCGATAATATTAAAAGAAACGTATAAGAACAATGACCTTTAATACCGCATATAATCACAATCAATAATAACCTATAGGGAATAAAGTAGTTTTACTTTTTGTCACTGAAAAATAATGACACATTGAAAAATTCATTGAGTTATTACGAATGTAATAAAGCTACAATGTATAAAATTGATAGGGTAGGTACCTAGGTAGTCTTGTAGGCAGAGGCTTTAGAGTAGGTCGGTTTGTGTTGAGAATCTACACCTGTAGTCATATAGTAATAAAAAAATACAATGCTTTATGGTATCATCACATGACCATAGATAATTAAATTAAAAACTTTGTTTAGTACCTAAATTGATAGCGTGCTATCATATTTAAATTTCATTTCTTGCACATGTATCTGAGAAAAAGAATTCTGAGTTAGATTTTCGCTATTGTCTAGCTTAAATTCGTGAATTCCTGAACCTTTTTAGTTTATATGGACTTTGACATAATTCTTACAACAACAACAGATCGTCGAAGTTATTCTGAGTGTAGCAAATCGAAACAATTTAACTAAATTGTAAAAAAACTAAATTAGATACCTACTAAACTACACATACAATGTGAAATAAAAGAAATATGTAAAACAAAAAATAAAAAACGTTGGATCAAAAATATTTTTCGGTCTTTAAACTAATAAAGATGAAACCAAATAAAAGGTATGTTATAAAAACGCTTTAAATTGCAAGGTGGGATTTTATCATATCATTGAACCGGGAATAGGCATTACTTAAAAGTTCCGTTTTTAAAATCGACCGCGACGCAAGGATGCCCAAATAATATTTTTTTTTTCATGACGACGGGTCATTCATCCTAATAAATTGAATTATTTAACAAAAACTGCATGCATATTTTCTTTTTAATTTTAAACCAGTTTTACTTTTCAATTGTAATGCAGCAACGACCAGTGCGTATTATGATTATACTCGCATTATCAATGGCCATTAATTTCTTAATTTAAAAAGATAAAATTGCCAAAAAGTATAGAATGTTATGCACTGGTACCTACTTGTCGGGAGTCAATATGGCGCGGGCAGGTGATCCGTAGGCAGCTGCGCGCATCCAAGGTTAGCTTAGTACCCCTCCCCCGTGTTTGCTCATACCCTCAACGATAACAGTAGTGTTGTTACTTTTATTTATCAGTTCCTTTTATTCTTTTGTCACTTTTTAAAGTTGTTCGACGTTCGATTGAGGATTGACAAATTTTAATTTATATTTTGTCGATTTGTTTACCGGATTGAATATTATGATGCGTTGTTATTGTTATTTTTTGTTAAATATTCTGATTTAAAACATGAAGTCTGTTTAAGGTTATAGTTAGAATAGTAACTTAATGTAAAAAAAATTCATAGAATATATAAACTTCTTGTTGCCGTGTGGTTCCCGGCACTATTACAAAAAAGAATAGGACCACTCCATCTCTTTCCCATGGATGTCGTAAAAGGCGACTAAGGGATAGGCTTATAAACTTAGGATTCCTCTTTTAGGCGATGGGCTAGCAACCTGTCACTATTTGAATCTCGGTTCTATCATTAAGCCAAATAG
Organism: Amyelois transitella; assembly: GCF_032362555.1. Classification (NCBI taxonomy): domain Eukaryota; kingdom Metazoa; phylum Arthropoda; class Insecta; order Lepidoptera; family Pyralidae; genus Amyelois; species Amyelois transitella. The sequence continues at coordinate 5,944,443 of NC_083523.1, forward strand.
CTGAACGTGGCCATTCAGTCTTTTCAAGACTGTTGGCTCTGTCTACCCCGCAAGGGATATAGACGTGATCATATGTATGTATGTGTATGTTCTTGTTGGACTTCGTTATAAATAACAGATTCCTAAGCTTTACAAATGTATCCTTACTTGAATAACTTATTTTTGTACTTACATTATTTTTTTTGCATGTCAATTCTACTAATTTCTAAAAAACATATGCTTAAATGCGAAAAGAGTTATTTTAAAAGAGAACACGATAAACGATAACTAGGTAAGTTTAAAAAAAATAGTTATACTCGTATATTATCATGGTCGATTTTTATATTGTTATTTTGAATTGTATTAAAAAAGACGATCCCATCACTACCGTGCCGGCCACGTGGTGATCACCACCACGGCTCGTGCCCATGGCTCTATGGTCGATAACCCTATTTGTCCCTTATACTAGGACAGACAATTAGCAAATTGATATTAATTCGACGCTAAAAAGAAATTGGGTATTGTCCTGTATTTAAGGACTTGTCGTGAAAGCATTCTCGTTTTTATTAACAATTATTGATAATTTATTATAGTCTTTATAGTACTGAAAGATAAATAAATGGCGTCATTTAAAGATAATCAAAAATATTTTCAATCATATTCTTATTTCAATTTCAATGACATACATAACTATTCGCTTAAAAAGGCTTTTGACCTTAAACCGAAATAAATTGGTCTACTCATTAGCATATTTCGAGACCTGACTTATTTTGACAGGCACGTCTATATCTCATTGTCTTTTTTGGCTGTAAGCTAAGTATCATATAGATATTTCCAAGTTTCTCACATTCCTTTTATTGCTAGAGGACTAAGCATTAGATGTTATACATGGCAAGTTAATCACACTACTTACTCGTTTTTGGCGGCGAAATCATCAGATAGACCTGAAAAGTTTATCACACTCCTCTTTTTCTTAGGAGGTCAAGCTTGTTCGTCATGAGGTATACGGGTAGTTATGGTGCAAAGACGCCATCACACTGTGTTTCTTGGAGCATCAACCGGGGCGCCGGGCGTGACGCGCGCCCACGGGAGTAGAGCGGACATTTGGTGTAAGGATACAAAACTTAAATAAATAAGTATTATAATTAAGATAATTGCCGTGTGGTTCCCGGCACCAATACAAAAAAGAATAGGACCACTCCATCTTTTTCCCATGGATGTCGTAAAAGGCGACTAAGGGATAGGCTTACAAACTTGGGATTCTTTTTAAGGCGATGGGCTAGCAACCTGTCACTATTTGAATCTCAATTCTATCAATAAGCCAAATAGCTGAACGTGGCCATTCAGTCCTTTCAAGACTGTTGGCTCTGTCTACCCCGCAAGGGATTTAGACGTGAACATATGTATGTACGTTTTTATTGCCTGTTATAGAAAACTCGCTAGAATTATTTCGCTTCATTTACATTAAATTTTTTTCATACAAGGTAATTGAAATAATATGTTGTTGTGTATACATGCTGTTTATATATGTGGTAATTTTTTTTAAAGCGTAATGTTCAGTGACTTTATAATGTTAAAGGAAAACTCGCACATCTTTCTTGAATAATGTATATCTCTACTATTACTAAAATATTATTTCTGTGTTTTAAAGATAATTTAAGAAACCATTTAGTACCGTGTGGTTCCTGGCATCAATAGAAAAAAGAAAAGGATCACTCCATCTCTTTCCCCGTGGATGTCGTAAAAGGCGAAGGGATTGCTTATAAACTATTGGTATTCTTCTTTTAGGCGACAGGCTAGCGACCTGTCACTTTTTGAATCTCAATTCTATCATTAAGCCAAACAGCTGATCGTGGCCTATCAGTTTTTTTAAGACTGTCGGCTCTGCCTACATCGCAAGGGATATAGACATGATTAATAACCACATATTTTAAATTTTTCGACAAAAATTTTTGTTTTAATATTGGCTCCATCTAACCCGTAAAAGATATAGACATGATTATATGTATGTATTTCTATTTTAGTTAAAATCTACATAAACATACATAATGTCCTCTCCGCTCCGTAGCACTACGGTCTCGCTAAGCGCCGACTTCCTACATTGCGTTCTGGCGGGTGCTTGCGCTAACTACGTGCTTTATGGGAAACCTGCCCCCCTCTCCGCACCCTTGATGCATCTTACTATTTCTTACAGGATTCTCTCATGCCCAACACCAATAAATATTTTGATTTTGGATTTGCCTACTGTAATTTGGTTGACTGGAAGAAATCCCAATTGGGAGAAGTCATTGTGCTTTTTATTAATTCCAGTTACTGTATTGTATATTGTTATTTTTTGTGCATAAAATAGTTGTTTGTAACATACAAACAAATGAAAGGTTTACCATAGTCTAGCTATGTCTACTCTTGTCCAAATTTGAATGCTGTTTCAAGAGACGCCTGCACTTTATTAAGCGTTCAAATATTCAAAAGAAATATACCGTTCACAAGTTCAAACGTTCAAATACGCTAATTCAGGAAACGCAGGATTCCTTCGCCCGAAATTTGCCCGAGTATTCCCAGTAAAAGGCTAAAAAAATATAATCTTCCGGTTGCTGGAACACTGGCGATTAACGATAATCTAACAGATAACAAAAACGAATAGGACCAGTCCATTTCTTTCCCATGGATATCGTAAAAGGTGACCAAGGGATAGGCTTATAAATTGACGATTATTTTTTAAGGCGATGGTCTGGCAAACTCACTATCTGAATCACAATTCTGGCATTAAGCCAAACAGCTGAACGTGGCGTGGCATATCAGTATTTTCAAGACTGTTGGCTCTGTCTACCCTGCAAGGGTTTGTTAAATATAGACGGGACTATATGAAACGATAAGCTTATTTTAGTAATTCCTAGAATAAAGATGCTCAACTATTTTTAATAAATCTTCTCACTGAATACCATAGATCCAATTTCTTGACCTCATTATACCAGTTTACTCTGGCCAAACTTAGCAGAAAATCCAAAAAGAGGATTAAAAAAAAATATAAAGAAGTATTCCTGCTATGTATTGCTATTTAGTATTTTTAAAGCGTGTATCATATAATACCATCGACTACTTACTTTTTTGGGTAAGAAAAAATTATAATAAAATTGATACAAATTAAAATACACTTAATTTTGCAAGGTGTGTCGAGTTGAGAGCTTATAAATTGGGTTCAATTTTACGAAGGTTTTTTTATGTTCTGATAAGTGGTACAATAACAGCCTGGTTTTAAATTAAAGAAATCATAGAAGTGATTGGCAAAAAAATAAGTTTGAGTAAAAACAATATCTACTATCTATTGATTAAGTTACCGAAAAGCAGACACGAGTGTTCCATTCCATACATATATATAGTCACGTCTATATCCCTTGCGTGGTAGACAGAGCCAACAGTCAATCCAAAAGACTGATAGGCCACGTTCGGCTATTTGGCTTGATGATATAATTGAGATAAATATAATGACAGGTTGCTAGCCTACAAAAGGAATCCCAAGTTTATGAGCCTATCCCTTAGTCGCCTTTTAGGACATCCTTGGGATTGAGGTGGACTGGTCCTATTATTTTTTTTCTATTGATGCCGGGAACCACACGGCAGATTCCGTTTTTATGTCAATTCCATTTTCTTTACACAAAATTTGTGCTTCTAATAAAGGTATTAGGCAAGGCCCAATAGAAGTTCTTTTTTTACAATGGATTCCATTATTTTTTAATTTCTTGAGTGGCAACTCCTATTACTTATCAGAAGTTTTTATATTTTATTGGATACGAAATATAGTCAATGTGTAAGTTACCCTTCTGTGAACTCATTATTTTTATCTGCGTGTTGATTAATATAGCTGTTAAGTTAATTAACAAATGTGCGATTGGTGATGGCCGAAAACAGATTATTTAATATTGTTTGTACATTTTGTACAGTACGATAAGTGTTACATTTTTACAGTAAGGTTTAGGTTTTAGAAGTCGTTACAGGATTATTTTACTTCTTTTTCTTATTGAAATTAATTTTTTTTATTGATCAATTGACTGATTGACGTATCAACGCGCAGCTCAAAAAGCTGTGTGCAGAGATTTGAAATTTGACGTTAAGGTTCCTTAATATTGTCTGATGATGAGAAATTATCAATATTCCTGCGGGAACGGTATTCAACGGGATTTTAGGTTTTAGTTTGCGTTTGGTGCCATATGGTTCCCAGCAGCAATAGAAAAAAGTTTTCTTTTTCACATGGACGTCGTAAAAGGCGAATAAGGTATAGGCTTTTAAACTTGGATTCTTCTTTTAGGCGATAGGCTTGCATTCATTAATTCATTCATATAATCACGTCTTCATCACTTGCGGGGTAGACAGAGCCATCAGTCTTAGAAGACTGATAAGCCATGTTCAGCTGATAGGCTTAATGATAGAATTGCAATTAAAATAGTGACAGGTTACACCCCATCAAACTGTTGCCTCTGTACCCTGTAAGGGATTATATGTAAGTATTAAATGTATTTTTAGTTGTGCAGTGGCGCGGGCAAACTCTTCTTTTTATATTCAACACAGAGTATTACTTATGTATAATTAAGATTATAACCTGTTTCAAAGCGCAAGTTAGAAAAAGCGGCATTCGTATATATTTTCAATTGCTTCATTCCCCTGTCTTCAGCTTGTCTGCGGGCAGCGAAAACAGTCTTATCTCATTTATGTACGATCAATACTGTTCTCATCCAAATTGGTTTACATGCTGTTCAACAAATTCAACAATAACTTTACCACAAAACTATTAAAAGATGGCGTAAAGATAATGTCGATTCGTTATGTTGTAACACCTTTATTTTGGTGTTTTGACAGACAGCTGTGTTTCTATGGCGTCTGATAACATTATTATGAGAACACATGTCGATTTTTGATGATTTTCACTGATATTTCGTGATAAATGAGATTCTTATCAGCTCTTGTTGATAGGTTGTGTGTTAATCTAAATTTTAACGTGATGTTTACGGACAAATGCTTTGTATTTTACAAAAATCGCAGATATTACTTTCGTCATTGTATCCATTATGTCTATAAAATGTTAAATAGACTCCTAAATACAATCAAGGTAAAAAAAAAACTTTATATTATCATAATAAAAGTTTCAATCTCTTTTTAAAATTCCTCCCGTGAAGATATTTTTCTCTTATCTTCTTTTTGTTCCTTCAGGCGTTAGTCCCGGTTAGATCTTCATCATTCTGGAGAGGGTTCCACGGAGGCACGAGTTTATCGCAACGTAACGTACTGAATCGCACTTTCCATCGCTTTATAGATCAGAATCCCAACTATAGCATAAAAAAAATATAAATTAAGTGATCGAGGAAGAAAAAGATGTAAGTAGTTACTGCCTACTCCTCGGGGTATGAGTCAAGATTATAACAATGCCCACGTCAATCGACTTCCGACGTTTGTTCACATCCGAATACTTTTATTTACTGTTTACTAAACAAGGCATTCCAGCTCATGACGTCACCAAAGACATGTTCTCAGTACGGTCTGTTTTCAAAGCGGCGCGTGCGCTGTATGGTTTACAACGTACTTACGAGTCACATCTGGTAAATTGACGTCAAACGAAAAGTCTCTGATTACTTATTATAGATTTTCGTGACTTTGTTAGCTGAATTGGATAATTGCAATCGTCTTCACCCTAAAGGCGATTGCGCTTCTTGGGAAGGCGACTGGTTCATCATTTCACGAAATATTATAAAGTCTCTCTATTTTCTCTGTCTGTATGTATGCTCTTATCTCAGAAAATTAGGGATATGTTTTTTTTCCTGTTTGAAATGTTGGAGAGAGGGTTTCCTAACAAAGGTTTACAAATGCTTCTAATGCGAAGTCGGGACGGATCGCTAGTATTAACTAAAACTCTCTCTCTCTCGGTCTCGTCTTGCGCATTGTCAGTTGCATCTTCTACTAACAATGCTTCGGGTCCTGGGTCCGCTTACCTATATTAATCTTTCCACTTGGTTCGCTCTGCGGTATCTTCAGTTGTCAGACCCTTGTAACACATGAACTAAAATATATCACGCATACATATTACCATTTGACGGCCTCTGTGGCGCAGCGGTAGCACACTTGTCTGTGACACCGGAGGGCCCGGGTTCGAATCCCGACCAGGGCATGATGAGAAAAGAACTTTTTCTGATTGGCCTGGGTCTTGGATGTTTATCTATATAAGTATTTATTATAAAATATAGTATCGTTAAGTTAGTATCTCGTAACACAAGTCTCGAACTTACTTCGAGGCTAACTCAATCAGTGTAATTTGTCCCGTATATATTTATTTATTTATTTATATTTATTTATTATGGTCTAGACATCGCCAATAGCCTCGAAGATTCAAAGGTCACATTCAGCAGGATGGCTTCATGGTGGAATTGAGATTCAGAGTGTGACAGGTCACGATAAAAAACAAACAACTTGCTACAAAAGGCTTACCGGCGTCTGCCCCTCGTAACTTAGAATAGAATAGATTTTCCGCGGCTTTATATAAAGCGAGTATCGTCTGATCTAAGCCCGTATGTCATCCACAACTTTTGCAGGAGAACCTAACCCATATTGGATCATAGAAGTAGGTATATCTAAGCTTATCTATACATATCTCTATCTTTAGATCATCCATACATACATATGGTCACGTCTATATCCCTTGCGGGATAGACAGAGCCAACAGTCTGGAAAAGACTGATAGGCCACGCTCAGCTATTTGGCTTAAAGCTAGAATTGAGATTCAAATAGTGACAGGTTGCTAGCCCATCGCCTAAAAAAAGAATCCCTAGTTTGTAAGCCTATCCCTTAGTCGCCTTTTACGACATCCATGGGAAAGAGATGGAGTGGTCCTATTCTTTTTTGTACTGGTGCCGGGAACCACACGGCTCATCTATTGATCCAAAAATATCCGTGAGTGAACTACCAGACAGACTACTTTGTAGGTACTTTATACCTAGGTAGCTATGAGATCACTCTTCTCATTTATTGAATCGTGTAGATGCAAAGATAAGAAGTAATGATTCAATAAAAACATAACACATCCTTGAATGTTTTTGCATTAAGTATATATAATGTTGTGTATCAAAGCGGTAAAAAATTAGCGCCTATTGGCGAATAGTTAAGGTAACAGATTCTTAATTGTACTTACCGTATTGAATTAGGGTTCGAATCTCACTGTTTCCAATTAATTACCAATGATAATTTTTTCTGAGTTAAGTACTACTGATACATACATAACATCACTTATTTAATGCTGTTCTAGTAGAAAATACAAGGAATAACGTTATTTCAATCTCAGAATATCTTGTTAACAATACGTGATATATACATGTGTGTTGTGATGATAAAAATAACTACTAACAACACAGATTATAAAACAAAATATTTTAAAATTTTTATAAGTAAAAAATTGCAGTCTGCAGATTAACTCAATCCCATAGATAAGATCAAAGCATTTCATTTATTTTTTGCCGCATTAATCTGTCACTGTATCCTGTAATTATAGGTTTGGTTTAGCAATGACTCGTGTAGGTCAAGCTGTGACTAACGGACGGACAGACAGACCACTGTTTATGTTGATACATCTGGGATTGCATTCCGAGGTATAGGAGGGCAAGAGTCGCATGTAGGTCAATATATTTTTCTTATATTAATACTTATACGGGACAAATCGTATAGATTGAGGTAGCCTCAAAGTATGTTCGTTATGTTATGAGATACTAATTGAATAAGTGGCATATTACATACATACATACATATGATCAGGTCTATATCCCTTGCGGGGTAGACAGAGCCAACAGTGTTGAAGAGAATGAATGGCCACGTTCAGCTATTTGGCTTAATGATAGAATTGAGATTCAAATAGTGATAGGTTGCTAGCCCATCGCCTAAAAGAAGAATCCCAAGTTTATAAGCCTATCCCTTAGTCGCCTTTTACGACATCCATGGAAAAGAGATGGAGTGGTCCCATTCTTTTTTGGAATGCTGCCGGGAACCACACGGCACTATTAATACTTATACGGGACAAATCGTATAGATTGAGGTAGCCTCAAAGTATGTTCGTTATGATGTGAGATATTAATTGAATAAGTGGCATACATATGGTCACGTCTATATACCTTGCGGGGTAGACAGAGCCAACAGTGTAGAAAAGAATGAATGGCCACGTTCAGCTATTTGTCTTAATGATAGAATTGAGATTGAAGTGGTATATTTGCTCACGTAAATCTTTATAAATTTTTTTGTAAATGTGTTTGTAAATGTAAAATGTTGGAAACGACATATTGAATGTAAATCCAGCTTTCAATACTTGTACAAAAATTCAGTGTTGTTATTGCGTATGATTTAATAATAAATATTTTTTTTAAATAAACAGAAACATGATAACAACATAATAGAATGCAGAGATCTTGGCAAGTGGAAAAAGGTAGTCTCTGCCTACCCCTCCGGGAAAGAGGCGTAATTGTATGTATGTATGATAATAACAACAATTTGCAACATTACGATAACATCGGCCCACCACAACTGCATAAAGGTCTAGAGACGACTGAATATAATGTTTTACGATCATTATTCAAACAAGGTCATAAATACCACACCTTAAAAAGTTACAGAAGAATCCCAAGTTATTTTACAAATGCGAAAGTAAGTTTAATTGTTGGTTTGTTATCTTCTCGCGGGTTATCTACTGAATTAATCTTCTTGAAATATCACGTATATATTACTAAGAATCGGAAGAGTATATATTGACCTTTTATCCCGATAAAAACTATCGTTCCCGTGATATTTGCGAAAAACCTGTACTCTTTAGGTGGCGCAAAATTGGTCGCTTTTTGTAAATGGAGTTTAATTTGTTGCATTTTTGTGGGTAGGTAGTTTTGATTCCATCACTTTTTTGTTGATGACTTGAAATTCTTTTTGTAGCTCTATGTTTTTTGTGTCTTTTTGTATCTCTCTAGCGATATTTAATCTTACTTAAATAGAAGGGAAGCGAGAATACCTTAATAAAATAACAAGTACTTAATGCATTTCTCGTTTACAGCTATTAATTACATTAATTTTCTACAGTTTTGAAATAAAAATTTTCTATTTTTAAAATCTAAATTTTCCAATTTTAAAATTTTTCGTTTCTGAATGATTGGCTGACTGATAAGGAACGCAGAGCTGGGTTTAGTTTAGAAATTTAAAAATGTAAGTTCCCTATGTGATCTACGGGTGCTTAAGAGAAGATTTTCCGAAATTACCACGAGTACTGCAAATTAACGAGTTTTTCTCAATACCGGAGTCCTCTGGTATCTACATAATTCTGTACATTCCCTATTTTGCGAGATATTTACCCGCATCTGTCCTGGGTATCCACCCCACAATCCTTGCATGCCACCTGTCGGATTTGAATTTTGATTTTAACATGAGGGCAACTTGGCCTAACCTGATATCCGCAGGGATTTTGCAGGGGGAACTCTGACGTTTGTCTGTCTGTATGATCTTGTTAGGAGCTGATCCAATTTCTATGTTAGTGTTAGAATTCATTTTGAAATTCATAGTATCTATCGCGCGTTCTGTTTTCCCTAAAGAATATCATTGTTGACTAAGGATCTGATTTATAGGGTTTGCCACAACCACATCAGGGTTTGGGATGTATTTACATCTTTTTTTTAAACTGGACATTTACACAGAGCACAGAATACTTCTCGTTTGTCGTTGTTTATAATGTCGTTACACTTTCACACAATTTAAAAAATCTCGTGTTTGACCTCATGTTCAGATAAAGCCTTGCGGCAAAACGCGTTAAATGAAAATAATTTTAGAACCACAATAAGTATTAACTTATATTTGGTACAATTTGCAGTATTTCGCTCAGCCAGATCACCAATTTGGCGCCCTAAATTAATTCTAATCCTGTCAAATAGGGTTGTCACTCAAAAGACTTGCATGACTATCGTTAGACTCCCCTTCGGAATCTCTTTGTCCAAAATGAATGATAAAACGTCTATGAATAATGTACTTATCCTTAAATACGGTCTTTCGTTACCTACCATTCGTCACGACTACCGAAATGACTTATAACCGAAAATATATCACCCCTATTATTTAAAAATATAGATAAATTTAAATCTTATTGATATAGAAATAAAGTTGGAATAGCATTCCCAAAACGACGATTCGCATAAAGTATAGGATTTCACAACTAGATATCTGTCATCCATATCTTATGGTATGAATTGGATTAAATATGAATGGAATATTTTTCTTTGGAAACTTTATATAAAGTCTTGGCTAGTATCGGAAAATAAATAACACCAGGCGTGACTAAGTACCTACTACAGTAGCAAATTATTTATTTAAAACTTTATTGCACCTAAAATAATGTACAAGGATACTTAGTGTCATAGGCATTCTCTTTAGACCAAACTGATTAAAATTAGTGGTGTCTTAAAGATAATGCAAAACAAAGAGATAGGTAATTCTGAAAGTCTATAAAATAATAAAGGATGCTAGAAGAAAAATACTTATAGGTATTTAATTTTCGAACAATGCGCAGAACACATTTAAAACCGTAGACCGTGGTCATGAACAACTAAAAACCTGCATAATCTAAAAAACACTTTTCTCGTTTTAAATTTGGAATCTTAACGACAAACAAAAAAAAATAGCTTTATTCCATAAAAATCCTTACTAATTTTAAATTGGGAACTGTATGTACATTACGACAAACAATAGAGATGGGCTCATTCTCGTCGCCATTATCCGGGAATTTGGCGGAATCCGGTGGCGTCATGTCCGCGCCGACATTTAGAGTCGTGCCAGCGTACTATGAGATTTACTGCGCTAGTGCGGCGGATGGGACCATTGGAATCTACTGGATATCACTACAATATATAAATTGATATTCTTAGTCAGAAAAAAAGTGGGGACGTGTCGGCGAAATATTAAGTCAAGGATATTTTATAGTTCTTAACCGGTAAGCTTGTACGAAGAAAGAGATAACTGTGAATGAAACGGAAAAGTATGCAAGGATCGTGGGAAATGGAAAGGTTTAGTATCTGTCTACCCTTCTGAGAAAGAGGCGGGATAATGCATGAATATATTTCATTAATAAACAAAGACATTACTGAACCGCTAATCATAATTTCCACGTTTCCTTTAGAAGTGGGAAAGGTCTAAAGCCAGACATGGCTGCGACAGCTAGTTACCACGATATTTATTATTCGGATTGGCACATCCATACTTACTTTCATCGCTGAAAAATGAATCGCGACTTGCCACGGGAGCACTGAGATGCTAAAGGTCATCGAACTACGTTTGTTTACTGCTTTCCCCATGACAACGGTTAGAAAACTCATAATTTTGCCCAGGACAATAAGTAAAGATCCCATTGCTTTGATATTATTGAGGACACGAGAAATGCTATTGGAGAAATTGAGAAAGTTAGGTTTTAACCTTTTCATATTAAGAAGAGTGTCAATTTTATCGAAAATTATTACATGTAGGCTAGGTAGGTACACTGACTGCGACGTCCTATGTCAAGTACCTAAGTCTTTGTCTTCATAACTTATCTGTCTCTGATCTGTCAAATTATAAGTTATCTGTAAATCACAATTGACATAATTAGTTCTACATTCATTCATGTTTTTTAATGTAGACAATGTACATTCGTCCTCGATTTAAATCTATATTTGTAAATTGACGTCCGATGAAAATGCTGCAGTGTAGTTTGTTCCGCCGCTTCTTCTGCACGTTCGCTTTGGAAGCGGTAGTTGTTATAATTAGATTTAAGTTATGTGACGTCAATAAGTGATACCTTGTATCCAATTTTGAAAATAAATCTATTCTATTCTATTCACAATACATATATCAACCAGTTATTTGTTCATTTATGGACAGCTTTCTGCCACCCACTGATGGGTGCCTCCTTCTGACTGGGCTACCGCAATCCGAATCTTATTGTATCTCTTAATATTTAATATCATAAAACAATTAACGTGACTTATACTAATGAAGTGCAAAAATATCTTGCCAGTTCTGTACACTAATCAGAAGCTTTTCTATTATTTTTTACTCAAGTTATTGTCTCTATTGTTTTTAAGCATAATAGCGTAATACTCGTAAATATTTATGACAAAATACAACACAAGTCATAAAATGAAATTTGTTTAGAAAGTTAAATGAAAGTGAAACTCTATTTATGGAAGCCGGGCAAATTTGTGATAGAAAACGAAAATCATTAATGCCTCTAATACCATGTATTTGTATTTTAAGTGTTATACCTACTTTGATGAAATTTTGCCAACTTAATAGGAAACTAAATCTCTTTCAAATCAAAGGAATGCAATTTGAAACGTACTGTATTATTAAAAAATAAAACATATGGGTATCGAAGCGGTAATCTGCTGAATAGAACGATTATTTAAACTTGATCCTTAAAAATAAATCAAGTTTAGAAGCAAGCAGTGCTATGAATAATGGTAATCCAATTCAACTTATATTAATATTTAAAATATAATCTTCATTATACTGGTAGTCAGGAAAAAGAAGAATTAAATTACACTATTGTAATAAACTATTTATTTATTTTTGTGCAGCAGCAGAGGTTAGATTGTTAGTATCGTTTAACAAAACAACATATTATTTTATAATTAAAAGTTATTTGTTAATTTTCATTATGTTATTTACAAGAGCCATTAAGATTATTGAATTGAAGTTTTTAAAGTTTAAGTATCAAGACTATTAATCCCAGTCCATGTCACCAACAGCTCGCGACAGCATGACAACGGAATCCCATATGTTTTGATTTTTTACCAAAAAAATATCGGAAATATTTTTTGAAAATCCATTAAAAACGACGTTAATAAATCAAAACGCATCTGCCTATTCTCCCTATCTGTCCTATCTGTCCATTTTGTAAAACGCTCTCTTTGTTTCATAGACAAGGGAAAACGATCATTTTTTTTTTCAATTGATTGTTATGTCTACTGGGTTTATTATCTTGTCCTGTATTCAATTTTGAATATTTTATATGCACAAATAAACAGGCTACTTCGTTGTAGTTTAAGCTATTTCCATTTTAAGAAGCACATTACAATCTGATAATATTATATAACAACTGATTTCATTTAATTTAATTGCCATTCTATATCGGAATACAATACATAATTTTCTGGTATGGGTTAACCCTTAAAATTGTGGATGAAGCTACAGGATTAAGGTGATAGTATAACAATATAACTGTACGTACATTAGACTCCTTCATAACATTTTACATCTGTGTAAAGTGGTACTTACATGTTGGCAATACCTGCCTAATAAAAAAGTAAAGTATCAATAAAATTGTCGATGGGTATGTTAAGCGCCATCTTGTTGTATCTATGTGTAAATTATGAGTAATAAACATATGTATCAGTAATGGTTATAATTTTAGACAATTTTCTTCGGTCATTACATTGTAGTTTCCGTCGAATGTCGTTACAAAGTGCAAAACATAAAATTTTATTATTATTTTTTATTTGCTTTGCAGACTATTTCATGTACGCAATAAAATAATATGTATTAAGTACATAGGTACGAAATAGGTAAGAGTATCCTTAGAAATTATAACGTTACACAACACCATTTTTTTTCCTTAGCAAAAACTAGGCTTAAAAATTCGCCTTAAAATTACATAGCCGGCTTGTTGCTTTGAATGGTGATAAAAATGGTCCAATTCTTCGCTAAATTGATCAATTTTACAACTCTACGGCGACAAATTGAGCAATAAATCAACAGTAACAAAAAATAGATAATGACTGATTTCGTTCTATATAAAGAAGACCTGCTTTTTAATTATTTCTTCGTCATTTTTTGGCTTTCTGTTTTTGTACAACATAATTGAAATTCTTTTCGCTATTTGTTGATATAGTTTTGTTTTTGTGGTGTGAAATTCATTTCTTATCACATTTTAATTAATAGATATCTTTAAACTTCTGGATCGATATTGCGCGCAACAAACTTGTAGGTAATAACATTTTCTAGATACCAATCAAATTACAAAAAAAACAAACGATACAAAAAATCACCTTAAAAGAGAGACAATTGAAGCGTACTTTTGAGAATATGTTATTATCCATAAGCCGATGACCCACATTCATTAACCAAAAGCGCGTGTGAAAGCAAAAAGAAAAACTGCCATACAAAAATGTGCATTATAAAACAATCACCTGTGATTGGCTGGACGAAGTGACAAGTGTAGGTGATGAAGCGACCACCGCCGTACTCATTTACTCTCATTACCAATGCTGAGGCGGTTGTAAGACTGTGTTCGTACTTGAGCCGAACATCGGAAGTTTAATTTATACAATTCTGTTTTTACACTGGCTGTATTGACAACTGTCTGACAAATTTCATTTTTAATCAATTTTCAGACTTATATGAGTTTTTTACGGAGTTTCGCGCTTGTCTACCATTGTGACTATTTTTACATTTTAAGAATTGGAAATGTTACTCTAATAGGTTGTCTATCTCTGGGTCAAACTTCAATAATCTGTCAGATAGTTTAAGAATTTATTAGGTAGGTACAAAAACAAAATAATACAGTACGCTACGTACGTAAACTTGCATGAGTATTCCGAATAAAAATTTCATAATATTGCTGCTATACAGATAAGTATCATAAACATCTTCGTATAAAGAGTTTGAAACACATGCATAAGCCCTTCTCTAGCCAGGTAATGGTCACTACGCACGGTGAATTAGCAATCTAGATCCAAACGTCATTTGTGCTTAAATAAGTTATCTGTGATGATTATTTTATCTTCACCTTGAATTATTATAATGATTATAATGGCTTCACAGTAATTTATAATGGTCTTATTCTTCAATTTCTGAAAAACAGATCATATCAGCATTGGCTCTATACAAAAACGGGACATTCAAGGAGGTATATATATGGAGCGGCTGCGCTCTGACTGCTGTAACTTCTAAACAGGGAAATTTGACCAAAAACCCAAAAAATCATGGTGTAGTGGAATTATTGGTTGCTTTGGACTAAACAAAAGACAAAAACAAACGGTTAATCTTTCTATCCTATTCAACTGAACGACAAACTAAAGCAATTAATTTTAAACGTCAGAACAAAAATGAAGAAAATCCTCGCGTGCTTTTCAGTTTTTCTATACGAAACTTTTTTTTAAGAAAGCTATAAAATTACAACATTTATAACCCCAATAGATAAGTAATTCTGATTGGAATTTAAAAAAGTATTCCCAGTCGTATCCCCATCCTCTATTTTATTATGACCTCAATTGACAACAAGTTGCACGCAATATCGTGCCTGAAAGCACTTAGCTTGCAACTTGTAAATAATGCAATTGCATAAAAACTACAATAAAATATCGAGTCGATTGGAATTCGTGTCTTCTTTAGGAAGGGTCTCCTAGTTAAAATTCGGGAATATTACTACACATTTGAATAAAAATTTATGCAGACCAATAAGTATTTTCTGGGTAATATAAGTAAGATTAGTTATGGCAAACGTATGAGTAATTATGATCCATTATGGTAAAGGTTCCAAAGGTCCAAGATCAGACGAAAGTCGCTTCGTGCAAAAACCAGACTTACTCAAAGGTTAATTTACTCTGAAAATATTGCGGAGGTCAGATTTGATTCCCTTCGTGTAAATCCTTAACCTATTACAGACTTACCCAATTTTGGATCGTGTTTATTGGCACAACCCTGGCTTCTCTCTAAAGAGAGGACTCTACTTGGATTGATATCATAAGAATGATAATGACCTGAAATATCTTGAAGCACCTGCTTTCTCCTCCTCGCGTCGCTGTCTCAATTGCCGTGATTCCCTAGTTGCGATTTGCACTTGATCCAGACAGTTTATGGCCACTTGTTTCTCACCTTGATCATCCGGTTTGTGAGAAAAAAGTGGCGAGAAACTGTCCGAGAAAGAGCGCCGTAAAGATTGGTGTCTAAGGTTGTTCGTATCTGGTCCATCGACCTAATTTGGCTATGTCCTCTTGGTATTTAGCCATCAACCTTTCCTGATCATGAGGTGCTCGAAGATGTTTCCTTCTTTCTTGGCGATGTGACCACCTTCATACATCACTGAACAATATTGACACAAGTTTGGATTAATAATAATAATGATTAAGTGTTGAGTGCCGGGTGGTTCTCAGCACCAATATAAAGTGCCGTGTGGTTCCCAGTATCAATATAAAAATCCATCTCTTTCCCGCGAATGTCGTAAAAGGCGACACTTATAAACTTGGCTTCTACTTTTAGGCGATGGGCTAGCAACCTGTCACTGTTTGAATCTCGATTCTATCTTTGGGCTTAACAGCTGAACGTGGCCTTTCAGTCTTTCAGGACTGCTGGCTCTGCCAACCCCGCAAGGGTTGTAGACGTGATTATATGAATGAATGGAGTGTCAGTCTATAACTGTCCATCTCGCTTATTTGTATCCTGTTACAAGCACATACATCAAAATCAAAGTACGTGGGAAACAATTCCATGTAATATATAACAAAAATGTCAAAGTGATCCGTTAAGCATTTACCAATGGAATGCGCTACATATTGTGACATTTAATACTTTATTTCAACTGAATAAAGATGTTTTTTATCTGTCTTAAGTGATACAGTCTTGATAGGTCGTTCACATACTGTTATGACATCAGATAAAATACAGTTTTCCGGATTGTAAAAGCCACTCTTTGTCTCTTTCAGTGTTTTTAGTTTAATTTTAAGCTGTAAGCTTAAAAGCCCCAATCTGTTAGTTCCTTTGACGTGAAAGAAGGACTAAAACCTCACTTTCACATTTATATATAATATGAGTATAAATTTTCAGAGTTCGATGGCAATGTGAATGTTGCTGTATATGTTAGTAATTTTTGCGCGGGACTTCACACCCATGGGAAATTCTAGAAAAAATAATATATATATATATATATTATTTTTATAATGTTACTGTCGAAGGTAGCCTAAGTATATCTGTGCCAAATTCGGTGAAAATCAGTTTACTGATTTTTGAGTTTATTTGTTACAAACATACGAATCTTATCTCTTTATTATTAGAGAGAATGAGCACTGCAATTTGTCAGAAAGTCTGCAGCCAGCTTAACATTATTATCGATGTGCCACGCACTAATTTAGTGTTGCGACTTTGTATCGACACGGAGAAAATTATTTACACACATACCACACAACTGGCGCATTCGTCAATGTTATACCGTATTAAGATTCCTTTATTACTTTCTATTAGGAATAACAAAACGTCAAAGGCCATCTTACAATGTGTTCGATTTTTAAATCACTTAGAGAAGTGGTAGGGACGTTTAAATATTCATACTTATTAATATAAGAATTATAGTACCTATTAATACTTTATGTACAACTAATTTTTAGTTAAATCATGCTTAGTAGACTGTCACTTGTTATTCTATGAAAGTATTCAAATGGCAGTCATTTTGTGTAGAAAATAGATAGATTACGATCGAGATGTTAACTAGGTTTTTACTACGAGGTAAGTTCAAGAACAAGTTCCAGTCTTGTGCCATCGGCAGAGAAGAGTCGCATCTTCCACCTTTTTTTCTGGTTATTGTATCTAACTTCAGAAAAAAGTAAAAAGTTTTAATCATCAATAAAAAAATCTCAATACAAGTAAGTACCTGGTACAATACAAGTAGGTACCTGTTAAAAAACGAAGGTATTACAAACAATATAATCCAAACGGAAGCTATTCGTACTTATATAACTAAAGAAATCTCTATCTCCATTTTAACTTGACCTCTCCTCTCGAAGACTGTTTCATATATTAGTGAACGATGGGAGAGGTCAGGATACAATGGATGGTGATATGGAGTCCTACATGTGCTCTAATTGTGAACCCCATAGAATTTTCGCTTCCGATTCGTCCTTTTGTGATCATAAAGAGTTCCTCTACACATGTGCCGGTACACGTGCTAGTTCTCAATACTTACTTTTTTCTAATTCGACTTTTTTATTTCGTATAGATTATTTAATGGCTGTTTTAATGTGGATGGTCGGGATTTTAAATGGGTTAAATTCATTGTCATTTATCACGTTATACTAAAAAGGGGAACATATTCAAAATTGTCTGTGTTTTGGAAAAATAAGGAAGCCTTAATCAGTCGAACTTTTTATTAATAATGGCTAATGAAAAACTTTACAGCGGTGCCCTAGGATTCACGATATCATTTTAAATATAAAAATTTTATAAGTTCCAAAATTTGAACACAAATCAAGAAGATATAGGGATACCTACTTCTCGGCTGTACCAAAATCTTTAAGTTATCGTCATTTCTCTTTTCCTGTTTCTTGGGCATGTCCACAATATTCTCCACGCAATCAAATGTCAACTTGTTCTAATCGTCAAAACACTTGGATAATGGATGCACTTCCGATTTCTGTCGCAGCTGCGTTCACTAGCACGTGCTGAACAAACGACAACATGGCTAAAGTAATACGAGAGCCACGCGATTGCAATTCAATTGATAGTGAGATAAACAAATCCTATCCCGAAAGATGATATCCGTGATCATGTATTGTGTATAAATCTTGTATTGTGTATAGATCTTAAAAATTGTAGACTATGTATTCTGAACTAAGACTAATAAACTTGGGATGCTTTTAAAGGCATGGGCTAGTAGCCTGTAATTATTTGAATCTCAATTCCATCATAAATCCATATAGCTAACTGAAAGTCGCCTCTCAGTCTTTTTCGGAACTAATGGCTTTGTTTACCCCGTAAGGGATAAAGATGTGGTTACATGTATGTAATATGTAGACCGGAAAAAGTTGAACGCGCACCTCGGATCCAGAAGTAAAGTGTAATGGCAGAAGATGAAACTGAAACACTATCTCAGATATAGAAATAATTAGATTACATTACATGAAAAAGGAAAAAAACAATAAAAAGTAAGTAGACTTTCATGCAGCTGATTTCAGTTATGACATAATTTTTTTTGGTTTACCTATTAAAATGTATGGCCAAATTGTTATAACTCCTTTGTCACCTCATGACATTTAATATTAGAGTTACTCACGTTGTATTCAACTAATTACGGTTACTGTAGTTGTAATACGGTTAACTAAATATTCCTCACGGTTCAATTAACTGTTACATAACTGTTATTAACACAGTGAACGTTGAAAGTAATTGAGGAAGATCTATTTTTATCTACAGCGGTTATTTTAATCATTGCGATTTTCCTCAAATTTAGGCGATTGTTTATTTCTTACGCGTGACCATTCAGATACTGAATATTCGCCATTAGACATAGAGACGATTCATGCAAAGAACCGACAATTATTTTTTTTAATCAGACTTGATTGCTTTTTCGTTTGAAATTTGTAATCTATACCTATTTAAAAACAGTGACATAACAGTTTTTGAAAAATCTTTGATAAAACTAGGTAGTATGTGCTACATTTTCCTTTAAAATTATTCTGAATACGCTAGCTATATAACAACTTGTTCATTATAATAATGTTTGGAGAAATTATACAGTATTTTTTGTACAGCGATGTTCCTTAATAATGCTGAAATCAGCCTTAAAGCTCTTTCCTAGCCTCATAGGCGTGAATAAGTGAGATTAAGATGTAAACTTATACATTTTTTAATTGCCACATTTTTATGGTCACGTCTAAATCCCTTGCGTAATAGACAGAGTCAACAGTCTTGAAAAGACTGAATGGCCACGTTCAGCTATTTGGCTTAATGATAGAATTGAGATTCAAATAGTGACAGGTTGCTAGCCCATCGCCTAAAAAGAATCCCAAGTTTGTAAGCCTTTCCCTTAGTCGCCTTTTACGACATCCATGGGAAAGAGATGGAGTGGTCCTATTCTTTGTTGTATTGATGCCGGGAACCACACGGCCATATATTTTATAGCTCTAACTGTCTACTCTATATCATTAGCTCACTTTTCCACCATTAGCCGATATAATGCATCGACGTTAATACATTGACAGATGGTGTAGTCTCAGTTCAGGGGTCAAGCACGCAGCATTATATATGCATAGGTAACTGTCCGTCTGTCTGTATTGTATGGCCTAACTTTTACACTCAAATATGCTAAGAATGTTTGATGGTTCCGACTACATGAGAAGGTAGTTCTATCAACTCAAATAAAGTCAGGTTAGATAAATATGATGTACCAGTTTTTGTATAGATTATTGTGAAATGATTGATTGTTAACAGGTAATAAATGCAAATAATCATAATGAATTTGCACAAATATAATTGTAGCTTATGAATTATTTATTGTGTAGAAAGCTGGATAGGTAACTGATAATTAATTATCCTTTTATATATCACGCCTCTGTGTCTTTTTTTTTTCTTAAATCACACAACGGATATTTCTTTTGAAACAGTTATCACTGACTGAAAAATTTATTTATGTAGGTTTATACCTGTAAAATATTATTTAAGAAAAATAGAAGCCGGATGGGTAAACGCAATGTTTTAAAAAGGGGAAGGAATAATTAATAACTTACTATCCAAGTTGATGCGCATCACTGTCTATTCAAAATATTTGGTTTATATTGCAATATTTATTTTTCAATAACATATTTATTAACTCATGTTTTTCCATTTACCTACACTAATAAAAAAATACGATTGAAATTAGAACTTCCTCTTTTTCATAAGTCGGTTAAAAACTTTTAAATATCGGCACTGAAATTCCCGCAAAATAGGAGTAATACAAAAAAAATAGGTAGGTACTATTTCTTTTTCTTCCAGCACTATGGCCAGTTCGAAACATAAATCGTTAATAGTTACAATGGCAATCGATAAATATGTCGAACGCGTTACTTTACATAGAGCTTAGTCGATTTATAACATTCGATCATAATAGTTATGTATAATCAATTGAGTTTTTCTCTCCGCCATGATTGATTCACAGCTTGTCAATTAATTTTATTGATGAATTAAAATTATTTAACAAATTGTTTTCTCATGCATACGTAAGTAGGCTATCTTTTTAAGTAGTCCTATTCTGTATTATGAAGTGAAAAGTATCCAGCGAAATTTTTTTTTACAATCTTATTGTTAATTCCAGGTGATATAAATAATTCATTTCAAGATAAAATTATTTAATTCTTTTACATCAGGAAGACGGTTCTTCTTCTTCTTAAATTTAAGAGGTAACTCTTGTAGATGGAGTTAAGTAGAGCTTCCTCCTTTCATCTCTTTTTCTATGTAATTTTTTTAAGTAGACGTATGTATTAAATTGTACATTTACTTTATTTGATCAAAACTATTTTATTCTTGGTCTTCCTCTTTTTCCATTAATTTTTCTTTCTACTATAGTTTTAAAAATTCGTCATGTCCGATTTGTTTATTTGACTAATATTTTACATATATTCTCTTTTTATATATACTTTTGCACGAGGATTCGCTCCAGTAGGAATATTCAGAAAAAAAAGCAGACCTATGTTACAGAATAAAAACCCGTATTTTCTGTAACTTTTTTTATAAATCAAGGAAACAATTCACATTACTTAAAGCAATCCATCAATTCATTTCATAAAACCAACACCCGGAACCGAACGCCAAATAGTAACGTATCAAAATCAATCGTCTGCAATCAAAGAATACGGCCATAGACAAGGGTCAAAGTGCGAAACATCACTTTCACTCCATTAGCCAGACATCGCATCTGTCTCAGTCAAATTAGGCATAAACATGATTTTTTACTTTTAAAACGACGGTACATTGTCCGATTTTATTCTTTTCTTTTCGTGGCAGGTGTATTAAGTTTATATCACTTTGTTTTAAACTTTTGTTAAGTATATCTATCTAAATACTGTAAACACTCTCGTTTTTAAAATAGAAAAAAGAACAAGCATATATATTATCTCTTACGGGATAGACAGAGCCTGAAGGACTGAAAGACAATGATCATAAATGAATATACATTGAACATCCTTGATATGTTATAAAAATTGATATGATAGTTATAAAAATATGTTATAGTATTGACTTCATTAAAAAAGTTCGTATGTTTTTAAAACATTTCTTCAGCTGCTTAAATTGAAACGTCACGTTCCATAATTAGAAGTGACTTTTTTAAACAAAACCCATTAACCCTTTCCGACTAATAATCAAAAATAATGCAGTGACATCACCGTCTGTCGCGAATGGCGCCCGGCACATGCCAACCTTAAAATAACTAAAACAATCCACCATATGCCACCAAAAAACTAAAAAACGCAAGCAAAAACACGTTAACCATCTTGGCATTAATTACGAAAAACTGCAAGGACTTTTGAAATTTAAAATAAGAATAGAAGGGGTAAGAAATGCTTAGAACTGAACGCATCGGAGCATAGACAAGGAAGCAAAATGGCGGTTGTAAAAAAATGAATGAAGGGGTAAAAGAGTTGTTCCCTCGAATTCAAATTTCGAAGGGTTATTATGAAGTAAAAAGTCGTTTTGAGTTCTTTTCGGCCAGGTGTTGCGTGATCAGAGCGTCTTGCCGGAAATCTGTGGCGCATGTGTCTGGCAGCGGAAACAACCGTGCATCCCTCACCTTCCCTTGCTACATATTACTAACCATTTCAATATATATGTAACTTAAACCTAAATAAATCGCAAAAAAATCAACAAAAGTTAAAAATACCTAAAAATTTTACGTTTAATGTTCGACAACTCGATATAATATACCTATTAATAATTATGATAATGGTTTGCCATTTTGATTGATCAAATCTTCTACACCTTTAAAGGCATATATTGACATTAAGTTCTTTATTCCGAAAATCATAAACATTAAAATAATTCAACTAAAATCAAATATATTTGAAAAAATATACCGAACCATATATCAGGCCTAGACGAACGTACTTTGATTAAATCAAGGACGTCCTGGCAAAAGGTCAGGTCAAGAGTACCTACACATACGAAACCGAGCTTAAATAAAAGATAGTTATGTATGTAGATATGCCGTGATTCCCAACACTAATAAAAAGAAGTACCTATGGACCACTCCATCTCGTTCCCACTCCATGTCGTAAAAGAAACTAAGGGAATAGGCTTATAAACATGTGACTCTTTTTTTAGACGATTGGCTAGCAACCTGTCTTTGTATTTAAATCTCAATTCTACCATTAAACCAAATATCTGAACGTAGGCCACGTTCGGCTATTTGGTTTAATGGTAGAATTAAGATTCAAAATTATCTGTTCAAGACTGTAAGCTATGTCTACCCCGCAAGGGATTTAGACGTGATAAGTATACATATGTATGAATGTAGATGAAGCGAAGAAAGTATGCAGTAATATTCGGGAAAGAGGCGTGATTTTATGTATGTATGCACCCTTATGAAACAAACGGACTTTATGACCTCGACCAACCCCATCAAATCAGACCCACAACAGGTGGTTCGCACAAAAGGAGGGTTGCAGATACGACGCCTGCGAAATCTTGCTTTATTTTCAATGATTTATAGCGTACATTTTGTTTGCAGGTTGCTTTTTAAGAGGGAGATTACGATGGGCATTGCAGCTGCCTGAAAAATTGCTTAAAGATGCTCTGACTTTTAGACACACAAAAAATATACTTACAGTACAGGTATACCCAGGAAAATTCAAGTTTTATAAAAATCTCCGATTTTCCTACGCCGTAAAACATAAAGTATTTTGTCCATATCCCTTGCGGGCAAGACAGAGCCAACCGCCTTGAAAAGACTGAAAGGCCATATTCAGCTGTACGGCTTAATGATGAAATTGGGATTCACATCCAAATGTCGTACATCTGAACTAATCTTAATTGCGCATGGAAGGTTGCTGCTACCTACGTAAAAAATACAATCAAATAATTAGGCGATGATTAATTATTGCAATTAGTCCGTTGGCGGTAAGACCTTCGCGTCGTTAAAACTTAATTCATAAATAAAATGTTTAATGATTTTACGCTCTCCTTACGGATCACATCATGTTTCGTAGGCGATTGAAAGACAAAGGATCTCAAGAGCATCAAAAATCTGAAGACAGTACCAAATATAAATAACATTTGGTATAATTCTTCAGGTGTACAATAGAGAAAAAAGTCGAATTAAGTCCTCAAATGTCGAACTTGCATGAAGTGTATTGAGAAAAGTGTACGCAGATATAGTGTCGAGTGAAAAGATGTAGTCTCTGTCTACCCCTCCTGGAAAGGGGCGTGATTACATATTTATAAACTTTTCATTAAAAATCTTTTGCTAACCCCGATTCAAACAAATGTAATGGTATTCGATCGGTAAAGCTAAGATTCTGGCGATGACACGACATATTTAAGGGCGTTATCATCCCCAGTAGCGTTATAAATCATCGCACTAACGAATCATTGCCGCCCCTCCATGATTTACATCTGAAAAGGTTGGCACGTCATCTGCTTATCCTTTCTGAAGTCATTTTGTTTTAATGGTCTTGTTGTGATGAGTTATTGGCCGACCGTTAAAGAGTTATCACTTTCGTTCGCAATGACAGTAACAGTAATGTTGGTTTGAAACTATTCTCGTTGATTTAATAATGCAATTAATTTGGAATTAAAAGTGTGAAAGTTACTAATATATCACGGACTCGGACACAATATTATTCGGAAAGTGAAAAAAGTATTTAAATTAAAAAGCGTCAATTCGAACCCTGTGTCCAAATAATAATGTCCGAGTCATCAGCAACTCTTAAAATAAGTAATCTTTCACTGTTTGATTGCAAAGATGGCTTATAAACATGGAATTCATATTTTAGGCGATGAGTTAGCCGCCTATCAACCCACCTCTGAACCTCAATTCCATAAGCCAATATGGCCGTCATATACATAGGTATCTGTTTCTATTACCTCTGTCTACCCCGTACGGAATATGTGATGAGAGTCTGAAACAAATTTTGTTGACCTGGTAGCTTAATAATGTCAACGTATGAAATAGAAATGATGAGATCAAACCACTCATCATCCAACTCATAACCTTATCAAGATCATGTGGAATTCGATATTCAAAATCTTCTCATATGACGTCAGTGGTCATAAACCCGCGGGAACATGAAAGATCAATCAGGGTCGTTGACTCCGATCTGTCACTGAGATATGCCAAGTCAACATCAGGTGTTTGAGCTAACAGCTCCCACGGCACGGAAAATGCTCTGATAAATGAGGTTGTTAAGATCTAGACTGCCTATTTAATGCGAGACTGTCAAAATATCTGTAAATAGAAATAGATTTATTTTCAAAATAGGACACAAAGTTTTACTTAACGACGTCAATATGATTATTTTATTATTACTTTAATTGACAAAGTACTGATTTCAAGAAGATATCTTTATTGTTTCAGTGCGAACAAAAAGCATGCTGAGGTTCAAATTAAACCACGACTATGTTCCAATGAGTCTTTCCCGAGTTATGTACCTTAGTCAGTTTGATTGCTGTTTGATCGCTTTTGGTGAGGGGAAATATCGTGAAAAAACCTGCACATTCATGCAACTAGACGTGTAACCGTGATCCAATATAGGCTTGGTTCCCCTGAAAGGTTGCAGAGGTCAGACGAGAGTCCCTTCGGAAAAACCAGAATTTATCCAATCCAGGATCATGTTCATAGGACCATACCAAAACTGCTGTCCAGAGAGGTGAGGATGCAACTAATGTCAGGAAGAAGAAGACTTATATTCCCAAAACAAAAGGCGAAAAAATAAGGTTACGCTAGAAAATTTGTTGGTGAATAAATCGGTTATTCTCTGTAATCCTATTATACTAATTAAATAAATCTCTAAATTTTCCACGGGAGCAAAACTCAAGAGCTATTTAGATCAAAGTCATGATTTTTATAGATAAACAAGTCATGTTATCGCTTAAAATTTTTAGAAAATACATCTTTAGTGGTCACGATTTAAGGACGAAACGTAAACATACCTGTGGTCTTGCACCATATGATCGTCAGTTGTTCCCAACATTTTTTCTACAGCAGGTGGTTACCGAGCCACAATCTGTGCCTCGAACCTGCGAATATAATATACTTCCCACACAAAAAAAACATCGGAAGACGCAAGACAGGGATAGAGTGTGTTTGAAAAAGGATAGAGATAGCTCTTGTCTTTCCGTTTCCGTTTTATTGTAAAAAATGTTGAGAACATCTGGAGCCTGACAGATTTGACCTGCGTTTCGGTGGGAAGGTTCCATTTAGACAGATTTAGTTATGATATGAAGAAAAAATTTAAATGATCTAATATTACTTGATGGCATAATATACATATGTACATTACTTAGTAGATTAATCATTGTCAGACAATGTTACATGACCAAAGTTGTTGCGATTTTAATTACAGATTTTTTAATAAGTAGTATCAATAAATTATTGGACAAACGGGAACGAAAGAACCCCCCTGTAATCAGTTCTTTCATACAAGTAGATTTGTATAATCACAAAATAATATAAATTTTCTTCATATTTTTTTCTACCTGATTCGTTGACTGGTTCAATTTTGTTTTGTATGTAATTGAATGTACGTATACAACAAATAATTAATTAGTACTTCTATTAAGGAGTTTTAACACCACGTGGCGTTAGTCGAGGCTAATGTTTCTAGAACAAAAATAGCTGTATCCATATAAAATACGTCACAGCAAGATGTTATACCATATAAGAACATCGCGTGACTATTGAGACTATTTTTTTAATTTAATATCGCAGTTGCAATAGAATTGATAAACGGCTCAGTAGGCTTAAGAATTCATTAACAGGTTAGCTGTTGCCTGTGGCTTCGCACGCGTAAAAAGTAGGTTACCCTATGCCCTTAGGCTTCGTAGGTCACACTATATGTCTGTATGCAAAATTTCGTGGAGATTAGTTCAATGGTTTTGACGTGAAAGCCGAACAAACAAACACACTTTCACATATTATATTAATGTAAATAAGTAATGTATTGTACTCGTATTAAGTACATTAAAGTCGGGTGCAGAAACCTGACCCTCTGAAAAGAAAAAAATACGTTTAACGCTTGTCTGCCTTCAACATTGCGTTTGAAGTAATAAGTTTATGCCTTCTGTATGCCAATAATTGGTTGATGTCAAGCAGACAGCTGAACCAACAAACTTTTCTTGGCCTTAGTTCTTTGCATTATAATAATTTTCGTTAGACATTCATTATTATTTTTAAAATTTAATAACGAGGAAATCCAATATATTTTTTTAAACTTTTTCTATGAGAAGGTAAAATCTAAACCAAAAGAGATCACAGTGTCTACCAACCACAATAACCACATACAGCGGCTAGTAAAATACCAAAATACCCCTAAACAGGCCATGCTTAAACCATAAATCATATTTTGAAAACTTAGAAAATCCGGGCCCAGGGGCGTATTCTGTTAAACGAATCGTATTCGAATCGAACGTTCGACATCTACTCAATCGCCCGATTATTCGGAATCGCACTTGAATAAAAGGCTGATTGGACGCCATTGCGATGTGATTGATGTTATAATGATTTATGCAATGACCCGGTTTCCTATTGTTGTTTAACGGTGGCAAAACATTTATCTTTGTGTATTTCTGTTACACGCGTCTTCGGAGTCACGACTATAGGTTAAATCGGCAGACTGTAATTGGAGATTGCAATAAATAACACAATTGTCTAAAGTTCCTTTGTTTGTTTAGAGAATTACTCTTAGCAAAAGTTTTTTGTAAAGATTGCAATGTGCAATTTATAAATAATCTAATACGTTTAGTATTAGATATTTGTGTAAAATAATATATATTTAAACCGTTCTGTACCTTAACTTGAGAATAGTCACCTATAGAGTTTATTTTTAAACAACCCTTTTATAAAGAAATTATGTTCATTAAGGACGTTTTTTATATGTTTCTATTTTCATCAAGAGACATGTGGTAACTGGGTACCCTTATTGTAGAAGATTTGTTACCCCTTTAGGAAGTAGTCAAAAAAACCTATGTCATATACTGACTAAAACGAATTCTAAATAGGAGTTATTTTCGTTCTGGCTACCATTGTGTGTAAAAATAAATTTAATGTGAATAACATTTTTCTTTGAAAAAAAAACTTTATTTTCAATCGGTAGATATTAAAGCGTTTTATTTCTGCGATCGAAGCATTAATTATAATATCGTTTTTTATAAGCTAACAATCTTGACGGAAAAAAAGAGTAATGTGAATAGAGTTAATGCAAGTTTTTAACAACTTACAAAGTCATTAGCTTCCAACTTTATGCCAATGTCTCAATTGTGTGTTATGTTAAGTATTTTTTTCCATATAGGTTTATCTTACACTAGCTGTGCCTGCGACTCCGTCCGCGTGGAATAGTTATTTTGGGTATCATTGAAGCCCTCAACGGTGAATAATTTTCCCCGTTTTTTTCACATTTTCCATTATTTCTTCGATCCTTATAGATGCAGCGTGATGTAATATAGCCTAAAGCCTTCCTCAATAAATGGTCTATTCAATACAAAAAGATTTTTTCAATTCGAACCATTCCTGAGATAAGCGCGTTCAAACAAACTATATAATATATGTATAGATTGAGGTAAAATAAAATAATGTAAGGTGACCTGCTCACAGCAAACTGCAACTGAATTGTAACTATATTCCAATGTGATTAGTTTGTGGAGGTTAGACAGGAGTAACTTCCTGCTATCCAATCTACGATCATGATCAAACAGCCTTGAGCTTTATCAGAGAGATAAGAACTTTACCAACACTAAAGCCAGTTGGGATAATAATTTAAGTTCCGAATGGTAATTCAACACTATGCTGAGTAAATTGAAACCCAAACTAGCTTCTCATCCACACAGCTTCCGACCCACCTACATCCGCATCCTTGCAGGTACCCGTACCAATTGTACAAATATTCGCGACGGATATCCCGACGTATCCGTTTACATGTGAATCCAACTTTATTTCTCGAGATTGTAACAAATAAAGTTCGTAACAGATGAAGTGCCTTATGAAGCAATACACCGATACTCGAAATGATAAGATCGATTTAAGTTCGACATGTAAATTTAAGTTGTTGGATCAAAACTTACTACTTCTTCATTTGCGCTTTGGAAGCGGCAATAAGTTTAATTATAAATAAAATTTGAGACTTCAAGACTGTTGGCTCTGTCTACCCCGAAAAGGATATAGACGTGACCAAATGTATGTATGTATGTAAAATTTGAGGTAGACACACAGAATATGCAGCATATGTATAATATTTTTCGGTATTAAATTAGTTTATAACTCGTCTGTACTTTTAATATGTTTGACTCTATCGCACTTTATCGTGAACATGAGAGGTATTGAAATTGAGAACCGTAAAATAATGAGTCAAAGTTTCAAATGCTTTGTAAACGAAATAGGCACTGATATTATGATTAAAATAGGACAGATTTTATAGTATGTATGTATGTCACAGGATATCAACCGTGCATCAGGGTCAAATGACAAGTGTGTGTGTGTGTGTGTGAGTGTGTGTGTGTGTGCCCAACTGTGGCGAAAGTGGACCAGATTTTAGTGAAAATAAAAGCTTTGTTATCGAAGCTTTTTGTTGCATCTTCGTCTGGGAGTATCTTATTCTTGTATCGGATACATATATACGTATAATCACGTCGATTTCCCTAGCGGGGTAGACAGAGCCAACAGTCTTGAAAAGACTGAAAGGTCACGTTCAGGTATTCGGCTTAAGTTGAGATTTAAATAGTGATACAAAAAAAATCCATGTTCATTCATTCCTCATAGTGGCCTTTTACGACATCCTTGGAAAAGATATGAGAGTGGTCCTACATAGGTACATTAATTATCTGTTAATTTGAGTAGTGTGTAAGAAGGCTTTAGGAATTTTTAAATGGCCACCCTAACCTATATAATGAAATGAAATTGTTCAAATCGTTTGAATTTGATTTACCCACGCAACGCATCTATCGATTTGCCGAAGTTTTCATTATGGAAACCTCTAAAATTCGTAATTAATTAATAATAACTACAATTAAGGAATGACTTGAGCTTACACGGAAGCTTATCTAAGATCGCTTACAAAAATACCTTAATGTACTTATCAACTTAATGTAATAAAAGCAACATTAACTCTTCTCTAGTTTAAATTATAAAAATATTTTTCAAAAACATACCTTCAAGATGAATCACGCGTTATCAATTACACAGAGGCTAATTCTCAAGGCATTCTCAGAGACATTTCCCATCAGGTGAACGACCGAAATTATAATTATAATTAGATCAGGCTCAAAATATGAACAACACAGAAGTAACGCTTCGTAAAAAGAACGAAATGAACTGTTGTTAAATTAATTTTGGATGTATTAAGAGCAGAATAGAATTTTGATTTTTTGTTTTTGATTTCATGCATGTCGTAAAGAATAAGGAAAGAAGACAAAAATAATGTCGAGTAAAAGAAAAATTTACAAGAGGTTTGTTAGATGGAACCTTTTTTTTTAATTAATCCATGCTCTCTTCAGTACCTCGAGTTTCAGAAATTACCACATAATCAAGTCTGTATCCCTTACGGGGTAGACAGAGGCTACTGTTTTAAAAAGACTGTAAGGCCACGTTAAGCTATAGCTTTATAATAAAGTTAAGACTCGCATATTGACAGGTCGCTAGCCCATAGTCAAAAAGAATCCCGCAAGCTGACTAGACCACCTTGATTGTCTTTAAATTATATACATTTATTGTAAAAATCCAATGATCTGTCGAATCTTTCTGAACATTCGTTATTTTAATTAGTGTTGCAAGCTCGCACCCAACGCACAATTAGTAGAACCAACACGTTGTTTCGCCTGCTTCTATTAGTTTAAGTACCTACCTACTTGAAAACATCTACCAAACAATAAAAATATATGAATAGAAGGTTCTAGGGTCAATAAGTTTAAGGAAGTGGTAACTCTGACATGGCAACTGATTTTAAGACCATATTCATTTGTCACTAGAGGCCGCCCGCGACTTCATCCGCATGGAAACCCTATCAATCTCGCGGGAACTCCGGGATAAAAAGTATCCTATATGTTATTCTGGGTCTTCAGCTACCTACATACCAAATTTAATCGTAATCGGTTCAGTAGTTTTTGCGTGAAAGAGTAACAAACATCCATACTGACATCCTGAAATACTCACAAATTTTCGCATTTCTAATATTAGTAGGATATTTACAACTGCGCAGAAATTGCTTTTAATGGAGCAGACTTATGAATGTGAATGAATTGAAAGAATGTAGGGATGGCAAGTGGAAAATGTAGTCTCTGCCTACCTACCTGTTCAAAGAAGTAGGACGTAATTTCAATGTCGAGATATCCGTCAGGGACTGTGTATTTCATCATATCTTAACGATGTTCCCGCCATTTACAAATTTAATTACCAATTTCACATAAATGTTTATTACGCTATTAATTATTATTGTCAAGTCAACTTTACAAGGAACTAAAAACTTTAATATACTATACGCTTACAAAATGCGAAGGTAAAAAAAGATCATTTAACATCTCTCTGTCATTTGGGTAGGAGCGTCCTCTGCTGAACATAGTCAGAATGACTTCCAAAAGGTAATAATACCCTGTGACCCTCTTATATAATAGTAAAAATGTCTTAATAGTTGTAAGGTACTTATAACCTAGTAGCCTTTATATCCTGTGTATTTAAAATTTTTAAATGTGCAGTTTTCTCGCGATTTAGGTAGATTGGCAAACATTCAAACTGATACGGGACTTCCCAAGAAACCTTTCTATTTTTCTTCGATTCTTTGATTTTTCGTTTGTAGTGCTAACTGATTGGTTATTGATGGGTCCAGATTCCAAGTTATGCGGAAGCAGAATTTCCTTTGTTAATCATATTACGGTTACGATTTCGAGGGCTGTGTTAGCTTAACACATTAACGCCTACTTGGAAATATTTAATCGTAACAATGCGAAAGTGAATTTGCATAGATAAACGTTTGTTAGTTACATCTTCACTCTTTATATAATACAACTATAGTGATCGGAATAATATAAAACAATAGAAATATTTTATTGAACTTGAACATGTTCCAGAAGTGTGTATACGTCTTGCATCGCAGCCAATTTTCAGATTCGATATTTCGATATTTATTGGATGGTCTTAAAAACTGTTACATAAAATTTACAGTACATTCAAGAGCGCTACAATAATTAAACTAGAGTTTGCATGGCACCCCGAGCCATGGTCCGAGCACCACATGACCATGGTGTCCTCCAGGGGAGCCGGATTGGTAAGGTGCCCGGTAAAAATGCGTGATGCGCTGCCATTATGCGCATTTTTACGTATTTTTTCATGTATTTTCTATACTATATTCACAGAATATCTATCTACACTTAGTCATATATGACGCTTGGCCGATGCCTCGATCCTGCGGGCTCGATGGCATAACCCCAGAGAAAGTGGATATGATAATTGGACGAGCAACGATGTGCGACCGGTCTGAGGCCAGTGCGTTAGAATTGTATAGATACGACTTATTCATCCTACTGGCATTAGTCCAGATTGCATCCTCACCTTCCTAGAGTGGACCTTGGTGCACAGGATGATGAACCTGGATTGGGTCTAATATGAACAACTAGTTAATGTAGTGATCTTCTTGTCTTTTCACGGACGGCATTAGAACCGACCAATTTTTTCACGAGATAAATATCTCATCCACTCGTCTCGTGGTAAACCTATAATCTATTGTTATATGTACTTACCGAAATAAAGGATAATAATCATCATATGTATTTTTATTAAAAAATGCATTTTAAAAATAATTTAAATGGTCTATAATACCTAAGAGCTAGAATCATATCCATACTAACCTGTCGTGGTCGTCCTCCGCACGCGACTACCGCGTTATCAATCATCTAATTTTTTTTCTATACATTTGCTTTAGGTATTTATGCAATTTTGCCATTTACCTAGATTCTCAAATTTTATATAACCGTTATGATATGATTTTGCAACAATTAACAATTAGTTAAGTTTTATCATGTTTTTATAAATGGCAAAGATTGTGAACTTTTTGACACAAAGCCGTAAACTTAGACCATTTTAGACTTTTTGTGGGTCAATTGAATTGCCAACGACCAGTAGGTCAAGTCTTCAAAAAAGATTTCAAAGTGTATTCCTATAAAGTCTCAGTAGAATTATTTCAGACATTTTGTGTTAATTTTTATGGTAGCTTAAACTTTTAACTTTTACATACATATTTCTCTAGAGTCGAGATGCCGAAAAATACACGATACAGGTATTTAAAATAATATAAGTAGGAGATGGCTTTTAGAATGGGTTTCTCTATTAACAGGATCACAGGGGTTAGATGGGTTTTCTTACCCGATTTAGGCAATTCTATTGTAACCATGATTTAATAGGAGTCGCTTTGTATAAAAACTTAATTTACTTATACCCAATCCAATTCCTGCTCATAGGCGGGCCCTGGGCTCCAGAGTAACGCAACCAGGACAACTCCAAAAGAATGATAAAAATATTATGATGTTTTAAGCTGCTAAATTGGAATTTGTGGAAATTACCATAGGAGAGAAACCTAGCGCAATAACTAGTTAATACTATAATTATGTATTCTATATTCCATCTTTAACACTAACTGCATCTGCTGTTATATAACTCTGTTATTCAATAACTGGTTACATTTTCATTTAACTGTTGCATCTTGTACATTGTATGTCTATTACAATGTTTATCGTTAATGGTTAATGAGCATACATAATCTATTTAACGGGTGTTTTCTAAGCTACCATTTAATGTATGGTTCTTGGCACTTTACTCCCATTGTAACCACCTGGATGTTCGACCACTCCATCTCCTTTACATTCTCATACTTACATATAATCACGTCTATGTCCCTTGCGGGATAGACAGAGCTAACAGTCTAAAAAAGAATGTTAAAATGTCTAAATAAGTATTAATTTGAAAAATTTATCCATCTCCCTTCTGTGGATAATTTTAACAAAGTTAAATTTAGACGGGAATCCAAAATTATCTGATATTCCACTGATAAATAAGGACTATAGGTGAACTAAAGTACCTTTTTCAGGTTGAGGACTGTGCCAAAAGGAGAGTCAAATGTAAAAAAACTGAATTTCGGTTTCGTGGTTACAGATGGACCTTGGGCTCCTCTCCGAAGAAGTCAAAAGATGATGAACATAGAGACAATTAAAGTGGTAATAAAGTAACGCCAATAAAGTTTACCACTGACACCGTACAGAAGGAGAAAAAATATATTTTCAAACGGCACAAATTGCAATCACACTAGACAGTTATTCAATAAACCTAATGATTTATACAAAATATCATTAATGAAGCAACCAATTATAATTTCGGTTGTTCGTCTCTCGTTAATTACGAATGTCGATGTTTATTAGTCCGAAATAACGGCTTCACACCGGAAACATTTTTAGGAGTCTTAAAGATAAATAAAATATCGCTGTAAGAAAAGAATGATCAAATTTTTTTTTAAACGTCGATTTAAAAAAAAGATCGTGTGAGTGTGGCTTAATGAGGCATCCATTTGTGGTCCAAGTTTAAACATATAGATTTTGTGTAAAAATTATATTACGAGGATGATAAAATATAGTGTTAAGTTTTGATTAATTAGGTAAAATATTTCTTATTTATATTTAGAACAGACTTTTGCCAAAGTTTCGCTTCCAAAGTAATTATTGTCATGCCATTATTAAGGTTCTTCTGAAACGAATAAATATTTTTGGAACAATTAAAGACATTCATTATTTTGATTTCTAATTTAACCTAGCTAGGCTGTTGTCAAGTTATTGTGACGTTAATAGTTCATTTAAATAGGTATATCGTGCAAAATCATGCGTAACACGACTCGACTTAATTGTAACAAAATGAATCAGTAAATTATTCACTTTCGACCTTCGCATTTAATTTTAAACTTGAACCAATCCCAAGGTAAAAGGGGGTAACTCCGAATTTGAATATTTCACGCATTTTAATCAGCCACGCGCGACGGACGACGTATGGCCGAAGGAAGAATCCTTTATTCAAGTATTGTATTTGTGTCACGGTCAGGAGCCACGGTCAAGGATAGCAGGACACGAGACTATGGATTGTTTAAATTTTAATTTTAAAATTTCTCAATCTAGATTTTGCATGCGATTTGAGACTTATAATTATAAAATATGGTGATTGCTTATATAGTGAGGGAAAGTATAATACATTCAGGCAACTGTATTGTAATTTTGACATCTTAAATGCATTTAGGTATATGAAGTTTGAAATGAAAAAATGAGTTTGTCTTATCTAATATAACCATCTAAGTTGGATAAGGTAATATTGACAGGGTAAATTGCTTCGTGTGAATACCCTAACTTTCTCACTCCTGAGAACAGGAACAAAAAAAGGTTTTTTATAAAATCCGTTCTATAACTTGAAATATGAATAAGAAAAGTTAATGACTTAAAAAATCTTTTTTGGCTATCGATTGTTCAACTTGTTTCTCAATAATTATTCGAATAAGTTGATAAATGGTAGCAACATCTGCTTCGCATCGTAGCGTGTCTATCTTGATAAAATTATTGTACAATAACGAATAACAACATAATTCCCAAACTAATTTGCAATTTGGATGTATAATTTAAAAATTTTCTTTTAAGCACTTATCTAGTTTAAGTTTACATATAAAAAGTCAAAACTGTTACGTGTCCTTGCAACTGACCCAATGGCACCCTAATATATGGAACCCGTAAAATTACTAATGGCTATATAAATTTCACCCGTCGCCCGGTCATTGACTACACCTGCCACCGAAAAATACAATAATTAGAAATGACTACCCCATTCTGATATATCCATTATGGCCGACTTGCCGAGACATAAATTTAGATTTTTTTTTAAATTCTAAATTTGAATTGTCATTAGTTTTTTTTTGATGCGTGACTAACTTGTTGCTACAGTAATTGACAGTTATACATATTTAAAATTAATGAATAATTAACAAAAACTAGGGGAAAGTTTTTAAATAAGTATTATAAAATTTAAAAAAACATATTTAATGTATTTTAAAAAGTGAGAGGAGACACAAGATTAAGAATAAAGGAAAACTTGGCAGTAAAATATATAACTAGACTTTTGATTCCTTCAAAAAAGGCCAGGCCAAGAAATATTCGCCGAATGTTTAATAGAGCTTTGAGAAAGAAACCTCGTAAAGAAGAATGTGTTAATGTTCACACACATTAACACATTCTTCTTTACGAGGTTATATATTATATTTATATTATATATTAATTAATTAAGAAAATTACATAAATCAGCTGAACTACTGATTGACCTGGCTCTTGTTTGAAATTTATTAGAATATTTGTGAAAGTAAATTAAGCTTTACAATTAAAAAAATAAGCTCTTTTTTTCTGCGTTTGAGTACAAACAATGAGTTATAATATCTACCGTATGAGACCGACTACGCCGCAAAAATCATCTTACCAACAGAGATTTTTATTTTTGGTAATATTGTGTGAGGAAATGCAAAGGTAACTAGAGCCCATAAAGGAATTTGTACCAAATAAATTGCCTTTTTTTACGCATGCCATGATTTCAGCCCGCGATGATTTTAACTTATTTAAATTAAAGAAAAGTTTAACAAAAGTTTTTATAATAAAAGAACATAAATTAATAATAAAAAAACAGCCGAACGTGGCCTATCAGTCTTTCAAGAGTTCTGGCCCTGTCTACCCCGCAAGGTTGATGTTAGAAAATAAATTCAGCTTGGCACTTCTAGTACGTTATAACACCTCGATGGAGACAAATATAGTTCTCGAGCACGGTTCTGCTCGGTAGACCGCGGCTAGGGACAGCCGACCACAGGTTTGTTAGAAAATGTTATTGTTTCTTGAGGGAGGAAGTGTTACGTGTCGTTGGGTTTTCGGACGTTATTTTATTACTGTCTGTTATGAATGAACGGATGCAAGGGCATACATTCAAGCTTTATATTAGAGATGTTATTTATGTAAGTGATACCTTAAAACTTATGAAATGTCGATGTGACACACTGAAATTCGTATAAAAATTTAATAGGTACTCGTATGTTATATTTTTTCCGACTACATTAAATTAAAATAATAATGACATATACCTATGAGGCACAATTTATATAATGGACAAGGAGGGGATAAATAATACAATATCTTAAACATAACACATTTTTAGTTTCGAATAAAATTTGATCCCATATTTTGAAGAATAAATGGAAAATGCCTCTAGGTATACCTACAATTTATTTATGAAATACATATAATCGCGTCTCCATCCCTTACGGGGCAGACAAAACTTAAAGTCTCGCAAATGACGATCGCAATGACATTGAAATTCAAATAGTGACAGGTTTCTAGCAAATCTCCTAAAGTTTATCGAATAAAAATTTATCAAATAGTATTTTTTTTATAAATGACGTTACATTTATTATACAAGCCTTAACCACATAACATATATTAGTACTATCTATTACTTTCCAAAGTTTACTACAATAAAGATATATTAGACGTCAGAATTAAACATGGTAATTGCATATTTTTTGCCCCAGTAATCGTGACGAGCGCATTGCATATATTATATGTTTTCTAAACGAATATAAATCAAGATGGTCACTTTCGAATTTCAATCGATTAAATTGCAGAATTACACAATCCAGGTCATAAGTTTTAGATACGTTTCGCCATTTTGGCAAAACTGTAATTTTTTGCAATTTATTTTATGCGTTATGTTAGAAGATTGGTTAACTTACAAATTTGAATAAAATTGAATGGGTACCTATGTTGTTTATACGAGCCAGAAATAATATTTTTCAGTATTGTTTTTTACGGCGTCTTGTGGCGGTCGTGCGCTTCTCTGTGACACAGGAGATCAAGGTTTGAATTCCGGCCCGAATATGATGAAAACAAAAACTTATACTGATTGAGTCTCAGATGTTCATCTACTTAAGTATTTATTATAAAATATACTATCTCCGATATCCGATAGGTATATATATTTCTATAAGAACTCGATCCGTGTAATTTGTATCGGATATATTTATTTATTTATATACCTATTAAAAATATTAGAAAAATAAATTAATGGTTATGTCTACCCCGTAAGGAATAAATTAATAATAAGAGGACCAGGCATAAAAATCATATCGGCTTTTCAATAATAAAAATAATATTCACGAAGCCTGGGTTACCACATAAGAAAAGATAATGCATCGGGCATACCGACCTTATCAGTCGATCACTAATCGCGAAGCTGAACTAACGAAGCCCTGAATATTCATTTGGCTTGCCCCTCGTCTTATTATTTCATAAATTCATTAACCATCAATCAAATAACCCTTGATAAGCAAAATGTATTATGTTAATTGCTTTTAACTTTGTTGTTGGTGGGAGAAGGACTGCAGAAACAGAATAACATACACACATCCTAACAAAATTTTCGCATAAGATTAGACAAGAAATAGTAAACTTAAGGATAGGACAACTCTCGTCTTTCTCATAGAGGTCGTAAAAGGTGACTAAGAGATAAAAATATTCGCCTATTGCAATCTTCATGCTACTTAATATGAAAAGGCGTGATCTTTCTTTTAGGTTTCGCGCTAACAAGCTATCATTATTTAAATCTGAATTTCATCTAGACATTAACTGCACCAGTATTTTTTAGATACTTATTGTATTTTATCTCTTCTCCCACGAAAGGGATATAAAGACGTAGATATGTATTTAATAGTCTAATAAATATCTTTTTTTGTGTCATTCGATAAGAATATCCATAATCAAATGAAATGAAAAGGAAAATACGTATGTAAATAAAATTAAATCAATTAAATTAATATTAATTATGCACCTGGACTTAGTTGAGGTATCTCTTTATCTTTTTCAGTAATTATAAAATGGGTGATGTTTCTACAAAAACGTATAATGTAGATAAATTATCTGTAGGCAACATAGCTATTTGCATTTTATTCAGTGGCAAGTAGTACGTTCATAAATAACCAATTAGCGAATGTTTTCAATTAAATTTTTTTCATGAGTTTTAATTTAAAATGTATTTTACGTCCGTTTGGGGAACATCTGGCCATCCACGCAACGATTTAATACAAATGGTAAAAGAACCGTGTGGTTCCCGGCACCAACAGAATAAGAATAGGACCACTCCATTTCATTATCTTTCCCATGGATGTCGTAAAAGGCGACTAAAGGATATGCTTATATACTTGGAATTCATCGTTTAAGCGATGGGCTAGCAACCTGTCACTATTTGAATCTCATTTCTATCATTAAGCCACCAGCTGAACGAGGCCTTTCAGTCTTTTCAAGACTGTTGTCTCTGTCTACCCCGCAAGGGATATAGACGTGATTATACCTTTGTTATGTAATGTTCATGGAAAAAAGGCATAGTGTGTACGAACTGCTTCTTTTCCTGTGTTGATTGTTTAGCCAATCAAGAGCTATTTAATTAGGGATTCTTCTTTTAGGCAGTGGGCTAAAAACCTGTCACTATCAGAATTTATATTGCGACATTGGGCCGTTCAGCTAAAGGTAAGGTTCCCACGTTTATAAGCCTTACAGTCTTTTCTTTAATTTTGGCTCCGTCTATACCGTAAGGCAGAAATAAACGTGATTATATACTGAATAGCAAGAAAGCTCTGCATTGGATTCTTATAAACCATTGACACACGGTCGGTGGCGTCAAAGGCGAACGACATCGGCCCCTGCGCGCGATCCGGAACGGCGAGCGCGCACTCATGGCGCGTGCGCGGAGTGTGTGTAGCCGTCTTTAATTGCTATTGGAGACGATGTACGATCTTAATGTTGCGTTCTTAATTTAAATTTTAAATGCTAAGAATTATAATAAGAAAGAAAATAAAAATAGCCTGAGAAAAACAATTAGAAATACCTAAAAGAAAATTATTTGAGAAAATTAATGACATTTCTTAATTTAAAATGTATTCTTGAATTAATTAATTTAAATCATAGATAGATAAAACGTTTATTCGATAGTGCTACAGACACATAACAGTCGAAATTCTTATAACTCAGCGATCTCTTAGCACTGAAAGAGATACAAAAACGCTGATTTTCAGTTATCACCATTTGAAGTAGATGCGGGTACTTAAAAAGAAAAATAAATATAGAAATTATAATCTTTAAAAATATGTATTATGATGCAGTGTTGGGTAGGTAATGTACCATTATATACAATATTTAAATTGGTAACCTATCAATATACCTATACGAGTATGTGAGTATTGTCACGACGTGTAGACATAGAGCCATTGTATATACATAGATAAAAAATAAATAATTAAGTGATTACTTGGTGTATAATGAATGATATATATATTATATTCATGAGAATGAATGACATGGTAATCTAACTAATAGTACACATTTACACTATGAATGCAACAATTTCTTATCAATATATACTAATACCTTCTACTTTATTTCGCTATCTGACCAACTGCACGTGGTGCACAATAGTCAGGATTTCCATTTCGCCTCATATTCTTGTTCTTGTCATGCTCATTGACTTAGTCAAACCACCTCTTTCCAAACTTTCCACCTACTAACACACAGATAATACAACACTTTATGTAACCCCATACGTAACATATAAGATACATGAACCGTATTGTGATTCTTTCGTAGGTCAAGCGCACGTCTGAATAAAAAGCGGCTCGTATATCATGGTCACGACCGGAACGGACAAACCACCGTCACCACACCTAGTTTAACATTACCTCCCACAAACCACCATAACTAGACACCCCCTTCGTTTAGAAACACGAAGGAAAAACCCAGAATTAATAGAGAGTGTAGTTCATCGAGAGGTCAAGTTATTTCGGTGATATATGCACGCGCCAAGTTTTAGAAATGGGATAAAAGAGGAAGTCAAGTCTATTAGTCAGTAGCAAACGATGTTTGTAAGTTTTACTCGTATTATTTAATTATTGTTATGTAAGTTTATCAAGAACCTCGTTACATATATATTTTCTATATATTTAGTTCGTAAGACGGTTTAATTCGTCCCAAGCGAATTGGTGTAGGATAATCATGGAAAATAATATTTTTCACTGGTCCGCTTGACCGAACAACTGAACCATATCACGGGCAAAAAGCGGATACGAACCGGCCGAATGCATTTTTTCCAAGTTATTGAGTACAAATCCTTTTTTATTTATTGTGGTATTTAAAAAATAAATTAGAAACTTTTTGCACGTCTTTTACAGTCGTGAAAAAAGGAACGTGTTACGATTTTGGGTTGGTTATGAATGTGGATTAAACGACAAACTTATGTGGGAATCGTAGCAAGTGGAATTCTAGCCCTAATCATTAGGGAAAGAGGCGTGATTTTTATTATTTTTGTATCTTCCTAAGATGAAAAATAATTAGAAGTAAAACAATTATTTTATTACTTAGACCCTTCATTCAACTTACATATTTTTAGAATACTCTATCAATTAAAAATTGTATTTTTATATATAAATCTAAACAACAAAAGCACGAACATCATATATTTAGTAACACCATCATTAGTTTATTCATAATGCACTTAACCCATGCAAATTATGTTATAAATAAATCCTACTGAGATTTATTTAATAGGCACTTAATATTATAACTCGTATGTCCTCATCGGTTGCAGGAGACTTATGTTTTGTGTTAATAATAATTTTCAAGTTCATACTCAATACATCATTGGATGGTTTTTATATGATACTTAAGTTGTTGAAGAAAATAGGTATAGAAATGAGAATAAAACAATGAATTACTGAAAAAAATATAATAAAAAAAACTGCAGCGAGTATAATATTTATTTTCCCCTTTCACTTGGGAATATATACATTCAAAGTGATATGGGCGTGATTATGTTTGTGTATGTATAAAAAGCGATACAGTGATAATTTTTCGCGCGGTAAAAATGGCGTCACGCGTGCCATGCTACGAGGGCTGGATCGTGTTCTTAGCACACCTCGGGCTCCTCTCCAAAAAGGTGAGGACGCAAACGGAACTAACACCAGGAGCACATAACGATTGATGACGTATATTTTTATGACATTCTTTTATCAAATACCTACAATACAAGTGAATTCGTCATTTTAAACAGTATGAAATAATCCTTGATATTACATGTTAGAAATTTCATCGCATTGGCTCATATCCGCCGTGAAATTTGTACAAAACGGTGACTCATCGGTTGCGCAAGCGCAAACTGATGTTCATAGTTAAAGGGAAGTCTTTAATCATCTGTGTGTACTTTTATGATTCAAAATTCGAAGGTAATGTATAAAGGTCTAGTATAACATACAACATATTGAAGAATGAAGAATGTAAAAAATGTACTAAAGTAATTGTTTAAAGGTTAAATTATTATTTACTAGCTGATGCCCGCGATTTCGGACAGCCAATTACAAATAGGAATCATTAACTTTTTTGGCTTAATAGCTTCTTAGTTTGAAAACAAACAGGTGTGGGAAATTTGGAAGTTAAAAAAAAATTAAAAATGTATAAATATCTGACTTGTACGAAATTTTACGAGCGATAGTTTCAAAAGTGAAAAACAACTTAGAGATATAAGTAAAAAAAAAAACAATATTTTTCGCGGTAAATCTTTTTTTTGCCTGTTTCGCCAACATTCCTTTGCCATCACAGTTCAGCGCGCCGTAACTATAATGTCACTGTCAGTTACACCTGACAATTTTCCCCCCAATTTGCCATTGCGTTCTGATTGCACGGCACGTTGATATAGGAACCACTTACAATAACTGTATTGGAGTTCCGTATAGAAATACTTGCGGTTCCTATGTTAACCTATAGCGAAAATGTAGGGTGCTGTCAGGAGATTTTTAAGTTGTCGAATCTTTATTACGATACTAAATTTAAATTGATGACTAAATATTGTATTTTACATTTTTTTTTACATTTATTTAAACACCAAATATTATACTTGATAAATTTATGATCATAACTTTGATTTTATCTTCTTAGCTTGTCTACTCTGACAGATCTTATTTGTCATTAAGATTTGTCTTTCTGTCATGGCTTCATGTGTGCTAGAGACGATTTAATACGTCCTTCGCTTTCACTTACATACATATGCACATATAGCCTCCTAGTGATACCTACCAACTGTATAGCTATCTCTTTTATATATTATATTATAATAACGTCCTACCTTCTTGGTGCCTCTGTTCTGCCACTTCGACAATGCATGCATACACATACGAGTACTTACAAATATCAAAATTTGTCTATCGATTTCACTCCTATACCGCTCAACCAATTTTCATTCATAGTTAAAGTCCGTTTGGTTGCCAGCGCCAATAGAAAAAATAATAAGACCACGCCATCTCCTTTCCATAGATGTCGTAAAATGCGACTAAGGGATAGACTTATAAACTTCGGATTCCTCATTTAGGCGACGGGCTAGCAACCTAAACTTCACCCGGGAGAGTGTGGGACTCCTGGCACCTAGTATACCTACCAGCCTACCCACTAAAACCCCTCTATGCGCCTTCTCCTCTCACTAGGTATATGAATCATTTAAGTGTACGCGATCCTCTTATTGTCAGTTTGTCTAGAAGAGATCTCACTCAGGGATAAGCCCGCCTTTGTACTGTACTACTGTTTTATATTGGTGATGTACTCCTTTAGTGAACAATAAAGCATTTACTTACCTACTTACTTACTGAATTCTATTGTTAAGCCAAACAGCCGAACGTGGCCTATCAGTCTTTTCAAGGCTGTTGGCTCTGTCTACCTCGCAAGGGATATAGATATGATTATATGTCTATATCTATATCTATTCTAAGTATAATTTAATATTGTGAAGTTGACGTTGTTGAAGAAAATGCTGCAGTGCAGTTTGTTACCGCTTCTTCTGCACTGACGCCTTGGAAGCGGCAGTAAACTTAGTTTTTAAGTAATTCATTTGACGTCAACCAAGTTGTTAAACCATACGACAATTATTAAGCGATATAATAATATCCTATAATAATGAATAAAAAATTTTGAATTTTGAATTTTTTGAATTATGTTTGTATGTATGTATCGAAGTCCAAAAGTAGACGATGGTAACAGCTATTAACATTATTTGTTGTGCTGTTATTCCACATGATAACGGGCGTCGCGCTCCGCCGGCGCGCGCGTCGCTTTCGTAAACCGATCCAGGAGATAAGCCTAGTGCAGCGCGAACACTCAACCGCCTATATGTAGAGTTAGTACCAGTTGTGTCCTCACCTTTTTGGAGAAGAGCCCACGATCCTGGATGGATGTAAGTCTGGTTTTTACAATAACCGACATCGTTAGTTACCATTTCGTGATATTGAATTAAAAAATATATCACTACATAGGTGTTATATAGTCCATCCAGTCTGTGTGTATGCGCTAATTCGGACAGTTGTGGACGGATTTTGTTCCTGTTAGAAATGTCGGAAAGAAGGTTCTCTGATTTAGGTTTTTACTTATCTTTAAATCCTACCCATACGAAGAAGGTATATAAAAACATAAATACATACAATAATCACGTTTATATCCCTTGCGGGGTAGACAGTCTTGAAAAGACGGATAGGCCACGTTCAGCTGTTTGGCTCAATGATAGAATTGAGATTCAAATAGTAACAGTTTGCTATCCCATCGCCTAAAAAAAGAATCCCAAGTTTATCAGCCTATCCCTTAGTTAGGAAAAGAGTTCCATATATTGTCATTTATCTAAAAACAGCTGCTACAGATAAATTCCGATAAATTAGGTCTAAACCTTTCATAACCTACCTAATGTATAGCGGTCAATATATGCTTAAAACAGGCCAAACAGATAAATAATAATCCTTTAGGGTGAAAGTAAGAACTTTTGTATATTCATTCTAATCAAGAAACCAATTACCAAATGCTCATGAAAATCATACATCTGCTTTCA
This sequence comes from Amyelois transitella, assembly GCF_032362555.1. NCBI lineage: Eukaryota > Metazoa > Arthropoda > Insecta > Lepidoptera > Pyralidae > Amyelois > Amyelois transitella. The sequence goes on from NC_083523.1 coordinate 5,989,348, forward strand.
ACCCTTTGGACTTCCTAAAACACCGGCTTAATTAACAAATTGAGGATGGACATGCTAACAATAGAACGGAATTAAGTTTTTTCTAATAATCCCTTTATGCAACCCTTATACTGGTGTCGGTCGCGGAAATAGAAGACTGGATAGGGCATTTTGTACTAGATTTATTTTCTGATAATATATGCCTTGTTTAAGTAAAAGGTAATAGTTCTATTTTTAACAAACTTGAAAAAGAGGAGGTTCTCATTTCAACCGTATTTTACCAAGGGTTCGTCGCCCTAGGTCTATAGGTGACTACAATTCGGTAGGGCTACTCACGAACTTAAGGTAAATCTTTTATCTTCTTTCTTATTCTAGTTCTTCCGAAGTGGAGTTATCGGGGCAGAAGAATTAAAAAATAGGCATGCCATTCCCACAGAAGAGCTTAGTAATTTAAATTATATTTTCTATTATATTATGTGTAGCTACATACACGCCATAGCGTGTATGTGGAGACACAAAATGATCGAGTACCTTAGTGTTGTAAAAACAAGATAAGTCAATAAGGTCAAAATAATTAACAGAAATTGTTTAAAGACCTAAACACGGCCATTTAAGTGGTCTATTAACAGCAGATATTACATGAAATACATCAAGTTATCTGACCACTTGGGTGGCATCGACACTCTGCCACACATGCGCATTTTTGCACGTGAATATTATTTGTACATTCTCACTAGAACTTTTATTATAGCTTATGTTATAGTTATTTTGAATTGATCCGAAAAGGGCCGAAAAATACCTTTGGTATTTTTATGAATTTCCAAAAACGTTCAGGCCGAAGATCCATTTTAGACGCGGAAGATGATTATTCGATAAAATCACACGAATGCCGAAGACCTGACAAAATGGATTGATAAATGTCGGAGACCAGAGCAGAGAGATGGAGAATGCAACCAGAACACAAAGAAGAGGGAGTGAGGACCTATGTTTGTGTGTTGTGTTTATCAATATACTGATTCCTCTTATACGTGGGTCCTCTTATAAGTTGTTAATTTGAAAAAAAAAGTATAGTTGTGGCTAATTAACTATTTTTTCAAAATCTATCGAGATTAGAATATTTTATCCATGTAAATACCTCAAATAAGATCAAAACTTAACTACGACATCAAGTCACATCTAGTAACTTTCTAAACAGCCAATCATCGATTGACACGAGGGAGGAAGTGAATGTCGGAAGGGCGGAGGGACGGCCACGTGCGCGGACCCTCAAATCTGAACGCTTATTATAATACCTTTGTAACCATATACCTATTGTACTCATTATTTTAGTAAAACGCCTCTTATCTGCTCGGTTTTTGATAATATTTTTTGATGAGTTTTGTTTTGGCTAGTTATAGCACCAGGATTCGCCTGCGTGTGTTTATGTGAACGCCATATCATGTCGTTATTTGTCGTTTAATTCGTCTGCATTTTGGCAAAATAAATGCATGTAACATAAATGTTAAAGAAATATAATGCTAGATTGAATTTTTCTTTTGATACCTACTGCTGGCGTTCGTCCTATGTTTTTCTACACCGTGATCGGTTAACAATGAAACTAATGTAAGTACTAAGTCAGAAAATATTTGAGTCATTAGTAGGTACTTACATAGCTGCGGTGCTTAGGATTCGAATCTGTACATCATTCTAATCAACGCACGCACATTTTTAATCAAGAATAGGAACTGAAAACAACTCATCAAATTATCTAGTGTGTTCCGGCAGGATTAAACCTATGACCTCCAGATCATACTACTGGACCACGAAGCGATTTACCCACGACTTTAATTGCATAAGTATAGTGATTACTCTTATGCTAAATTGATTAAGATTACGTATCTGATTAGATAATTATTTTCCTACATTGACTAGCACTAGTTTCTCATTGGTCTATTAACGAAGATAAGGTTAAATATATATTAACATTAGTCTGATCTTATGTAACCTGATTAGGTTGAATAAGACTCAATGCTTTAGCTAATCGCCTCAAAAAATTTGCTAACATTTACCTTTGTGAAAGGAAATTTCTATAAAAAAAATTTTTTTAAACAAACTTACTATTGATCTATAACTTAACCATTTAACATTACACTAAATTATGCCCACAGCTTTACAAGCATGTATACTCCTATCCTCTCAAAATTAATGGGTATCTTCTCTAAATGATACACATTCTTCACTTCACTTGGGATTCCTCTTGTAGACGATGGGCTAGCAACCTGTCACTACTTGAATCTCAACTCCATCATGAAGCCATACAGCTAAACATTCCCTTCAATCTTATTGCGACTTTTGACTCTGTTTACCCCGCAAGGGATTTAAATGCCAAACACTGTATACGGCTATACTTTATCTGTCAGTGAAAATTAATATGGCTAATTTACCACACCTTTTTATACGTTTTATTAAAAAAAACCGATCAAAACCTCAGATAATATAATGTTTAGAAACATTAAGTCTAAAAGTGATTTATCGGCTTTCTATCAACTAACACCCACTTTAGTCGAATCTCCCCTATTTTATTAATCGGAAGTGCTTACCCACATTTATTGGTCACGCTCGCACGTGCCAAATGGCTTAGTTTAGGGGTTTTTGAGTGCAAAACGACCAGACAGTCAAGTGGCCCTCTTCTTATCTCCACTCTATCACGTTTTTGAGAGGAAAAGTTATTGAAAGCAATCGAAGGACACTAGATTTTAAGTACTCGCGAAGTCTAGTCTAGACATTCTAAATAAGCCTTTTTTTTTTAAAGTCCTAGTGCACAAGTACTCATTCAGCTATTTCTTAAGTGGATAAGTACGTGTATGAATACGAGTTTTAATGATCTAGCTATAAAAAAGAAACATATGCAAAAAGAGGAAGTATACTTTGACTGCTTTTATAAATGTCTACCTTATAAATTAACGACTAATAAAATTTGCCAAATCCTTTCTCAGAGGATGTCGTTTGTACTTTATTTTTTGTATTCTTATCTGTTTTCTGCCGTGTGGTTCCCGGCACCAATACAAAAAAGAATAGGACCACTCCATCTTTTTCCCATGGATGTCGTAAAAGCCGACTTAGGGATAGGCTTACAAACTTGAGATTCTTTTTTTAGGCGATAGGCTAGCAACTTGTCACTATTCGAATCTCAATTCTATCTTAAAGCCAAATAGCTGAACCTGGCCTATCAGTCCGCTCAGGACTGTTGGCTCTGTCTACCCCGCAAGGGATATAGACGTGATTATATGTATGTTATCTGTTTTTTTTTGTAACATATACTCTACACACAACACAACATTAAATTACATGAAAAACTTTGACCCGAGCTGCGTTACTTTCCGCTGTTAACGAGATCACAAAGTTCAAATGCGAGACCTCTAACTTCTTCCTAGCAAGGAACTAGAACCTAGTAAGGATCAAGATCGGTACTGAGAACATTAGTGAAAGAAAAGATCAAAAATGGAGGCCAATAAGAATACAATATTCCAAATTTAAATCAATCGTCCATCCATTCATATTGCACCACTCATACTATCCTTTTTCATTTATTACACAAGCGGCAGTGCGAACGAGATGGAAGATAAAGTGTTTGATCAAACAGGAAAGTGGTTCCAAGCATTGTTGGAGGTTTCATACAATCGGTGATTTCCTTCATTATGGCGGAGGTATGCGAGATTGCAGATAAAGATGGTATACAAAACGTTTTGACTGCGTGATAGATATCGTGTGGAGTATGAGGGAGTTTTTAAGGCTTAGTCTGGGAATAAAGGCAATTTTATATAACACACAAGTTCCAGGGTTCGAATCTCGACTATGACGCGATCGAAAATTAACTTTTTCTGATTGGCCTAAAATGTTCAATGTTTGTATACTTTCGTGTCTACAATCTTTACTCTCGGTATGTAAGAAATTATTACTTTAAATAAATACAAATAGTTTTAATTTTAAAAAGAAGATACAAGGTTTCACTTAAAAAGCTGTAAAGTAATATACTGTAAATTGCTTTGGAAAATTTTAAAGCTGTATACCTTACACCAGCCGGCAGCTTTAACTTATTTGATGCAATTCTATTTAGTACATACATACTTACATACAATCACGTCTACATCTTTTGCGGAGTGGACAGAGTCAACAGTCTTGATAGATTTACAAGTCACGTTCTGCTGTTTGGATTATAGAAAAAGAATAGGACCACTCCCTCTCTTTCCTATGGATGTCGTAAAAAGCGACTAAGGGATAGGCTTATCAACTTGGGAGTTTTATTTCAGACGATGGGTTAGCAACCTATTTGAATCTCAATTCTATCATTCTATTTTATTTTTATACTTATCTTCTAGTTAGTTCAACGATTTTATGAAAACTACGCAGCTTTATATTATTCCAAATTAAATCCAATATAATATAATACTCGTACAATAAATCAAACTTAATAATATAATACCTAAGGCACGAACATCAAACTAAGTTTTGGACAATTCAATGTATTTAGTACCTTCACTTGGCTCATTGAAGCTGACAGCGGTAGATAACTTATGAATATGTTAACGATTACTTGACATAGCAAGGTCAACTGAGCTTATAATGAGCTATACAGAAGTCTTGAAGTTGAGATGGCATGGTATGGAATTTGGAAAAAATAACATGCGTTTTTAGTGGTCTAAAGTTCTAACCTGTATCGTATGGCAGGTATACCTATCGTTTTTTATCTATCTATATATATAAAATTCTTACTGAGTAACTGACTGACTGGTAGACAACTTCTTCTTCCTCCTGGCTTACGACCTGGTTGCATCCTCACTGCTTTGGAGAAGGAGCCGGGGTTAGGGTTTTAACTACGTATAATCACGTCTATATCCCTTGCGTGGTAGACAGAGCCAACAGTCTTGAAAAGACGGATAGGCCACGTTCACCTGTTTAGCCCAACGATAGAATTGAGTTAACTATGGATTCTGAATTGGGTGAATCAGGTTTTTAGACGAAGCGACTCCCATCTGACCTTTGCAGCGTGTGGGAACCTAATGCGTATTGGATCATCTATACTAACATTATAAAGCTGAAGAGATTGTTCGTTTGAACGCGCTAATCTCAGGAACTACTGGTTCGAATTGAAAATTTCTTTTTGCGTTGAATAGACTATTTGTCGGGGTAGGCTTTAGGCTATATAACATCACGCTGCAAGTTTTAGGAGCGAAGAAATAACGGAAAATGTAAAAAAAACAGGGAACATTATTCATCCTTGCGGGCTTCAATGATGCCCAAAAAAACTATTCCACGCGGACGAAGTCGCGGGCACAGCTAGTGGTAACATAAAAAGTTAAAGCTCAGAAACAAGTCATTGGTTCATGGGCGAAGTAGTATTTGAACCTGCCCCGGCACGCATTACTTTTTAGCCGGCAACTTAACCGTTCGACCACCGACGCTGTTTTCAGTACTTTTGAGGGCGTACTCTAGTATTATATTTATCTTTCTATCTAGATATATTATGTATTTACCTGACCTAACACATATTTAATCAAGGCATTAGTTGCACAAGATAGATGTGCCTAGTCTGTTAGTCCTTTTAATATAATATATTCCCTGTGTTTTTTTCCGTAGGTACTTCAAAATATATGTATGCAAAACTTCATGGAGATCGGTTCAGTTGTTTTGACGTCAAAGACAAACACACTTTCACATTAATAATATTGGTATGGATTTATTCTAGAAATTTATTTCGCAAACCCAAAAGTAATTGTAAATATCTTTTTAACTTTAAAATTAATAGCTACCTACATAGTTTGACACGGATTTCTGCATCGCACGTAAATATCCATATGTATGATGTATTGTATTGTCTGTCTGATACTTTTCTTAGAACTTCCCACGCGTGTCATTTGTAACATTTTTATCTCTTCATTTGCTAAATACTCAAGTTCACACATTATGAAATGTCCATTTATGTAGGTATATGAACACTTTTGTATTAGCTTCGATTATATTATTTTCTACTCAAAAAGAATGTCTCACAATTTTTTATGTAAACGATTTCCCGTTTATATATAGAAGCAACATTAAAAGAATTTTTACTTATTTAAACTACAAGCATACCCACAAAAAATAACGAGTGATGAGAAAAACCAGTTAAAATCCTTAGTGTGTTATAGTTAGTTAGATAAATTTTATGTTTTTTTTTCCAGTAGGTGTTGCCTACACCTACTGGAAAAAAAACATAAAATGTATTTTAGTGTATAATGTAATAATTTAACAAATCACACAGGGAAATAAACTTATAAATTTCGTATAAATTCGATCAAATATGTATTACGAAACCCTTAGAATTCATGGCCGTCTGATTTTATTATTTACTTACTTCTAATTAAAAACATCTCTAGCGGATATCTATACTAGTTTATGTGCACTTAATATTAATTACAGATGCAGCGGAGGTCAAAGATTTCACAATTTTAATTAATTATTTCGTTTGTAAGCAGAGCATGCGACTTCGTGACCGTAGTTAATTACTTGAATTAAAATATTTTTTAAATGTCTGTCTTACTTGGAAATGCGATCGATTATAAATTAAAGAGATGTAATGACTTTTTTACTATACCTTGACTCGATTTAACTGACAAAATAAATGGTGTATAATTTTGCTTAGGTGGGTGGACAATTACCTCATCCTATTTGATTGAAGGTAAACAGTAGGTACATTAATTTATGAAGACGAACGTACCTTAATCTAATCGGGGACGTCCTGGAAAAAGGGTAGGTCAAGAGTACCAGAAACCGACGAGCTTGTATGAAGAGAGTAATGTAGAAAGAAGTATGCAGGGATCGTGGTAAGCGGAAAGATGTAGTTTCAGTTAACCCCTCCGGGGAAGAGGTGTTCTTTTTTGGATGTAAATAGTAGTATAATATTAACTTCTACATCAATTTTTTTTCGATGAAATGTTGCATTTATTTAGGTAACAATTTTGCCAAACTTTCAGTTGTCTTAAAATCAGTATAAAAAATAGTCTGAATTTTTTAAAATAGATTACTTTTTTTACTCTTATGTTAGAAAACTACATTGTATGTATAAAGAGTAAGAATTTACAATCACTTTCAGGGCAATCTTTAATAAAGCTTTTTATTATCATCTTCCTAGCGTTGTCCCACACTTTAGACCAGTAAATAATCGACGAAATATCAGTCTGACCTCCTTGATTTGTCGCCTCTTACGACTTCCAAATAAAAGTGGTGGTTCTAGAGTAGTTTAATTTTGCGAATCATCCATTGATTAAAAAACAAAAAATAATAAGCAAAGTCTATGTTCTATTTCTTGTGTTCATTATTCCTATATGCTCTGTATAATTTGTAAATAAATAAAAAAAACTTCCTATTTTATTATAACGAGTTTATTAACCCCAAATTCCTGTGATTTCTCTAGTCAATTTGACTGCAAACAACAATAAAAAGATGCCTTAATCTCCATCACACGAAAACCAACACTCCATAGACCTAATCCAAACATTTATTCAAACAAACCACACTCCACGTCAGCAGAACCACAAACAATTGTTGTTTGTCTAAACAATAGATCAAATTGTTTTTGTTTGACCAAGTAAACAATTGAGTGTCAGACGCGAGTTATTTTTCTGTTATTGTTCTAGATTGGTGATTGTCAAAACATGCTACGTAGATGACTTGTTGATACTGTTTGTTTATAAAGCGCAATGAAAATAAATATTTTTTACGCCACTGAACTGTAAAGTTATGCTATAAATAATAAATATTTTTTATATTATATTTTATTTTATAGCAGTGTCCCTAGAGGGAGGAGTAATAAGTAATAGTTAAAAATTATACATACGTGCATAAAATGACGCCTCTATCCCAGAGGGATATGCAGAGACTACCTCAATGCATTTTCACATTTAAACGATCTGTCTGCTTTATAGCTAAACCACTGGATCAATATGATCAAATTTTGTAGAAGAACATATATTACATTGGGGTGTCAAATATAGCTAAAAAATTCCACGGGGTAAACTCCGGGCAAGACCTAATTATAATATTATTGAAGCATTTGAAATAAGTATTTTTAACAGTCGTTAGTCCAAATAATATTTTGAAAAATATTTTAAAATATCGTCATCGTTATTTCTCCGGGAAAATAATAATTTTGACGACTATCTTTGAAGTTTAATCTCTAGAAATACACGAGAGATTTTCATATAGCCTTCACTTATAAACGGCTTGATTTGTGGTAGGTTTACGTATAATTTACGACCAGTTTAAGCGGAGACGAGTCTATATAAATTGAATGAAATATTTATGTGCGTTTTACTATATTTATCTATAGCAATTAAAATAACAAGGAGTGTTTCGAGAAGATGTTTATGTGGTTTTTGGCGGTAGAAACTGTTTAATTTCTTATATTATAATGTCAAAACGAACGCATCTGGATTAACATTCTGATCATCAGTACCCTTAACTGTCGAGGTAGCTTAGGAGGAGAATTAAGTAAGATGTTGCTAAGAAGTAAGTATATTATAATATACATGGATCGTGGCACTTTGATCGCTGAATCAGAAAGATAGGCAACCAATTATTAAAACTATATATTTCAAGGCATCTGCACTTTTATTTACAAAAAATGGAAGTAAATTCCTTAATCAGGAAGTCCCCAGGTGGTTCAGGGTTCCAAATGAGTAAGTAGACGATATGTTTAAATAAACGCCCATTACATTAAACGAAGAATCCCAAGTCGTTAATATATTATACCTTTTTGTATTATCAAAGCTTTTATCTCTTCTTAATAGAATATATAACTATTCGTGACTTAAATTAATTTAGACAAAGGTAAACTACTCCAAAACACAGGTTGGCTCTGTTTGACACATATTCGATTGGCGCTGCCCAATAATACCTTATTATTGATATTCGTGACTAAATATTATTTATAGTCTATGCTCAGGAGGCTTGTCATCGCTATGTCTATTAAGGGGAAGTTATATATAAGATCCGTATATGGTGTGGATGTAACAATTTAAAGGTCAGATCCTAAGTGAAGTTTTAATTTTATACTTCTTTTTATTCGCAGCTTCTCGCGCGCGAATTTTACGCCACCAAAAATAAAATACAGGTTTTTCGGAAATTCCACAGGAATTATATTTTTTATCGGGATAAAAAGTACCCTATGCCTTAATATATATTAAAAATATAAGAATGGTTCAGAAGATAACTTGTGATGAAAAAACCAACAAACAAATAAATTTATTATATTAATTGGGATTATTAAAACTAACATAAGCATACTGATATGTCTATCAACATTTTTTGTCCATCCATTTTCCCTTTGTCTCTACGACGACAATGCAGAATGGCCCCTTAAGTGCGCCGACGCACCAACATTAAGCACGATTACGATGGAAGTCATCGGTAATTTACTAGTATTAGCTTGTAATTAGAGAATGATTCTAGCTCTGTAAGTAAAATTGGTATTTATAAATTGGCAGCTTTGAAATTATCTTTCTTATATTTACTTGTTTCTTGGTAAATTTGACCTATGTACTGGTAGCCTACGTTTAGCTTAATGATAGAAATGGGATTCATATAGTGACAGGTTGCTAGCCCGTCATCTTAAAGAATAAGAATTCCAGTTTATAAACTTATCCCTTAGTCGCCTTTTACGACATCCATGGGAAAGAGATGGAGTGTTCCTATTCTTTTTCTATTGCTGCCGAGAACCGCACGGCACATGGAATCTGATACTATAAATAAATGTAATTTAGATACTTAGATACATAATATGATCGTGTGATTATTCTTATAAGGTCATGTTGCACGGTGTTCTTGGTAAATCAGCATCATATTGTTCCCCACGATGTAATCATGATGATTATGGAAATACCGAGTATCGGAGCCAAGGCTGGACAGATGGACATACAAGCTGTGACGTCTTCATTGGCCGTTGATAATAAACAAAGTTATTAGTTATTACTTTATGTTTAAAAGTGAATAAGAAAAAAAATATTTTATACGGAACAAAAATTGGTAAATATTCTTTGATAGCATGTTTTATTGTTACAATTTAAAAGTAAAAGATGAATAATGAGATAAACATACTATTGAAACTTAAAGTCACATAAGAATATAAGTGGTTTTATGTCAAGACACGGCATATTAAGCGTTTGGAGAAAAACTGTAAAAACTATAGTTCTCGTAGGATTTGCGAAAGCCTTGTATTCTAAAGCGATAAATTAAGCCCCAATAAAAGTTAACCAACAAAACTTAGAATTATAAGTGTGGACGAATAACTGAATGAACAAAAAACCGATTCCACTTGTCACCACGAAGCTCGGTTATCTATGAACTTACTAAAAGCTCGCGACTTATTACAGAAATAAAAGCTTCATAGCGGTAACAGGTAATAATTACGCTTCCTGCAATTATCCTGTTTGTGCGCCGTCTCTGTCGCTCGTATGGAGCTGTCTCTTTTTAGCGTCAGGGATGTGAAAATCTAGTATATATTTATTTATATAAAAAATCGACTCGTCCTTAAAGATGAGTCAAGATGATGCAGTTGGAAATGTAAGTTTAAGAAGCGATGTGATGTGAGAAAGAAAGTAATAGAAAAGTAAAAGAAATTATAAAAATAATAATATTCTATTCTTTTACTATTTTTGTTCTCTACATGTTAGAATAAAACTACTCCATCTCTTTCCCATGGATATCGTTAAAGGCGTCTGAGGGAATAAGCGCACAATTATTTAGAGCAAACTTCCATGCTGACCTGGTAGCGAAGACGTAACATAGTTTGTGCCAGCTGCTTCTCTTCCCGTTCAGATCGTAAGAGTCAATCAAGGGAAATGTTAATAAACGTGGGATTATTTTTTAAGGCGATATGCTACCAACTTGTCACTGTTTGAATTTCAATTTCATCATAAGCCATACAGCAGAACATACATCAGTTTTTCGTAACTGTTCGTTCGTTAGTGTGTACCCCGTAAGGAATAAATTCATTTATTCATTCATTCAATAATCACGTCTGTATCCCTTGCGGGGTAGACAGAGCCAGCAGTCTGAAAAACTGATATGCCACGTCCAGCTGTTTAGCTTATGATGAAATTAAGATTCAGACAGTGACTGGTTGCTAGCATATCGCCTTAAAAAAATAATCATATCCCTTACTCGCCTTTTACGGTATCCACGGAAAAGAGATGGAGTAGTCCTATTTTTTTTAAGTCGGTGACGGGATCCACACTAAATACGTGTTCATATGAATATTTAAAAAAAAAATATACAGATGCGAGTGCCAACCCTAGTTATGTTGAGACAATAAACGTGAGAACGGGACCGATGGTCAAGGAGAAAGATGAAATGTCACTTACGCCATCACCCCTTATGGTAGGTTGTTCCTATGCTTAATGTCAAGGCTTTTGGCAATTAGGATGATCATAGACACCACGGATAATATAGATATACTAGCTTTCTGACTGTCCCTATACATTCATACATGTAACACGTCTCCATACTTTACGGGGCTGACAGTGCCAACAGTTTTGAATAAGGTAATAACCCACGTTTAGCTGTAAGGCTCAATGATAGAACTGTGATTAAAATAGTGACAAGTTGCTAGCCCATCGTCTTATTGAAAATTTAAAAAAATACATTACAAATTAAAAAACATGAATTATACAAATAGAACCTTACTACCTCTGCTCACAGTACAACCTTAAGGCCGTTCCAAATATATAATCCTTGGAATCAAACCCGGAACAAATCGTGATTTTCGAAGAAAAGCACTTATGTCCAGTCACATTCATCACACGACGTCGCCGTCGAAGATTTATTGAAAATCATCACGAAAACTGATAACTTACAACATTGCTATACTAGTTTGAATTCTGACCGATGCTCTTACGGTGAGTAAAAACATCGCAAAGAAACCAGCACATTAAGGAAACTGGATGTTTTTCCATGATCGATCCAACTACTTCTATTCTATTCTTTTCTTCTATTCGATTCTTCTCTGTCGGAAACCGCTTATCTTAATTACACATCCAATTACTTATATTCTTTCACCTATATAAGACATAAAATAACATTTGCTTATCTCCCAATCAGTGATTATTATGTTCATACATTAACTACTTTATAGCTTAATAAACCTACTTCGCAAAAAGAAATTATTACAATATCCGTCCTATCCAAAGCTACTACAGTCTAACTTTTATGAGGTACATAACCTCCTTTAGAGGACAATTTACATGCTAAGACTGTACACACAATTACCATACGTAACTATCAACATAGACGACATCTAAATTTTAGGACAAATGTATGAGAATCGCTATTTTTCTTATCCGATCACGTACAAGCTGAGGTGTAGAAGGCAGAATATCTAACAGTCAATTATTCCAAGAAAGAATGGAAAATATAGCAAACGCTACGCATTTGTTACATATGACAGTTATAAATCATACACTGTTGAATAAAACATGGCTAAACAAGACGCATTTACAGATGTGATAATATCTATCGTAAGTAATAACTGAAATAGATATAAATAACATTCAATGAATCTATTAAGGACAAGTAAGATAATCTTTGTGTTGAAATTGTCAATAGAACTTCGGAAATAAGTTGTAACATCCTTATTAAGTTTTAGAAAGTAGACAAAAGAGAGAACAAACAAGGAAGTGAATATTCATAATAAAGGTTTAATAAAAAAAAATGGAGTTGTTCAATTTAATTTTGTAGAAAGGATTTAAGGAGAAAGTAATAGATAATACAACTAAGATAATGAAATCAAAAAACGATTGGTCATTCGATCCATTTATTTTAAAAACAGTTATGGTCTCTAGCAATATCTCATTCAACACGAACATCAGCGTGCACATGCTTATACACGTAACTGACACAATTAATATGTTCACTACTTATATCTCCACTATAAAACAAAATTTTACCGCTACTTAACTTAAACATGTCTTAAACAAAGGAGAGAGGACTTAAAATCCTTCACCGAACGACTCCAAATACGAATTTCAAATTGTGCTCTTCAGGCCACCGTCATCTGAAGGTTGGACCCGAATTTGAATTCAATGTCTGCTGCATTTGAGTCAGTTTTGTCTGATGCCATATTCGATGGAACCAATGTAGTAAATGATGTGAAATTCACCGTAAACGTAGGTGATAAAGGTGTTTTTGCTTTGGATGGAGTAGTAGGTTTTAATAATAACCAGTTTGTAGCCGCCGTGGGAACGCAGTCGGATATGCGCGGTATAATCGGCTGTCGGAACACTGAAGCAGCAATAGTCCAATTTTGCAGCCTTTTGCTTAGATTATGTTTACGGCTGGTCCCAAATGGGAACTTGTTTGTGCATCCACGTTTAGTTTTTTGATTATTTACGAAAAGTTGTAGCACAAAGTTTTGATGAAACTGCGGTCAAGTGAATGTATTTGGTAATGTTAGCGCTTCCTTGTACGCTCATATCGCGTGCATAGACGACCTTTCGGATCCAAATACAGAAATGCTAATTACATTCATTTCAAATATCAAGTTCACTTGTTTGAGGATCTCGATTACGACTGTTTTGTCTATCAACATTTCAATCTTCATCATGTTATGAGTTTGCCTTAATGTGGCTTACTTTTATGTACTTCGGTCCATAAACAATTTACATTACATTGATCTTCTGATTGGTGTTATTTATTTATTATGATTGGCTGAGTTAATATTTTATTGTTTCGTAATAGTTTTTGTATTACAATCCATCATAGCCATGGACTTACTTTTGTACCAATTTAACTCCAATCTGAATCACCGGATTTCAATTTATATCATTTTGTGTTAAGTATGCTTTTTGGGTTTTTGACGCAGGTAATTTGAAATAGTCAACCTCAAACCAAGGACAGTTGCATCATTATAGAGACAATAGAAAACACAAAGTTTTAAATTTTGGTATGGCATTCTTAACTTGGAATTCTTCTTTAAGATGATGGGCCAACACGCTGTTTCTATGTCTAAACCTCCCTTCCATAATTAAACCACCCAGCTAAACATGGCCTTCGTTTTGTAACTATCGGCTCTGCCTACCTGTAAGGGATAAAAATATGATATGTATGGAATATATTTCGTACAAACCATCGCAGTTCTGGTACTTACTAAAATGATCTTTTCCGATTGACCCTCATTCAAGTTTATAAATGACATTGATGGGTTCAATTTTAATGTCTAAGTATATAATAATTAGCTTAATGCTTATTCGATTCTTCAATTAATTCAGCCTCTCTCTCTCTCATCTTCGTATATTCCTGGTTGCGGCCTATACCGCAACGCTTTAGGACCCGGGGTCCGCCTTTCGACATTCTCTTCTTCGTTCGGCTTTTTTATTCATTAAGTGGAAAGCACTTTGTCCGGTCTTCGGATCTATAAGTAATGAGTAAAGCATATACATACTCTTACGCCTGTCGCCCATTAGGGGTTGGCATTATGGATATGCACTTGCTACGATCCTTACTCTTCCGCTTTCTCCACACTCATTCATTTTTTCATGCGATATTCGACGATTACGGGTACTCCTTAGATCTCCCTTTTATCTCCAGAATGCTTGTAAATACTGCATTCTTTGTTTGAATGCGTCATGTGATCTCGGAAACTACATGACGTCATATATCCAATAAACGTCCAAGCGAGTGCTTTTAGGGTATTAATATGGAAATTATTACACGTGCGATGTTCTCATGGCTGTTGCATAATTCTAGGACATGTAGGATTCGTAATAAGCTCAATTAATATTCAAATAACAGATCTTTACAAATCGACTCAAGAGTACAGATATTCAAATTAAATTTAGCCTTAGTAAGCATAATTGTTTACAAGATGTCTTGTTCAGTTTTATGATAAATTGTTTGTATTTATACATCCAATTGGCGTTAGTCCTCGTTTATTCCCTACGGGGTAGACAGAGCCTGTTATCAAAGACTCTAGTCTAAATAATGTAATTGAGATTCTGAGATAGTGATAGGTTGCTAGTCGATCACTAAAAGTAGAATACGAAGTTTATATTTAAGTGTTTCCCTTGATAGACTTTTACAATCTGCGTAGGAGGAGAACCTACTAGCACACTCTATGTTCTTCTTCTCGTTTTTTCTTTTGTTTTATTTTTCTTTTCTTTGCAAACAAACGCTAAATAAATATATACGGACCAATTGCATTATCCAACCTTCTAATTATAATTATGGAATTTTACCTCATACATACATACATATAATCACGTCTATACCGCTTGCGGGGTAGACAGAGCCAACAGTCTTGAAAAGACTGACAGGCCACGTTCAGCTGTTTGGCTTAAGGAAAGCATTGAGATTCAATTAGAGACAGGTTGCTAGCCTATCGCCTAAAAGGAGAATCACAAGTTTATACTCGTAAGCCTTTCCCTTAGTCGCCTTTTACGACATCCATGGGAACGAGATGGAGTGGTCCTATTGTTTTTTATTGGTGCCAGGAACCACATGGCACTACTATTACACAGTACACAATATTAACTCAACGATGGGTACTATATAATAAATACTAATGTAGATAAACATCCAAGCACTAAATATCCGTGGTTTTTGGAAAGGCAAACGATTTCAAGGTGATTTTGCATTCGCCCAATCTAATTGGATTAGATTCCAATACGACAGATTTCAAGCAATTGGTAACATCGGAAGATCTTGATTTACATAACGCATAGATTACTAAATCACGACTACAGTTTGTTAGATTTTTAGAATTAATTTAGACCAATTTGTTCTTACTATCTACTGTAATTGAGGGTTACAGCAACTGGGACTGAGAAGTTTAGATCCACTACTCTTATTGCAAACATATACATACATATGGTCACGTCTATATCCCTTGTGGCGTAGACAGAGCCAACAGTCTTGAAAATACTGATCGGCCACGTTCAGCTATTTGGCTTACTACTAGAATTGAGATCCAAATAGATTGCTAGCCCATCGCCTAAAAAAAAAAGGAATCCCAAGTTTGTAGGCCTGTCCCTTAGTCGCCTTTTACAACATCCATGGGAAAGAGATGAAGTGGTCCTATTCTTTTTTGTATTGGTGCCGGGAACCACACGATTGTTCTTACTTATACATACATACATACATATAATCACGTCTATATCCCTTGCGGGGTAGACAGAGCCAACAGTCCTGAGCGGACTGATAGGCCACGTTCAGCTATTTGGCTTTAAGATAGAATTGAGATTCGAATAGTGACAAGTTGCTAGCCTATCGCCTAAAAAAAGAATCTCAAGTTTGTAAGCCTATCCCTTAGTCGCCTTTTACGACATCCATGGGAAAGAGATGGAGTGGTCCTATTCTTTTTTGTATTGGTGCCGGGAACCACACGATTGTTCTTGCTATCTACTATAATTGAGGGTGGGACTGCGAAATTTTGATCCACTACTCTTATAGTCTTATTGCTTTGTAGAATATTGAGCGTTTGTGGTCGAACCTGTAAGGTACCCGATTTAAAATGCGTGTGGCGCAAAAAGGCACAGGTTCGGTTACGGTGTGGGAAAACATCGTGAGGAAACCTGCGCATTCAGGCCACTGGATATGTAACTATGATCGGTCCAATACGGGTAAGGTTCTCCTGCAATGTAACCTAAACTAAACTTACCCAATCTAGGATACATGGTCAAAGGCATACCTCGGGTTCCTCTCCTGAGCGGAGAAGATGAAACTGGGTTTAAAGTCAGGAGGAAGAAGACATTGGATATTGACAAAATTTTCGGCACATTTAGTCTATTTAGATTCTGATTATGTTTGACATAAAAATGTAGGTTTATTTTTACAGGAATTCCAATGGGATCCAAGCACCACATTAGAGCTGTTATGAAGTGGAAAAATATATAGTAGGTATTTATTTTTTCTTATTTAAATATTATTCTTCTGTTCACTATATGAAAACTAACAGTGGAACCTTAGGTCAACCTAGGTCATCATTAATTTACCGAAAAGTATAAATTACTTCTAATTCTCACATAATATATATAGAGCCCTTAAGGCAAAAAATGTACATGCGTTTTTAAGGTCAATGTTTATAACGAAAAAATAAACATTTGATGAGAACTAATCATTCACGGAAGTATTTTTTTTTTGTTTCTCGAAGGCTGTGTAAAGTCATCAGTGATGTACAAAATGGCCTTTATTATCTATCCCACAAGGCTGATAATTTGTCATTTAAATTAGAAAAAGGTTACACAATGTATTGTACGCCTACTGAGTCAAAAATTATAATTTTATTTTGATTACCAAATAACTACTTATGACAGAAGTTTTAGTTTTTAGACAAAGCCTTATTTATTTTTTAATATATACACATTACTCACCAAAGTCTGCAAAATTAAGATAATCCGTGCCGATAATATTTTTATTTTTTAAATTGTTGGCAAACTTTAAAATAAAGTTGAAAAAATAATAAAAAAAGTATCGAATACTCACTTCAATCTTGTTTTCAAGAATAAACTTAAATCGAGAACTAAGCACACAAAACATTCTTTGAATGTTTGAGTTCAAACAAAAAAGTCAACTTTAAACCTATGTCTCTATTAAATCTCACATACACAATGCAAACAGGTGGTTAAGTTTACTGACATTAGTAATAATATCGATAGATGCGTTTTATTAAACCCTCTTTAAGAAAATAACATCCATTCCCTCTAGAGTTATATAGTCCTAAAATTTGTTTTGAACTAACCAAGCGATGTATCCAAAAACATCGATACTCACGTATTTGTACAAAATGTTTGCATATGTCTGTGTTGTCTTGCGCAAGAGCAAGACGAGACGCTGAGTCACATTATCTTAGGGTTGCTACACACCAAGTGCTTTATCTAGGTACGAATTTATTGACTCGTAAACACTCGCTGATTGCCGTATTTGCCAATCAATATATTGAATCTTAATGTCTCGCCCACTCTATTTCATAAAGTTTGATTTGTTGCATGTAACAATGAAATTAGAGCGATATAGATGATTTTACTTGGAGAGAGCCGCCTACGCCGCACGGGGACGTTTTGCAGAATCCTGCAAGCTATTTAGGGAACAAATATCTGTCTGTCATACTTCCGTAAGACCAAATCGAGCAGTCCTAAAAGTTTCAAACTTACCAGAATGCCTGCTACAATTTTGTTTAGATAATCCATGAAAATGTTCTTAAATGTGGTAAATGTTTTCCACTTACAAAAACGAGATGAAAATGAATGCTAATATGATGTCGATGCGGACTAAGCATTTAATCACTATAATTAAGCATACGCCACATTACTTGTCGTGGTATCTTTTGACGGGTTCCTGCCCACTTGATGGCCCTTCACGACATTCACCATCATCACAAATTGACGAAAGAACAGATAATAAAAATTAATTAAAATCGAGATTCATTCAGTCAGTTATTAAGTTAATAATTGTCATTTTTTCACAAGATTTCATTCAGCTTGATATTTTTTGATTCATTTGAGCAGCACAGTTGTATTTATATACATGGATGTGACGGCGGTTATTACATCAATAATTGAGTCAAAATCCACCTGGCGGTTGTCCCGGAAACCTCTTTACAGAACACGATGCTGGATTAGATAAGTCAGATTATTACACGAAGCACCTTCCAACTGACCTTCGCAACCTTTGCAGAGAAAACTAACCCTTATTGGATCACATAGACACCCTATTGCCTAATCGTATAAGTGATTTGATTTAAGTGAAGGAGATTGATTGTTCTGTACACGCATACATAAAAAAAACTCCTCTTTTCCAAAGGATAGACAGTGACTACGTTTTTCAACTGGCAAGATCCCTGAGTACTTCTTCCGCTTCATCCACATTCATAATTCATGCAATCTCGTGGTTTAGGGTTTTCTTGACCTGTTACTTGTTCTATACTGTCATTAATTTGTAAGTTTATGACACTAAAGTACCGCCATCGTCGTATCAACCAGTTTCAATGACAAAAACCGGGAACAGCGTACATTTCATTAAAATCTTTGAGATAAACGCGTCCTTTTTGATTAATGTAATTTGGTTTAAAAAATATGAAGATGTTTAATCTAAATAATGTCTAGTCAAGTGACTAAGGAAACATTTTGTTTGGGTTCATGTCATGAAAATTCTCTTTGACAAGCTAACGTTCAACAAAGTGCAGTGCAGACTTGGATTGAAAGGATAGGATAGTATTAACTGTCAATGTAAATTCATGAGTATCAATAGATGTCATAAAACCTAACACAATACTGAGCATATAATTGATTTAAACGCCCTATCTCTCATCTATAGGTAACTTAAAATTGCATCAGTGTGTGCTTACCCTAACCGTAACCACAACTTAAAACACGTAGTGTCAAGACTGAACTGCGCGACCTCGAAAATTACCCAAAAA
The DNA here is from genome assembly GCF_032362555.1 of Amyelois transitella. NCBI lineage: Eukaryota > Metazoa > Arthropoda > Insecta > Lepidoptera > Pyralidae > Amyelois > Amyelois transitella. The sequence continues at coordinate 6,008,747 of NC_083523.1, forward strand.
AAAAAAACAAACAACACCATAGCTCTTTGAACTTCACAAATTTTTTCTGCTAACCAGTTGTGGCACCAAATTAAATTGAAAAAGGCTTTGTAATTTATCATCATCCTGGTGTTTGTTGGTCCTGGTAGCATCCTCCTTGGGTAAGACCTGGAGCTTGGGATGGTTGGGAGGATGGATGGGTAATGGGAGGTTCGTATAATCAACGGTTACATACACACTTTTATCACGCTATGATTCCATCGTTATACTATCCAGCAAAACCTGGCTTGCTAGTCTTATGATAACCGGCTCTGTCTGTACCGTAAGGGTTAAGACGTAGTAATGGGATTCAAACCCGGCATTACATTTACAAGTCGGATATTTTAATCACTCTGTCAACAAAGTACAGAGATACATTTCATATACATGGATAGACAGAGCCTAAAATCTCGAAAAGACTGAAAGCAACGTTACTTGTATGCCTTAGTGATAGAATTGTGATTCAAATAGAAAGAGGTTGCTAGTTCATCGCATAAAAGCAGAATCCAAGTTTTTTTAATTAGCCTTTCCCTTGATTGACTTTTACAATCTGCACGGGAAGAGAAGCAGCTGATACACACTAGAATAGAAAAGACTTATTTTGAAAATTGTACCAGTTATTGACGTCACATCACTTAAATCTAATTATATCTACTACCGCTTCCAAAGCGCATGTGTAGGTAGAGGAAGCGGCGGAACAAACTACATTATATGTTTTTTCTTCGCTACCACGGCAGCATGGAAGCCACCTAAGTAAAACTCTGCCATGGCAACTACAGATCACTATAGAAATCACGCACAATGTATGAAATTACATTCGATATCGTAATAGAAGGCAGTAAATATGACCTGACAATCATAATATAATCAGCATATATTTTTCTCTTGTAATATAAACCAAAAATCCGATCACATATTTGATTTGGTTTGATTTCGGTGTGCTCTTAACGGTTTTTTTTTATGTTCATCTATTCTAATATAAGCCTCATGTTTTGCTTAAAAGCCTCTGCAAATTGTACTTACGATTTTACCTACTCATATTATTAAATTTGGCAAAAGGTCAGGTCAGGTCAACGAGACCACATCCTTGAATGAAGAGTTATGGATAATAGAGTTAAAATTTAGTCTCTACCAACTCGTCCGGGAAAAAGGCATGATTTTATGTTTGTTAGTCGTACAACAACAACAATTAAATTACATAGGATAAGGATGAGATTTGTAGAAATTATTTAACTGTGTCGCAGATGTCAACCTCCAGAAAAACAATATAATGTGTTTCGTAAATCTTAGCACCTAATTAATTTGATTACAATAAAAAAAGAGGCAAAGATTGTAATATAAGCATAGAAGCAGTCTGGTAAAAAATAACTAAGATCTGCTGTCATCTAGTGTTGTAGTCCAAACTCCAAATATAACGATGGACCAAAGTCCATTTACACGTAAAATTGCACGTTTTGTTAAAAGGATACCTTTTACCGTTTGTGTGGCTAAACACACAAACGGTATCAAAGGCTTTGCAAGTAAGTACCTACTCCTCTTACCTTTATATTCCAGAAATTCTATACAATTTTGTATGTTAGACTTTACAAAAATGTAATTTTTAATAAAAACATATTTAAAGAAAAACATCAATTTTGTGACTTATTTTCATTATTTTAAAGTTAATTTTGAATTAAAATGCCTAAAGTCTTTCAAGAAACGTAAATTCGCGAAGTCGAATCGTACGCAGCTGCTGTTGCAACATTTGGAACATGCTCTGTTTAAAAAAATCTTGACATGTCTTTTCTTATAAGAGCAAAAACATACGTAAAATTTAGCTCTTGAAACAATATTGCCATTCTTATCAAGTTTTTGAAGAAATATACTTAACTATGCCTTTTCTGGGTTTAAGTTGCTATCCCATAGCCTTAAAGTAAATTTTCATGTTGATAAGTCTTTTCCATAATCAACTATAACAATACATATAATATCTACAATCATACAATATGTTTTGTCTTTGAAGTTCCATAATTAACCAAATCAGCTGAACGCCCTGTTCAGCTTCTTGTCTTTTCAAAACTGTTAACTCTGTTACCTCGTAAGGGATTAAGACGTGATTATATGTATGTCAGGGAAGATACTTCAATGGAATTACCCCAATAATTGCCATTGGTAAATACCGTAGGTCGTTCTTTTGATTATAAGGACACCACTTGGTAACCGATATCATAAAATTTGTTCATTAGTCAATTATTAATTCCATTTTTTATACATCTCCAGAACATCAGATCATGTTGCAAGCGGTTTGGTTTTTCGGACAAAGAGACAACGACATGAATACTAATAAACAGACATACATTGTTGCAATCTTTACTCTGCTAAGATAATCACGATACCTGTTTAATTTTATATATTTACCACCCTCTCTTCCATCTTAGTGGGTATATATGCAGTTTCACCCTCCTTTGATAAGGTATTACGTAGATAAGGCATATTTTTTCTCTTTTTATCTCTCCATTAACTCTAAGGCTTGCCAGAGAGTTGAGAGTTAAAACATTCTCATTCATAAATCCTACTACTATTATAAAGGCGAAAGTTTGTATGGATGTTTGTTACTCTTTCACGCAAAAACTACTGAACCGATTACCATGAAATTTGGTATGTAGGTAGCTGAAGACCCAGAATAACACATAGGCTTTTTATCCCAGAGTTCCCGCGGGATTGATAGGGTTTCCATGCGGACGAAGTCGCGGGCGGCCTCTAGTAATACTATAATTACGAAAATTACTTTATTGTTTGTTAGCGAATAATCTTCTTGAATATTTAGTATAGGAGTAGTCAAGAAGAAATACAGAGTCTAGTTAGAGTTTTATCCCAGCTTTGAATTAACCACTATTTCATAAATTTACCAATGTACTCCAATTTGGTTTAAATTCACTTATCTAACATCCTAATTCAATTAAATTTAATAAAATATATAACGGGATTACAGCGGATGTTATAGTTGTTTGACCAGTGTGAAAAGTCTAGAAATTATCTGCCGAAGTCACTCGGCTACATTTCAACCGGAACTTAGAATTGACCAGTGCAAGCATCTGTCTTTACCTGGATTCATAGCATATGCCTTTCTTGAGAAAAAAAGCATCTTATAATGATACAAAAGTCGCCACATCTGCTCCAAAACCGTAGTAATTCTGATGGACACTCAAATTTTAACCTTAATATCACGGTATTGAGTTTAAATTTGTTTGTATATTGAATAGTTTTGATGATTTTGGTGTATCTTCGGGTATCTTCGGCTGTAGTCGGACGCGTGTCCATTGTGCCCTTAGGGTTTCGGGCCCCAGTTTAAAGTCGATTCATTAAAACTGTGTTTTGTGGACACAATCATTGTCATTGAACGTAATGAAATTGGTCCAAATGGATGTTAAATTAGACGTTTTGAACCTGGTTTGTTATTTATGTTGTCACATTATATTGAAACTTTTGGGCAACACTTTATTCTTATGATGAAGGTTACTTATCATATAATGTTATAATATTATCTCAGTGACAGCCTGATAATAATTTCAATATTGCGTTGTTAGCTAAATAGTCCAGTTTTGATTACTTTAATAGTACATTTTTATAAAAAGCTTTTTAAAATATATATTATGTAATTTAAAACTATACCAAACTTACAATTAAATCCGAAAATATCTCACTCATGGTACGGTACTCGGGTTTCAGTAAATGTTAGAAGATTTACAAACCATTCACTTAAAAATATACATATATAGTTTAAGGAGCTCGAAGCAATGCATGAAGAAAGAACCCGCTTAAGATTTTAGTTTTTTCTTAGCAAAGAATCAAATACAACTTGCTCAAATCAGGTTACACAAAACAGAATCTCTCTTTGCAGTTCTTCGAAATACAAGAAAAAACGCAAGCCGCTCTTAGATCCCTAAGCATATCGCAAGAGCATCTTTTTAAAAAACAAAAAAAAATTCTAAGCAAAGGTGTTTTGTTTTTTGCCGAATATCTTCAAGGTCTTCCTTGCATCTGCCATCTCGGAAGCGTATTTTTAACAGAGCATCTGCATAATAAATGAATAGCAAAAAGTTGACCTACAAATTTTTAAAAAGTCACTTTTTTATTTGCCACTAAGACGGTTTAATTTATTCAGCGTTGGAATGATGTGTGGCAGTTTGAACCTTATTCCCTTTGCCTTAAGTATACGTTTCTGGCTTCGAGTATATTGGCCGATTGATGTTCGTAAAAAGGTGCCAATTTCCGTTTGTTTCTTTAACATCCGTCGTCAAAAATCGGCGCGGCGTGATTAGTGTCGCATGTGCTCCTTTTTTGCCATTTTTAACTATTTTCCCGATGTTTGTAGACAATTTATCAAGTTTCATGACAAGCAGCTGGTATTAAAACAATTTGTGTCATGCTGTTTTCATTTTTACAACATTCCTTGAATTGTCATGTCTCTATTTTAAACTTTGGCTTCAATAAAAAATAAATTTTTTGATCGATTTGGCATGTTTAAGTTTAAGTTTAAAAATTAAAATTTAATAAAATCGATATATGTGTGTTATACCACATATTTATTCCTTACGTAGTAGACAGAGTCAACACTCCGAAAACTTGTTCATCATATACCTATATTTTCTCTTACTAGCATTCGAAGTTACTAAAATATTCATATTCACATAATCACATAATTCCGTTAGTGGCTCTTAGTAACATAACATTTAATATTAAATACACTAAAGTCGTGACTGCCTAACTCTAGAGCTCATTAACACTGCAAAAACTGTACAACATAAACTTTTGCAAAAATTAATCCCACGGTAACACGGCATAAAACTCATGTTTCCGGATATGTACCTAACAGTACTCACAAAATTCACCTACACCGTTTCCTTGCATGTGTCTCCTTTATTGGTGATATTCCCACATATTGAAAGGTACAAAACACCTTTCTACGAACAAGTTGTGGTCAAAAAAGTCTTGGGATGCACCTTGTGAGCTGAGAGCAACCCTTTGCGATCAAACCCTTGGGTGTGGTCTATGTGAGAAGATAGAAGCGATTTCAAACATCTATTGAAATATCCAAATTTTTCGAATTCCTAATTTAAGTTGTAAATTGTGTATTATAAAGTAATGAAAAAATGTTGTTGTCAAATCTTTTATCACAAACTAATAACTTAATTTTTAATATGATTTATATTTTTAATTCTCCTTTACTTTTAAGTAACATCGTGCAGCGAAAATTCAACAGGCATGTATGCAGCAATCAGATATGAAATATTTCTGCGTGGTTCCACCAGAAGTGTCGCTCCGTCGGTCCTTTGGTTCATTTGTGCATTCGACCTCGAACTCGCCCTTAGACCTTCGAAGTTGTAAGGCTTAGTGCACCCCCCAGATCTCATAAGAAAACTGCAGGCCAAATTGCAAGTCTCTAGACTTAGTGGTTTGCGCTGTGCGTTGTCATATCAGCCAATCAATCATCACCTTTTTTTATAGAGAATATTATTAATATTTATGAAAAGCTAGCTACCTAGCTGTAATAGCTACTATTCCTTATATAACTCTTTCACAATTTACAACATGGTGGACTGGAAATCCCTCATAGGGATTTTTTAATGTCATATTATGTACTATTAAAAAAAAATTATCTACAATAAAGTATTTATAAACAAACAGGGGATTTATTTGAATTTTATTAAAAGATATTTTAATAATAAATGGAAAAGTGGACACTTGACTGTGTGACTGACTTCACCTCTATCTTAAGACTTAGACCACTTAGTGAACAGTTCAGCAGATGTCTCGAACCCGTTACCTTTTCTGATAGCCTGAAGTGATCTCAAATCCGTATGTTTCGGTCAACGTCACCTGCACACATCTGTTGGTGTAAACACAATTATACCGTTTTAAAGTTATTTTTCAGCATAATTAGTATCTATGTAAAATGGTTTCTAAGATAAAGAGAGCAAGTTTTGAGATTCATTCAGACATTTAGTAGTAATTTAACGATACAATTCATATCCACACATAAAATAAAATTGTCCGAGGTCTGTACGTGAAGGATATTAACGAAAAATCGATATGAAGGATGAATATAATACCCGTAGAAAACTTTTAATTAGAATTTCTGTCTGTATGTTTGAACTCGCATCATGCAAAAAGTCTTGCTCCGATTTGAGTGCGGTTTTCTAAGGTGTTGTAGACCTGGTCGAACTTAAAAACTGGTATAACTAAACTTCTCCCCCACCCTTCTAAGGGACAATACGTTATGGCGTCAGCTTTTACGGCGAACGAAGTTGCAGGCAACAGTTAGTTTGGAACAAAACTACATTTATTTTTTTGGATAAATATTTTCAACTTCAAAAAAGGAGGTCATTCACACAATCTGACAAATATGGACATATACTTCTCATCCCGGAAAATGTACTAATCTCATAGTCTCATTATTGAGTGTTCCGAATTTTACGTTCCATTTGTTTGAGGGCCTGAGGTCCGCTTCTTTTCATTTCTCTGGCCACTATACCCAGTATCTATTCTATAAATAAATTATATGGGTGAGTAGGTCTAGTCCCGAATACGATTGCTCTAATTACCATGTTTAACTATCGTGATTGGCCATTGGCAGACAGCTGTTTTAGCTAGATACTTCGAGAGTGCAGACGTTATGCTTGAAGACATGACTAATGGAACGATTATGTGAAACTACCTTGTTCAAAAATTGGCACTTTGCCTTTTGGTTAAAAAGGCCACAAATAAATTGACTTATACTGATTAGAAATAAAATTTTTATTACTAGGTATTTAAATTTTTTAGACAGCTTTTTTTAATTTAAAAAATATTTTATATATGTATATTTTGTATATTTTTCTGTATATTTTTTTGTATATTGAAAAATATGCAGTTTATGCAATGTTCAAAACATCTGCATCGTAAACTTGGTATTTTACACTTTTACCGAATCATAATTATTCTCAAGTTTCATTTTCTTCATCTTCGCGGACATCTTTTCCTTTTTCAATTAAAATCTGTTTGAGAACGTATGTATGTTCTCAAATATTACAATAAATTTTGGATAGGTAGGTCATAAGTCAGTTATGCGTCAAAACATTAAAAATCTCCATCTTCCAAATGCATAATCCAACCATTCTAAATTTAAATTTCTACGTCATCAAAGACAAGTACAGCGAGCACTTCAAACTTTTTAAATTTATGATACTTACTGGCCAGTAATCTACAAAACTCATCGTTATAAAGGAGGTTCCACGCGTATCTAAACGATGCAACGTGGGTAATTAAAAGTATTATGAGTGGAGCTGGATTTTAGGGCTGGTCAATCTACACCTTTGCGGCAGGTGGGATCTTGAGCCATCTTTTTCTTTTTTTTAATTAAAAACGTCAAGCGTCATGTGTCGCGATGCAATCGGTAGATGGTGTTGTCTACACGTTCGAAGAGTGTGCGACTTTTCAATAAAAATAGGTACATTATGTCACATAGTTTCGTTTATGTTATTTTTATAGTAAGTTAGCACAATAATATATATTTATTTCTTCATTGTATGTAGATATGTATATACACGTCTCATTAAAATATCATGCTTTTTAAATAAATGTAATAATGTAAACCCCATTTCCATTTCCCGTTATATTGCAATCTATTTTAGTTCTGCATCCTTGATCTTAAACCGTAACAATATAATTGCTTCATTAATAACTGCGTGAAAAAAAACGATCTTTTTATATTATTTATTTGGGCTTAAACAATTAAGTCATTGCCTGGAAAAGTCCTTTCAAAAACAATTAGTAACATCTTGAAACTCGTATCAAAAATATAATACATGATGCTTGATCGCGACTATAAACTAATCCTGTCATGATTCTCTACACAGACACATAAATATCGCACCCCAAAAGGCCGACAAACAATACGATCAAGAATCGATGACATAAAAGTGTCATGCATTGGTCGATTATAACCCGAACGCTGTGTGCATACCTGCATTTGTTGCGTAACATATGCAAAGTAGGCACGTGTTCTTTGGTCGGGTTTTTATTTGAATTCAAGTTTCGAATTACCGAATTCAAGCAGAGATGATTTGCGAAAAAAAAGCGAGTTGGCAGCTGCTTCTTAAAAATGTTGTCTTTAAAAAATTGAAATATGTGAACGACATATTTCTTTCATCTTATGCACTTAAATATTCTTGTATGCTTTACTTATCAGACTCAATATAAATAAATACACATAAACACTCAAATTTTACATTGTTACAGGTGACTAAAAGCGAGCAATACACGAAATTGAATAATTAAGGAGTCTTAAATGGAAAAAATATTCATTTATATGAAAAAGTATTATTGAAAGCCACAGGGATCCATTATTTTAACAAATATAAATAATTGTTCACATCTGCCATACAAAGTCAATGTTGTTTTTATCTTAAAAGAGTGCAGAAGTTATTTTAAACGCAATTTAGTGTCTGAATAATTGAGGTTAACACCCCTCCATCCATAATATACACATATGTTTATGTTGTCATCTGTATGTCCTTGCTAACATATATTATGAAAAAGCGGTTTCATATACAATCGTGCCATAAATTTTCTGAATGCTCTTATTATTTTCTAGATGCCTTGTTATAAATGAAATGTGATATTATGTTTATGCTCTTTATGGCCACAATCCGATTTTAATGAATATATAAATATTATAAACCTTTCTTTTTTTATTGTTGAGAATTATTTTTAAAGTGCTTGGAATTAATAATACAATTATTTTAAAAAGATATCGACTTTTTAATACCGATTTGGCTGTTCCATACAATCTGCGACTGTAAATGTCAAAAGTTTCTAAAGAGAAATAATTTCATATTAATTCCTCTCTAACAAATTGAAATTGAAACAAAACCATCGTTTACAAATAAATGTCAATAAGTGATGAAAAATAAACAACAAACCGACATTTGCTAATGAAATTTACATAAAAATTCCTGCTGACATTTTCGATTCACATGGACATACAAATGACCTCATTCTACACCGAGTGCAGAATTTTTATAAACCTCCATGGTGGCTAAAGGGCATGTTTGTACAGCCTACATTGTGCTATAAAAAGAATAGGCTAGAAGAGGACATACTTATTAAAATATAGATCCATTGCATTGAATTTGTGAACCTTAATGTCGAGTAAGAAGACAACTGTTTATGAAGGCAATCGTTTAATTTATTAAAATGTCAAAATAAATAAGATTTTAGATAAATAAGTTTCGGTTCCCTAATAATGTAACTAGTGTTATAACTCAATACAAGACAACACACGGACATTGGAACAAATAATTTAGTGAATACCTATATAGCATAGAATTTGGAATAATATATTACTATAGAAATGATAAATATTAGGGTATGTGACACTTTTTATACAGACTTCTGAGTTTCATTTGACAATTTTCCAATTGGGCAGTAAACTAGCTGATAAACTAAACGACATCGCACCATTCTTATATTTTAATACATAAATATAACTTGGTCATATAGGGAACCTTTTTGGGGTAACAAGAATTAAAAGTTCGTAAGCAATAACGTTGTAACTGGCCTAACACAAAATTGAATCATTAAACAAGCTCCCGATGACCCTAATTCTCACCTCGGGCCAGGTACGGCCAGATGTGGAGAAGCATAAATCTCCATTGTCTATGTTTTTTTAACCATTACTGGCTGGCTGGACACATGGCAAGAAGGGTTTCTCAGACAGATGTGCAGTTATTTTGAATATTTCTAAACTAAAAATGTTCGACATATGAAATTTCAAATTGTAAGTTGCCAGTTCTTTGTTTTTTGATTAATGCTGACTTATCTGCGGCAAAACACATACAAATACTTATTCCTTTTTTGTAGATTAAATTACTTTGTATTTTTTTTTTCTTATTTTATCCATAACGTTTTCCTATTCAACACTCGGTAATTTATTCAAAATTGTTTAGAATTTAAGTGAAATGCACTGGTGTTTAAGTCGATTTTCAATTATCTTGTTCTCTCAATCTTCATTTCATATTATTGGTTTGAATATAGACTCATGAACCATTTAATTTTGTACTTACCTACTCAATATAAAATAAATATCCACGAACAACTGAGTTTTCTCATACATTGAAGCCTTTCAATAAGACAATTATTTTGCTCAACTAAGTAATTAATAAATATCGAATACCAAACGAGTTGATAATTCGTAACCAGCATAGTTTCTAAATCTTAATCGATTTAATCGATTACATATAAAATCACTGATACTATCAAAAGGTACGCCCACATAACCTGGTATCGCTTTACCGCTTTTTCATAAAATGTCGGCAACAGATTATCTAAGGAGCATATTAATTGCATTCCAGTTTGTTTTTGATTATATTTAACTTGTTCAAGTTTCACTTTCCAGAGCATTTTTGTGTTTGTGATGTAATAGTAGATAATATAATCAAAAAAAAATAAAAATTATCTTTACCTCAAAATAAAACTCTTGTGTTTAAACTGTAGTTACTTATTATGTTACTTTTTAACTTAAAACTACATAACTGTAAAGTATTTACCTACAACAGGATAACACATACTACACACACACGCAAGTGAGGCCGCGAGCGGACGCTAGATTATATAATTTTTGTTAGTTCCAATATATAGTTTTCGCAACCCGCTGGACTATAAAGAAATTATATTTCCTTTATTTAAACTTTATAACGTAGGTAAGTACCTACGTTAAAATACGTGTGACACTAGCTGAGTAAAGTTATTCCATAAAATTAATATCGCATCAAAATACCTATATAACACATATTTTCTATATAAACTTCATTGTGATTAAATATTTCGTTGTTCAATAAACTTACGCGACATCACTATATTACTTTACCAGAAGCATATAAACATACCAACATACTATCATAAATAACATTAAAAATAAAAACGACATGTAAAACACAGGTTCCTTATAATTAAATAGATCGTATCTTCGTCTGGTTGTCTTCAGACCCTAAAGTTTCGTGGCATTCCGGTGACCCAGAGGTTGAGGCGAGGAATGTAATCTCGATCCGATCTGCCATTTAGGCGTGATTGAATGACAAACATACAGACAGTGGTTGCAAAAATCATGAATTTATATAGTTTCGAAGAACGAAAGTTAGAGAAAAAATACTGTGACAAATTCGTGAGTAGGTACTTACTTATATGTTTTTCTGAAAAGCTTTTATTTTTGATATGTACTAAATCATTTGCCATTCGTATTATTTCGTATATTGATTTGACATTACATTATTAACATATTTTATAAGTAAAGACAAGTGAGACGGCTCAGTTTTGGTTACAATATGAACAAGGTCTGTCATAAATTTACACAAAAAAAAACTAAATCGATAATCGTTATGAATAATATCGGACTTAGTCAAACCAAATGTGGTTAGTCTAGCCTTTAAAGTGTCCTTTTATGTTAAAACATTGTGAACTAACACTAGTAACTTGTACCTATGTTTTATTCAAAAGATATGTAAGTATTGCCATTTTAGTTTTACCAGTGATCACTTGTTGAGATAGTTGTTAATAGACGTTTTAAATAAAGGATTTGATCAAATCGGGGAAGCCCTGACGAAAGATCAGGTCAAGAATACCTTGAGCCAAAACGAAAATTAATGCTAATAAAATTAATAAGCGGTTAAAAAATTACTAAAAACGAACAATTTTAAACCTTTTCGATAAAGAAAAAGTATTTCCAAATAGTTATCTTGTTACATAAATCTACTATTTATCCGCTAAAACGCAATTCCCAAAACAATATTTCAAATATCGAACAATGTTTAGGCCATAACTCTCATCAACGGACCAACAGGCAAATCGCTTATCGACAATGATCAATTTATTGGCCAAAATTTAATTCTATTAGATGTAATGAATACGAATTTTGGAACCGTGTTGAACGTTTACTACGCATTTCAATTTATTCGCATTATATTGTTAAGTACTTACTATTGATTTTGAACCTTGTGTTTGGAGTTATAAAGTTGAAGGGGCATTGAATGGATGAAATTAGGGACATACGAAAAGCTAGGTCAGGTGAAGGCAGTCCTTGAGGAATTCCCCCCTCCCACCTTCCCCCCTCCGAGTACTCACTTTCAGTATACGACGATACTATCTTCGTATAATCAGCATTTGTAAACACCAACATACTGGTACAAGTAATTTATGATCGGTTCTATTCAATGGTGGCCGTAAAGGCATTATACGCTAAACTATGAAATATCTAACATTGTTATTGCTCACTTGACAAAGTATGAATATTAATTGTCGCTTATAAAAGCAGTAATGGTGGTCCAGTACTTAAGTTAGATAGGTATGTTAGTCATATTTTCTTTAAAACTAAGGAAAGTTTATAACTACATCCATCTACTAATGTCTACATTTTTATCTAACTAGGTATATATTTTTTTCATGTTTGTGTTACGGAAATTTCTTCATTAATTTAACAAACTTTTCCAAACAGTTAATGTTTTAGAAATTATCCTATACTTGTATGGATATAGTCTCTTTCTACCCTCTAGGAAAGAGGCGCAATTTTATAAATTTATGTAAGTATGTCAAAGCGAATTCATATAAGAAAACATATTTTTTAATTATTAGTTTTATAATCACATCAATATTTCCACGACATATCTCTTACTTTCTTTTCTGTGCAATAAAGAGTAATCATTCAGATTCATGATTGGTAGAAAAAGTGCATAGAGCTGGTAAACTATCTTGCTCTGTGTCAACGTTTCACCCACATAACTGCAACTGCATGCGGGTAATAATGACTGCTGATAACGATCATGCCCATCTGATTGGTCCCATGGATATTTTAAGTTAGTCTTGCCACCTGAGGGGTAATTGCGAGTTTTACTTGAAGTAAATTCCATTTTCGCAACTGGTTATCAAGTAAGAAAAAAAAACTGTTAGTGTTAATTTAAATTTGGCGCCTTCCTGGCAACACTAGGTAATACTTTTGTTTTATCTGCGACAACTTACTTCCGATCTCTCTGTAGTTCCAGTTGTTGTATCCGGTAATAGTAAAAGCTAATCCTAATACATCAGAAACCATGTTTAGCTACGAACGTGGATTTAAGGGAAAAGCGTCGAGCAAGTAAACGCGTATTTGTATGTGATTTAATCAGCGCCACTTAATGGTAACGCGATGGCACTAATTAGGGTTGCCATCTCTAAAATTTGGAAAACCGGACAAGACGCGTGAAAACCCCGGATTTAAGAGTCTGAAAGCCGGACGCCGGACATGTTAACAAGATCTTTTAAACATTTACAATGCAATAAAAGACATTTGAATATTAAACAACAAATCAGAACATTTTTAAAGTTTAGACCTACAGTAATGTTTTTTTTTATTTATTAATTTTTTTTATTTATTAATATTTTAAAACCCGGTCTACAAATAAAACCTTCCCCGGACGCTCCCCGGATGCCCTCTAAACTAGGACAAATCCGGGGAAACCCGGACGGATGGCAACCCTAGCACTAATACAAATTCGCATTTTGACTCGACGCATTTGATCGAGTAAAACTCGCCCCTACCGCTCTGGCGCATTACCAAAAATTGCAGTACCTTAAGACCAACAACAGAGACATACGAGTATCATGCCTTAACCCCTTTGTGGGTTAGATGGAGTCAATACTCACAATCCGAAGGTCGCGTTCAGCCGGAAGATTGAGGATTAAATTGAGATTCACTGACTGTCACAGGTTGCAAGCCAATGCCAAAAAAAAAGAAGAGTCCCAAGTTTATAAGCTATTCACTTGATCCGTAAATAGATTGATTGTAAATACGTCAAATCTAATCTATTTACGGAAAAACAAGCAGCTGGCACTATGTTAAAATTTTAACCGTTTGTGAGTAACTCTTTTCCGTAAAACAAACTGTTCGGATTTGAATAAAGCTTAACAGCTTAACTCATCATACTAGGCGGGACTAGTAAGAAATAATCATAAATGTTCCAAGACGTATCTGATGTTTAAAAAAAACAAAAGAGTAAAACGAAAATCCCTAGAACCACAACTTAAATTTACTTAAAAATCCTGCACATGTTGACAGAGACTTAAAAACTGAAATTAAACAATAATTTTACCTTAATCTTTCGACATCTGGTACTAATACTTATTATTTATAAAAACAAGTCAAAACTTGTTTAAACTATTCAATGACCATTGTTTAATCGTTATGAGTAATTCCAAATAGAAATTTTTGCCACACCTGTTTGACATCTGTGGTAACTTAACATTTAAAAAACAATTTAACTATAATTTTTCTGTACATGAAAAAAATTCGGTGTTTTTTTATATTCAAAGCGACATTTTTTTATTTTTGTCTGCATGTTTACACCTTACTTGTGTAAGCTGTCGCTTCGGGTAAATATGAAACTTTAATTCGGATAAAACTTTTTTACAGTCATAAATAGTTAACAATGCTATAATTTGTACGCGACCGAATCTACAGCTATAGTCAGCACAGATTATATAAGGCCGGACGTAGTGAGACAATCTGAGTATTTATATTCTTTATACCACACTATTTGCATTCTTTTTTTATCTTTCATGTGGCAACAAAGAGTGACATGTAAAAATAAATAATGCGTGCCTAAAATGTGTTATTACATTACTTGAAAATTGAATCGGAGAGTGCAACTGTAATGCAATAATTTAACAGAATAGCATCAAACGCTCCAATCTGAATTTAACTTCTTCATCTGGCATCGACTGTGACTTTTAAAAAGAATACAGTACATGGGTACGCCAATTTTCCACTTCAAAATGACATACAATAATAAATTAGTTTCCCTCTACAACTCAGTGTATAATATTATTAACGCGTTGATGTCTTTTGAATTGATAACTCAATGCTATGTATATCTACCAATGTGAGATAAGACTAGAGAAATATTAATTATAAGAAATAAACAATAATATAATAAATAAAGAGTTGACGTAGTGTTTTTGTTATTATTTCGATAGTCTAAAATAAATGAAAATAAAAAAAAAGATAGAAGATATTTGCCTAAAGACTTTGATATAACTGAAAATAATTGTAGACTTTTAATAAACATTTTATAATTTACTGATCTCAGATCACGACATCAGATTTTTTTATTATTGAATTTAAGACAAACAGATGTTTTTCGAAAATTTCGAAGCCATCAATTTTTGCTGATCTTTTTTACCTAGAAGAAGCTTGAGATTCTACTTCCTGTCGCCTGGTCTAAGATAATCCTCACCGATGAGTGCAAGGTCCTGCTGGGACCTGGCTATAACTCAGCAATGCAAACACTGGTACTCCGTTAATACCGCATGTGTATAAAGATCACGATTCCGCGACAAGAATTATAGTTCGCCGCTAGGGTTAGCTAAGTATTACAAAAAATCAAATTCTTTTTTTTTACTCAACTCGAATGGTGGCACCATTAAGCCATACAGCCAAACGTGGCCGTTCAGTTTTTTCTAGACTGTTAGCTCTGTCCACCCCATAAGGAATGAGGATGAGATTTTATGTATATATTATTTCTCAATGTAAGATAATGTATAAAAATTATAATTGAAGCTAATTGTTCAGCAAATGCCAGAACATTTGGGAAAACATTTTTAAGTAAAGAAGATAGTGACAAGAGATTAAGGATTGCAACTCTTTTAAAGAAAAACTTAAAAAGACAGGCAGAAATCCGGAAAAGATTGCCGCAAAAGCATAAGTATGTAAAGTAGTAGTGCAATGCCGTGTGATTTCCAGTATACACACATACCATATCTTTCTCAATGGATTTCGTAAAAGACGACTTAGGGATAGGCTAATAAACTTGCGATTCCTCTTGTAGGTGACGATTCCTCATGAGATCATGCAGCTGAACGTGGCCTCTTAGTCTTGTCAAGACTGTCAGATTTGACTATATGTATTTTAAGAATTCAGAATAAAATGCAATACATTGAAGTGACAGCCCTAACAGAGTTAGTCATCGTCATCTCACGGGCTATGGGAATCGCGGATGACTCAGTACACAGATCGAGTCACAATGTTTTTTTTATGTTTATTCATGATGATTAATTGTTAAATGTCATGGGGTCATTCGGACGGAAAGAAAAACGGAATTTTTGCAAATCCTTTCTAGCTCCAATGCTATCTATTATAGTGATAACGAATTTGATTTTTTAAACTTTCTATGTGTCAAAGGTTTTGTTTTTGGAATTATGGGAATCTTAACACTAGAAAGCTGTATATGTATTTAATGCCAAAGTACAGCTTTCAAAGTATGTATATTGTATTAATATTATTATTCCGTTAAGTAATAAAAACAGTATGGTTCTCGGTAGTATAGAACCACTACATCTCTTCCACATGGATGTCGTAAAAGGTGACTAAGAGAAAGGCTAATAAACTTGGGATTCCTCATATTGGCGACAGGCTAGCGACCTGTCACTATTTGAATCTTAATGCCATCATGAAACCATACAGCTGAACTTGGCCTTTCAGTTTTTTCGTGACTGTTGGCTCTATCTACCCCTAGAGATAATAAAGACGTGACTATATGTATGTATAAAAATTTGTTTATAAATTGAAAGTATCTTAGTGCGTAATGAGACATACAAGTCATCAATCAAAACAAAAAACAAAAACAAATATATATTTTTTATAATATTAGTGTATTTATGTATTGTATAAAAAAACAAAAAATATTTGTATAAAGACGCATGTAAACATTAATCTGTTTTCTTATACAACAAATGACTCGTATTATGTCTATGTATGAGATAATTATTAGGTCATTTTATTGTTAGTAAACAGCAGATTATTTAATAAATATAGGAATTACAACAGTACTGAATGTTTTTAAAGTTTCATGTGAGGGATGAAGGCGTGATTTTTTCTCTTTTTGTTTTTTTAGAATTAAACCACTCCATATCTTTTCCATGGATGCTGTAAAAGACGACCAAGGAAGGGACACATTCAACTAGTGCAGCTTTACCATAACCTATGTATATGGGTAAGATTCCCTTGCGTAGTTCAGACGGGAGTCGCTTCGTTTAAAAACATCACTCACAAGTTTACAAACTCAAAAGACTCACCAATCCATGCTCCATTCTTTACGGAAGGAGGGATATAACCGGCGACGGCACTATATTTTTTATTCAGCAAACCTTCTAGTTTTTAAATATCTATGTGATGACGCAAATAAATAAAATATACTTAGCCATTTTGATATTAATTCTACTTCAATGAATTACCAAAGGTATAACATGTACTACATAACAAACATGTCACATAAAACAGGTGTTCAGTCTATTGATTTAGTTATTTATTTAATAAATGGTTGTCCGAGTATTAAATTCGTAGTATTAGCCGTCCTCTATATGGGCATGGCAGCCATGCATTTTGCCTTCTTATTTAGATTATAATAGCAACTTTGTAATGTATATAATTTACTATATGACTCTTTAAAGAGTTTCATAAATTCATACATATTGTCACGTCTCTATCCCCGATGTGGCAGACAGAGCCAACAGACTTGAAAAGACTGAAAGGCCATGCTATTTGTCTTGATGATGGAATTGAGATTAAGTGAATGAGTGATTAAGAATTAAAATTAGTGACAGGTTACTAGTCCATCGCGTAAAAGAAAGAAGTTTATTAGCCTTTCCCTTGTTTGACTTTTACGATCTACGCAGGAAGAGAAGCATCTGGCACACGCTATGTTTTATTATGCCTTGCAAATGAGGACAAAGCTGTGTATTTTTAATTTTAATTGATCGATGAAATGGTTTGTTAGTACCTACTCATAGATTTCATTTGAAATAATCTGTACCTTTATAAGATACTCGTATAAATTCTTTTATTTGTACTTTTGACTTAAAATAATATAATTATGATCATAAATTGATAAATAAATAAATTGACCCGGATTTAGCTTTAACTAAACTAACATAGTATACAATACAGGCAAATGTCAGCTTCAGCATGCGCAGTCGCAGGTCTAGCGCTTTCCAATGAAGATCCATACTTTCTGTTGACTAGTTAGCGCGGCATTCCACCGGTTGTCGCCTCCATGTGTCAAGGAGTAAAGAAGATTTGAACCTTGAATCAGTAAATACTCTTGAAAGTTAATATTTTAATCTGTCAACGATACATGTCCTGTTTAGTGCAGTGGTAGAGTTCCTGCCTCTAAACCATAGAACCCGGGTTCGACCCCCGGTCAGGTTACGATCGAAAAAGAATTGTGTGTTGCCTTGGATGTCTTTGATTCTCTTAAATAGATTTTTATCATAAAATACCTAGATCATTAGGTTAGTATCCCATTACACAAGTCTTGGACCTACTTTTTTAGTCCCCTTATTCCGAAGTGTGGTATAACAGACGTTATTCAGTATAATATTATGATCAAAACCTTATCAAACTCCTCTAAAAATCCAAAATCATCCTAGCTTATACCAATAAGTTTTCCCTTTATTCATCTCGTATAATCAGAAGGTTAGTTGAGCCTTGGGTGGTGGCAGTATTGTTGGAGAAATTCTTCTTCTATTCTTCTTTAGTTAGTTGTTCTTTAATGCTGAATGTAATCCTCTATCAACGTACGCCATACTTCTCCGTGTTGTTCTCTTTCATTATCTCCATCCCACAAGCTTGACCAGATCATCCTTCCTTTTGGAAAGTCTGTCAACCTTAAGCTAAAAGGTGGTGTTTAGGTAGATTAGCCACCTTAGACTTTGAAGACAGTGGTTTACTCAATCTTCGGCGTCCAGGTAAAAATTACCGCATCCAAAACATTCCCTTAGCAGATCTAAGAAATAGCAATAATGATACGTCCCACCCGCCGGCTCTAGGTCGCAGGGCATGCGCTGAGGTCGTTGCGCACACGCTTCGTATAAACGAACATACGTTTACCTTTATATATGTATAAGCTATCTGTGTTTAACTCCTAGTAACTGGCTGGAGAGACGTGGTTTAGAGGGAAACTTTCGATAACTGCTTGTTGAATAATACTTAACTTTAACAATTGTTTCTGTAATAACTTTTTTTACACATAAAAAATCTTTGGATTTTCATAAATTTAATTTTTATCTTAGCCTATCTTACCATTTAAAATGTTTGTAAGATATTAAAGCATGTTTATGCATACATCATATAAGATTATTATAAATCTTTCACGATGTCAAAATAGAGCGTAGACTATTTCGAACCGTAGCCATTTGGCCACACTCATCTGAGAATTTTTGATGAGCTACCTGTCTCCTGTATCTGTCTGATACTTGTCGTAACAGAGAGATACTCCTAAACTATACTGTCGAATTTAAATCTGAATTGAATCATTTAGCATTTAGTAACAAATTGTCACATTACATTTTAATGGCAGACTAAGTAACATTATTGGAACCAGTCTTATGTTGTCATTAAACGTAAGTAAATAGCTCCGTTGTTATCTCAGGCCACACAAAAGTTTACATTCTCAATAAATTATTCTCATATACGTAATCGATTTGATATGTAAATCGGCCGCCTACAAAATCGATTAAATTAGACAATTGTTTAAGTTACCACAAGGCCGATAGAATTCCCGGCCAGTCCAATCACATTGCAACTTGCATAAATACCAAATTACATACTCGTAATACTACATAAGTAAATATAGGTACCATCTGTCTATGGATATATTGAAAGGAATTTGACACTAACAACGCTGGTTATAGCAAGCAAAATCGCGTATGCTGTTGCGTAAATTACTAAGTTCAATATATCGAAATGATTTTGATCCTGTAGTCAATATATTAGCGGTCACAATATCACCTGTTGAGTATACACCTGTTCTACACAATCACATCTGACTCAAATGATTTAATGAATTTAAACCATAGAGCCTCAGTAACTAAGCTCAATATAAGTTCGGAGAACTTTTTATCGACTTACCTGAAAAAGTCGCCAAGGATTGGGCAGTATTTTGAGTAAAATGTTTTTCGATTATCAAAAACGAGTTTATCAAATGTGGTTGCATCGTAAATTATTGGTAAGTAATTATTCTTAAGGATTTAATTTAATTCTTTATTAAATTGTACTTGGTATAAGAACATCAATTAACTCATATAGGCACTTATCTGAATTTTGTACGTTATTCGTCGAAGTATTGACATCGGATAGGTATTCGATCAGTCAACCCTACATAATAATAACTTATAATAAAATGGTTCACTTGTTCTTCAAAAGCTTCTTTCTTCTTATAATAATAAGTCTAGTTAGGTACATTTCTAAACTTGAGTACCTACCCACCTACATACAATTATATAAATTTAGATACTAAGTAAAGGTATAAGTAAGTTCCATGTAAGAAGTATGTCTACTATATTAATGTTTGCAATATCCGAAATGATAACAATATGAAGATCTGTTCTATAAGTTTAAGACCTTGTTGAAGACGTTTCTAAATTCTTTAATTATTTTTCTTAGTTTTTGAACTATGGAGACGGATATTATTGTCTACTACAATATCACAAATAAACACACAGGAAACCTCAAACGGGGTACCAGGGCCGCAGCATATCCGAAGAGATTTAATTGCGTTGCAAAGGAACCAGTAATTACCTAGATCTTGGTTCCACCCGGCTCATCCTCGATGCGATGACCATAATGGGACGCGCTTTCACTTTAGCCAGATTTGAATTTCTCCATAATTTCTAGTTGTCTAGGCCGTGGTGTGCACGACTCTTAAGTTTTAATACTAAATGTACCTACACGCGACGACGAATACTTGGTGAAATCACGTGCAATATTATTGTTTACATTTTATATGCTAAAGAGAGATTATTTGTTCTTGTTGTGGGTATTTTCTTATAGAAAAAACTCTTTACTTCTTATTCTCAAGTTTCTTTATTACATAAATAAAGAAACTTGAGAATAAGGAGTAAAGAGTTTTCTTAAAATTCAGCATCTCTTCTCATAAAAAGGAATGCAATGCTCTGTAACAATAAAATAAATAATATCTAAAAGCTGCGAAGTTTCGGCACCAAAAGTGAGAATTCTATGTAAATTTTATTCATATTACGTCACGTTACAAAACAGACTGACTTAAATAAAATGCAAAACAAAGCTATTATAATAGTCACAAATTGCCGACAAGGTAGATATATGGTTTTACTCTCACTTTACGACACTAAAATCAATTATATGGTGGCTTTCAAACATCAGCCGAATTTTTTGAGTAAATTTGCTAATGAATCTTACTCAAACAAAACTCAATCATCTTTTCAAAGAAAGTTTCTCAATCTGAATGTAATTGGTGATGTCGGATCAGGGCTGTGGAGTGAAAGTTCTTGGCATATTTTTTAAATAGACTCATTTCAATTCACACCCCGTGGACCTGTTGTAAGAGACCGCTAAGGGATAAAAATCTCTTTTGACATCGTAAGGAAAATCTGTACATTCAGGCAACTGAATGTGTATGTGTGTGGACCGGTCATTTAGTCCTTTGACGGACACCACATAAAATCAAATATTCAAAACGTCTCCAAAGAGGTTATGTTTATGTTATACGTCATACATACATATGGTCACGTCTATAGCCCTTGCGGGGTAGACAGAGCCAACAGTCTTGAAAAGACTGGATGGCTACGTTCAGTTATTTGGCTTAATGATAGAATTGTAATGTTTTGTTGAATTGTTTATGTATAACAGGAAAAATATATCACGGGATATCGGAACCAACCACCTAGTGATATAAACCAAAAAGTGCATCTAACTCTTATACTATATAATGAAACCAAATCAAATGCAATACGGTCCAGCGGCTGGAACAAAGACGCTAATGACCCATCAGATTGGACCGGATAACTCGATCAATCAATCTGATTCACTCGAGTCTAACCACCGTAGCCTGACCTCCGTTGCTCAATTAAACTGTTCGGAGCCATTATAATTGATTTAAATTTAGTTGGAGTGTAAATAAATGTGTAATGTATCGTGGATGGGTCTTTGTTGCGAGAATATAATCGTTTCAGCTGGTACTTGACTTTTTAAGTTTTTATAATGTTTTTAGTCTCAATTAGACCAAACATTCAATGAAGTTTATTATAAAAAAATAAAAAAAATCATCAATGAAAATCTTCATAAGACACGGAAAACTATAGAACCGTTTATTTCTCTTTTTCTTGAATAGCATAAATATCGTAGTGATCTCAAATAAACCAAGGTCCACCTGTGACTACAATGCTCGAATAGAAAAGTCATCTTTTACGCGGAGCAACTACCATCAAACCTCCGCAATTTTGCTAGAGAGCTTTACGCATATTGTATCAAGGCTAGCTAAGTAATAAAATATGGTCTATAAAATATTGAAGAATGTTTTGAAATGTAGTTCATTTATACATCCATTGGCCCAGTTTTCCTTTTCGAAAGACAATCAGATATCGTATGAAAATCGAAGTACCTACTACCTGTTAAGAAGTTTTCATAATATCGTCTCGATGTAAATTGTTTCCATGCAATGTACTTATCTGGTTATTTAATTAATCCGTTAACTGCAAAAGCTATTAGCATCCTAATTAAGAGGTTTGTAATAGGGATACACAAATTTTGCAACAGTCGTATCTAGAAATTTCGAAACCCCCTGATGCCAGGACATGTTTGTCTTGTATGGAGTAATTTACGATCTATACTGTTTTTGAGTCCAAAAATAATGTATTAGCAGAAAATACATTTTCTTACCCAAGTGGTCTGACGAAGTGCCTGGTTTAAATTGGACACCAAGCGACTGCGACTGCGAATTTGATGACCTAGGTTCAAAATGTATTCTTCAAAATTTATCTGATTGGGTGGCATTACCAATCATGTGTAATTTTGGTTACCACGTCAAAGCTTTGGAAAACAACGTAAGACGTAATTTATTTTTTAAGATTTCTACTTATTTTTTTTATAATTAGTGTGTGGGTCCCTAGAGTGCTCTGTTACCTCATTAATTTAAGATTACTTTTGTAAGCTATAAAATGTTATGTTCTATGTCTTACACTGTATAAATAATTTTTTTATTACATTAATTTAGCAATTTCCTATGTTAACATTCTACTTATAAAACACATTTTTACGTCTATATTTTCCACAAGTATTGTATGCTTCCCAAAACAGGCACCTTCTTATATGTAGGTAACCTATTTCTCCCTTTCAACATAGCACATAGGTACCATTTGCATTCTCTTCAGTCCAGTTCAAAGTTCAGGACCCATAAAAACTGCATGCAAGTGATAAATAAATTAAATCTTTAACGCACTTGAGATTTTTACATTATGATTCGCATTTCTTTCACATAGGCTTACAACTTGGGATTCTGTTTTGGGCGATGGGCTAGCAACCTGTCACTATTTGAATCTCAAGTCTATCATTAAGCCAAATAGCTGAACGTGGCTACAGTCATTCAAGACTGTTGGCTCTGTCTACCCCGCAAGGGATATAGACGTGACCATATGTATGTATGTATGTATTTCTTTCACATGTACCCAGAAATTCAAATAAAAATAAATTAATCTGCTCTGAATCGAGATGTTTGCAAGAACCTCCAATCAGATATGGATCTGACAAATAAACAGTCAAATCTCTGGGCTACGGAACCTTAATTATAATAACTTCTTCCTCCTGGCTTTAGCCCCGGTTGCATCCTCACTACTCTGGAGTGGACCTCGGGGTAAGCCCTTGGCCCTTGACCATGGATCCTGGATTGAGTGAGTTAGGTTTTTACACGAAGCAATTCCCGTCTGACCCCCGCAAGCTTTGCAGGAGAATCTAACCCGTATTGGATTGATCATGGTTACTCATCCAGCTGCCTGAATGTGCAGGTTTATATATTAATCATTAGTACATGGCTGAGGTGGGGATTCGAACCTGTGCCTTTTCCACGCATCACGCATATTAACCTTACCGATTCGTCCACCGACGCTCCGACCAAATGCCGATAATAACATTATCACCAATAAACCTATCGGAATGCCTCCATCGTCTGCGCCGGTGCAGTATGATAGTGGTATGAAACATTTTACACTGCTTGTGACGAATTAGATAGTTAACGATCACCACGGTTCATAGTATAAGAACGTTGGGTGTTACACAAGGGAATTGTTGGAGCCTGATCCTATAGGTAAGTGGAGGAATAAATTTTATGCATTTTTTCTATTGCTTAGTTACAAGAACTCAGTACGTAACTCTACCGACAAGAGTTAGCTCTTTAATTTAAGAAGAAGCTCAGTTTTATTATTGCTTTTATTGTAGCAATGTGAAAGAAGGAACAGTGACAGTAATAGAAAAGGGAATGCTTAAATCATACGGAGAACATTCATGAGGTTTGATTTAGCAAATATACAAGGAGAGTGTGAATGGGATGGTTGGAAGAGATAGTAAAGACGACTACCTTGATCCAATCGGGGACATTCTGGCGAAAAGGTCAAGAGCATCCTAAGCAATGAAGAGAATTAATGTGAATGAAGCGAAAGTAGTATGGAGGGGCAAATGGAAATGGTAGTCTCTGCCCACTCCTCCCAAAGAGTTTTACATAATGCAATGAAACAGATTCTAGAAATCACCTAGTGTGTCTTCTTTACACTCGTCACGGCATAATTCCATACGGTTCGGTTCGCGTGCACAGACGGACATAAAGACACGCGTTTTAGTTTCAACTATTAATAATAGGTTAATTGGAACGCGCGCCACTTATTTGAGACGGGACTGTTCAAACTGTACCTTCGATGAGGCGGTCAAGAGACGAAATAATAATATTTCAAAGGTTCCGTACCTAAATTGATAATCTATCAATCAAATATCTTTATATGTGAGACTTGGGTAAAATTATAGATTAACAATAAGTTTGGGTAAAATGATAAAGATACATGATAATGTATCGCACATTCTTCTTCAACCCGTTCTCATCCAATACTGATTACCTAGCTACGCCCGCTATATTTCTGTGTATGGTACATAGTAGTACATATCATTTCTTTACCTCCTATAAATAGGAAGAGCCAATAGTCAAAAGATCCTCGAGGGCCTAATGGAAGATAGCTGGATAACTTGATGATGGAATGAAATTCAGATAAATAGTAAAACATAGTTCTCCCATGGCCCAAAAGGAGAATCCCAAGTTTAATTATTTAACTCCAACAGAAAATTTAAACGAATTGGGACTAAAACTTAAAATAATACTAAATATTTATTTACTATTATTTTAAAGCAGAGCACTTCAACAGAAGGCGATGATTTAACATCCTGTCACTATCTTATTCACAATTTCATGATTGAAGCTGTACGTGGACTTCAAAGCTTTCCAAGACTAATTACATGTATATTTTTTTTCAGCTTACGGAACCCCAAGAAGGTTTTATTATTGATCCGTCCGATACTTAATTGATCACCGCTGTTATTGTTATGGCACCACGATCTGTAACGGACGATATTTGAACCTAAGAGATGAATGAACACGGTTAATTATGAAATTATAGTTTTTTTTACCTGAAGGCGTGTACGTACAGAGTCTAGGGTTGGTGTAGGTTGTCATCTTACACATGAAAAGAGAAAAATTATCTATCTCTATCTTATACGTATTAAAGAGGAGATATATAATATCGACTACCAGAAATATATACCAGATTATGTAAATATTAGAGTCAGGAAGATAATCTCTACGCCGCTATTGCATAAGAAGCAGTCCAACTGATCATAAATTAAAATATATAAGATCATATCATAGGTAACTCTATCTATGGTTATCACAAAATATCAATGACAAGATGACAACCAAACAAATTGGGTAGCGATTCACCTAGAATTAATTTCAATTTCATTGGAGCCATTTAAGAAAACTGAATTATAAAAGTTTGTTCTGACCAGCTATTACAAAAAGAAAGAAAAATTTTGGTGCTGAGTTTACATATTATTTTTGCTGTTATTTTTTACCGTGCGTAAAATAAAATACCATAGGAAAGGCTACATAGAATTCTCTCTAGGCTAGGAATATTACTATTTCTTAGTTTTAATTCCATCATTTTATGTGGCGTGTCAATGTCTATCTACATCGTATGTAAGAGATTACACGTATTAATTAAGTCTTTAAACTTTACTAGCAGTATATAAAGTGAAGGCGTCTACAGAGAAGCATGACTTCATAAAGTTTATAGTCGCAAGTTAAACGCCGCCATTTTGTAGAAGGTTAAAATCCTCCTAACTCATCTCTCAAGAAAAATATTGAATATCTTCCAGGGTCGGACTCATCTCATTCTATAGAGTAAATGATTTCGAATTAAATACGAATGACCCGTGGTCGCGCTTTCTACGAGCCGCTGTCATAAAATAACTAGGAATCAGAATAAGTAACATTTACAAGACTGGGCAACGTGGCCTTAAAGTCTTGAAAAGACTGTTGGCTTGTAGGAATGTAGACGTGATGAAATGTATTTATGTTGCACGAGGTTTTAGGTTTTATACTGTTTTGTTTAGGTACTTATGTGTTTTCCTTTAGGTGCAATAAAGTTTTTGTCTCACTTAGGTACTTGAACTTGACAAATTGTTATTGTTGTATTATGAGATTATGAGTCCAGAATTGTCTTTCAATAATGGCAGCAATAATTTATTTTCTGGTATCATGTTTGTTATAATTGGTTGTTCGTTGACTTGGTTTTAAAATAAAATTACAAATGTATTAATACTATCAAATTATGCTAAGTTTAAATTTTTTTATACTGTACAAAGAAAAGCGTATTCTCAAACAAGTTATCTCTCTGTTCTCTTACTAATCCATCGTCATGCGACACGTCAACCAATGTAATTAATGGCACAAGGAACTCAAGAAACCCGCTAATGCCAAACCAAAATACGGCCCTGGACTTTATAATTTTATTGGAAATTGTTAATAAAAGTAGATTGTAACATACCTTTCTTTTCTTCAGTTGCCTCTGTCTACCCCGTACAAAGACGTGTTATATGTATTTATGTAAGTGGATAAGACCATGCACATCCCGGTGGCTAAGTTCCAATAATGCAAGTTATCCTAATCTGGTGGGTAAGAGTGAATCCTCTAATCGTGTCCAAAATTAATTTATTTTTTTTGTGAAATTTGTGAAGATGTGAACTAGATTTTATGCTATAGTCAACAGAGCCGAAAATTCAATAATAATTTAATCGAAAATTGAAAGCGGCATATCTATGTATCCAAACCGCAAATTCATAAACTTCTTCGGAAATTTATAAACTCGTAAGATTGAATCTTACAACAACAAAGAGAAAATATTCGCTCTTGGTGATATTCCTACACATGAAATATCTAAAATATAAAAAATTATATAATACACGCTAGCCCTTGTATACTTTACGTTTTTGCGCACCACTTGTTACAGTGTAATTTCCATATAACCTTTGGACAATCTCGTTAGACTCTTGCAGCAAAAACTAGATGTTGCGTTCCGTTTTACGTTTACATTAAAAGCGAGACCGTTAAATCCCATATTACGCATTCGACCTCTGGCCCGTCGCATCTTTATGCTACGGAACGCAATCAGGCGTTGCTTCAGAGGCTAGATAGCCACAGATAAGAAGGAAATTTTGTTGGTTGCTAGCAAAAAATAAAGGATATACTAAATACCCATACTAGAAATATCAAAAGTCAGACTACTTTTGGGCGATTTAAATATTATTTAAGAACGTTATGCTCTATATTATAATCTATATGTAAACGTAGATGCAGAACTAATTGATTCTTTCCACAGAGGTGAAGACGCAACCGACTAAATCCTGGAGGATGAATGGCTATTTTTGCAGAAATGTTTTTTAAACAAGAATTTTCAAATAACAGAGCAAGAATGGAGCTTAGCGATTCGATATCTAAATGTCATTAGCAATCAAATTTCGAACGCCGCAGCCGAACGCTAAATCACAGATAATAAATAATCGTGTAAACAAATTGAATCGATAGTAAATCTGAAATCGAGTAAACGTCAGTCACTAGCATAAATTCAAAATCAGATAACAATGCAATTTCAGCGCATACTTCAGCTGTTAACCCGATGAGTATGTTTATGTCTGTGCAATGCTTGTTGCAAATGAATGTCGGTTGCATAATAACATTCTTGCGCCGAATGCGTAAGTCTGAAACTGAGGTAACAGGTATATAGCAAACTACTCGATTCTAAACCTTATTTACAAGTGAAAAGGTGAATCGAATCGCAGCTCGATTTGAAATCTGTTGAAATTCTTAGTTTTAAAAGTGAAAGTTAAGGTTAAAGGGATCTTTAAATTTTTATTTGTATTACTATTGTTATCTTTAAACCGTATGCATAAAACGCAATTGATATTGCTACGGCTAATTTAATATTACTTCAATAAATCAGTACCGCGGCCGTACGATTTAGTATGGATATTTGAGAAATAGTAAGTACATATCGTTATATACGAAATATTCACTTTAAAACAGCAAAATAAGTTAATTTTAATATAATTTGATTGACTGGGTAGTCAAGCATAATATGCACTGTCGGCATTCCATGCCTTAGCCAAGTCTCTTTTATTTATTTCTCAAAGTATTATATTTAACCATTAAACTACGCTCTTTCACTTATAGTTTATAGTTACATCATCTATTAGCCTAGTCTTATATTTGACATAGCTTCAAAAAGTCAACTAGGAGTACATACATATATCATGTCCATATCCCTTACGGGGTAGACAGAGCCAACAGTCTTGAAAAGACTGAATGGCCACGTTCAACTGAATAAAGTTAAAATATGGATAAATACCAATTAATGAGCAGCCTAATTATTAAGAGATCTAACCTAAGATGCAAAGCGTAGATGTGTGCAATGATAAATCATCGATGTCTATGCGTTGCGAGGCCATTCTCGTTATCAGCAGGAAACCACTTAAAGGTCTCATCTGCATTTATTTCCATGGGTTCCGCAGTTTAGACGTCTTCAGATTTAATCACACTTACTAAAGACGGTGGTGTCACCCACCAAAAGACCGTCGGAAACAGGAGATTTTGACCCAGCTTGTATCATGATTGGTAAATGAGAAAGAGAATTAAAGGCGACGCTTGAAGTAGCCAACTAAAAACAAATGCACAGGTGCATAATCGATCTACTGCTTGCGCCAATGAATATTTTCCGGGTTACGTTCATTAGTTTTATTGCTAACCAATCCCGTTACAGTTATGGAACTTGCATAGTTAGGCAACCAAATGTGTAACCATATACAGCAGCTCATTATCAGGGTTCAGCACATTTACAAAAGAATATTATAAGTTTATTTGTTTGTATGTCACGGACACACGCTGCGCAGGGCGTGGTTGATACATGTGTGATTTCCTTTGTTTAATCTAATGTTTATTACTAAAATCCACGCGAATTGAGAGTACGCTTAAAGACATGCATCTTTTATTTATTTGGTTTACAGTCTTAAATTGTACCACATGTAGAACACTGAATATTTAAATGCGTGTAAGTTAGGTAAATAACTTATATATTGTAAATAGTAACTTACAGCTTAATTTCTCGAATTTACATTTTTCCCCATCTGAAACAAGATTACTTTGCAATATTCTAATGGTTTTGGAGGATGCCTATAGCATCAAAATAATCCTAGAGCAAATCTATGTGTACCAATGTTCATGTATATGAACATGAACATTGGTACCACACCCAGCCCAGCAAAGCCTGACGGTCAGTCTAGCTGGATACACCAGGGGGCACAGATTATAAACCTACTATAAACCTAGAGAAAATATAACTTTACAAAACTATCTCAAGAATGCAATAGCTTATACTTGACTGCTGTTTCACTATCACGACATTAAAAAAAACCACTTGTCTAATAAAACACGTTATTCTAAGTTGTTTGTACTTGACATTAACCTTAATCCGGTTAAATTGCAGATGCCTTATCTACTAATTATATCGAAGAAATCGGACGATCGATAGCTGAGATGAAAAACATGGAAAGTATAGAACTGACACTTAAAAAAGATGGTCGACGACGTAAGAATTTTATCATTTGAGAACTTTCATAAGGCAATATGAAATTAATCTTAATTTACTGCACATAAAAGAGGGAGAGAATATAAGGCTCTTTCAACGTTAGCGACTATTCACCAGGATGTAGGGCTAACCCCTAGTTCCTGGAGAGGAGCTGGGATTTGATAAGACTAATGACAATGACTCTTTTCCGGGCTACGTACCTTAGTTTTCGTGCTAACCGATGCTCTTGCGGTAATTTATCGTGAGGAATAATGGTTTTAGTTTCCCTACAAAGGTCAGATGGGTGTCGCTTCGTGTAAAAACCTTAATACCCGATCCGGGCTTTTTGACCATGGTCAAAACGGCTCCTCGCCAGAGGCGAGCCATGACCAATTCTGTACACTAATTAATGTATTATGTTCAAATTAGAACCTGTCCGAAGAGGCACCGGGACCGGAAAACATTACCGGTAAAGAATGTAGTTTTCCCTCTGTAAATACAAAATTATTGCTTTGTATAATTTGTTTTGAATGTGTGAAAAAGTGTTGGGAAGTGTTGAATTATACAATTTGGTAAGAGATAACTAAAAGATAGCGTCCATGCCGTTCTAGTAGCAAAGAAAAACATAGTGTGTGTGCTGTGGCACACTTTTAAACACATCCACAACAAACAAACGTAATCCAAATATTTATCTTGGCTTAGTAATAAACTGATTTATATGCTATCAATAAAATATAATTTCTATAAATTGTAAGTAGTATCGTCTAAAAGAATCCCAAGTTCATAAGCCTTTACTTTCATTGACTATTAAGATGTCGTAAAAGGCGACTAAGGGAATAAATTCTTATTTCTATAGTGACAGGTTGTGTCACTATTTATTTAAATCTTAATTTTATCATTCAATCTTATACCTAATCAAATACCTATTAATTTGGGAGATGTATACATACCTATATCAAAACAACTTAAAAAAAGTTCAACAAATTAGAAAAGATTTCCCAAATTTGCCACGGCGACGTCTCGTTTTACGCAGACGTACTAAAGTAGCAATAATCACAGTCCATAGGCAAAGGCATACACCGGGCTCTTATACAGGGTGATTAGGATGTAACTTGGACTATAGCCAGAAGATGAAAGCTTTAATAGCTAGTAATAAGTTTAAATTAAGTATCTATTGTGACACCAGATGACAAAACTATGAGTAAGACCTGACATAACAAACAAGGTCCTACTAGGCGTGGCCAGGCCGACCAATAAAAGTGGGCCGTTCCGTAGGTAATGTCGTGTAATCAGTTTTTACGATCACGAACTAAAAAGTATATGATCTCATTGCATTGTCTACTAGACTTTGGCCCGAGTTCGCTAGTTTGAAAGTATTTATCCATTAGGATTAATAAATAAATATATACCTACGGGACAAATTACACAGATTGAGTTAGCCTCGAAGTAAGTTTGAGACCTTGTGTTACGAGATTACTAACTCAAATATACTATATTTTATAATAAATACGTATAAAGATAAACATCGAAGATCCAGACCAATCAGAAAAAGTTATTTTCTCATCATGCCCCGGCCGGGATTCGATTCCGGGACCTCCGGTGTCACAGACAAGCGTAGGTACTAAATTGGCATTAATGTCTTTCATTACAAATATCGCAAGCCGCTCTGTCCTCCCCGTACTGAACAATGACGTGACGTGTATGTAGTAATTAATTTTAATCTGTTCAATTTACCTAAGCCAATCAACAATTTAATTTAGATCGCAGAACGAAATGCAAACTTGAAACGATATTTTTTCCTTAACTATAGTTTTCTAGATTATAACGTAATTTAGTTTTTATTCGAAGCAACGCACGCGAGCATAGCCGCGGGTAAGGAACTTCATTGGCTACCTGAATTTCTATCAGCCTACAGCGACGGGGTATGTTTCCGATGCACAAATTATGGGTTTATTCCCTTGCAACTGGTGCATTCGTCCCGCTTGAAAAGAATATTTATAGATCAACGATTAATACAATAACTCTGATATTAACATATTTGATCATCGACAGGTATATGCAAATTTTTCAACTAATTTAAAGTAAGATGCTGACATTAACAATTTGACTGATGATTAACAATTTTATTTAATCAATGAAAAAATAGTTCATATAAAAATTGGAGGTAAATTTAAAACAAAAAGATATAAGTATTTTCAAATAGAGTTTAGTTGGAAATAAAAAAAGATATATTCTATTTTTAGAAATAAATTTTTTAAAGAAAAATATGCGTCTTTTTCAATTGAAAGCAAAAACTAGAATAAAATATATTATACTCTCGAGCCGCCCCGGCTTCGCACGGGTAGCATTTATAAAAATTAACCTTCCTCAGTAAACCCTCTTCCCAAAATTTCAAACAGGAACAAAATCCGTCCACCACTTTTCGTAATTAGCGCATATATACACAGACAGAAAAAAAACTATGACTTTGTAAAATGATAATGATATGTATGATATATATGATAATGATAATTATTAGGTATTTTCTGCAACCATTTGGGGGTCAAATCTATTAGACCCAATGAGAATCAACCAAGCTTAGGGACGATATTTAACAAGAACATAAAATCATTCTTTATGCAGCTGCCAGATAAGTGCCCTTTGGAGTTTCATTGAATTTGCATAGAGCACCTACAGTCTTATCACGCGATACACTGCAGGCCATTAAAATCTAATGTGGGCCTTCCGCTTCCCCGAGCAATTTTTTTAAAGACCATGCCAATATAGGTACTTACCTTATATTGCACCTATGTAAAGTTTAAATCAATATTATTCTTTTGATTGGATGTGTCTTCCAAATCTCGTCTTATTTTACATGTTTGATTTATAGTTTACATCAGTGAAATAGAATAAAATATATCTTCAAATTCAAATTCAAACTTTTATTTGCATAATATGAGGTCAACAAGGTCTTAAATTTATATGTATACCAGATCTTCATATTTACCCTTTCAGATGTTGCAAACATTTATTGTGTACAAGTAGACATACAAATTAAAAATCTTGTAAAAAAGTTCATAATTAACTGTGTAATAAAGTAGGTAAGTAATTAATTTAAATAGGTATGTTATACAAAAATTTACAGTTTTTTGGTCTCAACCAAGATGCAGCGGTGATCAGCGCTCGTTTCATACACTTTTCATTAATGGTGGTTTTACGCGCGTGCTTTGCTTAGCTCTTTAGGAGTACCTATTATGTATTTTTAACTACCTAGACGGAGATAATGAGTCCATTCATTCAAACATTCGTAGATCAGTTTACATGGGCGGGTTAGGTATAAACTGGATAATTTAGTTTGCTTTATGAAGAAATCAAAGATCCAATATTTATCAAAACAAGTTCATGGTTATTCAAATAAGAATGCCTCGTGTTTTCAGCAACTACCTATCTGTAAAATATTAGAATGAGTCGTTACTCATTCTAATATTTTACGACAAAACATAATCCAAGATAGCATCAGCAAATGCCTCTTTAGAAACCGCATATTGCTCGATTCTTCTCCGAAGTTTTTACATATGGGCACGTGTTCGCGTACACAACACAAGACGCCTGTTTTCCGTGTATTTTCTGGTTGGCTGGCAAAGCGGGGCGCGGCGGGCGGCGAGGAGCGCCGGCCGGCAGGCAGATGCGCCGTGCAGCGCCATCTCTGGACGGCCACCGTAGCGCTCGCCAGGTGCGCGCTGCCTGCCCGCTCCCGCACCCTCAGTTTGCGATCGCGCTTTGACATGAACACACGTAGTTACGGCTCCTACACATCGCTACACGCGACGCGCGCGTTTCGAACGTAGTGTACTCCCGCGACCGGTTACTTTGCCGATGAGCAACCAGTGACATCTCGATTGTTGTGCTGTGTGACTTGAGTGAAACGCTCAGTGCAAATTTGTGCGAGTGATGGATTACTGCGGATCTGTAAAGTGCTGACGACCGGCGGGCCTTGGACCCGACATATATGCCCCGGCGCCGCTAGCCTGGCTGCGCCAGCATGCGCGCCCCCGCGGTGCTCATCGCCCTGCTAGGGTTTCTACCCCAGGTACTGAAACCGACACCAAAAACCGCGAATTCCCTTTTGTTTATGTTTCACACGTCTTGCCAAATGAAAGGTTTGCATTCGCATAGATCTCGAGTATAAACATCGAATACAAGCCGGCGGCAGTAGGCGCGAGGTCGTTCTGCATTGCATTACACGAGCGTCACTTTCCCACGAGTGCGCCGGCTTAGCAGATTGTCCTGGATATAGTTAGGAGCGAGGGTGTAGGTTAGGTGAACCGCCGGAGTCGTGACCGGGCGCTTCGCCGGCCGAGGACTCGCTTGTGTGTGTTCAATACGTTTGCCGAGCAAACATAGACGAAGTAGGTACATAGTTATAAAGAAAGTTCAGGTTTTAATACGGCCGGCGCGCGGGGTCAGCTAGGTCGCGAGCCTCTTCGCTTTAAAATTAGATGCATTCCGAGCCTTCGAGACGGAGAAGTTGATGCCCAAAGAGGCGAATCCGCGACGGCTGGAGAGACAGGAATAACCGCTCCAGACGACTGAAGGCGAGATATTTCGGGCAGGGTTAGTAGTCCGGTCTAGTTAACACCGCGGAACCCTTTCGTTTACGGACTGTTACTAATCTTTAGTTAATCGTTGGCAATGTAAACAATTAGGTAACTAATTGCAAAGTAACATCCAATCAGAATACCTTCAGAGATTTGCGGTCATTGCCCTGTGAACTGGCCAAGGTTACTTAAGGGCTGTTCCCGGCTAACTTGAACTTTGAATAGATTCGTGCTGACATGCTATCGTACGTACACTCTTTCTTTTAGCATAACAATTAACCGCATAACTTAGTCGATTCGAACAGTACCTACCTACCTATAAATCAATCAATCAATGAGTTTTGTTCATTTTACCTACTATCAATCGGTTGAACACTCAGCTACAGTTGTTTATTTATCTTAGCAACAAGAACATAGGTATGGTAACATCTTGATTTACATCGGGCTTCGTGCATGATTAATCTAAAAATCGATTAATTTAAGTCTTACCCATGAAGAATTAATAGAGTATATACCTACCTTCCTACTAACATAAAATACCTAGACAGATAGGGAACTACGTGGTTCCAAAATTATTGTTTACATAATTCATTCATAAATTCATACTGATATCGGAATTCAGAAACATTTTTCAAACTTGTAAAAATGTCAGCATTTGATCCCTTCAAAAATGCTAGCCCTCAATAAAAAAATCGATACTTAGTCGAGTTGACTTTTTTGTTCTCCCGCATCGTTTTACTAGTCTCCAATAGCAAATTGCGAGGGATCTATCCCCAACGTATGCGTTTGCGCAGGGCAAACGATCACTTATGCTTTTGCATTAATGTGTTCGCAAACGTACCGTTATTAACAAACACCAATGCACTGCACATACATACGAATATTAAAAACTCGTTCGTGTGCGACGGTGTGTCGGGATCGGGAATCGATTGGCCATCACGAGGTTTATCCTTTACATTTTCGTACCCTTGTATCATCTCTTTGTTTCAAAGATATGAATTATTTTACTGTTTTATCACGCTAGTCAGGTTAAAGTAAACGTTTGTCCATAATCGCAGCATCTCATAGTCGTGACTAGCTTGAGTATCTTCTATATTTATAGTTCGTGTGTATGCGTGTGAGTTTTCAAGGCGCTATAATACATTATGAATGAAGTCGCGTTGTTCCATAAAAAAACGGTATTTTGCGCACCACCACACCAAACAGGTTTGTCTCGCCCCGGGGCTGGTCCTGTCTACGTGACGATCATCGTGCATTGATGTAATTGTCCACCGATCGGTCCACTCGATTCTTTATACTCGATAGGCACATCCGCAGGAATCGGTGTCCGCATATTTTTACTTTTTTGATCCCCACGTGCAAGCAACCAGTGGCATCCCACTTAGCCCTTTCTCAGATCGCGTTCGAAAAACAAATTGCGTGATCTGATCATTGAAGCGGTGGTCGGAAACGGCATCGGAAACACGTCTGCTCCCGACCGCAATAATAATTTCCAATTTAAAATAAATAATTCACCTGACGGTTGATTTTCTTCTTGGTAGCGTGTGGATCGCCGAGAAATTAAGGATGCAATCGTTTACGCATTCGTGCAGTTGTATATCTGATGCCATAAAAAGGCATTATTATTAATTAATTGCTTATCCATTTGTGTTACTGAACGGCAACTGGTAACATTCTATTTCTTGATTAAGTACAGGCGTCTACCTGACGCATATCTAGGACATAACATGTCATAGCTCGCATGGAACGTTAAATAGTGTAGAGCGTGTATGATTGCGTTATGATTTGTGATATAATCGTATTCGGTTGGTATCGATATTCGTGTTAGTCGATTCGCTGTGTTCCACATAAGCGCAGCAGGTGCACTCCTTAATGCCTCTTAAGACGAACAGCATCTGCGTTTTTCATAATTTACTCTGTACACGATTTCTAATTGCCTCCACGATGATTTAAAGTTCAATTCGGTGTCATGAGTTGGTTGTCGCTGTTAACTGGCTGCTTTAATGGTCGGTTTTATTGCTAGAATCGTCATAATAAACTTAGTACACACAGTTATTTTACACTATTTTGTTTGTTAATATATAATACCTAGAGTTAATTACAACGACATCCCATTAGCTATATAATTTACGAAAGAAATCCTCGTATGTGTAACGGCTTTATTTTCTTTGTACCTACTTGATGTATTACGAGTACTTTCCAGTATAACTAGATACAATTTACATTAAATGCCAGACCCTGAAACACCTAAGTACAATACTCGATTTCACAAAATTTTCTCAGCAATCAAGATAAATAGTCCCAATGGACATACCACCTGCCGTCTCAAAGTCATTTCGTATGTAGTCGCACGGATTTTCACAATAGCACAATAATAATTAATCGTCATATGTCATGTTAGTAGCAATAAGCATTTAAGTATGTGAAACTCCCTAACGGTCGGTCTTACCCTGTTATAATTTTGTCCATTGTCCAAAAAAGGTTTTTGTTCTATGAGAACCGACTCAATTATAAAACAACTCTGTACGAAATCCGTATAATCGTTGGTTTTAACGGCTTAACTATGAGAAACGTCTCATTGTGTTTAGGAGCATGTAATAGTATGTAGAACGTGCTTCTCCAAATCACAAAAAAGAACTCGATACAAACAAATAATATGTGACATGTTACAAATGACGTGCTCGTCACAACACTATGAACATCTATTGTCGATGGCTGACGTCTCCGTTCCTTTTCACTTAGTGTTTCTTTCAATTCAATTTTATTCCTACCGGACGTTAATTACAAGGTAAAAAAGCAAAATGGCGGCCAGGATCATTGATCAGACTGATTACGCAATGTAGCCAAACTGGATGCACTGGGAAGTCGGGACTGTTTCATAAATAATTTATATAAGTATCCAGTCATATCTGTAAATTTATGTCTTAGTTGACAAGCAACAGTCTTAGAAATAATTCACAACAAAAAATTGATTCATGTCACTGACTATAAAAAGAAAATAAATAATACAACGTACAAATTCCAAGTGTAAATCGAATCTACATAATCTAAAATCATAAATCGGAGTATCCATCGATAAAAAATCGATTCCAGTTAGTGAAGATTTATTATCGAATTGCGTTTCGTAATTTATTATAAGTTCATTATAATTCCGACAGTAACCTTCTAATTTAAGGTTCCATTGTTTAGTGTTGACTGTCTAAGTTATTAAATTCCTAAATGGGTAAATGTGTCAGGTATGCTGGCGTCTGCGTGGGTTTCAAAACATTTCAGGCGTGTTTCGGAGATGACTAGGGCTTCTGATGGCACGTAGGTCGAAAGTTAAGGCCGATTTGACAGTTATGAATACGCAAGCGCAAACAAACGTGCTAAATAATTGCCTAATGTGGGTGTTAAGTGCAAACTAAGTAATGGTCGCACATTAATTACACATTTCGCTTTCTTAAGTTTTAGAAGTTGTTATTTTTATCATCTATTATCGCTTTTTGAATGAATATTTACCCATTTATTAGATAAAGCTAATCACGGAGATTTCACATAATCTAACAATTTGTCCGTGATTCGCTCGAAAGTGCAGTGATTTACTGGTCGTTTCTACCTAATTCTCTAATTCTGGTTTCATAATGCAGCAATTGCAATGAATTGCGGTGCAATACATGATCTCATGTACGCATTGAAATTATATTTCACGTCGAATGTTCACCCTTTTCAACTTTTAATTTTTTGCATTACTGCCTTCAAAGTTTTTTTATTTTGTTTGTTTATTTAGGCCTAAAAATTAAATTTTGTGGCATTCATTTTATTTTCTGCCAAATGCCAATCAGATGAAATTTCCTGAACTCTCTCTCTCAACTCGAAACACATGAAATTTGGTTCTTTAATAAAATGCAGTTACGTTTTGAAAACAATAAATTAAGGTTGGTTTAATTTCCCTTTACATTCAAATAATTTAAATATAGGCAAAATTGTAAAACGATTCCTGATCTAGCAATAGGATAGCATAAAACACGACTCTGTCTTCACCGCGTACACCGACGCACGAAATCCCAATTCGCTTGTGCAACACGCTTAAATAACCGCAAAATACCTTATTATGCGCTTTCCATATAAGTTCCAAGCAATCTATGGCCTCTGCAGAGTATTACGATTCCCCGTTAATTTCAAATTCCAACCTCGAGTCGTATGTTTCTTTTGTAAAAGCGCAGCTGCCAGAAGTTAAACAACAAAGAGATCGCAACTTTTGTCGCACCAAACCGAATTTCTGTATGTTTTGTTCCTTTTAAGAAGAGACTCCTTTAAAGACATTCTTTGAAATGGGACTCTCCTTTGTTGCCAATCCGTATATAGCAGACCTGACATATGTCCCCTCTTCTGTTTAAACTATTAGTAGAGACCAAATTTAAAAACTACTAATTTGCAGAGCAATAAATAATTTCACGTCTTCTATTTTTAAAATGTTACAGCTTCGCGGCATGTGTTCAACTGTAGAGTGCGGTAAAACGTAATCAAAATAATACTGCCTACTCAACTGACTGATAAAAAAAAATCATACGTGGATTCTAAATTTAAATTTTGTATTTGGAATTAAATGCACTGGCCACAACGTCGTTCTATTAAAAGACTGTTTGGGTGTTTATTTTAACACATTTCGCGCATGTACTTATAGCGACCGAGATGAAAAACATTCCCCTGTGTTTCATTATTTGTGTTATTTTTAGACTTGCGCTCAACCTGCCGACTGGAACGAGTGTTTACTCTGTTGCCTTACATACAATGGTGTTCAGTTCACATTATTACTCCTTATTATCTCTTTTTCTAAATATGGGCCAATAAAACAAAAAAAAGGAAACTATTAATATTACATTTGTATTTAACAAAATAAACGTAACATAGACAAAAAATCACCCAGGTCACTACCAACATGAACATAACTGAAATAAGTTCCTGCTGTTCTTTTTTCAAATAAATTTAATGAATGGTCAGAGACAAATGCTAGTAGCTTTTTAAGCGAAGCTCGCATCAATCAGACAGTCATCGCGTCAAACAGCCTGAAGACATTTTAAAACACAAATTATTCGGTAGTCCGTAAGTATTATTTAATTGTTACTTTGTAGCCGGCCCGAGGCTAGATCTTCCGCCTCGCATACGTCCGACAGTATTTTTTTTTACCTTATAATAATATTATTACAGAATCGTAAATTTAAGGCTTTTTTGTAAGTATTAATTAATTAAAGCAATTTATTTTACGGTAAGCCACAATCCATCAAGATCGATGCTACTATAACTCGTATAAACAATACATCAACAAAAAAGGGGATGTTTAGAGTGTCCGTACGTCGTTTTTTGGTTCATTTTTTGTGCCGCACCTACCTGGCGTTTGTAACCACGTAGATGTGTGAAGAGGAAGAGTTCTGTCTTGCTCTGTTTCTTACTGTTAGAAGGAGAGGCTAGCTAGTTTTGCGCGTTCAGTTCGACGTCTGACAACCCCTACAGTCTTGGCAGGAAGTCAGTGAAATCTGGTGTATTTTTTACCGCATTTATGTTTAAACGGGGGTAAAGGTTTGACATCAGACTCACCGTCGCTAAACAGATAAGACACCGTCTTGAATGGTTCATTGTGCTTAGTTACCTTTCTCTCAGTAGACTTATGACAGGTTAACAAGATAAATCTGATTAAGCGTGGGAATTCACACTTGCTTCCTTATTGTTTTATTAAAAAAAAAGAGTCGAGACAAGTCGATCCGAGTGAGTTATCGGAATCATTTCATTATTCGTATCACGTACAGGTTTAATGAGGACCATAGGAAACACTTATGTAAGTAATTTATTATGGCACACTGAAACAAATTATCAATTAGATCGAAAGCAAGCAGGAAACAATTTTTTTTATTATTATTATTCGTACATACGACGGACGCACACACCTCCACGGGTTTATTATAAAGGAGTCCGGTAATGATTTGCCAAGACATGAACGCCATAACTTAATACTACCACTTCCTTCCGATGCCGTATAAATACGATTTCAATTCTACGAACATAACTTTAATATTTAAAAAAATATCGATTAAGTATGCCTTACAAATTCAGTTCAAGTAATAGAGAACGTAAGATGCTTATTTATTCATAATATTCTTAGGTGCATTCTCTTGCGCATGCATTAGCTTTGAAACTAGTTGACCCCTCATACAATACGACCAACTGCACATTCTTTCATTAATATAAGGGTTATACCACCCTGGGGGCAACAAAAACAAGTTATTATTATTCGTAGACGGTAAAAAACGCTGTCTATTTTAGTTGGACTACTGCTTATCTGTCAACAGATCGATTATAAATTATTGGATTTTAGTACTGGCATGTAGTGAAATTGTTGAGTCGCGCGTTAGTTGTAATTATTGTCAGCCTTCCTATTTCAAAATTCACTACATATATATGGAATAGCAGTGTTCGAATTTTAATTCAGGTTAGGGGTGTCACTGCGTGCAGTCACCCCATATGAGCCCGCAACCCCATTTTTGACGACCTACATAAACTGTGTCCAGTGAGACCGTTAATGTCTCAACGGGATCGATCGCTTGGACAGTTGTGCAAATAGTTTGTTTGAGGATTATACATCTTGGGGGTGTTAAAAGCTGTACTGCTGTTTGTTCTGTCACTTCAATATTGATAAATTGCCATAAGCTTGAATTACGATCTTCTTTTAATATATTTTTTTCTTTTATTCCAGGTGCTGACGTCTGGTTCTTTCGAACTTAGGATAAAAAGTTTTACGAACTCACTGGGTAGGTTAAGTAGTGGGCAGTGCTGTGATGGTTCCTCAAGTAGTGATGCGCCTTGTTTGGCGCCGTGCAGGACTAAATTCCGCGTGTGCCTCAAGATTTATCAAGCTAATATCGATACAACGTCACCGTGTACGTTCGGTGATATCACAACACCAGTGTTGGGTGGAAATTCATTGGATGTTCCCAACCTCAATGTGGAAGGATTTAGTAATCCCATCGTGTTTCCCTTCGATTTCACGTGGCCGGTGAGTGTTTTTATTAAATATTTGCTTTCCTAGTACTAGTTATTTAATGATATATTTCAGTTACGTAAACAAAATATACAACACATCATTAATTTTGTAGCGTAAAATCAATACATCGTAAAAGAAGCATTAAGTAGCAACCCTACGTTAATAAATCAATGCTGTCAATGTTACCAACATTCAAATTCCAATAATCCAAGCGCAGGCCAGTGTGAGCATCTCATTCGCCGTAAATAATAGTAAAAAAGAAATTAAGGGATTCTATATTCAAATTTGACAGAAGCGATGACGATAAGAATACTTGATGGTTTAACGAGCGGCTGTGTGGGACGATTACAGCGTTCAATAGTTCATTTTTAATTAATTATAAAGGCGCGTTGTTTATAGCTAGTAACATTTTATTAAAAAGAGTCCATCAGTACCTTAGTGAACCTTCAGTGTGGCAACGTTTTCATCTTTGTCGATAAACCGAAGAGGTCTAAATCGTGATTCAATATTGTAATTACCTGTTATTTATTTACAATGATTTAATCTATCTCTCAAGGATAATGGACATCTTAATTGGAGCTTAGATACTGTTATTTCGCTAGCGTCAATTGTCTATAGTTTACTCAGCCCTCGTGTGGTCACTCGAGGTTTCGAGCACTATTTGTATTTTATTTAGCGGCCCGCTTCAAATGTTGTACCGTCTCGTAATGTTTGAGCAAACAATCGCTCCTAAGCCCGGCCGCTTGCACAAGCTCGGACCATCTGGAGAAAAACGTGACATTTGGTAACTAAACGAACCACAGAGCCATGAACCGCAGAAGAAATTTAAGACTTTTCGGATCATCATAGATACACGTCCGGGATAGGCTATTCCGAATGAATAAGCACTAAATTGAAACTTCCTGCTTAATTTCACATGGACGTTTCTATTGCCACGCATATGTTGACATGCGATCAATTGAGCGAAAGTGACGCGAAATAATCCTCTCTATCAAATTTCAAATTTGACAATTTGAGCCCGGTATGGTATCTGTCGAATTTACGCCATATGTGATACTGGCGTTCTTGTTCGCGAGATAACTGTCTCCCAGATGGCATTGATCACCCATATGTTACACGGAGAATCCAAACGGATACGAGTACGTCTCTCGTTTCGAGAATGTCGAGATATCTCCTTTGTTAATCGTGTTTTTCTTACCTAGTTAAGCCATGCGCTTCTATCGGCCCCAACGCTGTGCTGACTGGGATTTTTTCTCACAATGAGGTCATCGTCGGCGCGAGAAGTGCCTGTTTTACGAGGCATATCGCCCGTACTAATAAATATGAACCACGTAATGTACTTATTATATGAATGCTCGTTCCGCGCTTTGCGTTCGTGACTCGCAAGGCAGGTGAACGGAGTGCTTCGAAAGACTAGCATCGATATTGGTATTGGCGTTCGATATTCGAAATCGAGACGCGTTGTCGACGGCCAGCATCACAATATTTTGAAACATGACTCCGCGGTCTCGCGTCCCGCTAACGGTCCCGGTTGTATTACAACCCCGCGCAGGTAATTTAAAACGCAACTGCATCCGAACTTTTTATCTGATCACTCATGAAATAAATCGGTGCTAGGCCATGCCTGCACGGAGATTTGACCCCGCCGATAATAGGTCATGAGCATATTAATATTACTGACAACATCGAACAGTAAAATTACAAGTAAGCCGGCGCGCGCGTTAACGATGCATAGAAACGATTTATCATACAACATTTAAAGAAAGAGATGGCTCACTCCAAAAAGAAATCTCATTTGTATTCAGTCGCTCGGCTCGGCGGCGGGTTTCATTTATTTTACTCTTAAACAATTTGTGTTTGTAAATCACAAGTTTAATATTGTAATGCGTGGCTTTGAGAAGCCCGTTACGGACGGATGTCACAAAGGTGAGAGCCGGATTATGTATGACGGACGAGACTTGGCGGGTACCGAGAACTTAAATGCTACGAGCAGGAAGGTTAATGGTACGGCTGGGGTAATTACAGCGGCGGCGAAGGGGTGGTTTACACCCTACGAGCGGGCCCATTCAGCAACTCGAGGTGGCGGACCGTTATAGCGTATTTTTAACATGAAACTATGTTGTTATTGCACTTATGCAACGGAATT
The DNA here is from genome assembly GCF_032362555.1 of Amyelois transitella. Taxonomy (NCBI): domain Eukaryota; kingdom Metazoa; phylum Arthropoda; class Insecta; order Lepidoptera; family Pyralidae; genus Amyelois; species Amyelois transitella. Next base: position 6,052,518 of record NC_083523.1, read on the forward strand.
TAAAGATGCACCTGCAATGCCGAGAGAGCGCAAATGTCAAAGTGTATTTCCGCGCGCGCAGAACCGGTCCGACGCCGTCGACGCCGGGCTCCGGCTCGACCGTGAACTATACTTTTTATAGATCCACCATAGATCCGTATTATATGATATTACTCATCTACAATACCTCTCAAAATGGCCATCTCTATTGTTATGTAGGTGAGATAAATAATGATGCACACTTAACTTTTTGTCGTTAAGTAGCAATAGTAACGACAATCAATAAGCAAATAAATTCATATATCATCGGTATTGTGTTGGTAATATTTCCTGAACTGATGTTAAGAAAATAAAATTCAGCAAGTCATTTTCCCACAACGGAAGGTCGACATTGAGGCACAAAAACGCCACTAAGTGCGGCCCTCCACAACCATGGCCCGGATTTAGGGCCGTATTATTGACAAGTCACTTCTTTTACAAATTAGCATTTAATTCAATGTTTTGTACCTTAATAAAACATTTTGTTGATCAAAGTGTATTTTTTTTTACTTAAATGTAAATGTAAGTAGGTAAATGCTGCAAAAATGATACTAGCATGTCATAATGTCCGTTATTAATTTTAAACAGTTATAATGAAAACCAAATAAATAATTTAAACCTTTTAATTAAAGATTCAATATATAACTATTGTTGTTATTCGTTAGTTTATCCTATTCCCTGTAGATAAAAAAATCTTAATTAAAGCAAATAAGCGCAGTGAATCTAGTTGCGCATATTTGTCATTACTTATGCCGAAAGGTCTGTGGCCATCCGACCGAGGTAAGTTCATGAGCTGCGCAAGCGCATCTTTATAAGTAGGTTTTTGTTTCTATTTTTTATAAAAAGTAACTATGTAAATCGTTTATCTTTAAGGTTTTTAAGGGCTTTTATTTTATAACCGGCTTCTTAAATACAACTAAAATTAAACTATTATGATTCAATAAAACAGTAAAAATTTTAATAAGTAGGTACATACTCGTATCTAGGTATATATAATAAAATGTGTATACATATTCAGAAACATTTTTGTGAATTATTTATGGACAGCTACACAGACATCTTTACAAAAGCTCAAGTTGCTTGATTAATGTATTTGTGTCATTTTACCAAGAACCGCGTGTGTTTATTGTAAAACAAGTGGAGTAGACGCAACGGCGTAACTAATTCGAGAGATTGTTACTTATTTTGCATGTTTCGTAAAAGTTTCACGCTCTAAATACTGGCATTTCAATGAAAGTATGGAACCGCCTTGGTCGACCATATGTGGACATAGTTGTTTAGAAATTTCATCCCTTTAATATAGATAATTACTGGAAAATTAAGCTAAGTCGTTAATTTCGTGTTATAATTGCATTGAGTGATTAAACATTGAATTTAAAATAGGGTTACTCATGAAATTAATATCGAATTATGCATTTTATATGCCCTAGTTCTCGCTCCAATCAATGAAAAACAATGCATGTAGCCATTAAGTCTTCATTATTCTTATATATTCATTAAAAAGTAACTAAATGAAAATTGAAAAACTAGGTAGTAAAAAAATTTATTAGAGTGCGAAATAGGAATACGCGTTCTGAGAAATTAACGTTGCTGTGACGTCACGTTTGATTCGAATTTCAAAACAATAGTACGGTAAAGCACGCGGTGACGATCTACTGCCGTTGTCGATGCATTGTCTCGTGTGAACCGGCTTTTCTTGCGCCAGTAGCGGCTTCTCAAATAGAAAGTAATTAAATGATAAAATGAAATTCCTATCTAGTAAAGCTATATAAATAGAATTCGAATCGCGAAATGCAAGAAATCGAGTCGAGGATGTAAATCGGCAAAAATAATTGCATTCGCATTGTTTGTTACTGGCCAGTTTTATTACATAAAGTTTCTACTGCAGAAAAACTGAACCTTCGCACGGATCATCGAGTTGTTACTTCATAGTCGGTAACTCTATACTCGGACGCCGTAAAAACTCCACACTACACGACTTCCGCACTATTTTTTTATGAAAGAGAGAGCTCTTGGTAATTTCCTTTATTTCAATCCGCTCGCGTCGAGATCCTCTTAAAATACTTACCCCCACATCCGCTTCTTTTAATAAGTCTACCGAAGCTATGGAATGGAATGCCTCACTCGATGCTGTTCCCTCTCAGTCTTTTATCTTCGTCGGTCGGCAATTAATGTTAACAAAAAAAAAACATCGCGAATGAAATTCCCCGTAACAGTTGAGAGTCGAAACAATACCACTTGTAACACAATTTCATAAGTTTCAAATTTAAATAATCGGAGCGTGTATAATTAACGGATTGCATTGTTCGCAGTCAATGCACAGGTATTCAGCAACCTATCAATTAACTCGCTGGCTTTTTTCTAGTTAATCCGCCTAAATAAACTTGTTATCGTTACCGCACAATAGACCGGAGAGACAGATAATAATACGCCGTCACTCGCGGCGCTAAAATAACAAGACCAATGAAATCGCTAACCTTATACTAAATATTGATTAGTCACTAGATAAAGAAAAGCTCATTATGGAATGAATAGCCAGTTACCATGTGTTATTACAAGCCGTCTCGGGCAGCCAAAGAAAACACTCCTTTTTAAAATGGGTGTTCGTTTACGGTCAGATTCCGACGTTTTAACTGCGCCTCTCTAACATTTATGAGCGCTAATAAAATTGTTCAAAGATGCCGATTTATTATGGTAGCCGAATGTCAATTTGTGGTCGTATTAATACTACATGCGAGAATATAGCGATGTCAATCAGAAATAGGCAAATTTGAAATAAGAACTTACGTTCCATTCCTTTTAGTTATGTCGTCATTTCAGCGGCATTCTCACGTACTGCAGGAGCGAGATGGGCCCTCAAATCTGCAATGATGAAATTCCAAACATTCGACCTGGCTTTATTCATCACACGCGCTTCAATTCTAGGAACCGTGAGTGTCGGTGTGAGCTCTTCAGCGGCGCAAATAAATCGTCGCCATTTTAGTATGGGAGGTGCGCCGGTACTTACGTTCGTATACTCCAACAAATTTATGAACGTGTCATAGGCCGATCATGGCTGGGAACCTCCGCGAGCAATGTGACGTTGTGCGATGACTGACCGCATTTGATGTGTCGGACACTTGGTAAAAACTTCGTAAGTTCTTACGAATAGTTTCAAATAAAATAAGTGTAAAAACCTTCATTGGGTTAATGTTCTAGTTAAAGCTTTATATCAAAATTATCCATGTAAGACATTGGTTTTCGCAATTTTGGCTATTTCCATTCGTCATTCCGTGTCTAGAATATGAATTCTAATTATCTATATGTGATATTAGTCATCAACATACGACCTCCCAGTTTTACTGCTCGCGTATGCAAAACAGATTTGAAAAAAAATAGAGATCATATCAAGTAAGAATCATGTCGAAACCCGAATGAGGCTGTACACGTCATCTTCGAATAAAATCCGGATGAACTGATCATGGGACTGTTTATTTTTAGTGCGGTTTCGGTTTCAACGCGTTACCCTTCTCATGCTTATCAGATCTACTGTAGATCGGACCGTCGCGTCCTCTCCCGAAATTTGTTAACTTTTATTTTTAAATTTCGAATATCCTTCATTCAAATCGTTCCGTTGTTTATGGTCGACATTTTCATTTTTGGAATTCTCCAGCGGCCCGTCCGGGACGAATGCCGCCGATGCCATGTGAAATTAAAGGTAGCCTTTTCGTTTTTCACTTTGGCCCCGATTTAAAAGTCCCGAATTCCGTCGTCGAAGTAGCTTTTTTCGCGATGATTGTAATTGAGGGCAATAAATTGTTAATGTCTGACTTATGTGTCTCGTATACTACACAGACCGGTCGTTAGCGGTAAAAAAGTGGTTACGTCTGTTTTAATGTTTCCTAGCTGCGTTTCGTAAAATCGTCACAGATATAAAAGTATAATATTTCGTTTTAGTTACGAGCTGTTTCGAATGTTAATGTTTCCCGGTAATGCGGGCTTTGTAATTAATCCTTCTATGGGACCACTAAACAGTGTGTATATTTTTACTCTGTGTCCGATACCGTGAAAGTAAAGCCCATGCCAGGTAACTGAACGTGGAAATGTGAGTTTATAACGTCTCAATTTTATGGTTATTTTTGTGAAACGCGCCTCTAATTGCTCAGACACTTGTTTAAGTAAGTAATTAAACAATTGTTCATCTCTTGCGAGATGATATTATTAACTTTTCATCATTTGAATTTCGAAGATTGTAATGGTGTCAAATTTTTGTACTATCTTATTCAATTACTGACCTTTTTGTTTATTGAAGGTATCCTATTTTAAAAAATATGTATGAGACCGACAGACAGCTTTTTCGCCGATTCAAATTTGAGGAATTATCACAATTATTATGAAGTCATAAAAGGCGTAGTGACTCGTAAAAACTCAAATATGAAGCTATAAATCTTCCGGTAACTATCTCTGTTTGGCGCATTTCCAAAATTATTATGCTTCGCATGATTTAATAGAGTTTTAAAAATGTTAATGCCGCTTAGAAATGTCGTGAGTAAACAAAAGTTTTCTCTTTGGTTAACAGAATTAGTACGGAGCGAAAGGTCATACATATTGTAAGTGTACATCTCATTTTGTCGCGCGCTTACACGGCTGAATTAAAGAGTTGTTTAACCCATGGATGTGAGTGACAGTGTCATGGGACTACTACATTCTTTAGTGTAATAGGCCATAGTCGTTTAACATGAAACTGTTTAACATTCTGAGTGAACGCCGCTGGTATTGACGCCATAGAACGATCGACCTGGATGATGACTGTATATATTTATTTTCAAAGACAGTATCCCTTTCATGAGATACTGATTCCAATAACCCACTTATTGTAGGTAACTAATTGACCCGTCTAAAACGCACTCAAATTATAAAAAAGAAAACGAAATGTTTAGTAGTTCTTGAATCATCTTTGCAAAGCAAATAAACCAAAAAGTCTATTGAATTCGTAAATGGTATAAAATGCTTATTTGCAAATATACTTCTATTCTGGTTTTGAATGTGAATCACGGGTCAATGCTCCCAGCAATCGGAGATGCCAAAATAGAAGGAGATAAACTTAATTAAAAGCATTAATAATCAGAATTAAATGCGCTCAGAACACTTTAATACCGAAACACGTTGCGCCTTATCTGCCCCGACATATTAGAATTTGCATATATTTTTAATTTGACGTATGTTCTTAGAAGCCACTTCGACATGCCCGACATCGGCGCATACTTCCAACAATTAATAAATTTAAACCTTATTACATGCATCGTAATGTAAAAAACCATACAGATGCCCCGCCGTTGGGATGTAAATGAAAAAAAACCTGTCAAAAGCAATGTTACCACACGGCAAAGTGTGAAATATGAAATCACGACTCTTCCACTTACCCGGGTGTTTGTGTTCCAAATATTTTCTCGTGTCGAAACTCGAAAGCGAACCACGGTAATAATATCTTTTTGTGATGAACTTATATACTTTCGATACAGTACCCTATTAACCGTATCGTTAACGAATGTCGGCCTTTTCTATTTTATAGTTGGCGACAGAAAATATTTGTCCACTTTTTGTTTGTAAGCAAACTTCACAGTCATGAACCGAAAACAAGAACAGACGAGTCTACGACATCTGTTGCGATTTCTAAACATTGAAGTAATAAATGAAACAATGTCTGTCCGAAACACATGTCCAAAAATTCCAGAAAGACACCTGATTATTGCTTTGTTCAAGCAGTAAATCCCAAACAAATGTGCGTTTTGTTGCAAGCCTCGAATATTACGTTCCGTTCCCACGTATCCTTGTATCGGGCTTAATTAATAACGAAATAACTTCGAAACGAGCTCCGATATGGAAGTAGCCTCTTTAGGCACCCTCATAAAACGATTATCAAATAATTCCCCACCATTCAGGCTGCACGATATCATTCTATTGCCTCGTTTTAAATCTTTTATACAATTTAAAGCATTGAGGGAAAAAAAAACTATAATGGAAAAACATGATTATTGACTTGTAATTTCATCAACCAAGACTCATTTTATTTTTTACTAATGTCACTACTTTTTGACTTATTACAGTGAAGTTCATATTTTTTAAAAATTACCAGTAAACTGAAACAATTTCAGAACATTACATTGTATAGATTGTTTTACGTTTTGTTACAAAATTAGAACACAAATTGGTTGATTGAAACATTGACGTACTTGTTACATTATTGTTTGTTTAAAGTTATTTTTGGTATAACTACTGAAATAGAGGCAGTATAATAACCCAAAACAAAAACAGATACTGTTCCATACCTATTTTTTTTTTATGTTTGAAGTCTATTCTTTTTTCAAACTGAGGCGTCAAAGACTTGGTCTCTTCTATTGAGGGCTAGATCTAGGCTTGTCCAGACGACTTTAAAAGCTTCGTACGGTATCAGGCTTAGCTCGAAACATATATAAACGCTGCCTGCGCACGTACAGCTACGTCGCCGCTTTTTATGGCTGGCTCGAGAGCCGTGGGAACTGGCATATACTTAAACCGGCCACAGCTGACCAAAATGCGTTCTCCATACACGATTAACAAATCAATACCCTGTACAACGCGCCATATTTGAACGGCGACAATTCGTAATAAAAAATATTTTGACTGTCTTCACTCCCAAGTCCTTATTTACAACCAGTTAAGCTTACGATAAAGGCCTTTTTTAACTGATAATGGTGTACCGACGGCTCAAATTTGTTCAATCGTACGCGGCAGCCTGTTTAGTATTCAGCAGCGCGATAACGCGTCCGCTTGTATTGTAGGCGTATTTAACAAAACTTATTATAAATTCGTCAAAACTCAACGTATCGAAAGCCTATAATGAGAGTTAGCGAGAAAAAAAGGACGGAAAAACATTCACTTTTTTGCCACGAGCCGTGTGAGGTTCGAGAAACTATGATTTCTCGGATTGATTTCTTGCATTGTTCGCGTGTATTAGTTCCTATGCAAATAGTGCATTGTTCATCCATGCAAATGATGTTTTCATTCATCAAGAACTTAATTGACAACGGCGACATCTGTCAGGAAAAACTGAATCACTCCTTAAGAGTAGTGGCGTGATCAAATTAATGTAGTGACCCTTCATATCCGTCGCGCGCAGCTGCAGGCGACCCGTGGCATGCTTATTGTAATTATAATACAGTCTCGGATTCCCTCCATCCGTCTTAAAGACGTCACACGCCTTTGCTTTGATCAATAAAAAAAACACAGGTCAACTGTTACGCTTATAGATCTTATAACGGTAATAACAAGTCTATGGTTACGCTATTCAAAATTCGAATTAGGAATTCTATCAGCAGGTGACTGCACTGCTCTGAGATGAATTGAACTAGCGATTAATTTGCAGGGTGCTTATAAGTTATTTCGTAAATGTCATTTTTTTTTTAATAAAGTCTTATCTCCAGCCTAGATTTTTCAATGGTTTACCAAAGACAATTAACAGTGTAGTTTCCGAAATTAGTTAACGACTGCTCCCACGAGTGTCTAATTAAAGAGCGATGATTACAAAATAAAGGTCGAGATCAGAAGGGCTCGTTTCTCGAGATGTGGCAAAAATAATGAAAGAACGGAAAAACCTGTGCCTTAATGACTGAGAAATAAAAAAATATAATACTTAATTTGAATGTCATCCTTCTACTATGTATTTCATTAATACGTACTTAGAATCACCTTTTAGGTTTGTGAAACTGAAGATCAAATCATAAAATAAATCAAAGACAATAAAAAAAAAAACTTAATAAGGATTTAAAGAACATCCAAAAAAAGGAAAAATGTATTACTAAAAATAAGGATATTTCATGCAGTCTTTTTCTGCGTTGTCTGTATTTCCTTAGGACCGGTTTGCGCAGTGAAATTTCATAAATGGCAGACTAACCGCAAAACAGTCCAATTTTCGCAGCCTCGTACATTCGAAGTTGAACTCATTGATAACTCCAAGGCGCCCATAAGGTGTTTACCTTTCCTTATCTTTTGTAATCGATTTTCGACTGCCGTTTCGCCTCCTTATGTAAACATCGACAAAATGTCAATAGCTCGATATCAGATACGCACTAATTCTCATTTTTTTTATAAAGCCACGGAACTATTACATTCCGTATCGGGTATGAACGAGCCGCGTGCGTTAACTCTGTATATTTTTAGCTTAAGTTGAACAATTCGCGACCATCTGCCCTGGTTCACCTGTCTATCATGTTGTTTTTTTAATTTACAGGCCCACATAACATACGCGCTAAATGACAAAGTGCAATAAAGGAAATATATGAAATTCTCAACTGCCAGTGCTAAAAAGGATATGTCATTGATTGAATGGTCATGAGAAAAAAGTTGCGCAACAATCGCTTGGAATTATGTTTGTGTGAATTTCTTGCATAATAAGGAAAAGAAAGTTTTCCGTTTTCAAAATTTTGAAACTTCGTTCTCATGATCGCGCTGGGTGGCCTTAATTGAGATTGTATTGATTTTATTATATTACTAGAGGCCGCCCGCGACTTCGTCCGCATGGAAACCCTATCAATCCCGCGGGAACTCTGGGATAAAAAGTAGCCTATGTGTTATTCTGGGTCTTCAGCTACCTACATACCAAATTTCATGGTAATCGGTTCAGTAGTTTTTGCGTGAAAGAGTAACAAACATCCATACATCCATACAAACTTTCGCCTTTATAATAGTAGTAGGATGGATTGCGTTGTTATAATAACAAATAACACACTCGAGAAATAATGTCCTTGTTCGAATCTGGATCGTATCTTCATTTTTATTGATTATTATTTATTGTCGATTTATTGCATCACCATAAAAATAAGTTGAATGGTTTTCGATTGTCTAAGGCAGGGAAGAAGCCTACTCTCTGCGCTAAGCACTCTATTCTAACATGAATTTTCTTTTGCAGGGCACATTCTCGCTTATAGTGGAAGCGTGGCACGACACGAACGATACGTCGAGATCTGACGGTAAGTGTCTTCTTATACTAATACATTTATAATTACGATAAATACTCATCAAAATCGTCCGAGCTTGTAAAATTCTAAGCACGTAGCTCACGACTCACTCGCATTCAGGTTTCACTGTAATTCTGGGTGTTTATCGTGCATTTAACGGACAGTATGTATATTTGAATGCTCATATTATCATATCGTGGAAGACAAAAATGTTCCCATGGTGTGGACGATTTGCGTGCAGGACACGCCGCGCCGCGCGTGCCTCGCCTCGCAATCGTACTCGTATTCTAATAAACGCAGCCTTCTGTAGGACGAAAATTTAGTAGAAATGTACTAATGTATTCCGATGGCCGTTGACCGCTAACACGCGTTGTCGAAACGAGAAATAGGCGAATCGTTCACACGCGAACGCAAATAAAAAGCTTAAACTTATTACGGATGCCATGTGAACGAATTACTTGAGATCGGTATCGGTAAATCCATCGGTTCGATCGGATGCGACGACAGTGCGGTGCCCGCATGCGACATGGCGTGACCGAAAAAATGATGCCGAATGAATTGCGGCCCCGTAAATACATCATCGTGATAATTCACTTCGTGCATCGATACGCGACTACACCACAAAAACGTCCCGACCTCTACGGATTATGATTTAGGAAATTAAAAAAGAAGGAGCGAAAACTGCTCGCGCCGCCCACTCCTTAATTAGATTTTCATTCCGCTGCACTCTGACCAATATAATTACAACTGCTGACCGAATCACAAAAAACGGTGATTTACTGAGAGATACGGCGAGGTGTGTCTACGGTATGGTACACCGAAAATCATTAGTAGTGGATAGCTGAGTATATTTTTAATATGGCGGGAGCGATGGGCGGCGCCGGGCACTACCGAGAAATGTTACCAACAGAAATCTAATCAACTGTAATAACAGGTTACACGGACGCCGTTTGTTCGCTCTCCTCCATCTTAAATCAGAGAGTCAACAGATCTATCGCTTAATAATATCTCGAACGCCGCACATGTCGTTAATATCGCACACATTCAGCTCACAAATTTTTGATTCACGTACTCGTATTAGGCATAGTTAGGTGCATGCTGCTCTTATTATTTTTTATTAGCTTTTTTGAAGTAAATTACCGAAATGTATAGTTACGTACACGAGTATATCTTCTGTTATCTTTATAGTTTGCTACTAACTGGCCTAATGCTTAATTAAATCACATACGGTTTTTTTATCTAATATCCAAACAGCTGCGTACTAACCGTTGCACAAACTCATCTCTGCGTTCAATTTTCATACCGAGACATTGATCACAAGAATAGAGGCACAAAGAATCCAATATATCATTGAGAGATAAACAAGCGATTGTCGACTCATGGCGTATAGAAATTCTCGTGCTAACAAATACAACAATGGTAAGAACGGCGATGCTGTCTCCTTCACCGAAATCTTTTGTGTCCGGGGAGCAAGGCCGCACCTGGTCGCTAACGGACCTTTGTTTACTCGCTGGTAAAAAATACGAACCTCCAGAGGGAAGGAACTCCAAGTTTACACTTCATCTATCGTCGTCGTAGGGCTTGAGATGGATAAAAAGCGCGGAAGGCGCTCCGGAAAGTACAATTTATGATGTAACAGGCTCCCAGGAAGCGTCGCCGACAGATGCTAAGCACATGCTCCGCGCTCACGTCTACGTGGGCACACTTCCAGTGTCAGCCGTTGTTTACGGCCCGTCCTGTTTACGATTATGGCTCTCCTGGAGAAAAAGAGCGTGTGAAATGAATCGATATGATTCGTAGAGATAATTATTCGAGAGGGCCGAGTCGCCGGAGGCTGCGCTACCGCTCGCGCCGCGATGCGATTATTCGATACAGTTATGTTGTGACGGCTGCTTATCTCGCCATCCGGCGTGGACTATTAGCCAATTCATTATCTAGCTCGCTGAGCCTTCTGTGCGCTTCTCGGAGCTCTCCTTTATGATTACCAGCGTTAATTGGCTTTTACAAAGGTTAAACGCACGTCAGCCTGAATAACGACTACATTGCACAATCCTCCGCATTCATCTGATTCTCCGCGCGGAACGAAAATGCCAGTTTTCTCACTAAACAATGGGGAATTTAAAGCGGCGCGTCCTCCGTGTCGTGTTGCGCGAAATCTCGAAATCCCTTTAGCCATCGTTTGTTATTCTCAAACTGTGCACTCGAGTGGATAAGTTATTTATATAGACCAAGCGTTCGCAGACGCGGCTCGAGAGCGTGTTAGAAGTGGACAGTTTTATAAACAAAAGGAGGGACTGGTTGTGTACACAGTCCATTGATGAGATGACCGTTTCCCACAGCGCCGGCGGCGGACCGGCCGGGCAGGTGGCCGAATCGAGAGGAAACCGACACGTTAACGATGCCTCACCTGCGAAAAGTCGTCGAACCTCGCAGATCACCGCGTCACCGATTTCGATTTCGTTCGACGCCCACAGCCACTAATTAGAACGGCGATCCAGTTTGGGCGATCGTTCGTAGTTCTATCTAGTGTAATGAACGAGCCGACATCCGCCGGCCCGATTATTGATCGATCGATCATCGACCGGAAGCGCTCGCGTGATGCATCCCGTGTTTCCCTAAAATCGCATTCGATATTCGAACGCCGAAATCGGCCGCCTCCGATAGCGGCTCAAATTATCTGTTATTTCGCTTTCTTTTGTTTTTGTTTATCGTTTCAATATATTCTCGTTTCGGATGACCTCTGCGCTAATAACATGTTATCTTCAGCACGTACCGGCCGTTTTTCTTTAAATGTGTTATTTATTTGTGAATTGGAATTATATTAATAGACGCGATAGTCGGGTACACCTTCATTTAATATCGTTACGGCACTGAATTAGGATGATGGCTGTAATTTGTGGGGTTCGAGGCACTATGGATGTTCTATGGAGAACAAAAACGTAAGGCGCTGGCAATTTAACGGAAAATTGCTTACCGAGTCGAATTAGGGCTAACGCTGTAGTTGAAACCATACATGTTTTCAATTAAAACTATAGCAATTAGATCCGAACAATAAAGGCTGTAATTTAGTCGGGATATTAATCAGGGTGTTGAATACCTCGTATTTTACTGAGTCGACAGCCCTATTACTGCAGAATAGTTTAGGCTCGGGCAAAAATTAATAAACATAAAAATAACGATTTTATTTTATGTTCATAAACTTATTTAGTACAATCAAAATTCAAATTTACTACTACTGATTCATATATCGACAATACGTATTAAAATAATTTCAATAAGGTTACAACAAATTTAAACAAAGGTTATAAGGGGTATGCAGAAGGAAGTAGGTATGTAGAGATCGTGGCAAGTGGAAAGAGGACCCTCCGGGAAAGAGGCGTGATTTTATGTATGTATATATGATATAAGGGGTAAATTGCTGGATTCTCTTTGTGCTAGGAGAGGCCCTTAAACAAAACAGGAAACAATCTTTTCACAAAAACGTGTAACTAATTTTATCGATAGTTTATGAAACCATATTTCTCACTAGCCCATCCCTACGAATGCGCGGTTGCCATAATTCTCCGTTGCACATGCAGCAAATTGCACACAGGCTACATTTCTTTCCCACACATCATTTTTCTAATTCCCGCACAGCGCACATACATAGTTGCTTCGGAATACAAAGGCAATTTGACGCGAATCAATTATCTTTTAGACCACCCGGGATTACATTCACTTTCCTGAAAATATATGTCTGTATATTTTAAAAAAGAAAAGGCACTCGTAATATGTAACTGAGCTTCTGCCTAAAATAAAATAAAATAAAATAAAAATACAAATCGTTCATCAAGATTCAACCATAGTGTATTAGTACATAACAAAGAAAACTTAAAACTATGAAAAACATTGTCATTTTTATTAACTTCAATATTAGTGAATTTTTTGCAGGAAAAAATGACAGGACTTTGTTAAATTCCCGCGATAACAGGTAATGATGACTTTTTGGACAAAGACACATGTAAAAGCTTTGCTTATAAATTCGATTAAAGTAATACAATCAATCCGCTGAAACTCGCAAAGATGAGAAATATTTTATTTACACACATTAAATCTTATTTCCCGCTACGCCATCTTAATTTGATCTTTACGATCTTCAATTTATCGATACATCGATACCTGTCAAAATCCCCATGCCCGTACTCGCCAGCTCTGACGATGCCAAATCGGTATTCGAAATCGAATACGAGTCGAGAGGTCGAATGTTACGGACGAGGAATCGACTCCATCTTTGCCGCTACAGCCAATTAAACGATTATACATTCTTCATTTTACTCGGCATATTTATTACTATTTCTGAAACAGTGTACCTTCGAAATTTATTGGATACAATTGATATTTAATTAATACTACTACTTGTTTGTATACTAAGTTTTCTCTCAATATGTTTTTATTTCCATAGCGACAGTTTCTCAACGCGTGCTGTGAATTAATGTTGCGATTAAAACAGAATATACGAATAGTAATCATATCCGATTTAAGACTCGATGGAATACCACAGTGAGATAAGTTACAACAAAACGAAGAACAATCGTATCGAATACCATACGCCACGAAATTAGTCGGGTATCGATCGTTTTTATATCCTTTTAATTTTGTTTCGCGTCTGGTTTAATTTTATCCCAGTCGGGATTACCAACTTAGGAATGTACCGTCAAGCAACAAGAGTAAAAAGGTCTATACACGAGAAATAAATAAAGGTAGGAACCATAGAGGCTGTATAGCATATTTCTTTTGTCTTAGGTAGAGCGCGCGCAGTCAAGCGGGATCTATGGTCGTCGGTCTCGCAGATTAAGCAAAGAAATCATATTTTTTATCTAAAAAGTCTGGGATTGAATCTTAGAAATAGTTTTATACTTTGTGATAAGGTATCTGAGGCGACTGGCCTGTCGACTTTTAGTAATTAAAATCATTGAAGCCATATGTCTCGTGACTACCTAAGAACTATCACTATAATCAATAAAATAAGCAACCGGATGTGCACCATGTAAGATACATAATTGAAAAAAAGAAAACAAAAAATAAATAATTGATTGTTGAACTCCTGCGCACGCTCGCGCTCTATAGTCTATTCACTCTACAGAACAGGTCGGGGCAGAGATTTCTCAGCGTGCCTTTCGGTCGCCACTTACTCTGATGAATGGACTGGCAGTTTTTACTTTACAGCTCAGTTTATGTCATAGATGTTTAAAAAAAATGTGTGAAACTATAAGGTCCAAGGCGGTATGTGTACCATAATATGTTATCTATTTAAAATAAAGAAATTTATTTAAACGTATTATTTGTACTCGTAAATGTAAGAATTATTATACGTTCTTATCTGTTTAAGTGTAATTAATTTCCACAACTATTTTCTTAGTTTTTGAGAACACTAAACTGATTGTTTATCTACAATTTTTTTATCAAACCATATAACTTATATCTAAAGAATTTAAACTATTAATCAATCGCCACGGACGGGCCGAATCAAAACATTGATTCTCTTACAATGAGATCTCACGGTCCAATGCGGGCGTCAAACTAACAGGTCAATTTACTCCGAACCCCTTTCCCACGGTGATAAACAAACAGCCTTAAAAGATATTAATCTAATTAATTATCCTGCAAAAGTAACCTTTTTCGGGAAATGCGTTATTTGTTAACGCATTTGCATGATAAAATCAAGATGGTGAACGGTGGTTTTGCATAGCAACCGCAGCGCGCCTTGTAAACTATAGATATCGTAATGTTATCTCAATACTACAAGAAATCACCATTTCTATAGATCTCCACAATCCAGTATTGGGCGTCTTTTGTTTGATGAAACTCAATTTTTCACTTCATAAAAATAAGCTTTGTTTGTTTCGATTATGAGTGTAATTTTTTTTTACACTGTTCTAGTTAGTCCAATAAAAGTTTTTAATTTTAAGCTTTATTAGTTTTTTCTTTGTTCCCAATTCCAATTATTCTATAATCCAAGTTTCTCTTCTAGCAATAAAACACCTCAATTCTCAATTCCAGACACTCTGATCGCGCGAATGACCAAGCAGAGTATAGCGGACGTCGGCGGACCCTGGGTGGAGGAGGAGCAGCGGTGGGGGGGTTCCGAAGGGGCCCACCTTCGGCTGTCGTACCGGGTGACGTGCGCTGCGCATTACTACGGCTCCGGCTGCGAAGTCCTCTGCAGACCACGAGACGACGGGTTCGGCCATTACCGATGTTCGCCTGCTGGGGCTATAGTGTGCTTGCCCGGGTGGACGGGGGATTACTGCTCGAAACGTAAGTTCTTTATTTAAAATTATCTATACTTTATTGACTTATGGTAGGGGAAGTAAATTTTATCAATGATAGTGGCTATGATTTTTTTTTTTATTTAATCAATGGCTACACAAGCGAGGGGCTATATAATTAAAATTTTAATAATTAGAATCCTCCTAAATAGTTGGTCGTTTACAAAACCTGACGATGTGATATAATTAGTTTTGGCCAAAATACCACAGTCGAATACTCAGTATGAAACTATGATACGTGCAGTAGATAAATCAATCCACTGTTTGAAATCATCTCATCTGTTTATCAACATTGCCGCAATGATTCGTAAAGATGTTTACACAGCGATGGGAATCCTATCGTGTGAAGCCGGACTAAATTCCTCATTCCATGTCCCCCAAATTACCTCTTCCTCATTTAAAGTTATGGGACAATTCGGGTGACATCCATCCTAACAATTTAGGCATTAGCGTTAATTTGTTTGCGCAAAATCTCCCAAGTATATTTAAGCTCCTTTTTTTTTCATTTCTTTCTAAATATAACCAGTATGAATCTTTTCAATATTATTTATGAAACATGTCGCGAGCTTTTAAAATGCATTATTTATCTCGCAGCAATGTCCATACATCTTTGATTTGTAGTTGAAAAAGTTGATTTATAACGTTTTTATTTAAAATTGTCTCAATTCCATGATAAACGATTTCAAAATGTCACTAATTTATTAACGTTGTCTTTTTATTTTAATAATTTGATACTAAACTATATCGATATAATCTTTCGTCGCTAGCATAAATACCAATTATATTAAGATTTTTAGTTCTGCTATCCTAATATTTTACATGCGAATCTGGGCATTCGACTATTCATAAGATATAAAAATAATAAGATCACAGAAAGATAAATTCAGTAGATATGTAATATTAATTTTGCATGCAAAAGTTACGATTAGACTGTGAAAAAGTAAAAAGATATTTTACAGGCATAATTACCGCCGTTTCCGTCGATTTTACAGATTAAATACATAAAGTCACATTTGTTTGAGATTTCCTGTTAGTGACCACAGCAATAATTGTGCCTGTTTGTTGTTTAAAGTGTCATTTCTGTATCATCAATATTTAATGATCGTGGCAACTTCCCGCGACATCGGCCGACCTCCAAGTAAACGACTCGTAATAAATTTCACATTTTTTGTGCTCAAAAACGTTTGGATGTAATACTTTATACTTTATATCTCAGTTTATAAGTACACTTGACCAAACCAGTTAGGCGTCGCCGTCTCTTAATATTGTTAATTGCTGAAATTTCTATGACGCACGGTCGTTCGCAATGGAACATTAAATTTCATTATTTTCGCAAATTATCCTAATTAAAGTTTTATTTCCCGACATCTTTATTACAATTAGCTCTCAAATGGATTAATCTTCCGTTTCAGTTTTTGTCCTCGGCATTCTTTCCGTTTAATTCGGTGAAAATAACTCGCGTCCTCTTACCCAATGTTGCTAAATGACGAAATTAAATGTCCCTCCGGTGGAAAGCGATTGTGTGGTCCAAGTTTGTCTTTCGTCATGTTGTTTACAAATACATGCGGCATGTCGCGCGTCATTAGCTGCATTCTGTTTGCTTTAAACTCTATTCCGCTAAATATCTAAACGTTGAAACGTCATATGCTTCGATTCTGACGTAAAAAGCAATACCGCAAAACGGGATGCAATATTTTTATGGTTTGTGTATTACAAAGTTGTAAAAAGATATTAATAGGTAACCATTTTAAGAGGATCACACATTAATATTGTGAGCAAACCCCTGTAGGGCCAGCATTTGTTGGTTACGACTATAATTATGGGTTCTATCACAGTTGCATCACTGCCTTTGATCTTCGGGTCCATTTGACTTAAGTCCGTCGTCCATCTTATCCTAGCTAAACCTTAGCGATCACATCGACAGTCCGTTCTACAATCTCATTAATGTGTGCTCATATTGTAAAACAAAGCGGTGCGTCTCAAGATGCATTGTGGCGAGCGGATGTCGCGTCGCAATCTCAGCAGCCCCACCTGCCGCCGCGTTCCCACACTCCGGCGCCGCAAAAAACGCGACAGACAGAGACGGGAGAGCTCACTCGTGTAGCGCGCCGTCCCACTCGCACGCCAGACGCCAGGGCTGTCATGTAACCCTGGTACCGCCGGCGGCAAGATCACCACGAAATCACAATTTTCTGGAAAAGTAAACAGTATCCGAATCGAAATCGGAAACATCTTAGACATCTAACGGCAAAAACTCGTGTGAAACGTTTGTGAACATTACATATTCGAGGTAGACCCGCTGGGCGTGATCTGTAATGTGTTGCTGAGGTTAAGGCTAATCCTTGGTTTATAGCTAAACCTTTTCTATTAAACCATTTATTAAACTAGGTAATTTATCAGGATCGTACGTGATTGTAGACAATCCTCTGAAAGAAAAAAGAAGTAGGTAGTAACGTGTCTTTATGAGGCGATTCGCAACAGGAACCTATTTGTATGAACGCACAGTCAATTCGCCAACCCTATCGCTCGAGTTTGTATCGACGATTACGAAAATGTAAAAGCGAGAGAAGCGGCCATAATGAAATGAAAACAACGTGCGCACACACACACGCAAAGAAGCTCACACTGGTGCCGCGAACCGGGTCAAAAACACCTTTAAACGAGAACTGAACACCAATCCTGGGCGTAACCAGGGCTGGTTTCAGGGGGCGAAATGCTTTGTAACATACATAGTTTTCACTTACAGTGAAAATTTTGTCATTTTTTTTTGCGAATCCCTCGTTAAGTCTTATTTAAAAGAATTAATTACGAATAAAATAGCCTTTTTGTACGGCTGTTTGGTAAATACCTTCGTCCCTAATCTTCGCAAGTCTCAATTGCACGTTGAGCCACTGCACTTTTTAGTTCCTACATTGGCCAACAAGGGAGGGCGAACCCTCCTTGCCCGCCTCATCTACATCCTTGACACCGATCGAAATAAACTCTGTACTTGACCGTGTCACGAAGCTGGCCTCACATCTGCCAAACGGTATCTCGCCTTCTGGGAAAGCTTAACAATCCAGAAAAACGTATTTGCATGTCCCGCCGGCATTATCCCGACTCTTAATGACGGGGTAACATCGGCGTGGAGCCTTTACGGGTTTAATTTCGACTAATTGTAAGCGAGAGTAGCGTTCTCACGAATATTACCTTCTGTTTGAATCCCACGCGCGAATTTCGGCAGATGTGATTAAGCCACCAATTCATTGCAACGATTGGACAATATTTAACTTTCGGCGAAGATGTTGCTTTTAAATATTTGCGTCTGCCATTTAAACTGTTCATCATATCACGTCAACATGCGTGCCAGAAACAACCAATTCCTTGGAATATCCTTAATATCGTCTGAAGGATCCTCGCTGGCCTCGACCGAGCAGAGCAGACCTTGTTCGCAGTGCGGCACACTGGCCTTTCATTAGAAATCGATACTGTTCGTGCTCATTGATAATTAATAGCGCCGCAGGGCAGAGCATCCTCCCCACGGCTTCCTACCACTTAATGTTAGTTTTGGAGTGTAATTTTTACGACTCCCGTTTTACCTACAGCTCAAGGGTCAAGATAAGCTCGAGTGCTACTCTGGAGTGGAGCATGCCTTTGATCTGCTGCGGCTACTCGGCGCCGGCCATTCTTTGCCTCAATAACCCATAAAGTTTTATTAATAATTCAATCTAATAGTCACGGAAAGGTCATGAGAAGATGCAATAAAATTTAAAACATTCGAAAGTGTGAAGTCTGAGAAAGTGAATTGTTTTGTTGTTTTCAATTCCATCTGCAAATATCCGAGATAATAGAATGGCAAAGCTCTTGCGATTCGGCGGGCCTTAAGCCGATTTGCGAGTGCGGCTTTGTGAGGGTTTAAACCTATATTACAGTCTAGGGAACGGCCGGCTGGCTAATCTTCTTTGCTTAGCCGCAAGCCCGACGAAATCCTCCTAAAGTTTAGCTATTAGCCCGCTTCGGCGGAATCGTTTCCTCGTCCAATTTAAACTAGAAATAAGCCAGCTCACATTTGCATTCCCGGCTTAACAAAGATGGCGTCTAGTATTTTTCTAGCGAGTTAGGGGAATACTTAGTTAACGGTCGAGTGACGGTTAGACCCCGCGCTATCTTTCCCCTTTGTATTCGCTCCGATAACTTGCCCATGCGCACCCGACCGATACGACTCTGCATTACGCTTCTTACTACCGAACTGTTTTTACATTTTTTACGAACGTTCCCCATGCATTGCCGCATGTAGTTTAGAGAAGTACCCCTCGTGCATACATGCACCGCGATGCACTTCGACCATTCGAAAGGTATACTTACTTATGTCTTCTTTCTTCACATTAAAACTGAGTAAGGTTCGCTGTGTATAGAGTGTAAATCACACGGCTAACGATGCGCGCATATTACCCCCATAATACATCATACGTCGGTCTTATATTCGTCGTAAGCTTTTATAAATATCATTTTGAAACCAGCATGCATCCTAACGATTTATATCTAGGAAATGCACGTAGCCACTAGAATAATTTAATGTGGATTGTAAATATTGAGGATGGGAGCGTATAGCGAGAGATAAATACATGCGACCTCGCCCCGGGCTGCCGGGACTAACGAACCTCTCTCTTTGTTGCACTCGAGTCGCAAAATAAGGACATTGCAGATATTTTCAATAAAAAACTCAAACTGTACCTTATAACTTGGTCGAATCAAGATAGTTTAGACTTTATACACATCTGTTTAAGAAGTAGTTAGGTTAATACCTATATACGACGATTTTTCATCGTCATCTATACATATAATATATATGACGATGAAAAATCGTCGTTATTTTTTTAATCTAGATTCGTAAAGATGTCGTGTCTTCTTTTTTTACTTTATTTTGTGTTCGTGTACTCTGCTGCGCGGATTCCATTCGCAACCATCCCGCTAAGATTAATCGTCGCGCTCCCCTCGACGAATTGAAGAAATCTATTATTTAGTATTCTTTTGTTCCTTTCTGTCGCTAACGAACGCTTTCTTGTTGTTACAGCGAAATGCCTCCCCGGCTGCGACTCCGAGCACGGATACTGCCTCAAGCCCGACGAGTGCATGTGAGTAACCACTTCACACTTTTGTGCTAAACACTTACGCTGCCTTACCTCCCTGTGTCTAAATCATTCATCCTTCATTGTTCAAAAGACGCTTTTTAGTCGCTTGTTATCACGTTTACTGACTGTTTTCTTTAATTTCAGGTGTCATTCGGGCTGGGTGGGCGAGTTCTGTGACCAGTGCGAGCGACACCCCGGCTGCGTGCACGGCACCTGCACCAAGCCCTGGGACTGCAGCTGCGAGGAAGGGTGGGGCGGGCTGTTCTGCAACCAGGACCTCAACTACTGCACCAACCACCGCCCGTGCAGGAACGGCGGCACGTGCCACAACACCGGCCAGGGCAGCTACACCTGCGTCTGCCCCCCGGACTACACGGGCTCGGATTGCGAGAAATCCCTTCATTCCTGTGCCGTTAGACAATGCCTCAACGGCGGCGCGTGCGTCCCGGATGAAGGCGGAGAACTAGCCTGCGCCTGCCCGTCCGGGTACGAAGGGGCTCGATGCGAATCACGAAGACTGACATGCGCCGACCAACCTTGCCGAAACGGTGGAACTTGCGAACCTAGATCATCTGGATACCAATGCGTCTGTCCAGCAGGATACGCAGGCGTAGACTGCGAGATTGAAGCGGATCCTTGTGCCGCGAACCCTTGTCGGAACGGAGCGACGTGCACGCGCGCCGGCGACGGCTTCCGCTGCACCTGCAGGCCCGGGTTCCGCGGCAACCGCTGCGATATCGACATCGATGACTGCATGGGGATCGTCTGCGAGCACGGCGGCACTTGCGTCGACCTCGTCAATGGGCAGCGCTGCCAGTGCGCGCCAGGGTTCCTCGGGCCTCGCTGCGAAACCAGAGTCGACTTGTGTCTAGCGAAACCCTGCGCGAACGGCGGCGAAT
The DNA here is from genome assembly GCF_032362555.1 of Amyelois transitella. Taxonomy (NCBI): domain Eukaryota; kingdom Metazoa; phylum Arthropoda; class Insecta; order Lepidoptera; family Pyralidae; genus Amyelois; species Amyelois transitella. The sequence continues at coordinate 6,073,829 of NC_083523.1, forward strand.
GCATGGTTCTCGACAACGACTACGAGTGCAGGTGTCGGCCCGGCTTCGCTGGGAAGGACTGTTCGATCGACGTCGACGAGTGCGCCTCATCGCCGTGCAGGAACGGCGGCACTTGCCAGGACAGAGTGGACGGGTACCATTGCACGTGCGCCGCGGGCTGGGGCGGGAAGTCGTGCACAGTTTTACTGGCCGATTTAGTGTTGAAACCTGCGGGTGGACATTTGAAGAGAGTGGGTGAGGACATCCAGGACGAGGAGAGTTTGTCGGGGAAGCACGTGGCGCTAATAGCCGCGTTGTCCGTGGCGGTGCCTATCGTCGCGCTGATCGCCGGGGTGGCGGTGGCTTGCGTGAGGAGAAGGAGAAAACGTCTGCAGAACGCGGCTGACGCCGAGGCGAGGGCGCAGAACGCCGCGAACGCGGGCGGCGGGGGGCGCGTGATACGGAACACGTGGGGCAAGTGCGAGGGCCCGGTGCCGGAGTGCCAGAACGCGCACAACGCGGCGGCGGAGGAGTGCAAGAAGAAGACTCTGAACACGGAGTCCGCCGCGCGACTGCTGGCGGCGCTCGACCCGCGGCTGTCGCGGCTGTCCGCCGACTCGGCGTATTGCGCGAATAGGTCAGTATTTTATCTTCGAAATCATTCAAATTTAAAAATATGTAGAATTCCATTTTTTGCCAATGTTGTATAAAATAATCCTATTATAGTTGTTACCATTTCTAATTGTTAATATAATCTCTATGCATCATTTATTTATTTTCTTGCAGAAATTCTTGCACTTGTGCATAAAATGCTATTTATATTCAAAATAAACGATAAATTTCACTTCATTGGTAATATTGGAACAGCAATTCGGCAATAAATCTAACCTATTGTTTCCTTCTTTACAGCGATACGTCTCTAGTGAAACGAGCGCTGGAAGGCGGAGGGGTGTACGTGTTAGATGACCATTGCTTGCCGCCGACGTACGCGACGCAAGTGTAGTTACTGCCGCCCGGCAATGGACTTAAAATTATTTATTCACAACGGACGCTTGTGCGAAAAAAGGCTGTGCGCCGCGTGTATATATAGCGTTAAATGTAAAGTGTGTATTTATTTGTGAGGGCGATTCGTAAGCCATTGTAAATAGTATCGGCGGAACGGATCGCGTTTTTCCGCCCCTGATCGGCGAGTGTCGCCCGAATTACACTGCCAGACTGATAGCGTAGCGACGCGAGCGGAACACCCTTACAACAGGCAGATGATTATATCGCCACCAGTGAGATTGTTTTCCAAAACTGATACATAGTTGAGACTGACTCGACGGAGAATTTCGTTATAAACTACAAAAACGCATTCTGCAAATTTAAATTTTTATTATTTTTATACACCTCTGATTGTTATTTTTTTAATCATAAATTTTCCTTCCGGTTTGTCTCATCTATTAAGTTTCGAGAGCGAATTTAAGGGCGTTTCGAGCGCGTTTGGTTAAGGTTTGCGGGTGAGGACCGCGCGCGCCGAGGGGCCGAGTGGACCGCGTCCACTGTCTGCGATCTCTCTAGGTAACCGAGAAAGCCGCCGCAGTGTCGGTCCACTGCGCGCCGCTTGCGTTCCCGGGGCGATACTGATCGAACAAACCCAGCAATCTATTGTCACGCAACAAATTTTCCCGATTTTCACTCGCGCTCAGCACCGCCCCGCGAAACGCTCACTAATTATCCCTCTAGACTCGCACCAGTAAGAAAGCCAAACCGTGCGTAAATTAAGATTTTAGACTAATTTATAAAAAAAAAATAAAACGCGAATGATGCGTTATCAGTTTTTACATTGATTTTTGTGATTGACTAATTATTGTCATTTGTTCCTATGATTTATTATAGTGTTCTAATTTAAAAAAAAATCTTGTTCAGGTTTTCTTGAAAATCGACGTAGATTTTTTCTTTCAGTTTAGCTTCCGTTCTGGAATAGATCAATAGCACAGTAACTTAACGTTCCTGACGGCAAAGAACCATTTGTATAGTCTAACGGGCGATACAAATTGTTCTATGTCAGTATAAAATGATATCACATCACGCACGTAATTAGTCCATAGGTAATAATAAATTCAGTACTTATAAGAAACAAATTGTCGAAACCTAAGTCATTGTGTATAAAAACTTATTAAGTTTTAGTATTGTAAGAATATTCTCCATTACTTTCATAAGAGTACTGTGACAATATATACTGACATCAGGCAACATAAGATACGATTTCAACTTGTTTTAACTTATTTATTTTAATAGGTTCAGTTCTTGAATATGTTGTTTATGTGGGCTCGCCTTGGTCCGCTGCGCGCTTCTCCAGAAACGTGCTGCGCACTGACGCGATTACCTTTATGAAATAATTTATGTTAAATTACCCTTTTGTAAAACACATGTAGATATTATTTGGTAAGGGCTAGGCGTTACCTCTTATGTTGCCTTGTGTAATCGTAGAGTAAAAAGGTAAATCGACAAAAATAAAAAAATTATATCAAAATATGATAGACTGATGATCAATAATAATTCTTGTATTTAATTTTGTAAGATGACAAAATGTATGTTAAATTATGTGAAAATAGAAACACTACCATAACAATTGTACTAAAATATGTAACATAATTTTGTACTTAAATTGATCACAGTATGTTATAGAACCTTTCATTTTTCTTTTTGTGATTTTTATACAAATTTATGTAGAACGCTCGATACAATTCCTTCTCGACCAATAAAATGACAGTATTTTATAATTTATTTATTTCAACTATGATTATCGTTAATTTCCAATGTTTTATTGTAAAATCATTGTTTAATTATTTTTTGTGCGTTTACAATTGACTGAAGCGAAATTTCTTCTTGATTTTTTTGGACACATTTACCATGAATCAGTGATGTATTATTTGATTTGTGGGTATACTGAAAGAGAAATTCAAATCATTCCATTTCTTATTTAAGTAGCATATTTTCTTATCGTTTATTATGCATGCAGGCATTATGTAATTTTCTATTCGATGTTTCGTCACGTGACTAAGTACAATTCCTTCTTTTTGTATCTTGTACTATATTCACATTTTTAGTTCCAAAAGAAAAATGAAAGTAGTCCTCAATAGTAAGAGATACTAATTAATTCCATAGATGTATTGTCAGATTTGAGTCATTGTTCTTGGCAGTAAAGGCCCTCTGGGTAATATTGCCAGCGTGTTTGTGACGAATGTGTAATTATGTGCAGTGAGCAAGAAATAAAATGTTAATAAACAATTGTTTACAAAATATTAATGATGTATTTTATTATGGTCCCTTTGTACATACCTACTTTTTTTCTCAGATCTTTTAATCTGCTTATAATCTGGGGTTTTTCTATGTAAACAGGAATAGTATCCCACAGACTGATATCGATATCCTGTATAGGAAAGGAGTGAGAAAATAATTTGGTATGCAATACAGGCAATCTTAGTCTGAGAAAAATCGTACTACGAAATTCCCGTGCATCGAGCATCGCTGTAAAATCAAGTAAGGTGGAAAACGTGGGTTAAATAATATAGAATAGTCACAATATGCAAGTTGCAACGAATTACGTCTATATCCCCTGCGGGTAGACAGAACCAAGTTTAGAAAAGACTGGTAGGTAGTGGTGGGCACATTTAGCTGGTTTAACTCAATGATAGAATTGTTTTCCGGTAGGGCGAGCGCCGATCAGAGCTTAATTAGCACATTATAAAGTACCAGGGTAGCACAAATTGAAAGGTAGTATATGAGATGGGTAGATTTTGGAAAGAAGGTATCTTGGAATAATTTCGAATTAACCTAGCACTTTATGTAAGCTTGGTACTTTTGACTACGAAGAATCCAACCCAAATAAGTAATCAGTTGGGTTGGACGACACTAAAAAAATATACCAAAACCATCTCATACATATTCGAATACTCACCTCAAAACTTTCCCATACCATCTCATATACTTCCTTTCAACTTCTGCTACCCTGGTACTTCAGTGATATGCGCTTTTAAGGCTCTATTCCCTTATTTACAAGTCCACCGTTTGGTTGAATTAATTCACCCAGGTGATTAAGCTCAAGTGATTTAAGTGGCATAATTCATTTTTACGTGATGCTCGAACAAAGGAACAGATAGACCCTGCGTATACGCCATGTTACTAAATACTCGTGATGTGATTTTATGTTGGCAACCTAAAATATATTTGATTAACTATAGTAGAACCGCCTAAATGAGTCCTCGCCCGCGGAGTACAGGGGCGCGGGGGTATGACGACGAAGGGGAACGAAAGAGGTGCGGGCGGCGGTCGAGCGTAGCGTGTAATACAAGGGGCGAAATGTTACTGGACATTTCTTGAGATATGTGACGTCATAGTGGTTAGCGGCAAACAGGTGAAGATTTTTATTAAAAAAATAATAATGGCTATACAAAATTTGAATGAAACAACTGTAAACTATACAACGTGTTCCTTTTGTTATCCCATAACTCCATGGTATCAACGAGACCACGTACATGAATTAAATAGCATAAGCATTTTTCGATTATTGTTATTTTCAAATTTTTATTTTTCATACAAAACAATTCGATAAAAATGTGATTTTATGATATATAGGTATGATATGTAGGTAAAAAAAAGGTAATAAAGTTATGTATGTAATATTTATTTATGCAAAATTTATCAAAATTATAAATCAATCACTTATGTCCATAATATCACTATCACTGGAACTTGATTCTTCACTTTCACAACAGCCATCATCAGAATCATCAGAATCGTCTTGCACATTAATAATAAAATCAACAACTTCATCTAGGACTCCATCATGTTTGCAATATTCGTCTTCGATTTTAATCACGTGTTTAACACAATTCTCCTATTTCTCTTTGGGATATTCAGCAAATAATCTCTCTAATATTTCTTTTTTCTGGTCCAAATTAGAGTCGATACTTTTTTGTGCTAATTGTCCTTTGATATCACCCCAGACCAACTCAATTGGGTTCAGGTCTGGGTGATATGGAGGCAAACGCAATACTTCGTGTCCGTTTCTTTTCAATACCTCGTCAATTTTGTAAATATCTTCTGTGAAATTACTTTTAATTAATTTATATAAGTCATCCTTTCTAAGTTTTTCATCAAAAGGCACGTTATGTCGTCGTAGCCATTCTTGCATAGTTGGCTTGGTAGAAGCCATAGTTGGCTTTTTCTCTTCTCGAACCGAATGATAAGCTGCGTTGTCCATTACTATGACAGAATTTTGCGGTATATTAGGCATGAGCTTTTCATTTATCCATTTACTGAAATTTGCGAAATTCATAGAATCGTGATAATCACCTGTTTTACATTTGGATTTGAATATCACAAGGGCTCCGTCTACAAATCCAATTTGACCTCCACAATGTACGATGATCAAACGGTCCCCTTTACCAATATGAGATAGAACGCCAAGTTCATCCTTTGATTGCCAACATTTTGAAACGTTATGAGACGCGTTTACATAAGTTTCGTCAAGGTATAAAATATGTCTTCCTTCTCTACGATATTTTTTAATAGTATTTAGGTATTTCCACCTCCACGATGTGATATTTGGCTGTTCGATAAGGAGTTTCCTTTTAGATCCGCATTTCTTAAATTTAAAACCTAGATCATGTAATAATAGCCTTAAATATTCCCTGCCGCAGTGTAATATATTCTCTTCTCTAAGTACAGCGTTCAAAGTTTTCAGAGTAGGTATTTTTTTGAAAATTGTGTAAAACTGAGTGACTTTTCTTCTTACCACTCCTTTTGTGAAATCGTCTATTTCCACTCTTTTTCTACGAACCTGTTTTGGTTTTCTCGGTGATTTAAATCTCTCGTTGTCATTTAATGCTTTCCCTTGTTGTACAATTCTAGATACAGTCTTTTCTGATAGTCCAGTAACTTCTGCTACAGTTTTATTTAAAGGTATATCTTGTTTATATTCATCAGAATTTGGGTCGAGTTTCTTTTTTCTAAAATATTCATATACGTTAAACGCCATTTGTTTGCACTGACTATTAATTCTATGTCCGAAAATATTTCGACTCATCTTGAGAATGTAATCTCATGTATAATTTTCACAAGGCGTCCGCAACTGTCAACACGTGTGATCGCTAACCGCGTAGCGAGCGAACTGAGTTTTTACAAGAATGCGCCCGCCGCCCGCACCTCTCTCGGTCCCCTTCGTCGTCATACCCCCGCGCCCCTGTACTCCGCGGGCGAGGACTCATTTAGGCGGTTCTACTATAGGTACCAACCCTAATAATCTGATTGAACATGGCACAGCATTTCTTACTACCCATCCCAAAATTATGGGTTAATCCCGTTCGTCCCACCAAGCTTTGTCGCACCAGTGGGACGAACGGGAACTTAATAAAATATTTAATTTTTATTCCCGTTCGTCCCACCATCATTCTTGATGGGACGAACAGGAATAAAAATTAAATTATAAGGCTCGTCCCACTGGTGGGACGAACGGGAATGACCCAAAAAAATAAATCTGCTGCGCAAAAATAATCATGGCGAGCGCCATCTATTGAGTTAGATAAAATAGTTACATAAAGTTTGAGAACCTACAGGTAGCTTCAGTAAGTAAACACGCCTAGCGTGTTCTTGGCACTACAAAGAAACCTTTTTTTGCCGTATATAATTTAAATAGTTGTTAAGGTGGCCGCTTCAATATGTCATAGCTCATCCCTTAAAAATGATGCACTATTAATTTAGACAAAAAATATGGCCTAGGTTGAGAAATATTACCGAAACATTCAAAACACGCCTGGCGTGTTCTTGGCGTAGAAACATAGATTTGTCAGTGGCAGTGAATGTGTTAAGCAGTTGAGGCCAGCGCACTGATCAGTGCTGAGGCAGGATATCAGGCCCTTTCTCAGCAGATCAAACGGAAACCGAGACTAAAATTTTTCCCCGCCCCTATTTTTGTTTTGCACATAAAGCAACGTCTCAACAGGTACATACCTAGTCTTTATATTCCTGCTCAGGGATTGTTAATCATAATCACACAATGCAATAATAAATAAAACAATGCATTAAATCTATCATTAATATTTATTTGGTTAATAGTAACAAAAATCTGTATTTACAAATACATAGCTCTTACCTAATGCATAGGGTTGTCACAACGAAATATTTCACCTTTCATAATGTAGGTAGTACTTACGAAATCAAAGTGTAATCAAGTCTAATAACCAAATTGATCTTTAAAAGTATGACTGATGTGTTATTATTATTACAAAATTTATACAAAAGTAGTGAATGAAATTTCTTGTAGTAAATAAATTCAATCATAGGAATTACTTATATTTCAAACATGGAATTGAAATGGTGGCAAGTGACAATCTAATGCCTATGAATAAAAAAAGTACTGATATCAATGACATGTCGTACGGTGCAATCAATTACACTTTTGACTTCGACAAGAGAACTTAAAGGGCACTAGGCATATTGCAGCCTAATTACAAAATAAAAAAAATGCACAAGCCTTGCAAGTTCCCAAGAGAACCTTAAAATCGAAGTCAATGAATCAAAACTTGATATTAATCCTAAAGAGTGTCTTATTCTATAAATTTTAATCTCCACTACGTGGGGAGCGATCAGTGCTGCCGCGGTCCTGGCCGTTCCCGTTTTGGCGGGGGGACGCCGAGCGGGAGCGGGAGCGGGAGGCGGAGCGGTCGCGGGACGCGGAGCGGTCGCGGGAACGCGATCGGGAGCGGGACTTGCTGGCGCGACGTTCCTCGTCACGTTTCGGGGACGCCTCCTTGCTGCGAGAGCGAGATCTCTCCCTGAAATTTTTTAAAATGTATTAATTTATAACCTCTCTTGAAAGTTAACGTCTACGTATTACGTCAATAGAAATTTTATCCAAGGCAGCTTTTACCATGATCCAAATATGGGTTAGGCCCGCTATAACGGCTGCGGGGGTCAGTCGGGAGTAGCTTCGTGTTAAAACCTGACTTACCCAATCAAGGGTCGTAATCATAACGAGCAACTCGGGCTCATCTCCAAAGATGTAAGGATGTATCCGGGATTAAAGGAGGAAGAAGAGTTTAACTAAACACTGGCATTCTTTGCGTGTGCAGCAAGATGCTGTACCTAAATAATTTGCTCAGAATAGAAATCTAAATGATAAAATAAACGCAAACAGGTGTAAAAAAACAAGCATGGGTGTAAAAAAAATGAATCATAAATATAAAGCATAATGAACTGAGTGAATAGGAAAATTAAAGAAAATCAGTACAGTTAATATAGATATAGGATATAGGCAATAATAATCATTCCTTTTATTTTTAGGGTTATCATCACAATCAATGATTTCAATATTTTAATGTTAAGTTTAGAAAAAAGGGTGTGAAATAAAAATTTATGTCTATATTTTGACAAACACATTTTGAAAATATTATAAATAAAAATTTTAGTGTAAGAACAGTTTTATAAATAAAACTAAATTATTTATAATACCAATAAATAAGCTAGATACTTTCTGGCTTTCTTAATTTTTTAATCCTTAAAAAATCTCTTTATGTTAAAAATAATCGCTCACCTTGCGTTGGCGGTCGGTCTGCATTCGAGAAAACATAGGAACGAGTTAATAAAATGGAACATTTGTGCTATCAATAATTATTACGTATGAATTTTGATAAATTAATATGCCAAATAAGCCTCTATCTGACGGCTATGCTTGTTAGAAATGATGTTACCACGTCACAATGAACATTCAAATGCGATGAAGTGGCCGAAGTTATCAATGAAAATGATAAACCTTAAGATACCAAACTGAATGATTCGGCGCTAGTGTTGTATTAAACAACCCTTAAAAATAAAATAGCGATACAACAAAATGACGTCACAAAATGGCGCAGCCGTCAGACGGAATTGAAAGCACACGTGAACTCACTTGGATTCTGCTTTTGGCGATCTGGATTTAGACCTCGAGCCGCGCCCGTTCCTGTCCGTCGACTTGCGTGATTCCGAGCGGCGGTCTGATCTACGCGAGGCGGATCGTGATCGGGATTTGGAGCGACTGCGGTCCCTGGACGGCGGCGCCGCGCAATTGTAATACGATTAGCGAGCTATCTAAACTACTGGACTGCATTCCACGACATTTCTCTAGGGAATTTTGTGTGTTTGATAGCACTAGACTATTTGAATATATGGGTAACATCGTAGTGACTAATTTTATAAAATAAAATGGTAGGCAATCAGTGTCATCTACCTTTGATGATATTTATCAGGTAAAACTTGGTTATAGTAGAGCCAGGAAATGAAATTGGTCTCTCTGGTAAATAATTTTAAAGATTTAATTAATATTAAAAAGGAATTTCTTGTTTACTATTATGACATTGTTTTTGTATATAGTAATTTATTTTATTGTGAAACTCAGTTTTACTCATTTATTTAATAAGGTCACTGATTTGTTTTCTAGAAATTATTCGTGGAATGTAGTTTCCATTGATAAAATTGATTGAAGAAATCTTGAAACATATTTTTCAATAATTTTAGAGTTAGTCAAGATTTATTAAATCAATTACCCTATATTAATAACATAATAAAGGCTTATTTTATATTATACAATTTCACAACTACAGCTACTAGCATTATTTAAATACTTCTTTCTATACAAGAGCAAGAAATAAATGCCCCAAAAAGTTAGCAGAGAAATAATAAGAAAACAAGATGCTACAGTAGAAAAAGAAATTGTAAAGTACTATTGCTAAGTACTCACATTGTCAAATTTTGCTCAGCGCAAGTAATTACACACCTAGCCAAATGAATACTAGGTTAATTTAATAGACATGCTTTTAAATAAGAAATATGCTGAGGCATAATATTGAAATAACAGCATGCAAGCAAAGAACATTAATATAATCTAAGTAATATTCATGACAAAATTTATTAAGACTTTTTGGTGAACAAAAAAACAGACACCTATGGCAGTTCTTTTATTATTGATTTGAATCTTTAATTTGACCTCATTCCACAAAATAGACGAAAATACGAAAATGTACGAATAATTTTTAGATTCTCAATTAAATTTAAATGATTCAAATTTCAGCAAACAAGAGTTAAGCTTAAAATCAAAAGCATAATTTTTGATGTCTTTTATAACTTCCAGCTAGCAAAGAGCTTTTCATCAATAATCTCATACAACAAAGTTCACCAAAATGTCGAGCCTTTATACAATTAATACTCACTTGGAGCGCGATCTCGAGCGGGACTTGGCGGCGGGACTCTTGCTCTTCGGACGGGACTTGGACCGCGACCTGCTTCGTGACGAGTGACGCGACCTGCGTATACGTGTAGTTACGAACGGGATATACGTGTTTTGTGCGCGTATGCGCGTGTGTAATGTGTGCGTCAGAAGATTAGTTGGCATCAAGAGCTGTCAGCCCCGAAAGATGGTAAAATGTATAGTGTCATCATGGTAAAATATAATATCAATGAGTTAGTATCCCACAAGTCTCGAACTTTTTTTGATACTGTGTTTATCATGTGGTTAATATTCATGGCTTCCTGAGACAGTGTCAATGCCTTGTTAATTCTCATTCAGGACATGGTGGAATATTTTCTTGTACTGGATTAAAAATACGGCAGTTCGCCCGCAGTTTCGTTCTGGTTTAATTGCAGTTTTAGCCTTACATATTTTGCGTGAAACAGTATCAAACTTACACACTCAGAAACTTTCCCTTTTATAATATAGTATTAATAACCAATACATTTACACAATCAGACAGCTAAATGTGTAAACATGGCTACCTAGATAACCATTCTACGTCCGTCCCAGTCAATAGGATCAATCAAGTCAGACGAAAGTCGCTTGTAAGTACCTGGCTTACCCGAGAAAAGGGGCCCAGGGCCCGGCTGATATCCTAGCCTAATATCCTCTCCATATATAATATTTAAGTACTAACGCTAACCAGGTGATGACATAGAAAGGTATCTCACCTAGACCTGCTGCGGCGACGGTCGCGCGACCGGCTGCGACTGCGACTGGACGACGAGCGACTGCGGCGGCGCGACGAGCGGCGGTTCTCCACCAGCTTGATGCGGCGCCCGTTCAGCTCGGTGCCGTCCAATTTCTCGATCGCGGCGCGCATGTCAGAGTGCGTAGCGAATTCTACCACGCTGCAAGGTCGAAATTTGAATTAAATTTCGCAAATTTGCAATTATTTTTAGTGTTACCTAGTGGGATATTTTTGTACTTGTCTCAACAATTTACGTTTGGTAAAAGGTAAAAAAGGAATCCTTTTCATTCAAAATATGGATTCATTCGGCCTAGTTTCTCAGTTTTTTTTTAACGTTTTCTCGTATGAACTTCACTGTTTCTCAATAAATCTTTATATCTATAAAATGGCTTAAGATCGATGTAACATGATTAAATAATTTAAGGTTTTTTCATTACCTTCTATCCAAATTACAAATTATTAATATTATAAATTATCTTACAAATAATTCTGATAATTTGAAAGCACATTCTTCTAAAGTCTCATCAGATAATGTCAAATATCATCAAGGTTTTCAGCCCCGAAAGATGGTAAAAATGCGATTTCATCATACAAGACTTAGAAAATGCGCACATAACTGTTTCGCTAAGACATAAAAATGAACTAAGTTTTACGTTTACATTGTAAACATACGTGGATTGCTTAAAAGTTTCTTGCAATTTATTTACATTATAAAAATCTTTTTCAGATAATAATTTGGCACTTACCCTTCATTCCTGTGTTGCTTATGTGCGTCGGCATAGGTCACTTCCCCAGCCTGACGCATGTAATCTTTCAGGTCCTGCAAACCAACCAGCACATATTAAAATACTGCTGAAACATGTTTGTAATTAATCTCTCCAAAATCTACCATCAGAGTGTTATGTTATCATCAAGGTTATCAGCCCCGAAAGATGGTTAAAAATGCGATATCATCATTTGAGGTTTTTTACCAAGAACTCATATGTTCATATGTTTCGAAAGCGTAAGGTTAAAAATATATTTTATTTATACCAAAAAATATATTTTGATATATTCGGACGAGTAAACATCTTGTTTATCAATTTGCATTGATACAGGGAATCATTATTAAATTAAATAGTTACCACAGTTAGCACACACGTGTGTTAGTTGCAATTCAATACCAGCCCCTACCATAAGGTTTGTAGACTTTGAAGACACAAGTAAATTCTAAACCGGTATTATATACTAACTTCTGCAAACATTAAGTCCGAATCATTTTCAGCGGGCAAATCCGCAGAAAATCTCAATTACTCTTTATTATGAGAAATATGTAACTAAGATTGTGGAGAGATTCGTGTGAATAACGCCCTAGACATGATTTGGCAATGAAACTTGAACTATAAACCTAATGAAACAAAACATGACAATGTGCTTGACGTCAATTCGTAAACGGTCATCCTTCGGTTACCATTGCTTACATTTGATTGTTCCTTCTCCCAAGTTTCCTGATCCTAATGGCTTATTTTCGTGGGCTCAACCTCTTCTTTTGGGTAATTCATCCAAGTATTCATATGTCACATTTGGAACCGCTTTCACTCATCTCAATGTTAATCTCTTGGTTTTAGCATCAAAGGCCAGTCCATCTAGTATATTTATTTGCTCGGTTTCCAATAGGTATGTCCTTTATTCTATGTCAAATGCTCCTCTGTTACTGCTTTCTCCAGCGAATTGTCATTGGAACCATCCCTTGGTGTTAAACTGTGCATCTAGAATCTTTCTTTACAAGGCTTTTCGCTTCCATCAGGAATGTTCTTTTCCATCCACGTATGCTCGTTTTCGCAATCCAGGGCACCGTCATTGGAATCAACCGTCGGTTTGGGCTCTGTCCTGTTATATTTACAACCTTGTTTCTAGCATTATCAATTTACTGTCTCTCTGGGCTTTTCTGTCATATAAAGATATCCTCAGCATACCAAGTACTTGCTCTGTGCTCCTGAATGATCTGATCCTGCCCAAGGGCAACTCCACAGTAGTTCATCCATCTTGGATTGGTTTCTCGCTTCCAGTTTGATTAAGAATCCGACAAAGTGTCCATTGGTCCTATTAGCTTCTAAATGTAAACAATGACACCATAATGGAATCACCAAATACGAAAATCTGTACAAGCACAAAAAAAACAAAAGCCTACGCAATAGTCCGGATCAACCTCGCTATTGCGGACGTCGAACTTAAAATCGATGAAAGAAAAATAGAAATGAATTAAAATGGGAGATTGCACATAACGAGAACGCTCCTGTTGTGCCCCCCTTGCAACTTTACCTTGGTGGGCATTGTAGGGCATCGGGGGCAAGTCGAGCGGAGCCTGGCGGCGGAGTCGAGGCCACGTCTCCAGAACAGCCTGCGCCGGGACCGAAACCCTCCTAATATCGCCTCAGACCACATCACACAGCGCTTACATGGCTCTGGGCACGAAATGACACCGTCTGTTGTTTTTAAAAATTATTCTATAAGCTCGTAATGTTACAGTGTAATTAAGAATAGAAAAATTTAAGTGTTAAGCTAAGTTACATAAAATGCTAACTGTATTTTATTTATATATTCTGTTTTGTGTATATTAGTAAAGCAAATATATGCCGAGCGGTCCGTTGTGGGTGTCCTCTGTGTCGAGCCCAGTCCTTGTCCTTTCTGGTCCTTGCACCATGTTGGGGTAATCAGTTGTCATCCTTTTTGTCATCATTTGGAATGCTCCTTGCCTCTGGCTGTTCGTGAAAGGTTGCCATCTTCTTTTAACCGTGTAGTGCCCATTTCGAAACCGTTTGCGCCGTGCCTGTGTGTCCTTGTGAGGTCCCGCGCTCAAACCGTGATGTCCTGTCCCTGAATGATAGGTGATGGGGTGATGGTTGACCCAGCAAAGTCCCTCTCGATTCTTACCTGCCAGCTAATGCGGCTAGACAGATTTTCGACGATAAGTCGATACTCGGTGCGCGTTGGCGGTCCATATCTATAGTTGTAGTCACTGCTGTAAAATAAAAAAAAATATGTCAGTGTGGAATTTTAAGGGTCGACCACGAAGAGGAACGATAAAGTCGCGATCAGCGCAATTAAATTTAATTATATTAAAATTGAAATGATGTCAAGAATAGTTAGTGAAATTACAACGTTCCCATCCGTGACCTTAATACAGTTATAATCTGCGTTGTTAAACTATTCTACTCTTCATGCAATAAGTGAAAAATCATTTCCTATTTTAGTTATCATCGTATGAAAGCTTTTTTCTAGATATCGTGGAAGCCTGGAGCCCAAAGTCTTATATGAAAATAGTTTTTTTTTAAGTACGATAAATTTACAAAGACTAAGATCTACGTAAAAATCTGTCAACCGTTGTTATAATCAGGCAAAAATTAAAAGATATGAAATATATGTACAGCTTCAATTAATCGCGGCCGATTTAAGTGACTGTTTATAAAGAATACAGCGTGCATGAAAACGTTAGTACGAGTATAATATGAAGCTGACGAAAGTACTATGCGACGTGGTAAGGTAATGTGTGGCATTTTATTAGTTAAGTTAAATGATTTGAACGAACCTTTTAGTCCCAGCGCTGGAAATAGAAATAAAAAATGCGTCAGTGTCTACTCAAATAGACCGGCACAATGAACAGATATTTGTTTAAAAACTAAATTTATACATTGTTTGTTATCTATAAACTAACTATAGTTTGTTTGTGAGCATGAAAAAAATTATGCCTCTTCGTCATTCCGCCAATAGTTTGTATGTGTGGTACATCGTTATTTTCTGAATGGACCAGATCTGTGTTTTTTTTTACCAAATACCCAAAAACAAACAGTTAAGCGCGCTTATAGAACTTTTTTATTGAAGTGACTAAGCGCAATAAAATGAACTAAGAATTAAGCAGCGCAATATTTTAACTCAAGTTGGCGTACAAGTATGCAACATAGAAATCATGTTGCTCATCCATGTGATATCAAAATATTCAACAATAAACTAGTTTTTATTCTGTTCTTTTGCCGATCTGTATGCATAGACCACCATTTCAAACAAGCACACGTAAACACGTTTATAAAAAATGAAATGTAATGAAGGTATGACTAAAATTATTCTTTGATATTTAATGGAAACAACATGAATTGAATAAGAATATTTAAAATAAAACAGACGAATGTATGCTGTAATCACTCGCAGCATGTAACTTTGTTAAAGTTAGCGCGCTCAAAGAATTTAACGTGATAAATATTTATGGATTTTTGGAAAATTTTCTTTACTTTTCATGTGGGAGAAAGTAAAAAAAAATATAATTTGTAAATAATGATATACATTAGAACTAATTAATGGGCATAATTTTGAGATCAAAATAATTTGGCTTCCTCAAGAGTGCGTTAACAGAAGCAGATTACGAAAATCTAGATTTTGAACCGCAAATTAGATACACGCAGGTAAGCTTTTTATTGAAGATGGATTTATGAATCTTTTATACAAAAAAACCTGTTTAGCACCGGAAATCTGCTTATGGTAACGCACTCTTAGTGATAACTAGGACCTAGGACGAGGGAAACAAACATGGTTTTAGCTTATAGCTGCAGTGACGTGCATAGACACAGGAGAGACGACACGACATTTTAACTCTTCTGTGTGTAATTTCCGATATTACAGGCAATTTTACTGACATTTTAATTTCATTTGCTTGATATTACATTCTTATTTTAGTTAAATCTGACCCCTGTAGCTTATTTATATGAACAGAGAGATCAGTTTTAAATATTCCCGCTTGAATTCAGTAGTAAGAATTTAGTAGGAAAATTCAGTCTATCTATGAACACATGAACCCATGCTCAGACAGTTATTCACAGCGAGGTGTACATTAATTACACACAAAAAAAAACGATGTAAACTGCACGTCACTGCAAGACTCAACAAAATACGAACGCGTCTCTTCTGGGCGGCGCTCGTCTAGACGGCGGCGGCTGGTCGCGGCACCGCCAGCGGTCGGAGCCGCGCGGCATGCCCCGGGCGCGCTCCACAGACACCCTACAAACATAGCACTCACTCGTAACGGGACCGGCCCCGGTCCCGGTCGTAGTAGCGGTCGCGACGGTATCTGTCTGCGCTGCGGTCGATACCCCTCGCCGGCTCCACCACCACCCTGAAGCATACCCGGAGATAAGACTTACACGCGGCCCTCTCACACTCCATACGGCTTAACTATTGGTTTGCCCGTCGGGCGTGGTGCAATTGAAGGGTGGATCAAAAGAAATTAGAATGATATAAGACTTGGAAAGTACTGGTGGTGAAGTATGATGACAATTAATGTACAATATTACCACTTTTATAACTAACAGGGACATTGCCTGCGCAGAATTCTTGGATTTTTATTTTGTTGTTGTTACTTGTAATAAGATCGTTATTTGTTTGACTCAGCGGCAAGTTGCGCAATTCTGCGCCGTGAACTATTGCCGATACGTCTTTTAAAAGTGGTAGTACTGCTTAGTCAGGAACCGAGAAAAGTGATCACCTTCTGGTGTTGGTTTATATGGATAAGTGGTTACATTTATCTACCCCCAACTGTTACAAAAGTGTCGTTATGGTGTTTAGAGGGAAAAATATAACATCATTTTGAGGTGAAGCATGAGAAGAAATTAATAAGTACACGCAACGGGGTGAACAACAGATTGAGACTGGTTGATGAGTCTGAATGGAATAGTTTTTGACATTCCATTTTTAATTGATGAAATATCAGTAATATTGTAATTGTATTTTATATATTGTAACCTTTAGGGAAAAAAATTGTTTATATGGAATGGAGTAGACTAGAGATAGGTAAGCAGGTAGGTATATTATAAGAAAATATAAGATGACATTCAAATAGATAAATATATGTAGTATTAAGTGTTCTTGGACTTTCGTCAATTTAAAAAAATCTTATGGATAGGTCAGAATAGAGCTAGGCCATTGCATCTGGAGATATTATTAGGGTTATACTTATAAATTTTATACCTGGAACTAAAGTTAAAAAAAATTACAAAAACAAGACAAAACAAAGAGAAGGTATGTTTTTTTGACTTGAAAAGGTAAACCTGATTGTACTCAGGTACTCAAGTTACATAAAATAACTTTAAGTCCTCCTCTCTACTTTGACTTGTAAAGGAAATTTTTGAAATTAATATTGAGTTAAAATACTGAAAAAGATATTTGCCAATAGAAATTAATAAAGTGATAGCTGAGGTTACAGTGACAAACCAATTGTTAAGTAAATACACTCCTGCAATACTCCAATAAAAAAATCATTCTTAAATCAGAAATGATGGAGTGGCATTCGTGATCTTGCACAACTCCCTATCATTCTATGCACAACTGAAATTTTGATAAGAAAAAAAAATAAAACAAAAAATTAAAAAAAAATGGGTTTTAACACCATTCACTAACTCATACATTCAAAGTACATTCATATTTGATAAAGAAAATCATATATCAGTCCTCTCAATTAGTGGAGCCGGCTGATAAAGGAAAATTAATTGAACAATTAAGACAAAATGGTAGAGTAAGAATTAAAAAAATTACTTCTGTAAAATTAGTCCTATAAGGATTTCAATAAGTTATCAAAATATTAAAATAAAAATTTTTGGCCTTTTAGTCTTTTCGAGACTGTTAGCTCAATCTACCCAGTAAGGGATAGACATGATTATATGTATGTTTCTATAAAAAATCACAAATTACAAGGCTCCTGCCTTTTCGAGACTGACGGTCGCTGTCTAAACATGATTATATGTTTAAACGCCAGGAGGATGAGGTATATTATAAATTACTTTTACAATAAAAATTACCTTTCTCCTAAAAGTTCTTTTCCATTTAGCTCGTAAACTGCATCATCTGCATCCCTGTAGTCTTCAAATTCCTGTGAAAAAAAAAACAATTTAATTATTAATAGGGACTTTAGGGAAAGATTGCCTTGGAATGAATTGAATAATGATGCATTTTATTTTATGATCATACATAATAAATGATGTTGTTTTAATTTTAGTATATCAAATATCTATTAATTTGGGAAATAACCTTTTTATATGTATGTTTATGATGAAATCTGTTGGGTATCTAATCTAGGGAACTTTTTTGAAGATGCGGGTTTGCTAAACAACAAAACTAGTCCACTAATTTCAATAAAAATGTAAAAATATGCATCAGGTTCTAAATAAGTAGAAGACTGACTTTAATGCGATAACATTATACTTACAACAAAACCATAGCCATTTTTGATAAGGATATCTCTGATCCTGCCGAAGCCTTTGAAGAATTTCTCCAGATCCCTGTCTCTGACACCAAAGGGCAGACCACCAACATACACCCTGGATCCCACCATTTTCTGAAAATAATTCCTTTAAATTTTAGATCATTATCATTAGAAGTATCACAAGAAGTGCAGCGTGGTTCCTGGGAATTTAGAATAGAACCACCTATATTTCCCATGGATATACTGTAAAAGGTTACTAAAAGAAAGACAAATAATTCAGGGTGCCAGTCGCCAGATTCTATAATTCTAAATATTTTCCGGCTTATATACATATACACAAAAAACATAACCTATTGTTTGTTCATATCAATAATGTACTGTCAAATGACAAACAATAGGTAGGGTGATTGCGCTGGTTTTCGTCCAATTAGCGGAGTTGCTAGCTTTCAGACGTAAAAATAATATGATAAAGTATCCTAATTAAAATAGCTCATATTTGTTTATATACCATACCTCATATAGTCTATTTTTGATAAAAATTAAGAAACTTTTCATTATAACTACATCGTTTTTTATATAAATAATTAAATGTTAAATGGCAGATTTCACTAGTTTTCATCCAAAAAAGTTTGGTTCTTGTCCTGGTGTGATCTAGTTTCCGTCCAGTATGTAAAAAAGAGTAAAAGTGCAATGTTAAATAAAAACTGTTTTCTTAATCTTTTATTTAATCAACAAAAGTATTTATTCTTCAGCAGTAGATTTCCTGCTTTTTTTATTTCCCCGAATCCATCTATAACAATTAATTTCATAGTTTAGTACCTACTAGAAAAACCTGTACGAATTAACAAGAAAATGAGTTAAAGTAGATTCCACACTATTATGGACGAAAACTAATACAAAAAAAATTGCTGTTTAGTTTTCGTCCATGCCATTTAAACATTTTTTTAAACAAGCAATACCGAGAAATTATTGGACGTTAACTAAATATCTTGTCAAATAGCCAATAAAGTTCATATCTTAAGAAAACACATATTTTTTTATTGGTCTGAAAAAGTAAAATGATCATTCCAAATATTTAGCTTGCTGTTTTAGTTTCTGTCCACGTGGACGGATACCAAATAATTGGTAAAATAGGCATGTCAGTATTCGTCCGCAAACTTTTACTAAGATTACTACAAAAACATTGTAAAATAACCTAAACATAATGTTAGTTATACTCTTAAATATCCTTACATGCCAAAATATTACTCAATGTATGTGAAATAGTCATAAAACCCACCACGGAGTGTTCCTGCACCAGCTATTTTTTTTTGTATCGGCAATGACGTCTACAAAACACAAACACATGCCGGCCACTGAGTTTAATTTTTTCGAAGTTTTCGCTTCACAAATTGGATTTTGTGGTTGTCAGAACTATTGCTTAAGTATGAAGGATCGTGACAAGATGCAACATGCGCGCATAGGTGTGTTTATATTCCTTTTATATGCGTTTAGAAGTTAAATGGACGAAAAGTAGAACTGGACGCCAAACCGACGCAATTACCCTACTGCATAAAGATTTTCAAAAAAACCCTTTAAAAAGCGTCGAAAGGATGTGAGCATGACTAATAGCAGAAGGATGATAACATTGAATCTTCTTGGTCCTTTTCTTACGTGCCCTAAGACACTACGACCTACTTAATAATTTCAGGGCCTGTTGTTTAACAACAAGTTTCCGTAAAATTACCAAAATAAATTCATGAAACCGGATTTTCATGAATTCATTTTGGACCAGCGTGGGCGAATGTAGATATATGACTTTCATTTGAGAGCTGTCATTTAAAGATTTTTTTTATCTAGAAAGTTCCAAAAGAGGAACAAGAACACCATTACATACTAAGTAATCAACTGAATGATAAACAAATCGATATGAATGTACCTACACACATGGTAACCTAAATGTACCTACCTAAGTAAATATAATAAACCACCTACCTATGAAAGTAAATTGTGTTGTATTAAATATATCTAATTTGTACTATTACATAGCAATTTTGTATTTTCTATAAGTTGGACAATTGCACTGGTCCGTTTTTACATTTAGAGCAATTCTTCGTCGTTCAATGTAAATCTATTTACGTAATCAATACTTATCACTGCAAACACTTTGCAAATTGCATGCCATGTAAAAAATACAGACCTTTAATAAAGACACTACGGTTTTCACGGTTTCTCAGAGTGAAATGCTTTCTTGATTAATTACAGTGTATATCCAATAATTAATTATCTTTACAAAATTTACAGTACAAATCACGCCAAACCCCAAACGAAGCCCTAAAAACTCGACAATATGGCGACGCCGCGGCGCACACCGCTCAATCTTAATAAAAGATGACACTTACCTTTTATTCCTAAAGATTTTCTATATTAATAGATTTACTTCACTAGAAACATTAAATGCAACACTTATTCTATATGTAACTAGTCTAGTTGACCAAACATAAAATTTAGAAATATCAAGCTGTACACGTGCGCGATACACCGATGTCACCGCTGTAAACCGGAAACTATGTGGCCAGTATCACGTAAGAATAACTACTATTGTATGAAATAAAATTCTACCAATTAAAATTCTACTATTTAAAAATATTTCTAAAAAAATGCGTCATTTCGCTTCTTCTTTCCTGTGAAAAATTATTTTTGCTTAATCTTCTTCTTCCACCTGGCGTTAAACCCGATTTCATTCTCGACCCTCTAGAGAGGAGTTAGGTCTGTGAGCCTTTTTTACTACGATCCTGGATTGGGTGATTAAGGTTTTTGCATGAACTCTCCTCCGTGATTCTTCCACTCCCACGGTTTTGGACTTGATTTTCCTGCATTTCATCAGAAATGTGGGGAAGCTGCTCAGGGTTTGTTGCCTTCTTCAGCGAAGATCTTCCTCCTTACCCCTAATCCCGGGAAATATAAAAGGTGTTCGTAATATATAGGTAGCGGAATAAATAGTACTCATATAATTTTTATTGATATATTAGTATAGGTACATTTAAATAATAGCTAATACTTATATATTAGTGAGAACAGCGCTATCTATCATAGCTTATGTAAACTAGTTACTATGATTTTAATGTTGTCTATTTAATTAAACTGGAGTCCATGAAATGATTTTTGGATGATTAAGTCCGCCTATTGTACTTTACAAATTGTAATTGTTACAATAAAGAATAAATAAATAAATAATTGATGACACAAAATGTCTATTTAAAACATATATTAAAACTATTAAAATAACTATTATAAAAAGAGAACCGTTATATTATTAAAACCGTTTTCCTAGATAATATATAACAAATATCGGTTTAGCGAAACGCAAGATAATTGCGGACAAACAGGCCAAAATGAGAACCAGCTTTTTTGATGGTTGTTAATCAGCGCGCACAGAACGTACGAACAATTGCACAACCAATGCTCGACAAATTTTTCATATGAAAATATTTGAAATATTATATTAGCGCTTAAAACATATTAGTATGCAGTAGCGCAAACCCTCCGTAACGTTACGAACAATTTCGCAACTAACACTTGACGAAAATTTATTAGGAAACTTAGCAGGTTGAACTAATATATTATAACTTAATAAATATTATTTAAAAAAATAATAGCATATTCACACAACGCGTTGGCAAATTACATGTAGTAGTTGCGAACACGTTTAGCAATAAGGTGTACCTATATATATTGTCATTTATAATCTACCAATATACTTACATAATTATTTGCACTGGTCACACTGACCGGATATGTGTTCACAAGGAGTGCGGTGGGGAGGATTTCAGAATTTGTTAACGGCGCTCAACAGAGGGCGTCGTTAAATTCAAACATTTCGAGACTAGAAGCTGTTGAAATTTGCAACGATCAGTAGCAACGCTCATTTTTTTTATAACTTACTTATACTGGGCAATTATTATACGGTTAATGAAATACACCCACCCTCCAAATTTCAAACGTTACTTATTGCACATTAGTGTCCGACCGAAGCTTCGGCTTCGGCCACCTTCGGCCAAAAAATCCACCTTCGGCGAAACATTCGGCTTCGGCCCAAAATCCGGCCGAAGCCGAAGGTTTCGCCGAAGGTCCGAGCGACCGTCGAGATTGAACGAACTGTTACGAAAGTCATGAGGCGGCGGGGAGTCACTGTCAAAATATTTCATTGCTGATTGCATGCATCAAAACAAGTCCGTACGTGTATTTAAACGAGTGTTTTTGTAAGAAATCAAATCATTATTTTTTACCAGTAGGTAAATCACAAACTTTTATCTATACATATAATAAAACAGTAAAAATATTTTGTCTGTACATTTAGTATTTTCGACTGAAATGGATAGAGGGACACTTAGAATGAATAATAGAAAGCAAAAATTTTTTTTTTTAATTTCTTGTCTGTCTGTCTGTATGTATGATCACGATTATCTCCGAAAGTACTAAACCGATTTACTTCAAACTTTCACCAATTGCTTTGTTTTAACTCAGAATAACATTTAAAGTTTGTTTCATCAAAATCGGTTCACAAAAAAAAAGTTATCGACATTTGAATGAACTCAAGGCATCAGTATGCCTGCAAATAAGTTACGAAATTAAAAATTCAAAGTCATTTATCATTATACGACGGCATTATACCTATAACATATAAATATAAGTGAAAGGCGACTAAGGGATGGGCTTACAAATTTGGGATTCTTTTTTAGGCGATGGGCGAGCAACCTATCAATTTTTGAATCTCAATTCTATCATTAAGTCAAATAGCTGAACGTGGCCATTCAGTCTTTTCAAGTCTGTTGGCTCTGTCTACCCCGCAAGGGATAAAGACGTGACCATATGTAGTCTACTTTAATTTCGACACCAACGCAACGGCTTCGATGGTCCAGTGGTTAGCCCGTGAGACTGTGAAGTTGGCGGTCCAAGTTCGAATCTCAACAATTACAAGATATTTTTTATTATTAAAAATATATTTTTTTTGTATTGTTTGAGTATTTTATGTAAAAAAACTGAAAATCAAAATACTACATATAATAAAACGGTAAAAATATTTTTTCTGTACATTTAATATTTTGACTGAAACGGATAGAGAATTTTTTTTTACATTTTTTGTCTGTCTGTATGATTAAAATTCAACTCGAAATTTACGCGGACGAAGTCGCGGGCAACAGCTAGTTTATCTCTAAACCAACCACCTCTATGATATATCATCAACTTCTATATGAGACAGTCAATATATAAACCTTCAATATTGAGGTTTTGAAATGATTTTAATATTAATTGTAGCTTGTAGACAATATTGAACAAAATTAATTACTGAGTGCTGAGAGAATATAAACCTTCGGCTTCGGCTTCGGCTTCGGCCGAAGGTTGTGGCGATAGCCGATTAATCGGCTTCGGCTTCGGCTTCGGCCAAAAATAGACCTTCGGTCGGACACTATTGCACATATAGGTAGTACAGGTATATATATATTCCAACAAAATGGCTGTAACCATCTTTAAACTAGGAACCGTTATTTCCATTTGGCTACGGAAGCTTAAAAAATAAGTTAAAACAAAGTGTGGCACCTTAGAATAGAACCACTCCATATCTTTCCCATGATGTCGTGAAAGGTGACTAAGGAATAGGCTTAGGCGATGGGCTAGCAGCCTGTCACTATTTGAATCTCAATTCCTTCATGAAGCCATGCAACTGAACGCGGTCTTTTAGTCTTTTCGACACTGTTGGCTCTGTCCGGCAAGGGATATAGACGTGACTATATGTATGTCTATAATACGAAATCAACTAAATTTCAAATAATGGATTTGGGTACTTAACCTACGTATGAAAAAATAAAAAACCATTTCAAAATTACTTTTTATTCCATTCCAAAAGCCAACATGCCATTATGCAACCAATTACATATTATGCTCACATTTCCTGTAAGATAAAGAAAAAATTAAATGCACATTCTTAGCATGTCTATTATCTTTCAATTACCTAGTTAAAAACTAAAGTACAAAAATTAAAAGGAAATATGACACACTACATAGGCATCAATTGCCCTATAATGAAGTTATAGAATGTTCTCAATCCTTCGCTGTGGTCTCAAAAGCCCACAAAATATGGAGAGACAAAAATTAAAAAACCACAGGGAAAGATGTTTTTTTTAAACTTATACATTCTATAGCAAGAATGCGCCACACTACGTTCATACTTAAGTATTTAGAACGTTCTATTTTTCTTTTTTTGATGGATATTACATTAATTTAATTACGTTGTCAACGTTTACCTTATTTTTTTTATTAAGAATTCATACGATGTTTTCTATAGATTACTTTTTATTTTGAACATTTAATGTTGAAAAATGGCTCTTACAAAATGTAAAGGCTCTTAATTTTATTGGCTTTTGATTTTTCGTCATATTGATGCCTTAGTTTAATTTTATAATCAGCATTCAGTTTAATTCAATTATATTAATACTCATGTCTGTATATTTATTGTTTGTAATAAAGTTAACCTATTGATTTGTATTTTAATCAAAATTATTTCCAATCATATTGATCTATAATTTCCGATGGTCCAATGTATAACTTGAATGTAAAATAAAATCGAGTTATAAATGAGATAATCATAGGTAAATGTATATTTCAATTATATATATATATTTTCATATATTTATAAATATAAATTAATGCAATGTGATTGCAGAAATAAAATACTTTGACAATATCGCAACAAATAACATGATAAATGTCAATAATAATAATAGATATCTATAAATAGATAATAATCATTGCGTGACTAAGCAACCTCATAATTCTAGCTAGTAAAAAATAGGTCCAGGTTGCATGGATTCGAAAATGTTATTTTTTTAGAGGAACACTCTTTTTATCAGTCTTCAGTTGATTTGATTATCAGTTAAGGCCGCCCATTATGTGAAGTGAATGTACCAAATGGCTAACGTACACTATTATTACTTTCATGTTATTACAAAAGGTAAGTATTTGTTTTTAAACAATACAATGAATTTGTTCGAACCCTTTGATATGAAAATTGTAGCAAAAGTGTAGTGTGCGCTAGGCCTTATTAGAATTTGATATGGTTATGATTAGTGGTGCTTAGAAATTATCGCTTTTGATGAGACTATTACACAGAATATCTAGGTAAGTATATCTATAAAATATTAAGTATAATTTTTTTTCGGATGGTTCGTCGAAGAACATAATGATAAAAATACATCCTCAGAATTATTAAATTTTAATTTTCGCCGGAGAAGAAAACATTTTTATGATATAAATTTAGAAAAATAAATACAAAATGTTTGTATATTTTGTATTTGATATCGAAAATTATGTATTACATTAGATAGTTCTCTTAGCGCACTCTTACACACCTTACAAAACCTATTAAATACTTGTACTAAAATAGGCATGCTATTATCCTAAACGAACTTACGTTTGTCAAACATGTTAGTACAATAATACCTACTTATTACGCACTAACTACTTTGAACTTCATCTGATACAGATGATCTATTTTGGAACATTTTTTTCTATTTGAACTTTGCTATGAGCAATTGGAGTCACGAATCATAGTCTGATTAAAAATAAACTTTTTAGACTACGTCATTAGCAAGGAAGGTACTGGTTTGGAATTATTTGTTCCATACTATTTCAAATTTAGTATACCTATTCTCATTTCAAATTACTTTTTAAATTAGGAAAGGTAAATCATATTTTAAAATTAGTACATTTTATCGTCCAGTTAAATTTTGTACCTAATTAAATAGGTTAGTAAAATTTCAACCTACTATATCAATCTTATCCAGACTACTCACAACTCGTCAAAATTGGTTAGTAAGTAAACATAGTATTGCCTCAAGCAAACTTAACAATCATGTCATCCACTTCCTAATAAGTTGTACACACTTCAAAAATTCATACGATTGAACGTTTTTTCTTCATAATTCGAGGAATATAAGCATTTCTTAATTCAAATAATTGAATGAACTGCTTTTCCTGTTATCACTTACAGAAATGTAATTCTAATAGGCATATTATACCATTACTGTAACTTGGCAATAAAAGAGTCAAGCGTAGAAACTTTCTTGAAAGTTATAGCTGATAAGTCATTAGACACAAATACACATAAGTGTATATTCAAACCGGTGGTGGTCCTCTTACGTAGCGCAGTTGAGGAGTAAGAGTTTGGGCCAAGGAGTTTAGGGCGTCGCAGCACCTTGGGCGTTCGACTAGCCAAGCGGCTAGAAGTAATGCGACAAGGCAAAGTTGTATGGGCAGAGACGAGCGAACAACACGCCAAACCCAACCTCCTCTTGGGCTGTAATCGGGATCCCCTGCACCAGTTTTGTTACCAGCCACGGTAGCAATATTATAATCTTTACTGTAACAATAAAAAGTAAAATTTTTATGAATAAGTTTATATTTCAATACAAAACGCGTAAAAATAAGTTAGACTAGAAAACACCCGCGGAAATTTTTTTTTTAGAGAACTCATAGACCTCCCACGGAACTAAGTATATTTAAAAATCTTTAGATCCCTAGCTTTAGGTCATTCGTTGTTTTATCAGACAGTCAATATTTTTTCTCTTTTATATATTTAGATAGATAAATGAAAATGGGATCATTACTAATGTATTAATAAGCAAAGATAAAATAGGCAACTCACGTGTTTTCATCAATTTTCAGATCTGGGATGCTTTGTTCCACCAAAGCGCGACAGGACTCTTGTAAGATACGGACTTCATTTTCAGTTTGTTCCATACGCTGAAAATAATTAAACAATATACGTTAGATAATTTTGTTTAAATACTTTAGACAAAAAATACCCAAAAGCAATAAAAAAAATCTCTTTTTCATAATTGCAACACCGGTCAACAAGGTTAGGTTAAGTCTACACAAGCCAGATAACTTTCAATGAGATTGTTACTTCGAAGAACCAGAATGACTAGACTAAATCTACGAGTATTACTTTAGAGATCTTATTGAATTTAAGTAATAACAATATTTACCTTAGCAATTCCCTTATGGGCTGGTGAATTCGGTGCCAAGGCGGCTTGCAGACGACGTGCTAACTCCCTCAAAGCATTAAGCCGTCTCGCTCTACCACCGGCACTTTCGCTGTCTCCGTCTGATATCCCGGAGTCAGAAAGAGAATCACACGTGGATCCACCCTGGGGAAGAATAGCTCTTAATTTTTAATTATCAATTAATCACAGTACATTTTTATAAGGCAATATTCGACAGCGCAGAGTAGCGCAACCTACCACCGAAACAAACCGAATGAAAACTCAATAAAAAAACGGCCTTATTAAAAAAAAAATTCAACCTAAAATCCATTTACACTATCTTGCATATTAAAGCGGAAAGTTAAGTTCGCGAGTTCAAATGGGGCGCTCTGAAACAGAATCTAATCCATATTGGATCATGCTGAAATCTAAATGAATGTGCCTATTCCCTTCATCTTTTACGACATCCATAAGAAAACTTTGGAGTGATCCTATTCTACTTCTTCTTTGTTGTTACCTTTTCCCACTTACTACGTGGGGTCGGCACAGTATGTTAGTTTTTTCCAATCACTTATGTCAATTGCCATTTCACTGGTTACTCCCTTTCTCTTCATACTATCTCTTACGCTATCCATCCATCTCTTTTTTCAGTCTTCCCCTATATCTTAAACCTTTCACTTCCATATTTAAGACTCTTTTAGCAACATGACCTTCCTCTCTTCTCATGATGTGTCCGTGATCCTATTCTACTATTCTATTAAAATGCCGGGAACCACACGGCAACAGGGAAAACGAGAACGATTATATGGCATTTTATACCTTTTTCTTCTCCACCAAAGAAGCAGCTAACTGTTTAATCTGTGCTGCGACCTCGGTCTGGTCTCCGTCCGCGGCGCCACGGTCGCGGAGTGCCTGCAAAGTGGCCAAGTCGCCTCTCAGCGCGCCCTGTAGCTCGCGGAAAGCGTTCTCCCATTCGGCCCATACGCATACCGCCTTCTCTAGTGATAGCAGTTCGTTGGACGTGCTGGAAATAATTATATGAATGTGAAACACGTTGTCATGAAGTAAAAAAGGGATAAACTTAGAGATAAAAAAAGAATTAAAATAAATTTGTACTGTTGGCTCTGACTACCCCGCAACGGATATAGGCGTGATTATATGTACCTACGTAAAAAAATTGAACTTTCTGAAAAAAAAAAATTCTTGAAGAATCGTTGGCTCGCCACGATTTGCTGTATGGCTTAATGATGGAATTGAGATTGAAATTGTGAAATTCAAAATTTTTAACTTCACAATTTCAATTGAAAAACAAAAAGTTATATTAAAGTTAATCAAATATAAATAAAAAATTAGATTTTTCGAATTTCTGAAGAAAATTACATACCGTTGATGGGCGTCATCCCATCTGGCTAGCAGTGAGTTCAGCTCGGCGGCTAATCCGTTGTCGTCCGACTCCAACTCGCCCAGTGCCCGCCGAACAGACACGGTCAGTTTGAGCATAGACACCTTACATTCTAGAAGACGAGACAGGCGCTCCTGGAAAAACAATCACGGTATGATCTCTGATCTATGAAAAACATCTTGTGTGATTTTCCCGGTCGCTGGAGAGAAGCCAGGAATTCGATTAGTATTGGTCTTTTCATAAAACAACGGCCATTTTCTTCTGTATATCTGTATGTTTGTACTCGTAAAATGCGAAAGTTATTATTATTCCGATTTGATCCGGTTTTCTCAGATGTGACAGATTTGGTCCAACTGAGAAACTGGTTAACAAAAAAATCCCCCTCTAAAGGGCAATATAGGGGGCCAGGTTTTTCTGTAAACTTTTTTGTTTTAAAGCGAACGAAGTGGCGGGCAATACCTGGCTAACCAAGATAATGCAATAAATTAGCTACATGTAGATTATAATATCTAATGCCAGCCAGTCTTTATAACCGCAACAAAGTAGCAAAAACCAATTAAAAACCTTGGAGCAAATAACATTGAAGATCAACCGATAAACATTACTGCAGATGGATTCATATACCCATATCAGATTGCTCCGGCCACCAATGTCAAGCTAACATATCGCCATAATAGGCTCGGATCACAAACTAAAGAGGTAAACAAAGTAGGTTTTAACAAACATGCAACACAACAATCACAAGCAGACGGTAGAATTTCCTGATTACAACGTCAATGAATTTTTTGATTCATTCAGCATGCGATCTCTGTTTTGAGTAGTTTGCACTATAGATAACATTGCCTTTTTTGCCTTTGCCACCATAGGTAAAGTTTTCGATGCCTTAACATTTTCTGGGTTATTTTTATTTTGTTCCCCTGCAGTTATGGAAATACCGCTAGCTGTTGGTTGATATACTGTCACATGGTCATCATATCATACTGAGACCATGCTGTTAGTTCTAGATTATTAATTCTTAATAGGAACACAATATTTATATATCAGAAAGTATGCTGATATTTTTATAACGACTTGGATTAGATTCTAAATGTAGATTTTCTGATGATTTGATTGGTCATGTTTGTCAAGTTTCAAAACAGAAACAATCGCCATTTTTTCTTTGCGGAAATTCTCATTCTTTTTCCTTAAGGTCAGGTTATCAGCATCGATTATGAGGACGGGTTTGATCATAAGACTTCAAACAGTAAGCTCTTAATTTCTTAAAGTCATAAAGTCTTATTTTTTTTTCTTCGCATCATGTATATCATCCAGGATTTCGTGCAGTGCTGCCATCTCTCGACGAGATTCCTTGCTCAAATACGACGTCTATATAAGATTGTACACTCTCGTTTCAAGGATATTTACCTTGAGCTCTTCAATCCTTCTAGTGAGCTGGACTTTACTGTGGGGTTGCGTGGCACAGTCGCCAGCATCACAGATGTCATCCAGGGTTTCGTGCAGTGCTGCCATCTCTCGGCGAAGACGTCTGGCGCCACCACGCCTTGTCGCTGCTGCGCGAAGGGCCGACCATCTTGCTGATACGGCTGTTGACAAAGAACATTAAAATTAGTTTTAGCTTCATCATCGTTATCATACTACTGGCGTTCCGGTGCTCCTGAATTTGATAAGCTAATATTAGCTAATTCGATACGTATATTTTTGCCCTTTTTAGGTTATTCTGGTTCACATCTGTGCATGTGTGTTTGCACTGCTGCAAGCTATGCCCTGTTTTTTTTAAACTTGCTTAACTGAAATAAAGGAACAATGGGTCCGTTGCATAGTAGCTGGACATACATAAAAGACAAAAAAGCATAGGGCTCATCTGTTAAAGTGATAATTTTTATGATACTTGTATTACCCATGTTGTACTCCCCCCATGCAAGATATGACCGTAGGTATACTTTTTAAGTTAAAAAACAATAACGAAATCTTTGTGTAGTGCAAATCTAATAAACTTAAACTAATTTTACTTTTTCACAGTAAAACCGATGATTTATCGTGTTTATGAGTCAATATTATTTGACAACTGACAATAAAAATATAAATCTTATCAACGACAGTTGTCTACGACATTTAGTAACGACAGTTATATAGCGATCATTATTGGTTGTTTCCATGATTCAAAATCTACAATTACGATAAAAATCTTTTATGATAATGTTACTATTTCAGCAATATCTTATGTTTTTTATGTTATGATTGAATATCCTGGTGTTGATAATTATAAATATGTTTAGATTTCAGCCAAACTGGTTTGAGAAGCAGTTCATAACTGTTGAGTCCAAGTCGAGTAAAAGTTGCAGTAATCAGAGGATTAAAACATTATACTCGTAGAAGATGTTTTTATGAAATGAGAGTACCTAGCCTTTCTTTCTTCTTACGTGCCTGACGCGTGATAGCGTACCTGACATACAGTTAGGTACGGTACGAGTGCCTAAATATTAAAGATTTTTGTAAATTTTTAGTTCGAAATAGGTAAAATTAAATTTCAAAAAAAAAACAGACCTTGAACATAATTTTAGACATGGCAATGTAAATATTAACGCAGGTGATACTAACGTAGATTACATACGTAATACTACTGCAGTAATAGCTGGAATGATGCCAAGTAACGTACCAGACAAAGATCATGATACGGCAAATCTTACAATCATATGCAAATATTTTTATCTCAACGTAAACATTTTCAGTTTAATGCAGCGCGTCGCGAATGTAACAAAACAGCATATAATAATGTAATGACACCTCTTTTTCTGAAGGGAAGACAGATAACATTTATAATAATTCATCCAAATTCATCTTTTCATGCAGAGTTCAAGTTTAAGTTCTCGATTAGTTCAACGTACACACATTTTAAATAAAAAGTTACCATGCATATTCAAAAAACATATTGTACAATCGAAAAATTTTGAAAAAATTTTTATCATTGGTTTTTTATGTGTGAAAAGTTATTCTTGGTTGGTGTTATTGACATATGATTACTACCAGGAACAGCAAAGTGCTTGCTTCTACATTTATTTTTACCTTTTTCTGTTTATTCACCAGTACAGTACATCTGCAATCTAAAAATGATGGCTGGCATCACACCAACCATCATTAGGCACGTGTATTAACCTAGTAACTGACATACAGACATGCATTGCTGTCCCACATTATGTTATAGACGTACCATACATTTCAACGGTAAAGCAAACCGTGTATTCAGTCTGAGTCGATTGGTATAAAGGATTTTTCTCAAACTTTCTACTCTAAGAAACAATTACTGAAAGACAAAAACTACATTTTGCAAAAAGATTTATACTAACACATTTGATGTAAGGTCCTATCTCTACTAAATAATAAGACATCTGAATTAACATTGATATTTTTGTTAAATATAATATTTAATTTTTGTATTAATATTTAAATAAATATTGAATTAATAGAATATTTACATACAGACTAAGTGTTGTAAGGTGCCAACTCAATAAAACCTTTTTAGGAACAACGTTGGATTACTAAGTTGTTAAATTTAAAATAAATAAAAGGAACCATATCAAATAAAAAAGACGAACTGAGCGGAGAGCAAAATGCGATGTTACCAAAGCTCAAAATAGGATGTCCAAAAATAACAACATCAAAGTTATTATAAAAATAAAAGGGGTCGTGAATGAATACGGAGAAAAAATACATGACATAACATCAGTAGATACCATTATAAGATTAGTACAAATAATGGGCAATATGAATGACGGGCTATTTTAGGCAGGAAGAAGCTTACCAGGTATTATTCAAGCAAATGTAAATTACCATCACACGTGCCAATACATGTGAAGAAAATAGTGATATGGACCTAATTGAAACAGTTAGATAAGGACTTTACTTTGTAAGGTTATAAACGATTTCTGATCAGATTCATAAGAACTCTATAACTAATCGTTTGGCACCCGCCCCCTTATCGCGCACTAATATTTTTTTACTACAGCATAGATCATAAGCTCACCAGTTTATGACATTTCTCAAATTAAGAAACACAATCTAAATTAAACAGTCCTTACTTATATGTGACTAGTGGCCTAGTAGACCTGAATTCCAGTAAAGTTAGTTATTACGTAGCCTTTAAAAGGAACAACATTTCGTCCTACATGTGATGGCTTTTAATGTAAATTCGATGGTAAAGTAGATTATTAGTTAGACTGTAAAAGTAGTATGAGTTGTCTGAGCCGATAGCGTATATAAATACAGCCACTAAAGATAATTCAAAAGGAAGAAAAAGCTAGGATATCTAACATGAGAGTAGCAATTTGCCGTAATGGAACGGAAATTGATAATATCCAACAGATTGGATATATGGGTGCATTTGTAGATAAATCTAATGCGAATGCAACGGAAGAGCCAACCGTTTCACTAACAGTATCAAAGATAACTTGAAGTACTCCAGAATATGATATGAAGTTGCAGATTATTACAAAATATTACCAATTTCCTTTTCAATTTTAGTCAATTTGGTTTTGCAAACTCAAGAGTCAATTCAATCGAGCGACCTTTTATTAAATCGAAATTGACTACCACAGTAAAGAGCGTTCTGTTATAAAAATAACAGGAAATACAAACAGCATTTTAAAAAAATCGACAGGTTAGTCTCATATCGTAGTAATCATCAGAAATCAGAATAGATCGAGAAAACTTGAGGATACTCGGAAATAGCATAGCAAATGTCACTGGGTCCATGAACTTGCCTGTTCGGGACATTTTCTCTCCATGTTATTACGTTTGATCTTGCAGCTCGAGTTGTTTGGCAAATGTTTTGGGTTTGAGTGAGTGCAATTACGGAGTGTGTTCCGCGAAAATTTTACGATCTGTGCTGTCTTGCATGGTCGAAAATAGAATTAGCATCTGTCATTTTAAATATAATATCGTCCGTAAAGTTAAATGAAATACGCTTAAGTCCATTACACGCAAGATAATCAAACCTAAGATAGAAAGTTAGTTATTTGAGATTCACGTGCGTCTTCTTGTGGTTTTATAACCTGCAGTTTTACTGCAATGCCTGCAAATACTCAGTTCCAACCATGGCATTCGGTTACAAATCTCTAATAATGACTCTGGCATCAATACTCAAATTGGTTCCAGTTGAGTTGCCCTATTGGAAATATTGCAAGCGGATATGAATCAACGATTTGGTTTGTCGCAAAATCAAGATTTTAAATTTAAATATGTCACAAGCAATTTGCTTTAGGAAAGGAAGCCAATTTGCCAACCGCACCGGTCGTCAGTCAAACTCGACAGACTATTACGACTTCCTATAGTGGGGCAGTTTGTGAATCGAAACGTAACTGAAGCATAATATCTTCAATCACAGGAAAAAATACCTAACTAACATGATGAGTTTACATACGACATCACAATTAATCATATCCACTGTGATGAGTGAGTATTCAAAACAAGAAAATCTATAAGTAAAAATCTTTGCAGTTGCTTCTTGTTGTTTTAAGTTTTCAAATGTTATATAATCATACTATCTATGATATGCAACACATAAGGTGTGACAATAGTTTCTATGACGTGGAAGACGGAAATCGAAGTTAATTTTGTAACTTATCTTCTGATGAATTGCTTTTCCTTCGATGTTACGTTACCGTGTCGTAAACCGACAAATACACACTTCCCTAGTGACATAAGCAGGGCAGTAACTAGCCTTTATGACTACATTTCTGAAGCTCGTAAATATAACGCAGGCTTATTTTTAATTATAAATTTATTTGCAAACGACGGTATATGTTGTCATTCACTTACAAATGGTAAAATAAAGACATTTTGGTTTGTACTGAAATAAACTTGATTGAAAGAAAATCAGATATATACAATTATTAATTCAGCGGCGTACAAGTGATATATGTGAAAAATGGACGAGTACAGGCACTTTTTATGTCCAGGTGATAATTTAAACTCTCTACCCAGAAACCCGGACTAAGCGAGTAACCCGTGAGGTTTGGACACACTTTCGAAGGTCGAAATTGAATACCAGATGTGTTTCAAAATCGAAGAAAAATATTTTATCCATTCACATCGTAAAAATCTGAGAAATCGTTGAATATAAAAATGTCAGCGTGAATTTATGTTCGATATTAATATTATGTCTTGTGTATTTTTCTTCTGATATTCAAGTGGCTTTCGAATATTTCTCGCAGTTACCGGCCGCTGAGCCGCAGCAGCACGCAACTCACATCCTCACAGTGAAAGCAGTATAAGTTCGTTGATTGTGACGTCTGTCGTGAGAAACTTGTATAATATGGTCTTGTATAACCATCAGCAAATCATGAATGTGAATAACTCTACGGACAGACAGTAAAATTTATATTTTGTACATTCAATTGACATTATAAAGCAGCATATACATATTATATTTCAGACCTCAACCGAAGACGATTACTTAATATTAACCTGCAGCAGCACGAGATGTCGCTGTCTCAGTCACACACTTTCAGAGTACCTAATAAAAAGTAGATACTCCCCCTCCCACTGGTCGGCCGGCGCATCGTGCGCTCACGCCATTACGAGTTTTTGTGTCGTCGAAGTCGCACATAATTCTCTCTTTATCGTTACGTTTTTTCAAATTACCTTCGTCCGAAATGGGTAAACGTAAAAGATCAAAGTCAAAGGAATATGATCATCTACTGAAAAAGATGAAAAAACTTGAGGAAAAAATACGGGAAAGACGATCAATATCATCGTCCTCATCAAATACTGATCAAGTTTTAAATACATACTCAGAAGAGGTGGACAATACAAGTATAGTCTTATCACCGATAATTCCAGGTATGTACCTAAATTTACTATCATCCTATATGGATTGATAGATAATAATTTATTTATTTATTTTTTCCTTCTATGGTTAATCGGTTTAGATATCCTAAATGGATTATCTAAATACCGACTCCACGTATATCGTGTGAGAATTTAAAAAATACCCTACAAAAAAAAAAAAAAAAAAAAAAAAAGCAAGAAAAACGCGTATCCTAAAAGGATTACTCGTTTAATTGCAGATGAAATC
Source organism: Amyelois transitella (assembly GCF_032362555.1). Taxonomy (NCBI): domain Eukaryota; kingdom Metazoa; phylum Arthropoda; class Insecta; order Lepidoptera; family Pyralidae; genus Amyelois; species Amyelois transitella. The sequence goes on from NC_083523.1 coordinate 6,109,530, forward strand.
AGCATCCAAGCCACGGAACAAGTTGTGGAAAATACTGAACCTGAATTGGATCCAGAAATTTTGCAACTACTAGGCTCTGACCCCACAAAACAAACTAATTTTGGCGAAAATCTACATAAAGATATAATGCCTAGGTGGAAGCATATTCTCATCAATGGCCTGGACAAAGATACAAAAGCCGATATTTTGAAAAGTCACTTACCGCCTGAAAACTGCCCGCATTTAAAAGCGCCCAAACTAAATGCAGAAATAAAGGCCGCTTTAAATGAAATTAACTGCAAGAAAGAAAGTTTTAATGAAAATAAGCAAAACCAGCTTGCAAGTTGCTTGGCCGCCCTTGGCAAGGCCCTTAATATTGCCTTAGTTGGTAACTACACGGAGATTATTAAACCACTCAGTGATGCTGGGCGGCTCCTATGTGACTTGCACTTTAGAGAATCACAATCCCGCCGATATTCTATAATAAATACATTAAATAAGGATATAAGAGAAACTGTTAAAAATACAAAAATTGATGATTATCTGTTTGGCTCTGACTTGGGTGAACAATTGAAAACAGCAAAAGCTATAAGTAAATCTAGCTCTGAATTAAGAATTCCGAAGCCTCAATTGAAACCTACACCTCAACGGGGCGCTTTAAACTCTCGGGGGGCGCGGGGTGCAGCCTCGACAACGCGTCCGACTCAACGGAGGCCGAGCGCGGGCGCCGCGAGGGAGCGCGACCGCGACCGGGGACACCGTGCGGCCACGAGCTCCGCGAGGAACACCAGCCAGCGCGGGAGAGCCAGGAGATACTAGCCTCACCGGATGACTCACAGGTACACGCCGGCAGGTTACGTTTTTATTATGACGCTTGGCTTAATATAACCGACGACAACACAATATTGTCATGGATTCAAGGCTATCAAATTCCTTTTAAAGATACGCCTGTACAAGCCAAAGTTCCTAATAATCCCTGTTTTTCGGCAAAAGGTTCTTTGGCCATAGAACGATGTATAGAAAATATGCTTTATTCTAATGTCATTTCTACTTGTATACCAAGCAGTGGCCAGTTTGTTTCCCCTATATTTACTGTTCCCAAACCAAATGGGGAAAATAGATTCATATTAAATTTAAAACAATTAAATAAATTTGTCGAAACCCATCATTTTAAATTAGAAGATCATAGAACTGCACTAAAACTATTAGATTATGATTACTATATGGCAACGTTAGACTTGAAAGATGCTTATTTTTTAATTTCCATACATAAAGACTATAGAAAGATGTTACGGTTCAAATGGATGGATCAGTTATATGAATTCAATGTTCTCCCGTTTGGCCTATGTACAGCCCCATATGTTTTTACCAAATTGCTTAAACCTGTCTTGCGATATTTACGTTTGTCGGGCTTATTGTCAGTCAATTACCTTGACGATTTTTTTTGCATAAGCAAAACATATAGTGATTGCTATTATAACGTGCATAAAACAAAAAACATATTGATCTCCTTAGGTTTTATAATTAATTCGGAGAAAAGTCAAATTAATCCTGGTACAGTATGTAAATTCTTGGGGTTTAATTTTGACACGAGTAATATGATAATTAAATTGCCAAATGAAAAGAAATTACGTATAAAAGAGTTTTTTTACGTAGAAAAAGTTGTACAATCAGACAATTCGCTCAATACATTGGTCTTTTGAGTTCCGCATGTCCAGCAGTACAATACGGCTGGTTATATACAAAATCATTTGAACGTGAAAAAATATTGGCTTTAAATAATTCTGTTTATTATGATAGACGTATGAAATTAAAATCTTATTTACATAAAGACCTAAAATGGTGGACTGAAAATATAATGAATTAATTTTGCCCTATACGTAATAATAATTATACACTAGAAATATATACCGATGCATCCCTTACGGGATGGGGCGCAGTTTGTAATAGTGAAACCACTGGTGGAAATTGGAAACAATCTGACATCTCTCATCACATCAACCTACTAGAGCTCAAAGCCGCTTTTAATGGCTTAAAATCCTTTGCTTGTCATTTATCCAATTGTGAAATATTGCTAAGAGTTGATAATACCACCGCTATTTGTTACATCAACCGCATGAGCGGTACGCAACATTTACATCTTAACGAGGTAGCTCGTGAGATCTGGCGGTGGTGTGAATCCCGAAATATCTTTGTATTTGCATCTTATATAAACTCATCTGATAACCCCGCTGATCATCAATCTCGCTTGATTAATATAGATATTGAATGGGAACTTGCAGACTATGCTTTTTTCCGAATTAAAAAAACATTTAGGTACCCCAGATTTTGATCTTTTTGCTTCGGAACAAAATTCTAAATGTTATAGATATGCTTCATGGAAACTCGATCCAGAGGCAGAAATAATTGATGCCTTTACATTTAATTGGTCAAACTTAAATTATTATGCATTTCCTCCGTTTTGTCTTATCCCAAAGGTGTTACAAAAAATTATAAAAGAAAAATCAAGCGGCATAGTTGTCATTCCAAATTGGCCTTCACAACCATGGTATCCCATGTGGTCTAATTTGGTAGTTTCTAGAAAAAATTATTTTCAACCAAGTGCATCTCTCTTAATTTCTCCTTTCAGCGAGGCACATCCACTACATGCGAGTCTTACCCTGGTGGCAGCGAGGTTATCAGGCAAGCATTGTTGAGACAAGGGATTCCAGCAACTTCATTGCATATTTTTATGGCCTCATTCTCTGTTAATACAATTTCCCAGTATAATTCAAGTCTTAAAGCATGGTGGCAGTTTTGCACGGTTAATTCAATAGACTTTTTTGATTCATCGATTATCAATGTCATATCTTTTCTAACAGAAGGTTTTGAGTCTGGTATTGGCTATAGTTCACTCAATACCCGACGTTCAGCCCTTTCACTTATTTTAGGCAAACATATTACAACAAATGTGTCCGTTAATAGATTTTTAAAAGGTGTGTATCGGCTGAGAACACCTACTCCTAAGTACAGTGTAACTTGGGACCCAGTTACTGTTTTGAATTATCTTGAAAGTTTTTATCCCTATGCATCAGTCAATCTTTCAAATATGGCTATGAAAACTGTTACTCTCATAGCACTAGCGTCCGGTCAGAGAATGCAAACACTTAGTTTGATTAAAATGAAAAATATATGTATTCATAATGACGATGTACTGATTAAAATAACTGATCTTATAAAAACCTCTCGTCCTGGATCTAGTCAACCTTTGCTTAAACTCCCATTTATTCGGGAAAATCCAAAGATATGCCCCGCATTAGCTGTACAAAATTATATAGATAAAACCAAAAACTTACGTAGTGATATGCCTGATGAACATTTGTTTATCAGCGCCAGAAAACCACATAAAAATGTAGGTCCACAAACACTTGGCCACTGGGTTAAAAAAGTCCTCCAGGCAAGCGGAATTGATATCGGTATTTTTGGGGCTCATAGTACTCGTCATGCATCTACTTCAGCTGCTTACAATTCTGGTGTTAATCTAGACGTAATACGGAAGGCAGCAGGCTGGAGTGATAATTCTAATGTATTTTTAAAATATTATAAAAAGGATGTCATACAAGAAAATAATAATGACTTTATTAGAGGAGTTTTTTCAGTTGTAAATTTAGACAATTAATTTTATTTAACATAAATTAAAAATAAAGACAAATTAATTTACAGTTATCCTATGCAGGAATATATGGAACTTTGATATTATTATTTTCATAAAGAAAAATAATAAAATGTTGATTTCTATTTATTTTTTTAACTTATATTATATTCCTCTAAACATCTGCAGGTTAATATTAAGTAATCGTCTTCGGTTGAGGTCTGAAATATAATTAGGAATTAAACGAACTTACCTAGTGACGTTCGATTCCAATTATATGAAGACCGAAGACCGAAGACGATTACTCCGTTCCCTCCCATCCCTTTATAACCCCTTAAAAATAAATAGAAATACTTGTAAAATCTCTAAAAAATGGCGTGAGCGCACGATGCGCCGGCCGACCAGTGGGAGGGGGAGTATCTACTTTTTATTAGGTACTCTGAAAGTGTGTGACTGAGACAGCGACATCTCGTGCTGCTGCAGGTTAATATTAAGTAATCGTCTTCGGTCTTCGGTCTTCATATAATTGGAATCGAACGTCACTAGGTAAGTTCGTTTAATTCCTAATTATCTACAGCTGTTGGATAGCATACAGAATATTTAAAATATAAAATATGTAGGGTAATTCAATTGAATATAAAAATATATTCAATTAAATTACTCATATAATTTCAAATTTGAGTTGTGCTTACGTAAACAAATTTTTATATTAAATAAAAATAACAAAATTGATGATTTTGGTAAAAAATTAAAATAAAAGCAAAAATCATTTTTAAAGTGCAGTTAGTTGTTCATCTGCAATATTTTATAAATTATGAGATTTAAGAATTTACCTGGATAAGGTGGAATATATTCGTAGAAGCAATCCATTACGGAACTGTCTTGACATGCGCGGGAGTCGACGAGGCGACAAGGTTAGAACTGCAAGACATTTGCACCGCAACAACACTCCCGACAAACTAATACGTGACACTAACAACACAAAAGCAACTCAAACACAAGACATTACAGTTCACTTTGAGCACAAATCAGAAATTGTCACATACAAATGGAATAGTAACAAAGAGCAACTGCACTTAATGTAAAGAGGACAAGGTATCCTTTGGTATGAATATTGCAGTAGAACAAATTGTCCGATTGACGGAAAACTAGAGTTGATTTGAGGTAATATAATTCAATGAGGTCAGGGAAAAATATATCTTGGCACATTGCAATAAGAACTTATGCAGTCGCACTAGATAGATTGCATACATCACTGAAAGAACTCAAGGTGACACTGACGCTACTTTAGAGATTTGGTTTTTCTCAACGAAGATTAAAAATAGAAACAAGAAAAGGAGACGATAAAGTGAATATAATTAATCATTATACTGGCACCGCATGAAGGATATATATAGTAGACGAAAATGAATCCATGTAGAGTATCTACCACAACTGATCGCAAAATACAAGCCCATTAAAAATTAATATCTGTATTTATCGAAGGTTATCAGGCTAGTGACCTCAAGCTTAAATAAAATGATATAAAACTGGACCTCAAGAGGTGAAATTACACGACCTCGCCGACAAATTGCTGTGTTAAATTACGAAATTTCAGTACGAGATAAAATTCATAGGCAAATAATGTTACTCAAGGCATCGTCTTAAGTCCTCCTTCGAAATTTGAAAGAAAAGAGAGGTGGCTATTGCACAGAAGTGGGACGTGAAAAAAAACTTTATCGCTTACAAATGTAAAGGAAAAGTTCGACTCTTTTTATACAATATTGTTAAAACTAATGTACAGTACATACAAATAAAATCAAAAATAATTTAATAACAAGAACATTAAATCTGGAATAAAGAATGAAGCCGAGGTCGTAAATTAAATAGCCAAAATGGAAGTAAAGAATACTTAATTAGATGAAGGGAAAGTGTGTCGAAACAGGCATATAATAAATTAAAACGGAACAATACCAAGGCAGAATAGAGAATAGTTTCGACATCATCCTAAGACGGTTATAATGATCTAAATAGCTAGGGAACCGATTGGCTTTGAGTGGTGACCTATTTCAAAAGGCCCTTGTGGTCATGTTTTGGTTAATAGAAAGATCAATCAATTGATTATATCATAATAGAATCGAAGCAAGAACATCGATGGCTTTTTGATCTACGCTTTTACATTCAAATATTGAGAGCGTTAATGGCATATTAAACATTGGTAGTAGCACAAAGTAGATCTAACCGGAACTGCGTGAATGAAATTAATAAAATTACATAATCTTCAACACGTAAGACAAAAATTGCTACTGATGAAATCAAAGCAAAAATTAAATTCGATCAAGAGGTTCTTATGTCAGGGAATATTGTAATTAAGATTTATACAAGTTGTTATTAGCAAGTCATTGAGTTTAGATTTATGAAAATTGGCATGGATAGGTTCGGGCTTGGTAGTCGCTGACTTTTTGCCAATGGTTGCGCAAGAGTGCAGTTGCAACATCGAAATAATGATCCGAACAGAGGCCGAAAAAAGCAGACGGCGTGGTGACCTACTTAACGACTACGCTGATAAAATTCGACATGTTTTTTCATGCATTACTTATTTCTTTTCGTGAATTAAATGCGATCTTAATCGGTTTGAGAATAAATAGAACGTCAATGTCAAAGTAATAAATTATTCTATTTTTAATCGTTTTGTTGGTCTATCAGTTTTAACTTTTTCTAACTTGTGATTATGATGGTAATTTATAAAGCTTATTCAATTCCGAAAATGAAAATAGATATTGCTTAAATAGACAAAGATTTTACAGCGTCTTGCTCAAAAACAAAAGCCAACATTTCTCATGGTTAAAGAGAACATGCAAATTGTATAATTAGCAAGTTACAAAGGAGAAAACAACCAGATGCTGTGTTGAGAACTGCGTAGGAGCATCGTAGGCGAACTCGCTAGGATAGGTCAAGTACAACATTTACTAGTGTGTGTGTATATATTATAAAGTTTGTGATCTTTTTTTCATACTGGATTTTTTAATGACCAATACTGTTATAGTAACCACAAGTCATTAATTTACAACATGTTAAACAATTGATACTTAGCGATTACTTATTGAAACAAATTTAAGTACAAATATGTAATTATAACGTCAAAACAATTTTCATTAAGCGTCTGTTACAAAGCAGAAAAGTAATTAAGTTAAGCAAACATTATAAAGTAATGATACCACGCGTTACAAATTAAGATAAGACAAGTTTTCAAGAATATAATAACTTACCAATTTCTTCATTATTAGTAGCAGTTGAAGTCACAGACAAACTCATTTTAGATACAATAGTCACAATTGTTAATATTTATCACTCATCACTAAACATCCTCCAGAAAGTTCATCGACTCGTCCTTTCTCCACAGATCTTCAGTGATATAACTATTGGCAGAAGATAGCTATCAATTTCGCATGCTATTGTGGAAAAGCTTAATTGAAATAACAACGGTTATCTAACAAAGAACTGGATGCACACGTTGCATCACCTCGTTAAGTTTCACTTTTGTTAATTAACTAATTGTTTCTTAAACAATCTTTGTATTGTTCTAAAATGTAAACTTAGTAAAATTGTATATTTTAATGATTTTTATGGTTTCATTTAATACCTGTGAATTTGAAAACAAAAATTGCAATATTAAGTCTGCAGTGTTAAATAGACTAGACATTTTTGGCAACAGCAATAGACAACAATAAGTTTGTTTTTTATTTATTCATTAACAGAACTCTTCAACTCTGATTATTAATGTGTCTCAATTTAACTCTTACATTTCATGAATAAAACTTAAATGTTCATACAGTGTGTACTCTGTTTTCCACACATGGGCCACCATTTATAGAAAAAGTAGAGAAATGAAACATGTTAGATATAAAGAATTCAGAATAGCGGTACAACTAGAATGGCCGGTCTTATCCACCGTTAGCTGACAACTACAATTAATGGATTGATCTCATGAACAACAAAGTATTATATTTAGAAGGGGTCAAATAAAAAAGAATAGGTGGTTGTTCAATGGTAGGTAAGCACCAAGATTACGTTAGCATAATATACGTACGAGTAGAATTTAATGCCAAACGCTTTCGGTCTTGGGATATTTAAAACAAAAGTGCATAACAACAACGTATGTTTCGAAAATATTCATTGGTACATGGCCGAGGTGGGATTCGAACTTTTGCCTTTATGCGCCACATGCATTTTTATGAAATAATAAAACATTAAATCTGACATTCTAATCTATAACGTGAACATTAATGTGAGTGCATATTGTGACAACAATTCATAGAACATAGTATACCACAATGATGAATTGTATACTAAAATAGCCATTAAACCTGTTATCACAAATGGTGAAGATTACAATGATTAACATGAATGAGAAGATAATGATCAAATTAATTATAGGGCGTACAATAGGTTGTACACGCAATTTAGTAGAACCTTGTAATTCCATACTGTCAAAGCAAATTACATAGACTCATGTGGAAGTGAAACTTTGACTCGTATGATGCAGGCCGGTACTTCTACTTTCATTCACTGACATGATATTTACAAGTCCTGAACCATAACTTTTTACGATACAACAAACTCAAGAAATCTTAAAACTTAAATAAAATTTATTAAATTTTTTAAAACTATATTCAATCGATTTACATGCAATGGAAGAGCTGTCAGATACATACATTTTTGAAATATTACCTGATTCATATTTCATTGTAAGTATATTTTAACCCTTCGAATGCTGTTTTATTAATGCGACTGTTCCAAATATGTCAACATAAGACCATGAATAAGATTGACAAGAACTGGGATGACCATGATTATATTAATTATAATATAAAGAACGATATTGTGCTCCTAAATTTAAACTTTACATAAAAATAAAATTAATTTTAACATGTCTAAAAGATTTAAATTAAGAAAAGCGCCTTGTGGTCCTTGGCACTTTGACTTGAAAAGAACATTTGAAAAGGACCACTCCATCTCTTTCCCATGGATGTAGTAAAAGGCAACTTAGGGATAGGCTTATAAACTTGTGATTATTCTTTTAGGCGAGGACTAACAACCTGTCACAATTTAAATCTCAATTCTATCATTAAGCTGATAACAACAAACAGCATTAAGCTGACAACTGAACGTCTTTTCAATACTGTTGGCTATGTCCAACCCACAAGGGATATAGACGTCATTATATGTATGTTTGTTATACGTATGTATACCTAATAGAACTTCTTTATAGCAATTTATACATGCCGTGTATTTTACTGGTTTGGTACCTAAATCAAGCAAGCCAAGCCTATGTAAACATCATTCAAACACCTACGTCGTTTCAATATTAATGGATTCGACCTTGTCTTTCCCATGTGCAAGGCGGATACTTGTTAGAATATTATTGCGAGTTATAAACGATTATTTTAATCGATATTATCAGTTGTTATCTACAGCCGTGACCCAAGACTGTCGATCAATGTTATAACAATAATTCAGACTGGTTGTTGCAAAACGGTACATGCATCTGAATCTTTTTTAAACCTTTTAAGAAGAGTGCCGGTGACGTCATCCGGTGTGGAGACTGGAGCAACGACCTCAGTTTACCGAATTATGAAATAAGAACGAATATTTAAAAAAAAATAAGCAAATTCAATATAAGTAAATTTTCAGTTTAAGATACAAAGTTCATCAATAAATGTTCGCGTCGAATGTGGAATTTTAGAATCACAAATTAGACAGTGTGTGCCAAACGCGGGTAAAAATTGTAACTAATTAAAATTTTAGAACAGATACCTAGTATATTAGTGTCGTACTTTTTAATAATAAATTTAAATAATAATATTCCGTTTGTTTATTTCACTTCTTAAATAGGTCCTTATGTGTGTTTTCTTACACTAAGTATACACATTCATTGTGAGGTGTTGCGAATGAACTCTGAAGTTAATAAAACATGATTTTAACCGCAACCTAGGATTTACTTTCATTTACGAGAAACTGCGATTCGAAACAATTACCATGCTATTAAATTACACGTTTGCTTTACCAATCTCAATATTAAATGATTACAGTAGATAAAGATAGGATTTTTAAAAGAAACATTATAAATAAAAGTTTTCTATTATAATGGTATCGAATTAAAGTTTTACTTTTAATTACTTTTTAGTTAAGTACTTCGTTAAGTGTCCTGTCTAGTTTTATATTTTTGAATTTTAATTAAGCATAAAATATATACAAAACAAAATAGTTATTTTTATTCATTATGGTTAAAACACTGCAAATTTAAAATTATATTCTTAAGTAACTTTGTTTATACGTACTTATACGCTGATATATTTCAATATGTTAGCATTGCACAATCGTTCTAGATTTATATTCACAGTTGGCCGAGTCTAGACTTCGACAAGGTCGAATTCATTTTAGTGACATGTTAGCTAACATGAATTTATTACGAACATTGAAACTGGTACTTTAAAAAACAACAACAAACATGAACAAACCAAAATTATTGTAGCGAAAGTTTCGCATGTGAACTCGTGCGCATCCAAATTCTTTTGTATAGATAACAATACTTTTTAATCAACTACACCAATACGGGAAAAATAACAAACATAAGTAGCTACAATAAATGTAAAAAAAACACTCGTAAACAAAAATCACTTCACGATTGAACGGTTAACATTGGCGCGACCGTGTCACGCGACGCGCACAGCTGGTCTGTTTGTGTGCACCTTTATGGCCTATCGTCTTCAAGCGATTTAAGTGATCGCTCCGTGAAAACAAATAAAAATGAGCAAGCATAATAAAGCCGTTTAAGCGCTGCACGATTAAAACAACAATGATATCACCTTTGTAGAAGGTAATTTTTAATTTATTATTGGACTATTGGACCTTTTAAATTATTCGGTGTTCTTTGTGTTAAAATCACACAAGGAAGAAACTGTCTTAATGGAAATGGAGAAAAATTAGCAAACAATGACATTAAATTTCTGACAACAACAATGAAGGAAATATATTTTTAGTTGTTAAAAATAAGTTTTAAGTATTAGTACCTTGCAACGATTCTAATTTTTTTAGAAAGGATTAGAATGTTACGAAGGGTCTAGTCTACGAGTAGTTCTATTCTTTTCTATTTTCAGGGATCAAAATAATAAATGGAATAATATTAATATATACCTATATGGATGACATAATATGCATGACAATAAAGATCCGTTTTGAATAAACAAATATTATTGAAGAGCTAAATAAGATATTATTTAAGTGAAAAATTCTATCAGAAACAAAACTTTCTTAGTGATTATTTCAAAAAGGTGTAGACCGACCTTTCTAAATGTATTTATTTACTGTTTTTAAATGCATCCACTCACTAATGTTTGTGGATGCGTTCGGTGCCCGCTTAGCGGCTTTTAAATTGCGTCTGTCATAGTAATTAAGTTGCCTTTAAAGGCCTTGTATAGCACCACTGATCTCTATTAATATACCACCTAGACAGAATTTGTACATTGAAATAAAAAAATCAGAATATTTTTGTTTAGTAGAATTTTTTCTTGTGCTGATTTATTTTAGTTACGTTGAAACTGCATGTAGTTTATTTATTGTTGAACAAAGGTATTAATTACAACACATCAGTCATCATTAACTCCTTCCTTCTGGCTTTAATCCCGGTATTCCCGGTTGCATCCTCACCTGTCTGGAGAGGGGCCCGGGGTATGCCTTTGACTATGTTTCTATATAAAAAGTGTGTGCCAAGTGCAAAGTGTGCAAACAACTTTTGTAGTATGGTGTAATCCATAATTTGAACATGTCATTGATTTTTAAAATCACCTTCTATAATAGTGACAGATTTGACAATCCAGTATTTTAAAAATTATATGTCAGTGACTGACACGCACGCTTTGACTGCATTCCTGCCTAAGTATAAATCCTAAACAGATGGAAAAGATACATGTTAAAATATTCAAAATATTTCCGATACATCATTATGAGAATTTTTTTTTAAACCGATATAATGATGCATATCATTTAGCCCAATTTTTCTAAGCTATAGAAAATATATTTTTTTGCTTCGTATAAGCGATTAAGTAAAAAAATTAAAACCTTTTAATAGGCGCCAAGGTTAGTCTATTGATATTGTGCAAACATCCGATTATAACGTTTGATTTTACAAAAGGTTTGGCTACCATGCCAAGAATGCAATCGCTACACCATTTGTACTGACATAATTATAATAAGGCTAATTCTTTTTTTAACCGACCTTGTAGCTGTCTTTTACTTTATTTCAAAAACTAAAACTGATAATATTATGGTCTGCGCACAATGCTTCATATGGTGTGTAAATTTTTATTTATTGTGTAGCTTTATACGAGTAAATACTTATCACGATGTTAACTAAAACCATATTGAAATATCTAATAATAAATTTATTTTGTTATCTTAAATTGAGAACATCAAAAAGGCATCAATAAAATCTTATTTGCGCAGCTATAAATAGTGAAAGTACAAGTAACTATATACACATTACAAAATTCAATTGCGTAATTTTTACGCGATGAATTAATAATTACACCAGTTTAGAAATCAAGTAAAAAAGTTGACAAAAACGCTTTAATTGTGATGTTTGTACTTTAGTAATTAAATAAAATAAAGACTTTTCTTATAAATTTGTTGTTTGTTGCCTAATTTTATTCCAGCCCATTAATCACTAAAGTAAAAAATATATCAAATATATAGCAAAGAAAAAAAAATTTTGTTAAATAAATCTTTTGCAGCTTTTAGCCATTTCACGAAACATTTTGCTAATACCTGGTTGTTTTTTTATTTGAAGGGTCTAAACACTTCACTTTTAATATTGAATAATAAAATAATTTGGTTAGACGATATTGAACTTACCCTTAGGTTTCCTTCGTTCGTATATAACAATTGTCACTTTATTTGAAACCACCATTTTTTTATTTCCGTACGACTAAATTGTAACAAAATCGTTTATGTTCTGAGATGGAAATTTTCTGTGCATAAACTGAAGATATTTAGAGGTTTCGCGTTCATGACTAGATGATGTCATATGCAAACATGATTCTAGGTTTAGATTCGTAAAAAATCTATTGACTATTGTCATCTTCATCATTTGACGCCTACTTATCATGACTTATTAAATGGAAATGAAAATATTGCATCACAGTCGTAGCATATCTAGAAGTCTTAAATAAACATACATCTACCTATCTATATATGCAGAACTTTTCCGTTATTGAGTTACTGACTGACAGACAACGCAGAAATCGCTTGGTCTAGAATTTTGAAATGAGGATTTCTAGAAATTTCTGCGGGAACAGACATTATCTGGATTTTTCGTGGAGCTGTGGTCGAACGCTAGTTACACAAAATATAAAGCAGCAAGCAAAGACTAGATTCGCAGCAAACAAGTTTACCTTTGCCTACGTAGATGTAGCTTTTAATATTCAAAAGATTAATTATGTTCTGGTTGAAGCAGATTCCCATCGCATTACAATTCATGATTCGATCAGAAATACCCTCAATAAAATAGCTACCTATCAATAAATCTTCCTACATTTAATAATTATTTTCAATTATTGCAAATATGGCAGTAAATTTGCATAACCGTGTTCCAAAAACACTGCATTATCTGTGTGCTTTGTCTGCAATTCTAGGATATTTGCCCACGAATTTGGATTTTTGGGTTACATGTGCAGTTAGTCACATCCTTATCGTGTAGATAGTTTAAATCGTTTATGGTAAAGCATACATACAATAGATAGTTTTTTGGTAATTTATATATTGCTGCACATTTTTCTTTTTAATTTATGTTTTTAGTAATGTTAATTTCTGGACGCTCCATTTTTGATGATGTTTTTTTTTTCTATTTATTGACGCAATGATCTTACTTTTTTGTGCTACTTCACTTTTTAACGTAATACTGCTTGTTAAAAATATATAATTTTACTAAGAACCAATACGTTTATCAATTCATAATATGTATTAATATCCTACTACTATTATAAAGGCGAAAGTTTGTATGGATGTTTGTTACTCTTTCACGCAAAAACTACTGAACCGATTACCATGAAATTTGGTATGTAGGTAGCGGAAGACCCAGAATAACACATAGGCTACTTTTTATCCCAGAGTTCCCGCGGGATTGATAGGGTTTCCATGCGGACGAAGTCGCGGGCGGCCTCTAGTTTGTTAATAAGTAACGGGGAAGATCCCTAACGAATGTAATGAAATATCTCTAAAGTATGTAAAATATGGTAAGCAGATAGCGCCGTGTGGTTCTAGGATATTCTTTCTCACGGATGTCGTGGGATGAAGACTATTAAGGGAAAGGCTAATAAACTTGGGATTTTTCTTGTAAGCGATGGGCTAGCAATAGCCCTGTTACTATTTGAATTCTGAACTTGGCCTTTCAGTCTTTTCAAGACTGTTGGTTCTGTCCACTCTGCAAGGGTGATTATAGGTGATTATTTGTATCTGTATTAACAGATATAGAGTTTCACAAAGTAAAAACCCGAGAAATTCCGAGGCTACAAGGAGCTCCCGTTGTCGCCAGCAACCGATGGCGCGACGGTTCCGCTTTCGCTGGCAGAAATAGACAGAGAGGAGCGTGTAGGCGCGGGCGCAACCGTCCGCCGCATTGGTATTTCCGTGTTGAGCTAGGGTTGCCACGACACATCAAAGTCTTTTAAGCAAATTTAAGCCAGGTAGGAATTAAAATTGTTATTAGGTACATATTTAATTCTTCGTGTGCGTACATTTATTGTTAAGTTTTTTGCAGTCTGAATGTATTATTGTAAAATGTAAATTATGTTGAACAAATTAAGAGTAAGGATCTTAAAAGATTTGCACCAAAACGGTCGTAAAATGTTAAAATTAAATCTTGTAAAAATTAAATCGCTGTGATTTATTTTTCAGTTGGAAATAATACTAAAATTGTGTTAACAACATTATATAAGTATAAACCAAATTTATTACTTAAAAATTTCTCAATAAGTTTTATGATCACTTTAACCTATAGATTGTCACATAGTGGACACACACACTATTTTGTTTATATATCACGCTGTTTTGGCTTTGAGGTTGAATGTGATAAATTAATCAGATACTGGCAATTTTTATTTAAGACAGGTTTGCAAATTGTATGAAAGTATCAACCCTACGTTAGATATCTGTTGCGCCATCGATGACAAGTTGCTGCTGCTACTGCGATTTAGCTTTTTATAAAAAAAATGGGAAATTTTATTAATCAAATTTTGTTTATTTTACCGGAATAAAAATCGCTCAAAATATTAACTACTTACTTGACGTTTCGTTTTCGTGTAAAACGTTTAATAAAAGAGAAAGAGAGACTGAAATCACGCATAGCTACTAGATAAACTTTTTCTTTAAACCCAATTTAATGCTAATCGATAAGACATAACAAAACAGAACACACACCATTTAAACCGGACCGGCCTTTTTTAAATAATGAACTCAATTTTGAGACGGCACATTCCATATATAGGACTGCCCTTGATCGACACGATTTTTTAAAAGTGCACACGAAAAACCGGTTACAGGCAACTTGAGAATTGACCACCGGCGGTCGCATTTTTACAAGAAACGAGATTCTTTTCGTTCAGTGCTGCGCACTTAATGCAATTGCCTTTGGTAAAAATCTATATGTTGTTCTTTTGAGTGAGCACGGGTTTCTTCAAGGATTACTTGTGGTTTTAGTTTTCGCTTTGTATTATTTTTTCATTTTAACCCCTTTGATTTAGCAGGGCGATGAAACTTATAGTTATTTTAGTATAGGTATTTATATACCTACATCTATTTTTCGGCGAGTAGTGGAAGGTAAAGGTGTGTAAGTAAGACTACACTAATTAGCATAATGAGCGGAACAAAACTTTTTATAATCAGTTTTTATTTTGACCCATTAAGGGGTTTTTTAAGTTTATTTGCAGACTTTTATCTAATCTAGAAAAAAATATCTAACGTAAACTTAAGAAGGTATAGTTATTAACCTACTTCTCCTAAAACCTATGGTCTACGATATCTTAAGTCTAACACAAGAAGAGCTTTGATTCACCTAATTGTCTATCTCCCATGATTTATGATTCAGAAATCAAAGAAGGTATTCTTTACAAAAACAAAAGATACTAACCTCTGATGTCTCTCTGCAGGGCTGCTGAGAGGCTTCCCCCCGCCAACGCTGCATCCAGAAGGTTGATGTTATCGCGGCAACGCGTAACGATCTCCGTCTGTGCATCGAAAAATATCCAATTTGCATACGTTCAGTAACCAAACGTTTTGCTTGTCTCACTTAAGAAAAAAATTTTTTTTTGTCTTCATACTTATTTTGAAAATTTTAATTTACAAGCTTCAAAAACAAAGCACATGCTAAGGAAAATCTTTTGTTATTGTTATAAAAGTAACATGCTACAGTATTTTAACGTCATGGAAAACAGTCGATGATAATATTGTATAGTGTTCCTAATTTTATATTATCTAGACATTTTAACATTCTTGTTTAAAATTTTTTACTTCTTTATCAAATGGACGTTTAAAAGAAAATGAAATTGAATAAATTTTAATGATATTGTTTCATCGTGTTTGTCGTTGAATTCATAAAGTTGATAGAGAAGGGTGTTAATTGACTGAAACTCCAATTTAATTTTCAAACTGAAACATTTATTCCTCTAAACATTTATACAAAGAACATTTTGTAAAAAACTAAGATCAATTAACAACCTAACCCCTATTCAACATTCGTTAAGTACAATATTCTCGATGCTACCTATAAAATTAGCTACATTATGAGATATTGCGGAGTTCAGTCAAATCACATACACAAAGTTAATATGAGTTCGCAATAACCTTGTTAATTGTTGATATATAATAAAAAAAATATATAAGCTGTTAAATGACACAAATACTAACTAACGTATACCTATATCACTCAATGACAAGAACTCTAGTTTCTTTTTGAGGTACAAACCTATCAATAAATTATCTAATCTACTATCCAACTTGTGACAGCCCTACCTTTCATTTCTGAACGTCACCGAAAACGTCAATTTGACATCTGTCAATGTGACATTTCAATATATTTTCAGTCGTTTTCGGGCACTGGTAACTCTGAATGATTCCTACTCGAAGCTTTCTGTACCTATGCACCATTTATGAGGAGAATTGTCACATTTGATATGATCTTTAATTAATCTACAAGTTAGACTTGACCTAGCACCAAGTTATCACCACCAGAAAGAGATGAGGATTGCTTAGAGAAAACAAAACCAAGCAGTTAGTAAAGGCTACACTCACACACACACAGCAAACAAAAACATGTTAGTGTGAAAAGAAAACCAAAATTGAAATGATAAATAAAAACTGAAAACAGAGATTATCAATTTCATTCACGCTCTGTTATCACTATATTTTCCTATCCAGAGCAAAATCTACAAAAAGATCTAATGATAAAGTTAGTATTTAATTAATGCTGCGATAGTCAGATTGATAAATGGGTTCTATATAATGTACTTTTTCATAATTATTAAATGCTGGCTATTTGTACAACTTTTACAAAGCGTATCAGTATTGGAATAATTGTATATCTATTTGAGCATAGAATTTATATGCGTTATGAATTAAGTAATTTATTACTAGTAAATAATTTATACTTTAATTTTAATACCCAATATGGGGCATGTTAATAGTACTAAGTTTTACTCTACTATTAAATACCAGCTCAGCAGAAAATAGGACATTACTTAACTGTGTTACCTGACGACCGCAGCCAGCTTAATGCGAATACTTACATAAATAATGATAAATATCACACAAGCCCAAGCCAAATGTCATTGGAGATGTATGTAAACTATGATAAGGATAGAGAAGGCAGTCACTGCCAGACATAATCTAGCGCGCAAGCATGCAGGGCGTCTCGTCACGTACTGAGGGATGTCATCCTCCGCCTCGGTATAGCTACTACTGTAATCAGTATCGAATGGGGTCCTTACGTAGTCGAAAGCACGGAGAAGGTCGGGCGACGTGTCCTGACGTGCCATTAGAGCCTCCGCCGCTTCCAACTGCGAACTCGACTGACGAACCAGCGAACGAACTTCTTCGGCCTCCGAATCTGAATCTCCGTCCCAATTCCTCCTACTATGCTTCTTAGGACTCGAAGACTCGTCTTCCGAATCGGCGCTCTCAGTCGAACGCCTTCTCAATTCTGACAACGCAATTTTTTGCAATTCCGTTTCTCCATCTCTCTCTGTCCTTCTCCTTCTGTTCAGAGAGTCTAATATATCTGGACGATTGTTCACTTCGGTGTATTCTAACGAGCTGTTTATCTCGTCACTAGTTAAGTTTGAGCTATGTCGCCTCCGGCTGAGCGCTTGGCTGTTGAGCAAATCGAATTCGGGCGATCGTTTGGTGTTTTTGCTGCATTCAGACGGTTTGCGTCTGCGGACGCCGTCGTTGCTTTCGATACTCGTGTTGTTTCTGGACCTTTCAAGACTGTCGAGTAGGGATTTCTTGCGCTCTGCGCTGGATATGGATTTTTTGGGTTTCCTTGCTGGGGTTTCGACTGGGGAGGTTCTGGTTGGTCGCTTGTAGCGGGGCAGGCTTCTCTCTCGTGACAAGTCTGACGGGGGTCGTCGCCTGCGAGTGCCTGATGGGCTTTGTTCGTTTTCTGGCTGTGCTGAGAGACTCGAGCAGCAATCGGATTGCGAGTCGAGGAACGCTCGGTAGTCGTCGCCGAATTCGAGCAATCGACGAGCCGCGTCGGAGTCTGGGGCTTCGGAATAGGGCTCCGAATTGTATTTCTCCTGCAGACAACAACAAATAACTTTTTAGATTAAATTAAGAACATAACAAATTATGGAGTCGACAAAAGTTTGAACAACCCATAGTAAGCAAAGCTTGTATTGTTAGTTCAACTAGCTTATGTTCTTAAATGCCATTTTTCTACATACAGAAACCTAATGGCATGGTCTGGTTCTATTTTACTATGTGAAAAATACAGCGGTTGCTATTTTGGCGTCTGCTGCAAAGCTATCTTTTGTTGTATTTATTATACATCAACTTTTATGTCGATACTTTTTCAAATAACAAAATGGTGTCACAAGTATTTTATAGTCCGACCTACCTGATAGAAATCCCAAGCTTGCTCCGAAAACGAACTATGCTCCTCCGTTCCCGCCGTCACACTCTTATCTATGTCCGAGTCTTTATCCACGCTCAAATCCCACAATTCACTAGGGTCTCCCAAGCTAAGCGCCAAAAAGGATCTTTCCCTTTCCGAACTCCTTGCTAGTCTCGGCCTAACAGCGCCACCTGCCGGCCCTAGTTTGAAACTCGGCGCGACTATTTCCTCATTCTGCTCAGGGATGGCGCTGTCGGGCTCTATAGAGGATATGTGGGTTTTCTCAATGCTTTTTCGCAAGTTCGCAATAGTGGCCAACTGTTGTTTAAGAAGTTCGTCATCACTGTCGTTGCCCGAGGTCGATGTGGTGTCGAATCTGTAAAGAATATTAAACAAAATGTTGATTTAATATTTGTAAAGTTAGATGATGCTTTGTTGGAATGGATTTTTTGGAAAAAAAAGTTCGGTATATTATAATATATGAAACCTAGGTAATAGGCCCAAGCATAACAACAGAGAGAATGACTGGAAACAACATATTACAATGTGTTAACTTCAATTTGAACGTTGAATAAATTTGAATAGTATATTCTTACCTGCTCTTTCTACTAGTGGCGGGGTCACTAGCCGCGCTCCTCTCATTTTTATCTTCAATCTCCGGACTCATTCTCCCACAAAACGAGAGAGACTTGACCAATCTCTCTCTTCTCGTATTAGAGGCGTTGTGTCTCCTCAACTTCAATCTCTTCCGCCGCAGCCAGCATTGCTTGTCGTTAGTCTCTACGCACGATGTGCAAGCCTCTGTCATGGTGTTTGTGCTTGAGACGTGACCCTGTGGAGTGAAATATAGAATTTATTTTATCTTGTATCTTATGGCTCTGTCTACCCTACAAGGGATATAGACGTGATTATATGTTTGTATGTATGTATATATGTTATCTTATGACAGCGGACTTAAGCTAAAAATCTTATAAAATTACAAAGAACTGATAAATGAAGGTATATCAGCGTAAGATAATTAGTCTTTAAAAATTTGATAAAATTAAAATAATAGAAATTTCAATCAGTTTCTTAGTGCTACCTGATGAATATAAGAAGAAAATTAAGAAAAATATGTGACCACTGGCTCAATTAAAAAAAGTGTATGGACCAGCACCAAATAAAATGAAACAGTTAACACAAGCATGACCCACGAACCTGTACAGTAGTAGAACTTCCTCTCAGTTTAGAGTTAGAATTAGTCGGAGTGACTCTCTGAGGAGACGCCAGCGTGTTCAAAGCAGATTCAGATATCGACATGTTGTGCGACATAGCGGCAACGTCGCCGGCCGTGGGAGTGGCCGCGAGAGATACGCCCGTCGCGCTCAGCTGAGAGAGACAGGAGACGGACCATGGACGCGCGCTGTTGCCGCCCCGCTTCTTGCGAAGTTGCACCTGAGTTTTATATGTTACCTTAGCCGTTGTTATAAAGTTAGGACAGATGGTTCTGATTTATGAGATTTTAATACAGTTTACTGTGTAGCAAGAAGTGATGTGCCGAATATACGTGGAAGAAACCAGAATTTTCAAACGGATCTTTTACTCTATTAACTCATTACGAGAAATATTATTATTTTAAGTTGATAGTTAACCAAATTCCTCTTAGGTTACTTTTACAAAAAATTAAATTTTTAAGAGCATCAAGTGAGGATATGATTGAGCGCACGTAGTAGGTAACTATTACGATAGTTAACGCCGTCAAACAAGTAGCTATAAAATTAATAGCACGGTATAATATAATATCCTTTGTTTTTTTTCATTCAGCAATTCACTTGCGCACAGTTATAAAATAAAAAACGTTTATTAAAAAGTGCGTTAACAACAGAAATATGGCTGAGTGCCGACAAGATTTTTATCACAAAATGAAGTCGAAATGAGGTAGTTAATGCAATGTAATAAATTATGATATTTTTTTATAATTATCATCTTACGGAGAATGACGTTCTACTTAACTCCGCATACCTACAAGAGTTAGCTCTTAAATATAAGGAGATCTCTATATTAAATTAAATCATGGTTAATACAAATGACACATTTAAGAAAGTAATGTAAGTCAAGTACCTTAGGATAGTGTGTAGGTGTGACGGTGCAGGTAGAAGTGCTCATGTCCATAGAAGAGTGCAGGTTCCTTTCCTCTGAAGTCAGTGACGTGTCCACTTCACTCTCTGTTGTGTACTCCCCCGAAGCGTCATAGCTTTCTGCGCCCTGGAATATAAAAATGAATTATATATTCTGTGCTAAACATTTAACTCACAGAATACAGAGATTATCTAACTAATAAGGAAAAATATCTAATGTGATAATAAGTACTAATTTACTTCTTTTTTTTAAATATTCGGGTAGGTATAACATGTTTCTCAGATACCCATGTTTCACTGCTGTGAAATGGACCTTTCTACACTTCCCATATTATTTTCCCTAAACTTTTTCAAATCACCGTGATCCATATCCATTAGAAGCTCAAAACTATACAGGTAAATTGATACCACAGGCAGTCAGACCAACTTCATATAATTTAAACAACACATTGAAAACCCTGTAAGAATAAATTGTGCCTTTTTTTCATCATAGTATCTCCGACTCGATTTGTTCCCATCGCGCCTGCTTTACGACAAAACTAACAAATCGAATGCAGAAATCACTATATTTTACATTAAATATTGCTCAGTAAAGATATTTCACTAGACTATTTATTCTAACAAATAAATTCAATATTACCTGGTTACTATCGTCTTTTCCTTCCGAACTTTGATTCAACCACTCTTTGATCCTAGACATCTTCGCTCTGCACACACTTTTTCCTTCCTCTTCAAACATCAACGGTTTAAAACTCCTTGATCCTTTCTTCTTCGACATCTGCTGAGCTTGTTTCTGTACCAATTCCTCTGCCTGAATAACCAATCTTTCTATATCTTTACACCTTTCAGTATCTTTACATTTTATATCGATTTTTATAAGATCCGGAGTTGAAGATTCTAATTTAGGTTTAGGCGATGGAGGTTTGTCTTTGTTATCAATGGGTAGTTCACATTGTATTTCAACAGATGACGTCATTAAATCAGTCGAATCTTCGTTCGCAATTTTAGCACCACCAACGTATGTCCATTCTTCTTCTGATGATTCTTCCTGTGATTTCTCATCTGTTTCAATCATTTGTCTGTCTGAATCCGTGTCGTGATGTCTGAAGTAAAATGTCGCGCAATGTTTGGATTTCCGATCCGTCTGATTGAATTTCGATGAATCGACTGGCTTTTTCCTTTTGATAACTGTCGGTGGTGTCTTCATTTTCTCCTCAATATGCATTGCATTGTTTACATCTAGGCCTGCAATGGAAACTAATTGTTATTCATCAATGAATGAACGACGTTCATTTTTTTTGTAAACAGGGGAATACTAACAATTGGAATCGGTAAACAAGGCATTGTTTGTACTGTTAAATCAGAGGTGAGAGTTATTTCTTTGGTGCGAACATTTGTCAGTGTGATTTATTACTTCGCAGCCGATGAACATGGTAATAAACACCTGAGTGTTGAATTACTAACGAGAATGAAAAGACAATATAATGAGAATGCACTTTCAAATCAATGGTGCGGCAGTAATCTAATCTTATATGGGTGCTTGAAGGCGATAACACCTCAATAAAGGCAAGGTCGCAAGGGCAAACTTTCTTACAACTACTTCTGTTGCAAAGAAATTTAGAAAGGGCTAAAGTAATTAAAATTTATGACTCCCTTTGTATTTCATGATACCTCTATTTCGAGAGTTATAATAAGCAATGAGTTATTGATATTTTGACAATAGATCTGCTAACAATCGGACATGGCAGCTCAATTTATTGGGGAAAAAACATTAGTATAACTGTGTCACGTAGTTCCTGGTACTTTTGATAGAGCTTCTCCATTGGCGTTAATAGGTTGTTATTTACACTTAGTGCACACAACCATGATTAAGCTACGTTACTTTGTTTACTCCCATCTATTTTTACCTGACATTATTTCTCCAAGTGGGACTAACGCCAGTAAACTGATTATCCTACCATGCCAAGGACTATAAAGCTGATTAGCTGTATCGCCCTCGGCATAGCATAGGTATGGCTATTTTCTTCCCCAGGTTATCTATCCCGAGGGCCCGGGAACGGAGGAAGATCCGAGTCATGGACAATATTACTACTCTTCTATCGGGATCCCGCGGCGTTAGTGAAGTCCTCTAATTATTTTCCTTAACCCCCTAAATTACCATATAGACCACTATTTCTTAATTTAAATCCCTACATTACCCGTGCAAATATTCTTATGGAGAAGTTTCTCACCGTCAATCTGGTCCGTTGTCACAGGTACAATCTGGTCGGTGGGTCTGTTGTTGACAGCGTCGCATGCGCCGGGCACTCGTCGCTCGTCCGCCATGTTGCCGTTTTGACGCGCTAATTCTGATTCGCAGTCCGATTCAAAGCCTCGCCAAGTGTACTTTACAGCATATTCTTGTTCCTCCTGGAATTAAGAATTTGAAGTCATGTTAGATGTTGTTTGACATTATAAATATTTATATATTATCACTTGTTTATTGACAGATAAACACAGCCAAAAGTACTGGGAAGTAAGCTAAAAATTGGCATGCAGCACTATATAAACGAAACGGTCGAGAAGTGGTCAAAAATTGCGGGTACAATATATAATTTTATTGAACGATTGTAGGTAGGTATTTTGGATACAAAAACTGCAACCTTCAACGTCGAACAGTGTTAGTTCCGATTCGTAACATGTCAATGATTCATCAGAAATTCAAGGTAATTTCTTGGCAATACCATCCTTCTGCTGAGTTATTTACTGCGACCCCTCTTAAATTTCTCTCTTAGGAACTCTTAGGAAACATACCTCAGAGGCTCAGTTGTCTGCGTCTACCATTTACTAAGGTCCGAAGTCCGCATCGGCCGAGCCGTGGTTGAAACCCGTCCCCTTGTCATTGTCGCTTGTGTCCTTAACTGAAGCACCTAGTATATCCTTCCTCGCAACCTCTTTAGTTGCGGAAGCAGCCAGCATTCTAGCATTTTCTTTACTAAGTATACACACATTTTATATTTGCCGTGCGGTTACGGCACCAATACAAAAAGAATAGGACCACTCCATCTCTTTCCCATGGATGTCGTAAAAGGCGACTAAGGGATAGGCTTACAAACTTGGGATTCTTTTTGAGGCGATGGGCTAGCAACCTGTCACTATTTGAATCTCAATTCTATCATTAAGCCAAATAGCTGAAAGTGGCCATTCAGTCTTTTTCAAGACTGGTGGCTCTGTCTACCCCGCAAGGGATATAGACGTGACCATATGTATGTATGTAGTATACACACCTCAGAGGCGGATTGTCGGCTGTCGACTGAACGTTGTCTTCGTCTACCATTGACTGGTGTCCGTTGCCTCGGGGATCCGCGCCGGCTGAGTCGTGGTTGCTTTAGCGCCGGTTCGTCGTCACTGTCGCTTGCAACTTCCACTGAAGCCCCGCCCTGTTAATAATAATATTAATTTTATTTCATGTACCTTTTGATAACGAGAAAATCCTTAACTGATATCAAAATTTACATACAGCGTACTAAGAATAAGTTACACCAAATATTTTATCCTCATACCAAGCACAGAACATACTTTGACTGACTGACTTGTATTGACTTTACAAAAAAAAAAAATGAATTTGCAATCCTGTGTTAATCTCCAAAAAATCCAGTTTAAAAAACAAAATGGTGTTTCAAAGCTTTTAGTCTGCGATCTGGATATTATATAAAAGTTATATAAATTATAACAAGATTTATAAAAGTGACCATCGCTTAACAAAACTATTCATGGTCATGCATTGTTTTCAATTTGAGTAAAGCCCATGAGACAGCGTTTTATTCATATAATCTATGGTCAAATTTATTCATTTACAGATATGGATTTAACTACAATACTCGTTTATCCCACATTTCGTTATTAAATTTAGTGTGTACTAAAATAATCTTTTGTTAAACCTTCACAGTAAAATTCTATTCACAGATTAATTTACGACCAATAAATGTCTTTTGAAAAATCGTAATATAATTAATGTCCCTGAGTAAGTCTACCCTAAAATCGAGTTATGCCAAAGTAAACTTACAATAAATTAGGTCAAATAATTTCCTAGCAACCACATACCCTAAAGAATGTACGCGTGCCACCCTTTCACAATTGACATTTATAATAGTTCTATAAATAAAAAAAATGAGGTTTCACGCGACTGATTTGAAGATGCATAAGGGCGAAATGTAATTGCTCTTTTTATGGCATTTTCTAATAGAAGGGTTAATAATTGTAGTGTGGGGAGTTGAACAATTTTCTTCGCCACTTGGGGTCATGTTTGCAAACAGCTCCGGGTAGTTGATTGGCCTATTGTGATTGGTGGGAACTCTGTGGGATACCGCGAATTTGTGTTAATGTGCCAGGGAGGGGAGGACTGTCGAATCGTTTATGGTTGACGCTTAATAAGATTTGTGGTTTAGGCAAATGTCGTCACTACGTTTGTGGCTGACCGACTGAACTTTAATCATACTAACATAACGTTTGTAAGTATGTATTTCTTTCACGCAATCAACTGAACGGAGTAAGATATAATTTTCATCATTTCATATAAAAATGCTATTAAGTACACGTGAGCGTAATAAAAAAGGCAAAATTCGAAAATTTGTGTGTAAAATAAATTCTAATTATACCGATTACTTAATAACCAACTGAACTTAACCTTTCATTCCGAAAAAATTAAGAACAACATTGGTGAAAATCCTAGACGGCTTTATAAAGTAAACGGCCTCTATGGCGCAGTGGTAGTGTCATCACTAATCATGCCCTGGGCGGCATTCGAACCCGGCCAGGCCTGGGTCTTAGATGTTTATCCTATATAAGTATTTATTGTAAAATAAAGTATCTCGTAAAGCGAACTTAGTTCTAAGCTAACTTAATTTCTATAATCCGTCCCTGTAAATAACATTTCCATAACGATTTAATGTAAAGCTCGTTGAACAAAACCAACACCCCACCTGATTCTCAATCCTCGTCAGACACGCCTCCAGATGACACTGCCACTCGATCGCCCTCAGGTACAGGAGATGCCAGCGCCTCTCTAGCGCGCGCGCAGCGTCAGCGCCATTGCACAGCCGCACCACCGAGCTCACGATCCTACCATGGCATTCCACGTCGCGTTGTAATACCTGCAAGAGGTAAACATTTTTAGAATTGTGAAGTATGTATTTACATAGATACATACATATGGTTACGTCTATATCCCTTGCGGGGTAGACAGAGCCAACAGTCTTGAAAAGACTGAATGGCCACGTTCAGCTATTTGGCTTAATGATAGAATTGAGATTCAACTAGTGACAGGTTGCTAGCCCATCGCCTAAAAAAGAATCCCAACTTTGTAAGCCCATCCCTTAGTCGCCTTTTACGACATCCATGGGAAAGAGATGGAGTGGTCCTATTATTTTTTGTATTGGTGCCGGGAACCACACGGCACTTATATGCATAGAATCATGTCTTTATCCCTTAAGAGGTAAACAGAACCATCAGTCTTGTAAAAGCTGAAATGCCACATTCAACTGTTGACATTCAAATAGTGACAGGTTACTAGCTTATTGCCTAAAAATAGAATCCAAAGTTTATTGGATGGTTAAGATTACACACCTATCACATGCTGATGGGATAAACAGAGACAATAGCCGTAAGTCTCGAAGAATATACACAAAGTATGATGGCTTAGAGATGTCATTAAGATTCAGGTGGTGAAATGTTGATGTTTCCGTCCTCTATGAGTAGAATATTTTTTTTTATAGCAATCATATTAATGGATATATGTTAACATTATTTGACATATTTATCAAAGGAAAAGATAAATCAATTCATAGCTGAAATTACTCTTCATGCTTCTGCGTTTGTACTGGAGAGGAGTCGTCTTAGATCACGATTCAGAAGTGGGTAAGACAATGAAATGTTTAAGACATCCGACTCAGAATCTGTTAACATATGAACCTAAAACGGCTTGGAACACATTATTCTACTTAAAGTGTGGAGAATCACAGGGCACGGCCAAAATAATAGAATAACAGTACATCTCTTTTTTTTGCGGAGTTAGTATACAAATGAGCTTAGGTAGGATTTTGGTAATTCCTTTCATAAGAAGAATTTCAATGCCAAGCAGGCGGCCGAACTTATAAACAAGTTTGTAACTCAACAACATAAATGACAGGCGAAAAAAGTATGGATAGAAAGTCGGACCTTATCAATATCAATCATAATTGGCTCTTTCATGCAGACCACACACTACGCATACGGTAGTTGAGATAATTTATCACCGTTGCAATCAGACAGACAGACAAACATGATCCGTTTGACATTGCAGCTTGAATGAACCGAACGTGGTCTCGTCCGTGTTTCTACACAAGAATGTAATTAGATGATTAGGTTAAATTAGTCAATTGTTTAAATATGTTTTCTAGGAGAAAAATAGAAATAACATAAATATGTAATAATGAACAGATTCTCTGTGTCCAAACTTCTATGAACATAATGAGAAGTTCAACCTCTCTGTGTACTGCGTTGATAGATATACGGAACCTACTGGCCAGTTACAAAATGGAATTAATTTTTATCAAAGAATGTTTATGATAAAATTCAAAATCAATATTATGTTCAAGTGCTTTATAAGATCATCATTATTATTTATATCGTTGTTAAAAGTGAATGCATTAATACAGTTTATTTTTTTTTTCAAATCTCGTTTTACACGGGCGTACTCTAGTAGTTAGTAAGTAATATTTTTATTTTAACATTTAATATCGATACAATTAGGTTGCCTTAGTTAAGTTCTTTTTGGATACTTATTAGTTGTGTAAAAGGCATGAAATAAAAAGAAACAATAAGAATACGAAAGAGAGTATGCGGATGTTTTCAACCCAAATATTATCAGAGGAAGACATTGTTACGAAACATTAATCAACACCGGAATCTTAAAAGGAATCTGTTTCGACGTGAAAAAATATAATTTGAGTACATACAATACACCGCGTAGCACCAACCAATCAAATTCAACAATAGACGTTGACACAAGAATCCAAAGCCATTTAGTGGAAGGAGAATTTAAAAAAAATATAGTTATTAAAAAAGCGAACAAAGGGCGGGAACGTGCTTCGCTTGTTGGGCACGCGCATTCGTCTATAACCAGTCAATAGGTAATACGGTATTTTAATAACAAAACACAAAGAGAACAAAACAATAATTGCAAGAAGGAAATTTTCCTGTCGATTGTTCATTTGCTATGACAGTTTCACCGGAGAAATTCTTAATTGATCGGCAAATGTTTCGAAACGGTGCTGATTAAACCTTTGGACTTCAGCGCAGAAATATTATCAGAGAAAGTTTTTTGCGTTGCATGTGGGTTGACCTTTATGCTGAGGTTTTTACATGTGTATGTTAAATCATCATTATAAGAGGTTCGATAGGTAACGATCAAGAATCAAAAGGAGACCGACTGGCGAAAATTATGTAAGATATCTTATGTTTTGACATAACAAAGAAAAATAATGTCATTGAAATATTGCAACGAAAGAAGTTTTATATCTAACTTTCTGGTATATTCTAGATCAATTCAAATCTTTATCAATGAAATGCGTGTCAATCAACACTTAATTATAACAAAAGTGGTACAGATCAGTGCATCACGCATAATAAGCCGCGTTCACACCTGCACACTGATGCAATCTCGGCTTCATCAGCATAAACAATGCCGGGAACCATGCAGCTGCAATGTTTCTTGCCAGTTGAGCAATGCATTTAAATATTATAAAGGAGATGATAACTATCTTACAAGATCTGTCCTTTGCCGACGCCGAACCTTTTGGATCAAATGATGAAATAGAATCGCACTCCAAAACAAAAATTTAATTATCATGAAAGGAAGCAAACTATTGGGCATTTAATGAAAAAACTCATTCATTCGTTCAGTGATCACGAAATCATAAAAACTTTTAAACCAATAAAAATTAAATTTGGCAGGAAGGTAGATTGTAACTAGGAGACGTCCGTTGCCGGGGAAGGGGATGGAAGTTTTTCGTATTACGCAGGCGAAGGTACGGTCGATCTTTATTTGGCTATATCTACCTTTATGCAAATTTCAGAAAACAAATCGATGAAAATATATAATTTCGCGCCGGATAAATAATAATGTCGATATTGAACGTAGCGGATCTACATACTCTTCAATATTATTAGAAACATTGCTTTAATCCCGATTTAACCATCAATATTCATGAGTAAAACTATTTAGATTACATTTTAGAAAATACGAGTACCTTGTTGACGGTGAAAGTTTCATCATACGCTATCATTAAAATGTATGGTTTATTGATTTTCAGACATGTTCATGATTATGTATTGACAAACATTAAATTGTCATTTATATCCAATGTTCTCACGGCATAACCGAAACTATGAAGCGAAATAAAAACATAAATGGAAATAATAATTATCAAGTTAATAGGAAATAGACGTATAAAATGTAAATAGTTTCTATGAAGCGTCGGCGTTAACGACCGTTGAAAACAGTTGGCGATCAATTCTCAGTAAATTACACTTTTATCTGTTTAATAATCTCTAATATTTCTGTGATTATCACCTTCACACGCAATACGACTATCACACGAATGTTATACAAGTATCTAGTTAGAGAAATGTAGCAATTGCCTCGAAATGACTAACTGCAGGGGTCCAATCAAAGTAAAAGAGTATGCGTAAATTACACATGACGTATATTATGTCATTACACGTGTTAATAACGGTCATGTACCCGAAAATTCAGAAGTTACACAATCGTAAAATCGAACAGTCACTCTATTCAACAGTCCATTGTCCAAACAACAATTTATGTACGCCATTCTCATTGGTATCCTACAAAGCAATTGCATCATAACCTCAAGCCGATGGTATCTTTTACGACCTTGATAGTTCAATGGTCTATACGAGAGGAAATCTCATCAAAACATGACCCTCATTCAAAAGATCCGATCGTAATTTAAATGGCTAATCGAGGAAGATCTTTGGAGGAGATTGGATGCAGTCAAGATGCTTTTGTCATTCAAATGTAACGCATCAGAGTTGTACACTGACATTTGAAGTGGTATGTTTCATCATGCTGATGTTAACAACTGTCATGTCTATTTATACTGAAAATACCTTTTTTTTCTTTCTTTACTCTTACGCCTACGTCTACTAAGGACGTAAAAATCGGCGATTTTCTTATGTGAATTATGGAAATATTTTCTTTTTTGTATGCCGAAGTAATAAACTGCCACTAGAGATTTATTTGTATCAATTTCGGAGCCAAAAAGTTCAACAATATTACGAAGTTTGAAACAAACCAAAGTAAAATTTGCTCCGCTTTAGTCAAGTCTCAACAGGTTGTCTAATTATATTTGATGGACAGCGATGATATGTCCTACTTTGTTTGTAAAAGACCTGTAAATTAGGTTAAAGCTGTCTGATTTAATGTAATCATGGAATTAAATTACAATCATGAAGATATTTTCAAATACCTGATAGATAATGATAATTAGATACACAAGAAGCGAACAAATATTTACGAATTACGAAACATTATTTTGCATAATAACAAATATACGCTTGCATCAATAAATTAATTTCTTATACTTACAATAATAAACAATAGAATTTTAGAGTTAATATACATAAACATTTAGATGAAATCGATGTACGTTAAATACCACGAGGTCTAGAGTCAAGGCTGAGTAAAGGATCTAATGATGTCGCCGTGGCATTTATTCGAGATTTATTTCGTGATATGCCGACTTGGAACGTGATATATACGTTTCAGTATCGATGAAAAGATCTTTAACACTCATTTTAAACTAAGTGTGTGTTCCAAAATGTATGAAAGGAACGTTTCAAAACTTTTATCTTTTGAAGTATTTTGAAATTATTTTCCCATGAAGCATTATCATAAGAATTTTGTCTTAACGAATCTACAGTAAAAGTTTATAAGATTGCGAGTAAGTAAATAAAACTACAAAGTTACTTGTATTACAAACTTTATTCGATTCATTGTAGCAAGAGTAATACTCAATATTCAAATAGATTTACTGGTGCCTTCCAAATATCATGTCTAGCTTAAATGATTACTTTAACTTAAATAGTAAAACGTTTGTCAATAGTAGATTCGGCTGCTGAAAATCTCAAAGGTTTATTCAAAGCTGTTTTTGAAATAGCAGATGCAGCAATCAACAATAGCGATTCGAGTGAAGCAGAAGTCGTGTATCGTGAACAATTTGTTCAATAGTGTTACGCAAAGCGAGAAGCTTGAGGTAAGTACAATCAACAGCATGTACCCAAATCCACTGCAAATTCACCTCTATTACCGAGTTATTTAGGGTTACATGTAGGGTATCCTAATATGCAGTTGGCTGTACAGCACTTGGGGAAGTCACGACTACATTAAACTTTTTGTTAACACCTCGCCTCACACGTTCACTAAATCTTTTGAGATTACTTTTTATATAGAGATGTTATTATTTTGAACTTAACAAATGTGAATTGCGTTTACTATTATCTCGTATGAATAAAACAGAATCTCTTTAAGTCTTTCTTTGTTTTTTTTAATATTGATAGATTTTATATGTATAGTGACTCATTTTTACGAAGAACATTAAGGCCTAATTTGAACACCGCAAAGAGCTTGTAAGAGATATAAGAGAAATCCTTTATTATTCGTATGGATTCATCATACATATGTATTATACGTAAAAGCCATACAATAGACAAATTTATCAAACCAGCTCCATACTACGTTCTAGTTCCTTTCATTATGGAAACTAATCAGTTATTACTGTTCATCTGTAACGAATGAATCAACAATTATTTCCACAATGCGATTGTCTGTCTGTTTACAATCGCAAGTTTCGTAATCTTAATGCTTCAACCTCAATGCTGACCCCGAAATTAGTATTTTAACATAACAATTGACAGCTGTAACGAGAATGTATCTTTTTTTTAAATATCGTAACATCAAACGTAATTTGCTCTAAGACAAGATAATTGAAGTCTTTGGATTTGCAGTTGTTATAATTAAGAGAATGTGCATAGAACCGACGCGAGATATTATCTGTAATTATTTTCAGAGGCTGAATACGGATGTAGAATTTATATTGCAATATTTTTTGTATTATTATTAATAAAATAATGCGGAATGCATTGTCAAATCTTGAACAAATTACTTTAAATTAGGAATATGTCATCATGTTAAAACTGCAGAGATGTTATGCAAACGGTACACATCAATCGAAGTTACACGAAAAGCTAACTTTCGAGAATCATACGATGTTTACATTGTGCCGATTAGCTGTAGTATGACTAATAACTTCAGTGTTAATATACCAATTTCACATTTTGTTATAGTTTTATTTTGGTATATCAGGCCATATACCACCTATTTTGTTAACTAATGTTTTTCTCTTATTTTAGGAAATTAACAGGTTCATTAATTAAATCCAATCATTCAATTAATTAACTTTGATACAAAAATATAATCTTCTTTGTTATTATGTGACTGAAGCTAATGTAGATCCTTAGTTTAACATTGACAACAATTCTAATTGAAGAAAAGTAAATCAGTTAAAGCGTCTCCGTGCGAATATTGCTAATTCGGGGGTTGCATCTTTATCTCCAAGGTTTAAAGTCAATATTGCAACTGCAGTCATCAGGTTTACGTCAAGGTCCGTCGATCGGCGCATACCGCTGGAGTCATCGTCCGCCGCCTACGGATTTAGCCGAAGCGCCGACGAAAATAGCCGAATGTTCAGAAAACATGCATTTGCCCGCGTTTCAGCAATGTTTAGATGAGGTACGCCTTGCCACCGCCGGTCATGGACGGAATAAATCATGAGCGGAAACCCTTCCATCATCGCCTTACGTAAGAGGTTACAAATGGAAGTAACCCTATTTACAGACGTTGCACTACTAACCGACAAACATAGCTAGACTTCATAAACTATCTTTTATCAGCTTATCAGTAGAATTATATTCCAGAGCATATTATATCACTTTATCTGCGGAAATCAGATCAGATTTTTCATGGAAATCTTGCGCGGTTGCTGTTTAATAAAGTCCAGCAATGTCAGTTGATGATTGATCAAAGAAGTACAAAGATGGCGATACTTGATTGGCTTTGACAACACATCATATCAATCAAACTTGCGAAAGACGATGCTCAAATCACTGAACACAAAAAAAATGTTGTTACGTTACAAACTTGACCAAATTGTTCACGGCGATTCCGGATGAGTCTAAATTCGTTTCGAATATAAAAAAAGTACAATTGTTATACCATAAGCATTGTGAATTCGTGACTGCACGTGAGAAATTGATTTCAAGGCCGCAGTTTTGGAGACACGGAAGACGGAACAACAAAATTTACCATCAGAAGTTTGGTAATGATAATTGGACAAATTATTATCTCAAGTTTCTACGATGAACAAAATGATGTGACATTTTTCGTATCTAACAGTAAAGGCTATGATTATAATTGACTAAGAAGAAAGAATTAATCTGAGGATGCATAACTTAAACCTGATAAGGAACCGGCAGATGGATCAAGCGATGTTAAACACCGTTACATTATGGGTTATTTGTCGTAAAAGGAAGAACGGATGTATGACCGGTATGTTCAAGATACCGCGCAATTTCCAGGTATTTACTTCGGATATTTACAATTTACTGTTAATCCAGAACGGCATATTGAGTAGGGCGTACGACTGGGTACTACCAGTATAATACCTCTTGAAATAGTGAATGTAAATTTACAAATAAATAGGTATTAATAACCTATTTACTTTCTTTGTTACTGCTACTGATTGAGGATGCTCTTTTAGGCGATGGGCTAGCAACCTGTCACTATTTGAATCTCAAGTCTATCATCGAGCCAAAAAGCTGAACGTGGCCTGTCAGTCTTTTCAAGACTGTTGGCTCTGTCTAGCCCGCAAGGGATATAGACGTGACTATATGTATATGTATGCTACTGATTGATCATATCAATCTCACTTAACCTTTGTCGCATAAATGTAGTTATCAGTAATTATATTTTTAATAATTTTGTGCGTCCCATTAATAGATAACTGAAAAAATTATACGCCTTATAAATTTAAATTAGAAAACAGGCCCTTCAAAGGTTTTAATGATAAGAACGTCTTGCAATCTATCACTACTAGGATTTTTTTAAATTAGGTAGGTGAGTTTACATACTCTAATAAGGGCAAATAGAAAATAAAATCCGTGGCGACGGCTAAACACGCCACAAAAATGTATAATCGCGTAAGCAAAGTTTCCAGTGAATGATAACAACCTCCGACACAACATCATCAGAGTTGTTATGAGCATAGTTTTCTGGGCGTGACACCCAGCTTGGCAAAATATCTTCTTTCGTCACTGACGGTCAGGTCCAAATCTTCACTCATACTCAGTCTACAGAATCAATGGCAGAGCTATAAATCTTACAGATACGAACATATGGCATTTCTCCATACAGCGACAGTATGCACATGTCAACAGTTACTTTATTTGGTAAGACCGGTGCCGAAAAGGTCTTGAATGTACCGGTGTAACGTCTCATTTACGATCGTACTGCATTTTATTCATGTAAACTATATGCTGTGGAAAGCACGTTTTAATAAATAACTCCAAATATATTTACTGCCCTATTACGTTTATGGATTTCACTAATATGCAACTAAACAAGGAAGAGTGAGATCCACAAGATCCAATTATTATAGAATTATAACAATACTATAAGTTTTTGGTAAATTTTGTTCTGTGAGTATAAGAAAAATTAAAGCCTGCACAATATGAATAGCTATTTAATCATTAAAAAATAATTTCACCGATCTAGATAATAACTGTGATACTGCTGATATAAAAATAATTAATTAAAAAAAGGGATATACAAGAGAGACATAATCTGTTAACAAAATTAACTTTCCCTTAACTGTAGTCAACTAATTGATAATTCATCTATCGCCTAAGGATGTAAACGTAATAAAATTACCGATACTAAACCCACGCGACAACCTGAACTAGCTGTTGACTCGTTTCGGAAGCTACTAGGATATTCAAATAGCTATAATTACGAGACTCGATCGGTATCTTAATATTAATAACCAGGAACATAGTAAATATAAAATTTCCGAAACCACAGCAATATTATAAATCCATGTGAATGCTTTCCACTTTTCAGGAACTTTATAAGAAGACATGGCGTATAACAAAGAGCAGCATTTCCCTAAGTCGAAACTACGAGTATTTTACAATTGTGTTTTCTGTTTGTTCGTTTATTTGTAAATTATTTATTGTACATATTTAATTTCATTTTACTCGTAACAATTTTAAGTGTGCGAAAATTTCAAACAAATGCTGATGTGGTCAAGAATTGTATTTGTAGTTAAATTTTCGGTTAGTGAGCGTTCTGTTATTTTAAAAATGTGAAAGTCAATTTATTTGTTTCTCTTTATAAAATACTATTAATCGATTTAATCCGACACTGCGTATAAATAGATACAAGATGAAGACTGTTGGGTATTGCATAGAAAATAGTCTCCGATATTCTCATAGACTGGCACTGTTGTATCATAGATCAAACAGAATAATTTCATATTGCATAAAATGTGTAATATGAATAACAAATGACCTACCAGATGGTTAGGTTGTGTTCAATTAACTTAAAACAGCTAGTGATCAGTAAATTAAAGATATCGCGTGGGACAAATTGAACCATGTTATAGATATAATATCCTCGGAACCATCGATATTTTGTGTTGCATGATCGTTAGAGGAATATTAATTTCATGGCCTGGTTGGTTTTAAAATCAACTTGGGTGGTTTCGAACAGACATAAACATTTTGTCGATAGAACTCTCATTATCTTACATCCTGTCTGTCTATTTCAATGTATCTTTTATTTACTGTGCAGTTTTGAACGAGGTTTTATAAAGGAAAAGGACTCAATTCTAACTTTCTTTATAATAGATTATCAAGTTAAGGATTTCCAAAATTCTTATAGAAGGAAATAGCTACAAGGGTTAAACTATTTATTCACAAAAAAATTAACCATGAATTGGTTAATTTTTTTGTATAAGAAACAACTAAGTAAACGTCTTGGAAAAATGTTTTTAACCAGAGTATAAAAACTCATGAATTACTACAAATGGCGGCGTTATTACAACCCTTAATTGCAATGCTGGCACTAATGATAATGACGGTATGAGAATCTGTGCTAATTCACCCCAATTAACCAGTAAACACTGTGAGAACCAGGGCCATACAGACAAACACATAACGGGACGAAACACAGCATAGTTGAAGTCAGGTTCTATATGGAGTTGTTCAATCAATAATGTTTAGTGTTCGTACGAGTAGGTCACATCTAGAAATAATTCGATATCGCTTAATCTGTGGACAGTGTTTAGTTATTTTGGATTCAATGATTTTTTAAATGTCCAATTAAATTAATTATAAATAAAATAAATTCATATTGACCGAAAAAGCCACGGCTTCCACGAGTATAAAAGCCATAATGTGAGGTATCGTGTGTACAGCACTACAGTTGCCAAGATGTTCATAAAGAAGTCTCATCCCACCTATGTAATTAGGTCTTTCAAGCATCCAAAAATCATAGATCGCCTCCTAATTTGCCATTGTTACCTTTAAAAGTAGAAAGTTAGAAACCTCGGGTTTTTTTTACTACGCTTTTATTAGCTTGGGTTGTATGTATGTATGTATGTATGTATGTAGGTATGTATGTATGTATGTATGTAACGGAATCTTTGACCTTAATTTTCACTGGTTTCTAAACGTCTGATCAACTTGGAACTTTGCACACGTATTAAGGACCGATGACAATGCAATATTTTGATAAGAGTTTCTCATTATCCTTATTAAAACTGCCAGGATTAATAAATTCATTTTTAGATCCTTCGTAGAAGAGTAAGAGAGACAGAGCTAGCAATTTCCATACAAGAAACCGAGAAGTTCTGACGTATAAGGAGTCCAAAAAAAATGTAATATATTTCCATATAATGTTACTATTAACCTGAGGCTTTTTTATTTCATCGCATCGCTCCATTTAGAATTACCATTAGTAACAATAGTAGAATTAGTTGAATATTTTAAAACAATAAAAAATATATCCTACTACTATTATAAAGGCGAAAGTTTGTATGGATGTTTGTTACTCTTTCACGCAAAAACTACTGAACCGATTACCATGAAATTTGGTATGTAGGTAGCTGAAGACCCAGAATAACACATAGGCTACTTTTTATCCCAGAGTTCCCGCGGGATTGATAGGGTTTCCATGCGGACGAAGTCGCGGGTGGCCTCTATAAGTAATAAAACAAAAGTAATAAATGAAAATTTAACAATTAAATTTACAATAATACAAGAATAAAGTTACTACCTACAGAACTTTGCGATATTTAATACGTATTTAACATATTAATGCAATTCTTGAATTAACATTAGGTATCTTTTGCCTATTTATAATAGCAACACTGTAATACTCGTTTGGAAAATGAGTGACAGTTTATTTATGTCAAATAAGTTTTGCAGACTTGCAGTAAGTTTTGAAATCGATTCGAACACCTGTAAACTTTCTTTCTGTTTTTTTTTACCGGTGCCTGTGTTTTACCTATTTGCACTTTGTTTTGTGCTGATAACTTGTCGTTATTTGGAGTTTGGAATCTCCCGTTGAGTCGAGCTTTGTTCTTCCGGATATTCGTGTGATTTTATCATCTGAGATTGGACTCTGACTGTGTTCACTGTGTTGTGCAGATATTTTGAGATAGGACTCCTGTAAAAAGTACCTGATTATTTGAGATAGGAGTCCCAAGTTTGTGTTTGTTTTTGTGAAAGACAGATTTTACAACAAAAGTGCCACGATGTCTTCAGATAAACATTGTTGCGTTCCTGGTTGTAAAGGCATTGGAGGTATGTTTGAAATATTTTTGTTCCTGTATCAATCTGCCTCTTAATCTTGTGGTTTGATTCCTGGCAAGGCCACAATCGAAAATTATTATGTTTGCTGGATAGTCAAAAATCTTATTAACAGTGATTTATCACTATAAAATTCTTTTCAACTGGGTTTAACAATCATCATACATACATACATACATATAATCACGTCTATATCCCTTGCGGGGTAGACAGAGCCAACAGTCTTGTAAAGACTGATAGGCCACCTTCAGCTATTTGGCTTTAAGATAGAATTATGATTCAAATAGTGACAGGTTGCTAGCCCATCGCCTAAAAAAGAATCATGATGATGAGAATATTATGAGATTTAATCCAATCAGGCCACATATAACTTTAAGAAAGTTAGTTGTGAAAATCGCCGGCGATGGGGGCATGGTTGCGAAAGTCTTTTCTAGTAAGATAGTTATACTAGAAGTGTTAACTTCCAAAAAATAATTGTATAAAAAAACTAAAAAACTACCCGTTTTATTGCTAATGAATAATAATGGTGAATGGAGCTTTGCATGCCTTTATGAGCAGTCAGAAACTATCCAAAAAGTTTCGACTGGCTGTGCACAGGGGCGTGTTGGTCCCGACATTAATGTATGGGAGTGAAAGTTGGGTATGGCAAAAGAAGCACGAAAGCAGAATAAATGCAGTGGAAATGAGAGCGTTAAGGAGTATGTTGGGTGTGAAATTGAGTGACCGGATAAGGAACAGCGTGATAAGGGAATGTTGTGATGTGAAAGAAGATGTAGTTACAGGAATAGAAAAGGGTATGTTGAGATGGTTCGGTCATGTGGAGAGGATGAATGAAAACAGGTTGACTAAGCAGATATACAAGGAGAGTGTGGAGGGAAAGGTCGGGGTGGGAAGACCTAGACGAACATATCTTGATCAAATTAAGGACGTCCTGGTGAAGGGTCAGGTCAAAAGTGCCCGAAACCACCGAGCTTGCATGAAGAGAGTTATGAATGTGGATGAAGCAAAGGAAGTATGCAGGGATCGTGGCAAGTGGAAAGAGGTAGTCTCTGCCTACCCCTCCGGGAAAGAGGCGTGAGTTTATGTATGTATGTATGTATGTTTATTGCTAATCGAACTAAAAAATAGAAAATAAATAATAGTTTAAAAAAAACTAAAAAACTATGCTTTTATTGCTAATCAAACTAAAAAATAGAAAATAAAAATTAATGACAAAGGAATTCAGTAGTAGCAAGTCGAACAATCAGTTATAGTCAGTTGTAGTAGTAATTACCTCGGATTAAAATTATAACAAAATTAAATTTATTAACAAAACAATTTAAATCGGAGTAAAAAGCGTGGGGTGCATTTTACTTCATTTTCATAACTCTCTTGTCATAAATATTTGCTAATAGAATGATTTTAATATTTACTACATCAGGCACCCCACGTTTTTTACTCAGATTTAAATTGTTTTGTTAATAAATTTAATTTTGTTATAATTTTAATCCGAGGTAATTACTACTACAACTGACTATAACTGATTGTTCGACTTGCTACTACTGAATTCCTTTGTCATTAATTTTTATTTTCTATTTTTTTTATGATTATCAGGCCATTACAGCCGTTCAAAAATTGCCATAGCGGACGGTATTTCACGTCCACAAGGCGGGGTATTGGTAAAGTTTTCAACTAGCAATAATCGCACCTCGGATTAACCTCATTGGTTACGATATTGCCTCTGCGCAAAGTTAACTTCAACGTCGGAACCAAAAGTACTTGAGTTTTGGCGAGAACACAACTATAGCGCGTTTCAACTTGAATGAGCGCCATCTAGCGGAAAATGAAGGCTTGGTAGTTTTAGTAGCGAAATGGATTGGAATTGATGTTTGTTATTTTAAAAACGAAGTCCCTTTATATACGTACATCATTAGAAAATTATTTTTGCATGTTATATAAAATATCATCGAATAGTTTTTAAGTTGCAAAATTTTATAATTATCAACTATTTGTTCCATGACAATAAATGGTTTGAGCGTGATCTATAGGTGTAGAAGAATTTTTTAATACATAAATATTAACAAAATACACTACACTATTCTGTAACTGTATTCAAAGCCGAACAAAGTAGAAAAAAGATAACGAAATAGACATTGAAACAATTAAAAATAAAATTCCCATAGTAATGATCAGTAGTTAAAATCAGAATTTTACGAGCTCAGTCAAGCAATAGCTGGTATAAATAGCACAACAGCGTTATAAATTAAAGATGCTAGCAGATATGATACACGACGTAATTTTTTAAATATTTACACATTTTATTTACACAATTAACATTTACAGACTTAATAATATAATTGATTGACAGCAGCCCAAATCCCTGGCTTTAGAAAATTTAAATTTGGTATGTAGGTTCTTTATGCGGTCTAGTGCACTGAGAGGATTCCCTAAACTCCAGCGGGAATAGAAATTAATGAGATTTTTGTACATTCGCGGACTTACGCATGCTTACTCTAGGAATACTATATCAAGACTTTTCTATTGTGAGAATTTGTAGTTTGTAAGTAAGCTTTATTGGATTTTGAGCGACTAACTGTATTCATGCCATCTAATTTGTAGAAGCGTAACAAACAGACAAACATATTGCTCGTAATTAAATAATAAATAAATAAATAAATAGTAACTAAAATATTAGTATGAAATTATGCATATTAGTATGAATTTAGAATTTATTGTGCCTTATAAGTACAACATGTTTCCACAATTTAGTT
Source organism: Amyelois transitella (assembly GCF_032362555.1). NCBI lineage: Eukaryota > Metazoa > Arthropoda > Insecta > Lepidoptera > Pyralidae > Amyelois > Amyelois transitella. Next base: position 6,150,117 of record NC_083523.1, read on the forward strand.
CACTTTAAAATTAGTCGCTATGGCCAGTGTGACTTTCAAATCATATTAGCATGGACAGATAAATAGTTATAAAATTGCAATTAGATTGCATCCTTATGAACTGCCCCTGTTCTGTAGTCTTGATATTTTATAGATCCGACTCTGCAATTAGGTATTTACAAGACCATTCAATTACTTCGTAAATTGGTTTTTGGATCGAAACGATACACCAGTCGAAAAGTGAAATTGTTTTCACCGCGGTAATCAGTCATAACCATGTTTTGGTTCCAGTCAATCAATTTACCTTGTGAACATTAGAATAGTAGGAAATGATGATGAGGCTTATGTAAAAAATGAACAGAGTGCACATGTATACAAAATTATAGTAACAGACTGTCGAGAAATCGTTAGCAATGATGGCGAAGGTAAGGCATGACGAATCACTGAAATGTAACCCGGTATCAACAGGTCACAACTTTGACGTAATCTGCTATCCATAACAAGTATCTGTATTAGGTAAATGTAATGAGGCATGTCGGAGCGGAACTGTGAAATCGGCGATCGTGGTGTTATCGAGTGATCGGTGATCGCCCTTTGTTTGTGATCGCCTTGGGCAACCTGGATTATTGCGCAAATAGAAATAATGGTCGGATGATTGAAAATATACCTGACATTAAGAGTAACGTGAGATATATTATACCTAATCATGGCTCTTTCCCTGAGGCTAAGACAGACACTACATGTTACCACCTGCAACGAGAGATTTATCTATCTTTTACTACCTCGTAGTTTAAGGATACTTTTAAACTGACCTTTCTTCCGAACGTTCCTGGGTTTAGGTAAGATACGCGAAATGTAAAAGAAGATTGCGCATATCCTACATCCACAAGACAAATGTTTTGCTGTATTCAAAGCGGATGATCAATAGATGTTTCAAGATGAAATAAAAATTATTCTAAAACAGATTTAAAGAATGCAAGTAAAACTTAACAATTACAAATCATTTACATGTTTGAGCACTCAGAAGCCTCGTTTGCAGTAATTCCTCGCCACCGCAAGTTTAGTAAACTTGCGAAATTTTCGTGACTCATCTGCGGAACCTTGCAAGATCGTGACATCCTTCGAAGATCCCTTTGTGAAGTGAAGGGCTATAACAATATGTATTTCAAGTGGTAACTTAGCACCATCTGTTTCACTTCGCCATATGTTTTATCTGAATAAATACTTGTATGTAAAGATTTTACAGAACCTGCTTATTACTTCAATAAAATCTTTATATATTTAGAATTTCTTTCAGTTACAGTAACAGTCAAAGGAATTCTGATCCAAAAATTAATAAGAAAGTAGCCAAATGTGGAAGCATATTTTTTATAAATTGTTTAGAGTTGATCCAGAAAGGTGTCCTTCAAAAGTTCCTATTCGACATCTCGGATTTTGCTGATGAAAAACTTGCTCTTTTTCAGATAAAGTGACCTCATTCTCGTCACGTTCATCGACCACCGATTAAAATAACAATGACCCATTACATTATAGCTGTAGGTCGTTATAACAATAAACAAATAAGGTATTGTTTGAACGAAAACCTTATTACTTCATTTTGGAAACGACTACATGATTGAAGAATGACCCGTCTAATACTTGCAGAGGGATGTTTGGAATTTACTACACGGGATTCTTAATAAACCTTGATTGATCAAAGCTAACAATGACAGATACTCAGTTGATAAAAAGGAAATAGAAGGGTCTGATAGTGAGGAGAAACAGTTTCTAAAGAATCACGTGATTTACCGTGGAAATCGCCAGTAACTTATTATGCTAAAAAAGGAGGTAATTAACAAATCTATTGTTGCATTTAGTTTTTAAAGTGGTTTGATAGGATTAAAATTGGAAACAAGAGATTATGTTTTGAACCTTTATATGAAATCTATTGCTGCAAGATACAATTAAGAAAACTAAGATTAGATAAGAAACAAATGTGTCCATTTCTACAGCAGAACAACACAATCAATAAGCCTTTCTCCTTTCATGAGAGTGAAACTGTAACTCCGTGAACCTGCAATCAGAGCACAATGCTTGCAATCTCGGCAAATCACAGTAATAACTTGCATATGAGCTATGCAGGTCTCTATATTAAGCCTAACTTTACATTGATCAAGTTGTAAAATTAGAATATTTCGCCATGATGCCCTTTAATCCAAAATATATTTTTCAAAGACATATATTAAAGTTCTTCATTTAGGTGATGAGCTAGCTTGAACTTGTCAATGTCCGAATGTCAATGCCATATTTAAACCGTTCCAGCTGAACGTAGCGTGTCTTTCTTCTTCGAGACTGTGTTAGACAACTCGTTCAAAACACTCGCCTAATGTAGAACATTTAATAGACGAAATCGCAGCATTCACAGTCGTAATTTCCTGAATGCAAATTATTTCGTCGACTGCAATAATGATTGTTTGTTGATTTGTTTTTGAAATTGATATTGCCTCGGCATCAACTTTTGCTTATGTTTGACCATTAGCAAGTACTGATGAGATGAATAGGCGCAATCTTGCACGACCCGAGCGTAACCATTGGTTTTCATGAAGATTTAATTAAATACAGTTCTAAAGCTAAATAAAAATATTTAACTAATCAATTAAAAACCAGTGCCTGCTAAATTGCTTGCAGTAGGTAACTGCGTAGTCAAAACATCAATAAAAGATAAACAAAGGTAATGCATTTGGGCTGAAGCACGTGCAAGCATCGCATGCGCAGCTGCGCATTGTGCAACGACCCTCCGTACGGTCATAACTTCGACAAAATCGAAACATATCAATATGTACTTACTTAGCTTATTGTGTTATTAATTTAGCAAGCCAGCTGTGCTCGTCAAGAACGATTCAATATAAGACCAACGTTGTTTTAATAAATCAAACCTAATTGGAGACTCTGAATACAGTTTCCATTAATCAGTGACTAATTTCATGAATGATAAATACAAATTATGAATTGACTAATAAGCCAATAGTCTGTATGAGTAATACAATAGAATAGGGAGAACAATAACTTATGGTAACAACACAAACAATATTACACAACGTAATAAACATACTTAAGACAATTCTATGACTGTCTTACAATGGTATTGATTATAAAAAGGAAATTCGTGCACATGAGAAAAGGTTTGTGTTTTCTTTTATAGAAATCAATAATTGATCGAAGTATAAATAAAATAAAAATCAGTTAAATTTATGAAAAAGTTATCTTAAAGAAAATAATAAGTTCTTTGCAACACCGTACATAACATAAGACCATAACTTTTCACTCGTAATGGCTTCATTGAAGTAAATCGTTATGAATATAAAAAGTGTGCATTACAATAGTCAAAAGCAACGACCTGAGCCAATCTGATAAGCTTGATAGTCCGCATCGAAATATTTTTCTTTATTACTTCTGCTATTGAAAAAAGAAAATAATCACAATTGAAAAGCATGTGAATATTACGAGTATGCAACAATAGAAATATCCTTACAATCCTCGCCAGTCATTAATATCTTGCTGAAGAGTTATTTACCTGAAACAAAAAAATTAAACCATTAGCATCACATAAAAATTACCTCTATTTTCATTGTAATAATTGACAAACGGGAAGTTCAAGAAGCAAAGATATCAATTGCATGCATTTCCATTGCTGGACTTATTTTATTAGGAACCACAGTTAATAGTTTACATGCATATAAACTAAGAGGTGTAAATGGAACAGGGAATTAAATTAGAAAATGTTTCTTGACTGCATTGGAATCTGTTGATCAAATTATAAAGAACATAAATGCATTGTAAGTGTGCATGAAATAACGTTGTTGCTTGTAGAGTTCATTTGCAAGTAAACAATTCCAGTTCACATTGGGTTGTAGAAATGCTTTGAAAACAAAGTATGCTTTGTAATTCTCGAGTGTTGCATTGTTTTTCATTATTAAAAATTGTAATTATATTTTGAAAAGTTTGTGAATTTACACAATTATTGTGTTGTGTATATACAACACAAAAGTGGTTACTCCATTATTTCGGGTTTGAAATATAATGTGGGAAATCATTACCGAATGTGTTTACAATTATAATTCCTAAAAAGAGAAAATTACACAAATATAACCATTGAAAACAAAATCATGTAATGACGATTAAACTGTAGCGTATAATCGATCATCAGTAGTATATCAAATTATCACATCATACGAATGATAAATCACGAGATCTGACACCAATGACAGTTATCATGAAGAAACGGTGATGTTCTCACAAGAAATGCAAAACGGCCGCGTCTGACCACAGCATGATGATATTATACAACCAGTTATTATGTCCATTGCGGTTGGTACCATCGGTAAATTGCAAAAGGATGGAAAATGTAGCGTAGAAAAGCATAAGGTCAGTTATGGGAATGATTTCAAAATTTTCATGGATAAGAATGATGTGATGTCGTAGGTAATTTATCTTTTAACAAAAATACACGCTATGTTCTCTTCCGTATTCGATAAAACTTACTTTTAAGTATATACATACATACATAAAATCACGCCTCTTTCCCGGAGGGGTAGGCAGAGACTACCTCTTTCCACTTGCCACGATCTCTGCATACTTCCTTCACTTCATCCACATTCATAACTCTCTTCATGCAAGCTCGGCGGTTTCGGGTACTTTTGATCTGACCCTTTACCAGGACGTCCTTAATTTGATCAAGATACGTTCGTCTATATTTATAAGTAGGTATATATGTAAACCATATAGCTGTGAAACTCCAATGTAACGTTTGTCTCACTAACGTTGTTAATTCTTGTTTGAGACACAAATCATTATATTCACCGAATTGTAGCGAATAAATATAATTGTATCTCTTATATTTTAAATTTCTCGTGTCACAATGTTCGTTCCCGTACTCCTCCAAAACGGCTTGACCGATTCTCATGAAATTTTGTGAGCACATTGAGTACGATACAAATATAAGTTAACAAACATTTATATATTTTGAAATGACCTTTGTAACAACCTTCGTAGGAAACCGACGGGAAACTGTAATTTGCGCTCGTAACTGTCAGAAACTGACGAACAAAGAGTAAATCATTATAATTAAAGTAGACGTAACGCTGGTATATACATATGAAGCAAATCGTAATTGGTTATTTGGGCTACAAGACCTTGGATGTTATTTAAGACAATCAAAATAAGTCTGGTATAAAACTTCCAAATGGGTCTCTTATTTCATATATAGCATTAATTATAATATTTTATATTTCGTCATGGGTATTTTATATGCGCATGTTAACGACAAAAAAAACCCTCGAAAAATTACAATACCTACTAATGAAAACCCGAAATATCATATTCATACATTTGCGATAGCTGAAAGCTTATTAGTATAATTGAGTCATAATTACATTTTATATTTTATATCATCTAAGTTCATTTTATATCATCAGGACGCCAGAAGCGTACGTTGTATTTATTTCATGACTTAAATTTTATTGATCAATAAGACTTGTTAAATGAATCTTGACCAATTTTTATATGTATCAATTGGCCCTTTATATGTTTCAAATTGGTAAGTAAGATTTGTAATAGCTGTTCGATTTGTGGTCTGACCTCAATTTTTATTTACGAGCTTTACGAATGAAATGTTTATGACTTTATCTCAAGTTCAACTCAATCAACAAAATGTATAAGTGTTTTAAATGAGAAGAAAAATTTCTAGTTATTCATTAGAATGTTTTGAAATATAAAAGTCATTGTTATTTTTTGTCAAGAAACAAGAAAACATCACATGCTGATTTCAAGACACGACCTCTTCGAAGATGATAATTGTAATATAAGACGAACACATAAAAGAATTATCACACACACACACACACACACACACCTACACAAAAATCTTTAGTACGGTCGTTCAACTTTCTGAAATACAATTAAATTCAATCAGTATCTGCCCACATAAAACTACAAATGAGTTTACGGTCTCCACAAATCTTTGTATTAACGTCCCACACTATTATAGTTCTTCATTCATCATCGTATGATATAAGTTAATACTAGAAGTGTCTGATCAAAAATTTACCGACAAAAAGAGTTCTTCGTAACATTTTATAATAAAAATAGACATTCAAATAGAAAATCTTACGTATTTTATTGGTCTAAGCTATTTATTTATTTATATTTTCCTTACGTTACAGAGTATTAATATTTGCCCAGTTGCAACAATAGTCAACTCAAACAAATTTTTGTACATAATAAAATATATTTTTGAAAGATTATGGATGTTTAATAATTACTGTTCAAATTGTCTCAACTAAATCTTGTACGTTATCCAATATAAAATTGGTGACAACAAGAGGTCCACTTCCTGTAGCTATAAATCCAAAAGAAAGAAGTCAATAGTCGTAGTAGTCTTAGCGTGAGGTTGATATAAAAATAGTAAACATCGTAACAACGAAAGTGAATATGTGTCACACACCATTAGCATTACAAATGACTGAACTCCGAAACGTGTTTCCCAAACCTGTCGTAATTGATATGGGGTACAGAAAATATGGGTCCGAAGGCGGAATGGTTTACAATTGGTTTATGGATTAACCAAACTGGTGAAGCGAAATAACTTTATTCTTGTAATCAACGCCATATTTTCATTGAACCTGATGCAGATTAATCAAGTGGAAAAGGCAAGTATCCCACTTCTGATGAATAAATTTCCAAACCATTGAAATTTTGTGTTACCCTTTCCTGATACGGAGGAAAACTAAAACGAAATACTACGATATAATATTTATTTTTAGTTTTTATATTATTATTATTGGCATTAGGATAAACTGCAATAAAGCTGTACGTTAGGTGGTCATTTATAATGTTTATTGTTCTATTGGAAATAAAGAGGGGCGTGGAAGCAATTACTTGTAAAGTTAATGTCGAGGCAGCTATTTGGGGTCAGCTACCAAGTATGTTTGCAATGACAACATCATGTTCTTTTATGAGCAACTAGCTTTGCTACCTTTGCTTATAACATTCTTTCTAGAGCAAAAATTGCAAAAAATTTATCTACAAAAAAAAATCTGTGTATAAAAATAAACTTACTGAATGATATGTTACTCATGTTATAATGGTGCTCACATGTCAAGTTTTGTATATGTTGGTGATAAACTTACATACATATATACCTATTCAGTTAATTTGACAGGTCATTTTGGTCATTATAACGGAAGCATTGTCTTATTTGTGGGCAAGTCGGATACAACCTCTAATTTTGCAACTCTTGTATCCATTTTAAAGATTTAGTGGTTTCCTACTGTAGCACTAGTGGGCGTGACCGTGATTCTAAATCATGGAGCCACTTACAGTCCCGAAGACAAATTGAGTCATTTTGTCTACTTCAACGTCTATCTAACACCCGACCAGGATCCTAAGACCTCAAACTTTAATATACATTTTGTAGACAGAGGTCTTTTTATACTGGAAATATCTGCTAAACAACTCGATTCCTACACCTGAGGGTTGGTACAATAGATTTATTTTACGAGGGTAATTCTAGGAAATATCAGCAAAAAGTTTCTATTACATTCTAAGTATAATGATTGTAGTACATGTTCGGCTATAAATGGTACGGAAACTTTATAGAATAGGATACAGTAATAGTGTTGATGTTTTTCATTTGAACAAAGTGCTATTTTATATAGATTCTTACAACATCTATTAAGCTCGCTCCGTGTAAAAACTTGACTTACGCTCAATATCGCTTATCCAGAATCATGGTCAAAATGTGCACCCCGAGTTTCTCTCCAGAGAGGTTAAACTGTAACAGGGATTAACTTTTGGATGAAAATTTGCTCAGTATTTTTGGTCTTTTACAAACAACGTTCCGTTTTAGTTCAAGTATTGCAAAAAAATGAATTCTATTTGTGAAGAATATTTGTGCCAAACAAGTGGTCACTTCAGTTGAAGCAAAGGAGTTCCAATCAAATCAACAAGGAAACTTCTTAAATATCCGCAACAAGAATGAGATCATCAACAAATCGTGACTCATACGGTATCTATTAATTTATTTCAACCACTTCTAGTGCCGATGCCATTGACCTATTTGCAAGGACGGCAAGCGATTGTAACAAAGACGAAGCAATTTAAATAACCAGTTTAGATTATTCGTTACTAGTTACTACTCAGGGAAAGGGAAACTAGGCTGATCCTAATGTTGATTATTCAAGCGCGGAAATACTACTCAGACCTACCGATAACAGTAATTCAATCCTTATTGCTATCTAGATAGTAACACGAATAATTTGAAAAGCACGAACTTAGATAGCAAATGTCGATACGATCGAACAAATTTAATAGCTTGCTTGGTAGTTGAAGTGATGAAATGAATCTTAACAACAACACAAATATGCAAATATACATGTTGGTGCAGTGCCACAACTGGGTATGTACTACAATGCACTGATAATCATGTTGTGGACCACAATCATCTGATGGTTGTGTTTACCGGATATGTGGTAAAATATAATAACAAATCTTTGACAAGATTTTTCTGGTAATCAATTGCATCCTTGGCAAAAGATTTATAATGATGCTGATTTAACAACAAGGAAAGTTGTATCTACAGTAACTATTGCTTCATGTGTAGACTTCAGGATTCATAAAAGAAACAACTATAAAGTAAATTTTAAAAAGTTAATTTATATTGAAAGTATCTTTATTACTCTTGGAAATACATACTAAATCGTTAATTAACTTAACGGACAGACCACGTGCTCTCAATATAGATACTGTATCCGCAAACATTATTGTTGAGAACCGGTTGTCTGTTAGAATTCCAGACATTGAACCACTTATTCAGAGAGTGGATTTAGATGCAATTAAGTGTTGTAAACTAATCAAAATTACTACTAGAAATTAATCCGTTATGACTATGATGATGATGTTGAAGCAGTTATAGCTATAATTGTCGGAAGAGTTAACCTTGTTTTTAATTCATACATGTAAAATATTATCTAGTTCTAAATAACCATTAATCTGTATGACGTTTAGTAATGCCTGCATCTTGTTATTTACATAGTAATTAGACAACAACCACCGTAGCATAGTGGTCATTGCATGTCATTAGCAACATCTAGAATTAAGGGTTGGATGGGTATCCAGACTGGGTGTCTGAGTTATAAAACCCACACATGTGAATGTCATAATCATCCCCTCACAGGTCCACAATGACTATCTAGTAAATGTATACCTACAGAAAATGGATGTCGAAGAACAAAAAATCTAGCGTCACCCATTTTATCCTGGGACTCAACATAGTGTCATGAAACACATGATATGCGTCAAAACTCTAATTCGAGAAGACATTTGGCACTGTTGATAACTCCAATTTGTAACGCCAATGTAACGAGAGCCATGACTAATCACAGTATGAATTTGTAAGCCTAGATGAAACTAGGTCATATCAACAATCAGAATCAATTTGAGCAAAAGTGTACGATGCACATGAGATCATGTCCATAAAACATGGTTCATGTATAGAAGTAGCGGAAATAGATAAAAGCCATTCATTATTCTATGAAAATTGTTATCAGATGTTCTAGATTCCGAAAACATGAATGAATTATTTGTGATACTATATGTATGTTTATGGCAATCAAGATAAGCTCCACGCAAAATATTTTTCTGGTAAAACATGTATAATACACAAAAGAAAGGATCACAACAAATAAGTTTTACTAATCTAATAAAACTCTACATAAATAAGCATAAAACAAAACAGCAACTGGTTACATAACACTTTAATAACACGTTAGAAACCCTATTGAAAGTTGATAATCCGACAGATAATGTAGCTGTAGTTAAGATGGACACATTGATCGGTAGTGAACAGCTAAGTGCAGGCATGAACGCAGCTCTGTCTATCGGACAAGTGAATTAAGAGCAGTCGATTGAGACAAGTGTTACAAGTGTATTGGAGGTGCAGAATAATGTTTATTGGACGAGTTTATTAAAAGAGACGAGTATTCTTTTAGGATTTAGGAGTATATAGTTAAATTGCATGTTTCTGTTATAGGCTGGGTCGGGTTTATTTGCACATATGGTTGCGGTTTTTGGGTCTATCGTGCTTTAATTATAATTTTTGTCCAAACCCACGTACTAGATTAGGTATCAGATGATTGTTGACTATTGGGTGTAAAAATATAGCGCAAAGCCGGAAGTCATCTAAGAATGCACTGAAACATCACGACGACGGTACATTATACCTCAATACATTAGCGTCAATACTTTCACATTGCTATTGTATGGCTCCTTCAATAGTGATGACCAAGGCGGCATATTCTTTAAACTCATTAGTCAATGTTAAGCTAAATATAAGCTATTGACCACGACAAATATGAACATGTGCCATCCAAAAGGTTAGTTAGTAGCGATAATCAAAGAGTGATAAATAGTTTAGTCACCAGTAAGAAAGTGTTAAATACAGATGTTATCAATAAAAGTGAAAACAAATAAGTTATCTAACGAGAATGGAAGGCCACAAGGTCAAGTTAAATCGTAGAAGAAATTTCGGTGGACTATCGTTGTTTGTATTATTGTAACTCATTAATACGCATTTTTCTATAAACCCTTTATACACCCTCGTATAAAGTGTTTATAGGAAAATTTATTGGCATCGTCCGTCATCAACAAATTGTTTATTGAAAGATTAAAAATTTTAAGATTGAATAAAAGAATTATCGATCTTGTTTCTTTTTAGATATTAAAAATCAAAAAAGAATTTGCAATAGGAAATATTGGATATCTTATTTACAGTGTTATCAATTTATCATTGAGACATACGTACAACATTTCGCTCAACGTGATTGACAAACAAGGTACTATCGATCACTTCAGTGGTGTATAAGTGAAAGTCAAATTTATGAGGACAATGCAAAGTTTTACAGTGAAAAGGGCAATAAAGGGAAAGATAACAGTGAAGTCACAGACACGAATTGGTCATTTTATGGAAGTGATGTCGATATTTCTCTTTAAGGTCGTGATTGGGAAAATTTATTAGATCATAAATACTGCATTGTATCACAACTTATGATTGGTGAAAATATTATTGTGATAGCTGAAAATGTTAGGTTACTATGTAACTGCCATATTTCTTGCAAAATTTAGAAGCGCTGTACTGTAGGTACGCTTATATTTTACTGACATGAATGTATTCTTAATACACAAAAAAACCCTATAACTTTTTAATTCACATGCGAAACTCGGCAGTCGGTTCGTGATTACGTATCATAGCGATCTTATTTACAAGACTTTTCTTTCTTATATTAGATTTTGTTTCAACACAGTGCTTAAAACGTACCTATAAACTACTTATTTCTCGGAGCTATAATATTACAAACGACAAAGTTCTAAGGAAGCAAAACAAACAAAGGGATATTACCACCACAACAAGATTTATCATTAGAAAGGACACTACACAATCGATTTTATTGCTATATCGATAAATTATCGCGAGGTATTAAAGATTCGAATTCGCGTCCGTATCGATTTATGGATCACGTTGTCAGGAAACAATTATTAGGACTTGGCCATCAAATGTGATAGAGAAATTATCTTGACTATGGTAAATTGCATACGTTACTTAACAGCTTCATGGTCCGTGACTTGCGACTTTCCTTCCGCGATGTAAATGAAGACACTTCGATATCTCTGCTATCAGATTTTATAAGCACAACCTTATCAGTTTCAAATTTATGTTTACACTTTACATTTGACTTTCTAGTGAACTGAAAATTTTATTCGTATATGAAGTTTTAGAACCGTTAAAGGAGTTTTCCATTGGATCAATACAGATATTGATTGTTGGTAAAAAAACTATTCGTTTGCTCTTGTTACCTTCATTTTAGTGTTTTGAGTTATTTTCCAAGTTGCTTGTTTTGAAGTCGGAAGGTCCGTTTTCAGGCAGTTACTCCATTTTTTCCAAATTATACTGAGACCATTTATTCGCATATCATATGTCTTTAGCTGTTAGCTATAACTTCGTCGGTTTTGTATCTTACACCTGCAGCCAAAGATAGCTACCACAGGTAGCTACATTTCTTTCCGAAATAGAACAACTCATTTCATTAACACCTTAAACAGACTTCTACTATTAAAATACCTCACCATGTAAAAAAATTTCATAACGGAAGAAATTCCAATAAAGTACCAGTGCATTTCATTCCAAATTAGCACGTAACTGTAGTATATGTGTGTGTACACAGACCTACAAACAGTTGCATCTATTCCGTATAAAGTTTGACCAGAAATATAGCAGACCTGTGAGGGCGCTAATTCTGCATTTCTTATAAGAAACAATACATAGTTATGTCATATTGAGTAAGGTGATTTGCATTGATTTGGAAATAGGGCACTAATTGACAAATATGAACCGACCTGCTTGAGAAGATGAACTGAAGGTAATAAGAACATTGTGTTACCCTTACTTTTTTGAGCAATTAATGCCAGCCCCCGTAGCATGACACGCGCGACGCCCTACTTGTCGCGCGTAAAACTATTGTTGTCTCATTCCAGGTTTTAATAAAAAGCGAAACAGCTATAGCTATTTGCACGATAAAAACGACGTCGTGCGTGCCATGTGGCGGAGGCAGCTTAATTTTTTTTAACTTTACTTTTTAATATCGTGGCTAAGCATTCTATATTTCTGATCAAGCTATACGTCTAACCTTGACTTGACCGTAAGCATGGCTGTTACCGTTACACACTCAATTAGCGAACAAACATGTAACAATTATGGATACCTATTTCAATGTTACTCCACAATAGGCGATGAAATAAATTATGTAATACTGAGAAAAATTAGTTCTTTGAGCTAATGAATGAATATTTGGACATAGGAGAGATGTCTCATATATAATAATCAGATATATTGTAAGAAACAGGAGGATACTTTTTTTACAGAAAAGACTTTAGTTATTCTCCTAAAAGCTCTTAAATCTTAGAATTTGATTTATTCAATATCGATGAATAAATGAATTGTTAAAATATGCCAAAATCTGATATGATGAGAAATGAACTTTTTCTGATTGGCCTGGGTCTTGTTTGTCTTCATATCTCGTAACGCAAGTTTCGAACTTACTTCGAGGCTAACTCAATCTATGTAATTTGTCCCGTATATTATTGGCCTGTAGTATATTACACGTTTACAACTTCTCCCTAATTTATATATCTATCTTTTCTCCAGTATTTATATTCCAAAGCTGTTTCGGAGTATTGTATAATTTCAGTCTTAGAATGCTTGGCTACTAACTCATTGCGCATTCAGACACAAAGATAAACATTGTGAATTTAATGTTTAATTTACTTTGCAACCGGTTTCGCAACCAGTGTCAGACAGTGCTCTCTCCTAATACCAATCTTTAAAATTTGATATGCCGGTACTATGATGATCAAAGATTGATGAATGCTATTCAAAGGCTTGACTTAGATACAATTTGTAGTGAACAATTAGTACAAAAGATTCGTGGTTATTATACATAAATACAATGAAAAGTTTATAAAATATGTATCAATATAATTGGTAATTTGTTGTCTAGACTATTTTAGTGAAAGTCGTACTTACGTTAAAATAAGTTTAATTTATCAAAAACATACATATAAATATAACGTTTTTGTCCCTTGCGGCAGACAGAGCTGAAAGTTTCAATAACTTTTGTAAATTTCTAAAACCTCCTAAGTAACACTTTCCTGTTAACCACATCAAAATCTTTTTAGCGAAACGCGAGATAATTGCGGACAAACAATCCTATATAAATACATACAGGTCAAACTAAGAAACACCTTTTTTTATGAACTTAAACGCGGTTAAAAGTATGAGTTTGGCAAGATATTCGTAGCTGAAGGACGTTATAAGGATTCAGATAGTCTCCGTTGCTATTTTTGTTGGTAAATCATTGACATGTAATGTATTAAACACTTATTTTCCTGAAATGAATCAGGATGCCATTAGTAAATTTCCCATTCAGATGATTTCATAACAAGTTATTTCATTTTTATTTTGTTGAAGCTTCTATTTTACATTAACTAAGGTTAGTTGCATGATAGTCCCGTAATTTGTATATTATTTCATAATCGAATATGATAAATTTTTGATGTTATTCCTATAGCTTTTGACAGAGCCTTAGCTCTTCCTTTTTATCACGACCTGACCGGGGATTGAACTTGAGACTTTTGATTCAGAGGCTCACATATAGGTCGTCAGTCCTTAATATTTATCTGAATTACAAATCGTACCAAAGGCTACTTTATGAATACCGGCACGAATTATTAATTTCACGCGAGCGGTTCCGCGGATGTATTCTGGGTTTAGACTTGCATAGATTACCTATTATAAAGCTGTTTCCCAGAGCCATGCAGTCTCGTCGAGTTGCAACCAATATTCTATGTTGTATGTTGGTCTGACTCTTGTCTAGTCACGAACTAATTTGCTATTCAGAGATATTTCAGATTGTGACGAAACTCATTTTGAAATTGCAAAATCAAGCAATTGATACATGAATCAATTACATTTTAATATGCATACATACATATAGTCTCGTCTATATACCCTTGCGGGGTAGACACAGCCAACAGTCATTAAAAGACTGATATTTAATAAGCAATATTAATTTGGATGATAACGTATCATATTATAACGCAATCACATAAAAGGTTATGAAAATATATCTTTGGTATAAACAATTAGACCTTTAAGATACATTTATCCACATTAATACTATAAATTATAATAACTGGGAAGTCTTATCGAAGTAAGCAAACCAAACTCGTAAGAATTAATAGAAATTACGCTGCAGATATTAAACAGTTTATTACCAAAGCTAACTTAATTCATATTCAAATTCACCTTAACACAGCGTTATGATTTCTATAAAATAGCAATGGAAAGCGGCAGGAAGTTAAAACGAGTGCAGTCGTTAACTGTATGATTTTGCAACGTTGCAACACATAAAATACTATTCCTAGGTTTATTATAGTCTGTTTGAGAGTCACTCGTGACTTTATGTATTTCTGGATTCCGTATGGGAAGCGGATATCTGATGGTGTTAGTGACAACACGTAGAATGATATATGTGCGAGACACCTTGTTACATGTTGCCGAACTTTAAATAAATAAATAATGTTAAAGGGTATGTTTGTACTAAGGCGACTAAGGGACAGGCTTATAAAATTGCGATTCTTCTTTACGGCGACAGGCTAGCAACTACTTGAATCTCAATTCTATCACTAAGCCAAACAGCTGAACGTGGTCTATCACTCTTTTTAAGACTGTTGGCTCTGTCTACCCCGTGGTAAGCATAAGAACGTGACCAATATGAATGTACCAATTAATATGCGTAGGTCATCACACTCAAACCAGCTTTACAGTTACTGAAAACCGATATCCTACAGTTTTCTAGTAAAAAGCAATTAAAAACTAAACTTTACTTTAGTTTCCCGGCTTTCTACCGATAATGAAACGCAAGTTTTATGCGTGCTCCGTTTCGTCCGTGGCTAATTGTCACTATTGTAGCTAAGCGGTACAATTTGTTAAGAAACTGTAGGTTTACTATTTATTATAAATGCAATTTCTTCGATAATGACGTATTGAAACAGTTTCCAAATTAGAACCTTGTCTTTTGGTCGACTTTGAAAATGAAAAGAGAAACGTGATAAAAATATATGTAGGTTTGTTGAGAAACAACATGAATATAAGAATATAAAATATAAGAAAGGACCACATGCGAACAGAGTCAACATTTTAAGTTATTTATACACGTTGATTTATTCACAAATTTTTATACATCTATGGCTACTTAGTTTTATTGGCGTATACGAAAATAAACTAATCAATTATTATTACTACGCTTTTATTACTGTGTGGCAGTCTGTAAAGGTTGCGGAGGTCAGACGGGAGTCGCTTCGTATAAAAACCTGACTCACCTAATCCAAGATCCATGGTCAAAGGCATACCCCGGGCGCCTCTCCAGAGTGATGAGGTTGCAAAAGGGACTACGGCCAGGAGGAAGAGTCAGTTATCATACTAATGACTACTTACTTAACAACAATAACTACCTGGGTTTAGGAGAATTTGGTATTTAACAAAGGTACATTCCAAATTAGAGGGCAATATATATAATAAACTTTATTGCACAAAACGAAAATGTACAAAAGGTAGACTTAATGCCGTTTGGCATTCTCTACCAGTCAACCAGCTGACCAAACAGAAAAAACTTTGGTGGTGTGATAAAGAGCTCATGCATACTGAAAAATACATGCATTACAAAATAAATGCATAAATACATACAAGATACATAATATATACATTATAAATACATATACATACATACATAAAATATCAAATTCGGATGACCCATTATTGATCTGCCGAAGAAAGAACCCATTCACAGCATGCCTTTTTAAAGTGAACTATAAGACAATATCTCGGAATTCCCACCAGGGAATGAGATTTAATCGAGTGTTGTTTTTGCAGATATACCTAGTTTAGTAAGTGATAAAATCCTTTCTCTATAATTCACCTTCTCGATAACGACCTGATACACATGACAAGTGACCGGGCGTCTATTGTGGGACTACTTTCCATTATACTGATCATGCGCTTAATTAATTATTGCCTTATCTTAATTCATCGCCGCTAAAACTGATTTTTATCTAAACTTATTGACAATCGGAAAGTATAGGTTCCTACATAGAGTAAAACTTTTAACTTTTAAGAATTACATAAATAAATGTGTTATTTAAATTTTGGTACATCATTAGCTTCACGATTCAATAGTAACATAATTAACTTAATAATCAATATACACAGGTTTATATATTGATTATTGAGTTTGCTTTGCATGCAACTGATTTAAAACGAACCGCAGAAAGAAATATAACTGAGTTTTCTATTAAAAATCTTACTCGTGACAAAGAGAACATACTATTTTTAATGTACATTTTGGATGTCAGTAAACTCAAGGGTTGCCCTTATACCCCTGGTTGATGTTTATACGACCCGCCATACTACCCGCAGCATCTGACTGTAATGCGATAGTGCAATCATAGGGTAATTTGGGACACAGATGCGGATCAAAGCAACTAAAAATAAACTGCAAACTTAGACCTCGATTAAATTTTTTTTACAAACTTGCGAATATCTCATAAACTAATTAACCGATTTTGATCACCTAGGAATTTAAAAATAAATTGACAGGTCTTGCTACACACATTTTAATTAAAATTCCATCAAAAACAGATCAATAGTTTAAAAGTTACTGCGTTACAAACAACCAAAAATAAATATTCTTGCCCTAAGTTGATTGGTAGACCTCACACTCACTTCGCTCGCTCAAACAATTAAATATTGATTATTAATAAAAAAATCTGCTTTAGGTATTTAATATAATTAATGTACAGTCAAAAAAATTACAACAACATAACAATTTTATTGAGTACCTTATAAAATGCAGTCAACTAAATTTCATCGCTTTTATAATTTGAAGTCTCTGGTCCTAAATACGCTGTACAAATTCAATCACCACGAGATAATTATCGGATGGGTTCCCCACATCCGCCCCGTCCCTGGCTAATGAAGACCGAGTTGTTATGGGAGTAACATAGTCGTAAATTGTAAACTTACGGTCACACTACAAAAGAATCTGAACTCATGAAAAGATAAATATTTGACTGGAATTTCTACGCTGCTTCTCGTACCGCCCAGGTTGTAAACCTCTGTGATCATCTGGTAGCGAATAAAAACCGTAGTGGTGTAGTGTGTCAGCATTTTCGTCGCGTAGATAGTTTAAACAATGGAAGGAATGGGCTTAAAATCGTCGGAGTCTTTTCTGTAGACTCATCAATTGCATAATGATGCATCCATCTTAACGTGGCCTTCGATATCAGTGTCTAATGTAATGATGGAAAAGGAATACGTAGTAAAACAAAGAATTTTGGAGCAAGATCAATTTGTGTGTTTATTAAACTCCTCAGTGTAGACGCGCCTCAGCGAATGCACTCTAAACAAAGATTTAGTGAGATCGATGGTGGAAGCCGTCAGCTGTTTAACGAAACTGTAATGATGGCTCTCACGTCATGCTCTCTCGGATTACCCATGATCATTTTTCATTAAAAATAAATTTATATACCTAGGGGGGTGAATAGTGATTTTTTAAAGTAACGCGAGTTGCATTAGGTATAGTTTAGTGGTAATTTTAGAGGAAAATATTGACGTACCTATATTTGTTTTTAATAATATATTTATACAGCAATAAAGAGCTGTTTTCAAAACTATCTAGAAAATATTGGTAACATTAATCGTATCATAATAACATGAAACCAAATATAAATATTTGATTAACATTCTGATGAGAAAGACTGCAAATGATATGATATTACTTCTGACATATGTGTTGTATAGTTGAGAAGAAAATTGTCAAGCAAATTTAAATGTAATCCGGTCGATTGGATAATTTGAACACAAACACACTTTGTTACGGCATCTGTCAAAGAGCATTAGATTCGGTCGTGTAATAGCCATGAACAGATGGGCAAACAATAATATTGAACGGAACGATACGAACCCTACAAATGACCCGTGCTTAACTAAAGGATATGTTTTGAACGTTAAAATTATAGACGACCCAACTGACTGGTTTGTCGTTACTTTTGAAATTTTTGTATGTATAATGGTGCTGGTGATATGAATAGCATATTTATAAGTAGAACTCTCTTTGGTGCGGTAGGATTTGAACCTGTGCCTGCCTGTGTATCACTCTTATTTATTCGGGCAATAATAAAAGTTCGACTACCGAAGCTTATAAAAATATGTTGAAGTATGATGTCATAAGCAATAGTAGAAGAAGCAACAGTCTGAGTAAACAATTTAGCAATAGTCATGAGTAAAATTTTTATTTTCTAAAGTTTCAATTTAGAAATGATAAAATTTTAGAACACGGAGTATTTTGCTGTAAACTAAATCTCAATTATAACAATAACAGTAAAAGCGTGAACGTAATCAATTAATTAAAATTAATCGATTAAGGTATCATCTAAACAGACAAGGCCATGAATCCGAAAATTCGCGAAGCAGAACAAGTTGTGACCTCAAAATGTAATAAGTTCTAACAGATGACCATGATTTTGAAGATAATTTATGAACGGATTATCTTAACAAATGTTTAAATTGTACAACATGATTCGCAAGAAGATATTTGCAGTATTAATGTGGGCTAGATCTAAAGTGAAATGAGGTGCAGATTAACGTTTAATTAATATATGTAGCTAAGACCTCTCGTTATCCTGTACACCAGGACAATTTTATGAATTTTTCTAGACACAATATCAAAACATGAATTATATATACAGGAAAAATTACACAGATTCCGTTAGCCTCGCAGTAAGTTCGAGACTTGTGTTACGAGATACTAACTCAACGATACTATATTTTTTCAATAAATACTTATATAGATAAACATCCAAGACCCAGGCCAATCAGAAAAAGTTATTTTCTCATCATGCCCGGGCCGGGATTCGAACCCGGGACCTCCGGTGTCACAGACAAACGTACTACCGCTGCGCCACAGAGACCGTCAAATTTAAACTACTAACACAGAATATAATCAAACAATCTTAAAATGAATGGGTATATTTGGATAAAAGTAAAAACGGCAATTGGAATAAGTACCTAGATCCCATTAATTCCAAAAAGAGAATCCAATAACCAACAACTCATACCATAAAAGGCAAGTTCCGCAGCGGTAACAACGCGTGCGGTAATTACACACGTAACAATAAACTTCTTTTGTTACAACTCACTTTTAAACCAAACCTTTTAAATTACAATAACGATAAAAATCGTTGCAACGTTCACTTCAAAAGTACACCGACATTTCGCAACGCGATCACCAAAATGTGGCTACTAAGATCGGTATGAACACTCGTGTTTTGTATAACAGTGTATTTATTATCGTTAATAAATATACACGTTCTTTCGCGGTTAAATGTGCACTGACTGAAACCATTGTCTTCAGTAGAATGATTGTTAACAATAAACAAGTTTGCGCTGTTAAAGTTTAACATTGAACATAACTGCACACAATGTCAAACAATAATAAAATAAGTATTGTTCTCAGATTTTGTTGCTGCTTCTATTAGTTGTCTTATTTAGATTATTTAATATCTAGAAACAACTTTACAGAGTATGATTCCAGTAAAAAGCCTAAACTTGCAAACGTCTACATGTATTTTTTGTCTAGTAAATAGTTAATTTATTTTATGGTGCAGAAAAGACGATATGATTATGATACGAACCCTATTGAGATGATGGTGATGTTCATAACTGCACTTTTTGTGTAGCCAAACCTATACGAGAGTGCAGTTTAGTTCGGAATCGCACCTTATCAAAGCGTTCAATGTATCCAGCTGTGCAAATGACATTCAAGGCTGCCTGTGACAATTTTAATGCAATGTCTGCGTTTCCCCAACGAGACACGAATTTCGCAAATTTGTATAACTTGCTTCAGTTAGTTGCCCACTATCTTTATTTTATACACATAACTTGAATGAGCCTTAGCATAGTCATAGCAAAGTCGAAAGTCGATAAATTTAGTAAATAATACGAGTACTTCAAAATTAAAAATGCGCTCATTTTCTAATTCATGCAAAGCCTACTAAAATAAATAAATATATACAGGACAAATTACACTGATTGAGTTAGCCTCGAAGTAAGTAAGCTAAGGTAGGTGAACTTTTACCGTTATTTATACATCAAAATAACAGATAGGCTACAATTGAGCAGCTAATAATTACATGAATGGTTTCCAAGATTTGATAGAAAAAAAGTGGAAGTAGGCTTTAATTAACTTTGACACAAAATTAATCAATTAGCCGTGAAGTTTCACCGAAACTTGAATCGAGTACTCTGAATCGATCATAAAAACCAGAAAACCGTTTAACACGATTTCTAAAGTCGATACTATGATTTTGGATTATTATTATAATAACAAGTTGCGGATAATAATTACTTACACTTAACACAACATACTATCGGTTTAGTTAATGTGGTCTTATTTTTAATTGTATGGTCTTCAACGTCTACACAATAAACTAAAGTTATTGTTAATACTGCAAAATACTTAATTAATTTAATAAATATGCATGCATTATTGTTAATACTGAAATTTCTATTTATTATTATGTATTGTCTGTTTAACATACTTAACAGAAGCAATTATATATTAGTTAATAAGGGAACCTTGTAATATTACTAAGCGTCTGTTGCCTTTTAATAAAATAAAATCAATAAAAATTTACAAAATTAAAACTTAATTGAAAAGATTAATATCAATATTAAGATTGAGTCAAATCTAGTTTGCTTCTTTTGACTCAAATTGATTCTACTAGCTACAAAAATAAGCACACTACAATATGTCGTTTGTTGTTGTATTGTAATTTTATGTTCTGTCAGTCTTGTTGTTGTACTGTCATTTGTGTGCAAGACATTTTGTCGTGTTTAGTTCGTGATCAACCTTTATTTCTTCAAGTTTTTAATGAAAAAGAACACTGTTATTCTTTTTACGGTCTGATAAATTTGAACAACAGTTTGCCTCAAATTTACCTGATCTTTGGTTAGATTTTTACTAAAGTCATACCTACATTTTTCAAATAGGTCAATTTGCTTAGCCTGATTGGCAATAATTCACAAAGTACTGGTTCTCGTGGGATGTAAATAGTCATAAGTATTAAATCACTAAAGAGATTTATTTATTACAATACAAATTACTAGCCAATAGATTAAGAGATTTAGTACTAATAGAATTCGATTAATCATTCAACAGGACCCTAAATAATTTTCGCTTAATGGTCGCCAAAATCTCTTCCTAATTGGTTCCGTCATTTTTGTAAACATTATTCATTAGGGTCGCAATCGATTTGCAAATTGATGATTAATGACTGTTATACTATTATATTCATAGTAGTTTAAATAAAAAAAGTCTAAAAATTATAGACAGCATAAGAGAGGCATAAAATGTTTCCAACATTCAAATTTAACACTACATTAGATTTAGTACTTACATCTTGAAAAATCAACATTTAGTTTCTAATTTTCCTTATAGTAAAGATATATCGTTTCTCGAAACTGTGTTGCTTACCTGAAACAAATAAAGAAATAGGTGTTACATATATGGCGTATCTATATAAACTATAAAACATTAAGTGAAAATTTGGAACAATTCACATTCCAACAAAACATAATCGAAGTAGAATTGGACTTTTTAGAAGCTCTTTAATAAATAGTGCGTCAAAAAAGCCAAGATAAGTTATGGTGTAACACAGGTAGCTGACTAAAATCTACGTCAGCTCTCTTCTTATAATTATCTGGACCTATGATGGAGGGACACAGTCTTGTTATATTTCTCAACCTGCTTTCACAGTAACATGTAATTTTAAACGTTATTGAAACAAGTTATTTATATTTGATTAATATCATGTACCCAACTGTATCATAAAAGACCGCATAAAAACGATTTAATCATAGATTTGGCAAGTATACGAAACAAATTCGCTAGTTACACGAGCGAGTTAACAACACTTTACAAGAAAATTGTATAAAGAACTATACTTTTGATTCTTAAATATGAGGCATAGGGTTTAATTTACGTTGGCATTATGGTTCTGCAAAGGTTTAAAGACCTGGGTTCCAAGTATTTATCAGTAAAAAATTAGGTACCCTGAGGAGGAATAGAGATTGCTTGCTATAATTTTTTACCACTTAAGACAAAATTCAAAATTCAAAATTCTAAAATTAATTATTAATCCGGATTAAAAACAATTAATTTTTCTTACTATTCGAAAATACTACTATTATAATAATGACCGTAATAAATTCGGTATCACGATACTCTCATTATTAAATCTGCTTATATTGATTACTAACAATAAGTACTTGTACAATGGCAACAAAAAAATGGAACACCTGCGTACTAATGGTTCCTGTTACAATGTATTTTTTATGTTGGCAATACTGTAGGTCGACGACATTACCTTGGCGGTGTTGCAAGCGTAAAAAAAAGGCGGGATAAATGGATTACGTCACTTTGGCAATGGGTATTAGCGGGAGGATAGTTTTTGTTAAGTTTAGAAGAGCGAAATGAGCAAAATAATTTGGTCATTAAGTATATTTCTCATATTGGTATTGGTCATACATATTGGTAGTTATCCATAGTCATTATTAAAAATAATATTAACACAATTAACTTTTTCCAATTCTATAATTTTATTCATTATTATTATGGCACATTTTAAAATATCAATTAATATTTGTCATATCTTTTAGTTACACAACATTGCTTGACGTCAATTCAATACTATACATACAATTATGTATATGAGTCCAATATCTATATCCTTATAAATACCACGTCTATATCCCTTGCGGGGTAGACAGAGTCAACAGTCTTAAAAAGTCCGAAAGGCCATGTTAAGATTAACATATTCATCTATATAAAAACTAATTAATTTCACGTCTATAATTAAAATAACACGAACTTGACGGTTTACCGCTAAAATTTTGTTTTAAAAAAGGTATTAACATTTTATGCATAAAATATGTAAATTATTATGACTTTCGAAACCACAGTATAGTTGAAAAGACCACACATTGGCTCGAATTTCGCGGCAAAATCAACTGAGCTTCAGCAGCCTGTGTCGAATTTCATATCAATAAAAAAGAGAACCAGTTTTTTTGCTAGTTGATATGATTTTTACTTGCGTGCACTTGGTTTATGTGACATGTAGATATATTATGTGTTAGGCACTATGTGATGTGAAGTGAAGGGTTTTTCTCGTTTACTACATGTACGTAAAGAGCCTTTAGGTAAGTAGATTCTTTGCGTACCATCAAAGAGTACAGTAAATATATCAGAGAACTAGATAATAGTATCTGTACTTAATAATTATTTAAATAAGTACTTTGATATTTTATATACGCTGTTTCTGACAAAAGTTCGTTGGTTTCTTAAACTCATATGAAGATCAACGAAGAATAGTTACCTACTTTAAATGTTTGATAGACGATAACTAAGGAGAAAAGGTTAAATATTGGTTGAATCATAAAATGTGCAAATAATTACATACTCATACATACCTTCATATAATCACGTCTATATCCTTTGCGAACAAGACAGAGCCAACAGTATCGAAAAGACTGATAGGCTACGTTCAGCTTTTTGGCTTAATGAAAGAATTGAGATTCATATAGTGATAGGTTGCTAGTCCGTCGCCTTAAGGAAGAATCACAAGTTTTAAAAGCCTATCTCTTAGTCGCTTTTTACGACATCCATGAGAAAAGGATAGAGTCCTATTCTTTTTTCTATTGGGGCCGGGAACCACATGGCTAAAAAAGTAAAAACAATTAATAAACATCTCATCGGAGGTATACAATTCAGGGCGAGTGCGCGTTTACGGAGCTGCCTACAAAAAAGCGGTCACATCCAGATCGCTTTTATAAAGACAACATTACTCGTATGCGTGACTTTCTCCGTTAATGCATTTCCAATCACGCAAACGGCGATTTAAATTGAAAACTGGATGTATGAGTATAGTACTGTACCCACCCACATCGCATCCCATATCTTAAAATGTTCGCGAAAAATAGTGAATTGTCATGTGATCCTTCTGCGAACTCGGGACTCATTTTCAGTATGGCATCTTGAACTCAATTTTAAACACCAATTTATTTACATGTTATGTGTGTGTAATAATAATAAGGTGCAATTGGGAGCACACAAATATGTATAACAGAAGGGAGACTATGTAATTTTAAAATGGAATTTCCATTTAGCTTACTAATAGATCTTTCAAGATACGAGTACAATACTCGTACAATAAAACAACAAGCGCGCAAACTGAATGCGCAAGAGTGCGCCGTGATAAGAGCACATCATTGATGAATTCGTAATAGACCAGCTCTTAGATTGCTTCTAACAGTTTTAAAGATAAAAATCTCTGCAAATTATGCATTATGCAATCCAAATAGCTACATCCGAACGTCAAAGTGTGAAAAGTACTGTCTTAACGTAACGCCACTCTTAAAACAAAAAGCATGTAACTACATCATAGTAATTGGTAGGAAGTTACGGTTGGACGTGTTCCAATTTGTCTTGTGTTACTGATGGATTTATCTTAATTGTTGGTAAGGCAGATACAATTTTCTCTTCATTAAGGTGAAGGGTACAATGGCGCCACTATCTGTCAATGGCGCTGTCGCAGAAATTCTTTTTGAAAAGTAATAATTTCATTATTATGAAATTTTCAAAATGGGAGTTTACTTGAATATTAATTTAATGGTAAATAATATTGTCTTTATGAAACTGATATGGCAGCCACTTGAAAATAAACAGTGTATGTTTAAAAGTTAATAAATACATCTATTATCGCCGTTTAATTTTATTGAAATTTTGTAGATATCTAAGCAATGTTAGCACAATTTTCAAGTTCGTATTCAAGATATTAATGAAAAGTGCAGATCAAGTCCGTGGCGAATGACTCGTATACTACTTTATTATATGTTAGTCATAAATTCTATCAACCACATCACGTCATCTCCGAATATGAATCAAAGTTTTAAATATTTTTCCAAATCTTATTTTTTTTTCTTATAATAGCTATTGTTTGTATCCTAGGTACTCGTAAAACAATACATATCATCATATGGCGTATCCACACATCACTCTCGGTACATTTTGGCCACTTTCTCCGATTATCTCCGCATCAGCTGACGTGTTTAAAGTTATTTTCGATGTGTAGGTACTGTAATTTGCGTACGAGTTGTGCAACCGTGTATGCTCGCCTTTAGATTTGACGGCACATGTCTATTTAGTATCTTTGCAATCACGCGAGCAGTTCAGTATAGGTCTTTTTTTTCAAATAAGGCATAATACGTTCCTTTATTCTGGTGTTAAAGTGACATGATTATGACAAAGAATAAGAGACTCACTGGACTAGTCTTTCAAAAATCACGTATTAAATAAAAAAATCACGTCTTTCACACTTGAGACCATGGTTGCTCTTTAGACAGATTTCAGGAAAAGACAACTTAGTATTCTCATATTCCATATTAAACCATGCAGCTTAACGTAACCTATTTTCGAGAAAATTGGCTCTGTCTTTGTCATGATATGTGTATTATATATATATGTAGAAATTAGAAGAAAATAAGAAACAGCATGACCAAACTGAAACTTAGAAATACTACTAGTTAGAGACTGGACATATATTTACATACATACATACATAAAATCACGCCTCTTTCCCGGAGGGGTAGGCAGAGACTGCCTCTTTCCACTTGCCACGATCTCTGCATACTGCCTTCGCTTCATCCACATTCATAACTCTCTTCATGCAAGCTCGGCGGTTTCGGGTACTTTTGACCTGACCCTTTACCAGGACGTCACACTCCGACCTTTCCCTCCACATTCTCCTTCTATATCTGCTTAGTCAACCTGCTTTCATTCATCCTCTCCACATGACCAAACCATCTCAACATACCCTTTTCTATTCCTGTAACTACATCTTCTTTCACATCACAACATTCCCTTATCACGCTGTTCCTTATCCGGTCACTCAATTTCACACCCATCATACTCCTTAACGCTCTCATTTCCACTGCATTTATTCTGCTTTCGTGCTTCTTTTGCCATACCCAACTTTCACTCCTATACATTAATGTCGGGACCAACACGCCCCCATGCACAGCCAGTCGAGCCTTTTTGGATAGTTTCTGACTGCTCATAAAGGCATGCAAAGCTCCATTCACCATGTTTCCCGCGTTCACTCTCCTTTCAATATCACTATCACACTTGCCATCTGATGTCAACTTTGATCCTAGATATACAAACTCTTTCACTTGCTCAACTTTTTCTCCTCCAATCAAAATATTACATGCTGTAATTTCTTTCTCCATATATTTATTATTATCTATAGACTCTTAAAATCGTACTGCTGGAAACAAACAACTGTGTGTACAATTAATAAAAAAAAATCCATAATGTATGCATAGTTTAGCGTGATTTCGAGTTTAACTACTTCATTACCATCATAAATTGAATTAGTTCATTTAGGTGTCACGATTTACTCGTTACATACAAAAATCGCCATTAAAGCAAATATCATACGAGTAAACTTAGTCACGTTTAGGGAAATATTCAATATTTCGGACCTTTTTGAAAAAACAAACCACTTTATATGACATTGTTACTTTTACAAAAATAATTTCGGCGACGTGGGGTTCCCGGCACCAATATAAAAAAGAATAGGACCATTCCATCTCTTTCCCATGGATATATTAAAAGGCGACGTATCGGCTTATAAACTTAGGATACTTCTATTAGGCGATGGGCTAGCAACCTGTCCCTATTTGAATCTCAATTCTATCGTTAAGCCTAACAGCTGAACGTGGCCTATTAATCTCTCAAGACTGCTGGCTCTGTCATAATATAAGGGATATAGGCGTGATTATATAAATTAATGAACAAATCACTTTAAGGAAAGAGAATCTGAGCTTCGTAAGAATTTATACCTAAAAGATATAGTAGATGTATAATACGAACTGATAAATCCAAAAATTTTTTTGCTTAAATTGATCCCAAAGGAAATGCATCCTTATGACCACATACAAATAAGGTATAAAAATATAAAGAATGCAATGAGTTTGCATCCGGAGCAGGTGTTTCACCGTAGCCACCTTGCGTCAAGTAACCAGCAAAAAAAAATTAAAAAGATTTAAACGCAACAGCTGTTCCTTTTTTAAATTTTACACGTAAAGGCCAACCTCATTTTGCCTTATTACTCTGACCACTACCAGACGATGTGTCACTATCACTATGCATACCTACATGTATAAAGTTTGTAGGTACCTAACAGTTTCCTAATATTGCACTTTGAGACATTGATGTTTTGTCTAAACATAATAAAGTATCCATACTTCATATTATAAATGTGAAAGAAATTTTGTTTTAACCCTTTCACAAGGAAACCGCTTAAAGAATCTTCATGAAATTTTTCATACGCAACATAATTATATAGTGTGGACTACGAAAAAGATTTGGTATGTGTGTACACGTGAGCGGAGCCCCGTTCAAAAACTAGTTAGTATTTTAAAAAAGATCCTCACATGTAAAAAGAGCCGCGAACTTCTTTATGACAAAAGAACTCTTTTAAATTTCTTTCTTTCAAACTAGCGCGTGGGTATAAACAAAATTAGACCACAATGACTAAATTATGATGGTGTAACATAAAGAAGATTGATGATTCTAATCTGTTTTAATTAATTGTTACAGATCAGATAAGCAAAAGCATATATTTACATATTAATTGGAGCCATTGTGATTTGCTCAGAGAATTTCCTAAAATAGTAAAAAGTTGTATCTGTAGAAATAGTTTTTTGTCATTGATACCTATTTAATAGGTCCCGGGTTCGATCTCAGTCAGGTCATAAGGTCTGGGTCTTCGATGTTTATTCTAAACTATAGTATCATTGAGTAAGTATCCCAT
Organism: Amyelois transitella; assembly: GCF_032362555.1. NCBI lineage: Eukaryota > Metazoa > Arthropoda > Insecta > Lepidoptera > Pyralidae > Amyelois > Amyelois transitella. Next base: position 6,178,674 of record NC_083523.1, read on the forward strand.
AACACAAGTTTCGAACTAACTTTGTGTCTAACTCAATCTGTGTCATTTGTTGCGTATACATTTATTCTTCTTCTTCCTCCTAGCGTTAGTCCTGGTAACATCTCTCATCTTTCTGGGAAAGAACCCGGGGTCCGCTTTTACAACCATGATCCAGTATTGGGCGATCAGGTTTTTACACGACTCCCATCTGACCTCCGCAATCTTTGCAGTGTAAATTTATTATTTGGGACAAATTACAAATTTAATAATGAAATTGTATATGCTACTGATGATGATTTAATTACTCGTAAAAATAAATTTAAATTTCGAAATTTTTTTGATAAATTATTCACAAAAGGTCACAAACAATATATTTCATAATCTAATGGATTAGAAAGCGGCATAGAAGCCTCAGATATCAATCTGAATCTCGGGAACAATGCTATAATGACAATTTCCACCAACTTTCACGAAGGCTGTGACAACGGCGAAATTATTTAACGTGTTCGAATCCCACGCTGCACCCGTGGCGTATTAGTTTTGTGACAAAATAGTAGTAGACCGCGTTTCGTATGCCAATTCGCAAAGTTAAATTAACTATGCTATTAATTTTTCTTTTAACTATTTTTATATTAATGAATGTATGTTTTGATTAAAATTGTCATACTTAAGTCTTATAATATCTTATGGCTGATGTGTCACCGTATCTTCATTGAAAATAAAGCAAGTAATAATTACAGAATAAGATTAACCTAAGCCCTGATGCAGATACTAGCGTCTATACAGTTCCTGAGTCAGTAATTGGGCCGCGTCATAAGATAATAGAAAAAAATAGACTAATTATTTACCTTCATAGTCTAGTATCCGTAACTTCTAATTTGCATGTCGATTGAGGTTAGATGTCCCAGACATTTAAATTCATAGATATTCCGCGTAATAAAATTGAAACGATAAGACATCGTAAAAGTGGATATAAATTTAACTCCGCGACTCGATCAGGCTATTTGTGAAACGTATAGGTTTACATAAGTTTGATTACAAACCTCTTTCTTAGAGGGAATACGTCCTAATTAAACCTGCACGTTCAGGCAAATTAATGTGTAACCACAATCCAAAATAGATTTACTTTGTCTTGTTATCGTACATATATTCACGTCTATAGCCCTTGCGGGGTCTGTACCCCGCAACTGATTGGCCGTGTTCAGCTGTTTTTGCATCTGACTTAATGGTACAATTGAGATTAAAATAGTGACGGGTTGCTAGCCCATCGCCTAAAAGAAGAATCCCAAATTTCTAAGCCTATCCCTTAGTCAGGTGACGACATCCGTGGACAAGAGATGAAGTAGTCCTACTTCTTTTTTCTATTGATGACAACACGGCACAAAATGTAAGTACAAACGAGATGGCAGGACTAAGACCACAAAAATAATTAAAATCAGTAAGTTCTGTTGCGATGCGTTACGCAAGGATGAAAGCGAGCGATGCAGTTTTTATTTTTGCACATTTCGTAACGTTCTTTGTACCTCTTACATGAAGCTGTAATTTATTGGCTTTCCGGATTCTAAATTGAGGAAACTTTTGTATACATTATACAAAGATAAATTTTATAGTACTTACAGACAAATTAAGTATAACGTTTATTCGAGATATCGCGGGCAACAGTTAGTTGCATATATCATAATATTTTACGTAGTAGACAGAAACAGTGGTTACAAGACCTGAAAGCCATGTTTAATTAAATTTCTTTATTATGGAACTGAGATTCAGATAAAATAAAAAAACAAACTGAGTTTCTAGCTCATCGCTTCCCTTCATTGCCTTATACAAGTTGGCTGGCAAACTATATTTTGTCATCGCTAGCCGACCAGCGTGGAAACTCTAATACAATTTTCAATTCCCAAAACACTACAAATCATATTATCAGAACTAACAATCGAAGTCCACGTTTGAAGCTAGATTGTCGCTAAACTGGAAATCCGGCTGATTATATCCTGTTAACAAGTTTTGAGTCTGGACTAGTATATTATCTAGACAAAATAATCAGTTGATACTTTTAACTGTAAGTAGAATAATAAATAGTAGTAAAATTATTAATAAACAAGATACAACATTCGGCGTTCAGTTGTTGGCTCTGTCTACTCCGTGGTGTTTGGAGACGTGATTGTATGTATGTATACAACATTGTGTGTTGGTAACACATACTATAAGTCTCAAGTCAGTTCAACAACCTTAAGGTCGGCTAATCAAAAATTTACAAGTACCTACATGGTAACGCAACCCAATACTGAATTCATCATAACATATTATTTCCTATCAATCATACACCTCTAATAAGATAATTGTATTCTCAAGTGGATCCGGAGAAAGTTCTGGACAATAGAGGCATACGTATAAGGTGTAATTTTTCACTTGGATTGTGATACAAATCGGACATACAATAAAATATACCGCCTCACAGACCAAAAGAGCTTATTTAACCTGAGGTCAAATGTGGAGTCAGGCATAAAACTTGTTAACAATTATGGGATAAGTCTTAAACCTAAGCCACAGAGAAAACATATGACAAGTCTAAATCGGCTCTGCTTTTTATAGATTAGGCAACGTTCCCTTAATCAAGTACCTTTGTAATATCTCGCGGGTCTACTGGAAGAAATTTCTTTATGAATTAGTAGTCCCTTGGGCAAAGCCCTCTTTAGCTTGTAAGTTCTATTTAATATACTGACGAAAAAAAAATACGAATAAAAGACTAAGAATTTTCCTAAAGAAAATATTTATGCAAATGATAAATGAGTTAAAAATTTAAATCAACACCGCAAAATAACTAAAGACAAGTCTGAAAGCCGTACAGACCTAATCTAAGCAAAAAATAAGGTGAAACTAATAACTTGCATACTTAAACCGATGGGCGAATAACAAAATAAGTGCCACTAATAGATAATCTAAACGTTATTTAGCTAGTTATAAAACTACTTGATGACACTTCAAATCAAACGGCAAATATTTGAAGTTCTGCAGTTCTGTGTATTAAGACAAACAAATATAAGCACTTAAAATAACTCCGTTAGGTAACAGAAAAAAAAGGTTACAGAAGTTTACACTTGTACATACATTAAGTATAAGAGTCACTTATTCAACCAGTTTGGTAATGTTCTTTTCATTTTCAGTTCAAATATTGATACTTAAGAGCGTAAGATAATTAATTTCAAAATATTTATGATAAGCCAGCAAATATTTATAAAGGTAAAGGCAGAGTAGGCCACTAGCACAAAATCATTAATTTTGGAAACTTTATTGTATAAGATCGATCATAAAATTTACATAATAAGTCAGTATTTGAAGCCCTTTCTATTCGAAAATTGTACAAAAAATATACGAACTATGATGGATCACTGATATAACATCGCCCGTGTCATTTATATATGATAGATAGATGTTTTCGTCAATATTTTTTGTCTATCAGAAGTGTTCTACGTTTTTTGAAAAGTCTCGTAGCTAAAGTCCATTAAGAAAAAAAAAAGTTGCATGTGTAAGTAGCGCCGCGTGCATAGCTAGTATGTTTTGTTTTCGTATCGTAAATAAAATGGTTAATTATATATAACTTAACCTTCATAATTGTAACCAGAGTAAACTGTTCCATATCTAGATTCCAATTTAGACATAAATTAAACTAGTGCACTAATAATTCACTTACTATATGTACATATATTCCATATCAATATATACAATAATAAACCAATTCAATTGATCCTTTGGCAAAATAAGGACTAATAATATCTTTTCTCTAGTAATAACTTTTACTTAACTAACTTACTTTTGTAAGTTAAAACAATATTTATTCAGAAAATATCTCATGTCATTTTTATTGTGTCATATAATGATTAATATTAAAAATCAAACCTAGATGGTTCAAATTTTATAATTACATCCTATAGATACGCCAGAACAGAATAATGCTACGACCTTTGACTTTTGACTCTTCAACATTTATTGCTTCTCAATCAATCTGATCTTAAGTACATAATATTTCACACATTTCATCGATAGTTAGTTAAACAGTTCATAGTTTTGTAATAGTTCAAATTATGAAAACCTTTGAGATGTTTACATAATGCCATAATGCGGATTTATTAGACAGAATTAAGTTAAATAATAACATATCAAATTAATTTTATAAGATCTCTAAATTACGTATGAACTAAAAAATCTATCAACATTTTTTTACAAGCAAAGCATAACAGCTTTATAAACTTAACAATTAGTTTCTGAACCTGACAACTCGTCAAAATTATCAAAGCTATTGTTCATAATGATAGGCTGACAGAAACAAAATAACGCATTAAACGTGCCTTATGGTAAACCATGGGTAATTTGCTGGTCTACTTTCACCCACGCACCGAAGAAATCCAGGGTACAGGGGACTACTTTCCAAAGTGACAAGAAGGAAAGGATGTGACATTTTGAAAATTTATGCCTTAAATCCTTTAAGTTATTGTTTCCCTTTCTTAACAGTGTCAGACAATTCTCCAAATAGAATATTTGTAATAGAACTCGAGAGTAAGTTGCACAAACATACACATTAATGGAAACAGACGATAAAATTTATAAGAAAAGAGAATGGTGATAACTCTTTATAGTGATACCTTTACATAATACTGTTAAAAGACCTCACACAAATTTCATTTACCATATCACTGTGACATGCGTATTATTTCGTAAAAGGTTGTCAGTATAATTGGGAGGCAATTCGCTTGTAATTTTAAGTAAATTATTCTTATTTACATGAAAACATGAGAGATAATTTAATTATTAAGGCAGAAGTCACAACTTTTAATCCTCCGAAAGTAATTTTAACAGCATAACCAGTTGTATTCTTGGTTTTTGTTTTAATACAGGTAACTTTCTAAAAGTTCACACTTTTGTTATACCTGCATGCATGACATTAAGTTACGTATATTATAAGAAGTTCATTTAAGTATATACATTATTAAGGATAAAAATAATGATAATGTACTATAATACATCAAAAACACTGAAATATACTAGTTACGCTAATCCTAAAGAGCCCTTCGGCTTCGGTAATAAAATAACTGCTTAAGCCAATGTTAATCATAAAAAAATCTGGAACGATTCCAGCGACCTTGTGCCTCTTAGTCAACTCACGCGCAGCCAATTTATAGATCGTCCTACTTTTTTACACAATTTTGACACGATTGGCAATTGTTCGACCACAGAGGCATGAAAAGATGAAAATATCAATTTAACCATCATTATTATCGAGTTAAAATTATGCAAGTTTATAATCTATTTTGTAATTTTCAAACCACGTGGGTTGCATGTGTGTAGGTCTAATTGTAGTATTTGTTAATCTCGGCACAACATTTTCATCACATCATTTAAGTTACTGCGATAATTGTATCGTGATAACTGACTATGAATTTGATGCTGCAAATCGAAGCAATTTATGCTCAACCATGTAAAATTTCATTCAATAAAAGCGAATACAAGGAACCACGAAAAACAGTAACTCCTGCAGAAATACACTTGGATGCTAACGTAAATTAGAATTATGTAAAGTATGCACTTACAGATGGCCAGGAAATAATAAATAGTTTGACCGTTAATTATACTAGTGAAAATAAACTAGATGACTCATTCGATGATACAACACATGTAGATCTATTTGCAGTAAGACTCCTGGGATCAAAATAACATATGGTGCAAAAGATAACTATAGTATAATTGGGTCAACGGCGTCGTCTGCGTGAGAGAATTCAAACAATGATTTAAAACTACACCACTTAATATACGTTAGGTTTTTACGAGTACGCGCTCTTATGATTTTTGACAAATTTTTCGATCACTCTTGGATAAAGCTCAGTTTGATATTGAAAATACTGACTTAACTATAATTTAGAACAGATTTTTTATTTTATGTATTATAAATACATACATATCGTCTTTATCCCTTCCGAGGAAGATGTAGTCACTTTCAAGGAGATTGAACGGCTTTGATGGAAATTTCATATAAATATCACTTACGCTTAAATTAATGTATAATAAGGTTATTCCAAAGTCTTACTTTTTATATCTTTCACAAGCAAGCAATGGTTATTTTAAATTCTTTTGATGTCAACGGTAAAATTTTCTGGTTAACTAAAATTAACCTGCACATTGCGTGATGCTCAAAGAAAATATAGTTGTGTGAGAGAGTGAGATGACAACGGAATGCAATTGGAGCGAGAAGTAATTCCACCTACTTCCTCAATTTGGATCGTGTCATATGCACTGGCGGAGTATGTGTGCTATTTCAAAAGAGATGTAATTTTGATTTTGTTTCAAGTGGCAACTCATTATTTATGAGACCATACGAAACAATAGATTTACCCTCACATCATTATTTATCAAGACTATCCTTTACGAAGTAGATAAGCCAACCAACAAGACCCGAAAACCATTTACGATGAATTATTGATATTGCATTTTTCAGTTATCATCAAAGCCGTGTAGTCATATTCATTGATGTGGTGTTAGTTACACAAGTTTTGCATTTATCACTATACAAAACACTATGAGTATCATCCATTGCAATCAAAAGTATAACTAACTATAAATCTGGTGTTTCAATATCAATCTGCTAAACAAAGGTCATTTCCCATACTCGATTCAAGTGTAGATTGATGCCTTCAGATTGTCTGATAATGTGCACTATTCATCAAGTACACGCAATGACTTTTGACCCCATTTTGGTACCGACAAATTTTCTAACACGTATGTCAGAAGAGAACTGATATATGTATGTGTTTTGCAAAGGAAATAGTCACGAATATTAGTGCAATCAATGGCCCGTCAGACAGACGTAAAAGACTTTGTAACAGGTTTAAGTAAAGGAGAGTTTTCTCTAAAACTATTCTAAGCCAGTTCAATAATCTCACGCTCCCTTTTTTTAGAAATAGCTAACTTATCTGTTTGATCACCCATATTAGTCTTTTTAAGTTCTACTTGGACCCTTTAGATGCAATCTTATAAGTGGAAACCCACATATCAACAAACTCTCAATTTGCTCCTACGTATTTCCTATCGATAAAAGCATCTGCTGAGACAATGCTGGTGTAACTCAGTATGTGGTAGATGACCCCAAAGATTACCTCGATTTCTTCCGCTCCATTTCTGGCGTGTGAAATCGTAAATTGCATTGTAAGGTCTACCGTCCATGCATAGCTTTACTCTGATTGTCTATTCCTAAATAATTTTCCGACTTTTCATTTCAATAGTTTATTTGAAAGGC